>NC_083569.1:41432148-42032148 GCF_027579695.1 Neoarius graeffei
ATCTGGTGACTTGTCCAGGGTGTACCCCGCCTCTCACCCATAGTCAGCTGGGATAGGCTCCAGCTTGCCCATGTCCCTGCACAGGACAAGCGGTTACAGACAATGGATTGATGGAGATTTGTGCCACTTGAACACAACTAAATACTCTGCACTTAACATTTTAGAGTCTTTCTGTTTTTTAACTGAACACTGGGTCACTGAACTGTTACTTAAAAACTCATTAGCCAATAGAGACGCACCCTTGGAAAACCCCGTCCACGCTCAGAGGTTTGTGCCAGAATTACAAACAAAAGGCAGGCATCGTAATCAAGAGCAAAATTCTGGGGTGGGTTTCCCAAAAGCCTCGTAAAGGAGATACACAGAACCATGGCCTCATTTTTTGTTTATAAATGCCTTGAGACCTCAAGAATGGCATAGGAATAGTTTTAAGCGTTAACAATAAATCTAATATAGTAATTTTTACGATTAAAATGATTCATATAGGTGGCGGTCTGAGCGAATGACCTTGACATCTGTGACGTCACAGCAGGAAGTTGATCGGTCTCATGCCCATTTTCGCTTTACTAAAACACAGAGCTGACTGCAACTCCGATCCTCCATTTTGAGCTAATTTATCGCCATGCCACGTTGATGTGTTGCTGGCGGGTGCAGCAACACAACAGAAGGTGGATTTATGTTGCATTCATTGCCCAAGAATGTTCAAACTGCAAAGATTTGGACATGTTTTGCGAGAAATTCACGGGCACATTTTACTAATGACTCATACAAAACCTCTGATCTGTTGAGAAGTGTTGGCTATAAGCCTGTATTGAAAGAGGGTGCAGTGCCAACAATTAAAGGAAAAGAAAACTACAAGAAAAAGAAAGTAAGTTTAGTTGCACCAGTTCTCCCGGAGTGTGAGCCGAGCAGTAATGGTGGAGTACTCAGTATGGAGAAAATGGAGAATGAGTGGACCAGTCATCAGATTTCTCCGCATGGAAGAAGCGAATGAATGAAGAACTAAATGAAGAACTGAAAGTCAGATTGTTTCAAAACAGTCGGCCACAAGATCGGCCTTCAAGAAGCGAGAACACAGACGGGTAAGCTGCGACTCTCATTTGGTTACATAACAACAACAACAACAACAACAACACTCATTGTTTACCTGCATTTAGATTAATCCATGTAACTTGTATTGTGCATTTAAGTTACCAGTATAAGATTATTTAATTTGCTTCAGAATGCGATTCTCAGTTCATCTGATTATTTAATTCGCCTTTTACATTTTATCAGTGAAAGTACATGCATGTACGTGTATGTTGCATAAGTTATAACACCTATCCTGTTTTAATGAGAATCACATGAGACTGTTAGTTCAATTCCATCCAATTCTCTAGACGGCTTTGTTCTCTAGCTTTATTTCGTAAGGTGAGGGCCTCTGTGGCCGACGTGTTACTATCGGATTCACTTTCCAATGTTTTGAACTGATATGGTTCTACGTGTATAGCAGTAGCATGTACACACACTCCAATTTCAGGACTATCACAGTCAGATGCAGGGGTGATTTCTCAGAGACAACAAGGGAAGCCGAACTTCCCCTAAAATTCTCTTCCCAAACTGCGGCGTCTACGACGTTGAATTCTCATTAAAACAATAACTTGCATAACATAATATATGCCCAAGATTGTATTTACGTTCATAACTATCCCTCTGTCATCCTGTAACTTATTTGAGTGATGTCTGACGAACTTGCAGTTTGCTACGAGAATCACCTTTGCTGCCAGGCTGTGTAACCTTTCTTATTTCAATGGGCTCTATGGACTGGCAGCCGGGTATCCGTTGCAGTCTACGAGACGGCTCTGAACAGCCAATTTCGGCTAGTTGTTATTGGTTAAAATCGACAAAATCGTCACTTCCAGGGAAGCCGGGTATCTCTGGGGGTAAACGGGACATGGGAGGGCCAAGAAGCCGGGCTGATAAAGGATTATTGGAGGTGGTGTTTGAAAGACATGAGGAGGGCGGTCGCTGTACTTCGGCGAGGAACACGGTAAGCGTGATCAGTCAGTCCCTAGCGGATGTCGAGAAAGTGTAGTCGTGTGCCAAAGTGCTGTCCGAATTTCTTTTCATATAAACGTTTCTTCTCATTGATGTCTCTGTACATTACTCTGTAAATAAATGTAAATATTACTCGTTGTGCTCCGTTAACTTTAATCCATTCTATCAGTTTGATCATTCGTGAATTCACTCGTTTATTTCATTTGTAGTTCAATCAACGTGGTTGTAGGCTAGCTTGAGCCTTATTGGGATCTGCAGTGCTAGCTGCTAACAGCTGGTATCTATCTGCTATAATGGCAAATGTCGTGGACATGATTTGTCAAAACGTTTTGACACTCTGCCATATGAGGAGAAAGTGAGAATTAAAGAACAAGGCAGACCAAAGCCCAAGCTTAATCTCATTCAAAAATCAGCAGGTCATAACAGGTCTTTTAAGGTGTCTTGGTATGAAAATGTGAACTGGTTGACTGGGTCTCCTGTGACTAATAAAATGTACTGTTGGCCATGTCTTTTGATGAAGCCCTCTCAGGGAAATTTAGTTTAGTCAAAAGATGGGTTTGGGGACCTGGTGAATTTCAAAAGGGCTTGCAAAAGGCATGAAATGAGCAATGAGCATGTTACTTCATGTGCAAGACTTAGCTGTCTGGGGAGGGTCAGGGTGGAACATGCCATCGATGAAGGTGCTCGTATAAATAGTGTGCATCATATAATGTTCATGAATCTGAAGTGTGTATATTGTTCAGTAATGTTAAGAGAATGGTGGGCTCTGTGTTATAGGTTATACCTGGGTATAATATTCAAGGTTCTGTGTGTTGCATAGCCTACCTGGTTATGAATTTCCAGACTGTGTTGCAGAAGATGTTCAAGGATGTGTTGCACAGCTGGGTGTTGTGTTAAAGACTCTGTGTTGCATATCAGGGTATGATGTTCAAGGCTCTTCGTTGAATAGCCAGTGATTTTTGGATGCTTGATATTTTTGATTAAGGATATGAGGCACTAGCCTGGCAAGCCAGACTATAACATGAAATGTACAAGCAAAAATACTTTCTGCCACTAGGTGGGATTGTCTAGTTCACTATGCTAATGGGGCACACCTTTCTATGCTTTGATATCCGGCCTACAGGTTTTACGATGAATGTGTAAAATGGGCTTCCCCTGTTTTAAAAACCAGCAGCCGCCACTGGTCAGATGTATTACTATCTGAGGAATCTGAAGACTCTCCAATAAATCCAAATGAAGAGGCCATTGCAACCACTCTTGCCTGCCAAGTCTGGCTTTGGTCTATAGCTGTCAAAGGCCTCAGCCTTAAAACCGGTTCCTGCTGTGACGTCACACACTCAGGGCTGGCTGGCTCAGCGGGGCAGCTCGAATGCCAACTTTGCAGTCGATTTTAACTCTCAAAAAAAAAAAATTATTTCCATTTATGCAGCATACAAGAGTCAGGGATGGAGATACTATCCACTCAGAAATGTATTTAAAAATGAAGGTTCTGCATATCTCTTTTAATGCTAAGAGCATCTTAACTAGGAGAGAGAGTGTTCATTGTGCTGCTTGTTCGACCATTTAACGATGAACTTTGTACTGCGATGCTTTTGGGAAACTCAGGCCTGATCAGTCAGAAAAACAGAGGTCTGTAAACAAAAATCCATAGATAATTTGTTTGCAAGTTATAAATTTTACTTTTGAGATGACATATTGCTTCAATATTTTATATTGAATTTTATCTCATCTCATTATCTCTAGCCGCTTTATCCTTCTACAGGGTCGCAGGCAAGCTGGAGCCTATCCCAGCTGACTACGGGCGAAAGGCGGGGTGCACCCTGGACAAGTCGGCAGGTCATCACAGGGCTGATTGAAGTTTATAATATTTTGAATTTTATAATATTTTATAAGTTTTATTCGCTCTCAAAGTTGGAGTTTTGTTTGCAATTTAAGACATTTTGGGTGATACTTTTGGGACAAATCTGATTCCGTACAGTGGGGCAAAAAAAGTATTTAGTCAGTCACCAATTGTGCAAGTTCTCCCACTTAAAAAGATGAGAGAGGCCTGTAATTTTCATCATAGGTATACCTCAGGGCAGCACGGTGGTGTAGTGGTTAGCGCTGTCGCCTCACAGCAAGAAGGTCTGGGTTCGAGCCCCGCGGCCGGCGAGGGCCTTTCTGTGCGGAGTTTGCATGTTCTCCCCGTGTCTGTGTGGGTTTCCTCCGGGTGCTCCGGTTTCCCCCACAGTCCAAAGACATGCAGGTTAGGTTAACTGGTGACTCTAAATTGACCGTGAGTGTGAATGGTTGTCTGTGTCTATGTGTCAGCCCTGTGATGACCTGACGACTTGTCCAGGGTGTACCCCGCCTTTCGCCTGTAGTCAGCTGGGATAGGCTCCAGCTTGCCTGCGACCCTGTAGAACAGGATAAAGCGGCTACAGATAATGAGATGAGATGAGGTATACCTCAACTATGAGAGACAAAATGAGAAAAAAAAAATCCAGAAAATCACATTGCCTGATTTTTAAAGAATTTATTTGCAAATGATGGTGGAAAATAAGTATTTGGCCAATAACAAAAGTTCATCTCAATACTTTGTTATATACCCTTTGTTGGCAATGACAGAGGTCAAACATTTTCTGTAAGTCTTCACAAGGTTTTCACACACTGTTGCTGGTATTTTGGCCCATTCCTCCATGCAGATCTCCTCTAGAGCAGTGATGTTTTGGGGCTGTCGCTGGGCAATACGGACTTTCAACTCCCTCCAAAGATTTTCTATGGGGTTGAGATCTGGAGACTGGCTAGGCCACTCCAGGACCTTGAAATGCTTCTTACGAAGCCACTCCTTCGTTGCCCGGGCAGTGTGTTTGGGATAATTGTCATGCTGAAAGACCCAGCCACATTTCATCTTCAATGCCCTTGCTGATGGAAGGAGGTTTTCACTCAAAATCTCACGGTACATGGCCCCATTCATTCCTTCTTTTACACGGATCAGTCGTCCTGGTCCCTTTGCAGAAAAACAGCCCCAAAGCATGATGTTTCCACCCCCATGCTTCACAGAAGGTATGGTGTTCTTTGGATGCAACTCAGCATTCTTTCTCCTCCAAACACGACAAGTTGAGTTTTTACCAAAAAGTTCTATTTTGGTTTCATCTGACCATATGACATTCTCCCAATCCTCTTCTGGATCATCCAAATGCTCTCTAGCAAACTTCAAATGGGCCTGGACATGTACCGGCTTAAGCAGAGGGACACGTCTGGCACTGCAGGATTTGAGTCCCTGGCAGCGTAGTGTGTTACTGATGGTAGCCTTTGTTACTTTGGTCCCAGCTCTCTGCAGGTCATTCACTAGGTCCCCCCGTGTGGTTCTGGGATTTTTGCTCACCGTTCTTGTGATCATTTTGACCCCACGGGGTGAGATCTTGCGTGAAGCCCCAGATCGAGGGAGATTATCGGTGGTCTTGTATGTCTTCCATTTTCTAATAATTGCTCCCACAGTTGATTTCTTCACACCAAGCTGCTTACCTATTGCAGATTCAGTCTTCCCAGCCTGGTGCAGGTCTACAATTTTGTTTCTGGTGTCCTTTGACAGCTCTTTGGTCTTGGCCATAGTGGAGTTTGGAGTGTGACTGTTTGAGGTTGTGGACAGGTGTCTTTTATACTGATAACGAGTTCAAACAGGTGCCATTAATACAGGTAACAAGTGGAGGACAGAGGAGCCTCTTAAAGAAGTTACAGGTCTGTGAGAGCCAGAAATCTTGCTTGTTTGTAGATGACTAAATACTTATTTTACCGAGGAATTTACCAATTAATTCAATAAAAATCCTACAATGTGATTTCCTGGATTCTTTCCCCCCATTCTGTCTCTCATAGTTGAAGTGTACCTATGATGAAAATTACAGGCCTCTCTCATCTTTTTAAGTGGGAGAACTTGCACAATTGGTGGCTGACTAAATACTTTTTTGCCCCACTGTAGTTCTTAACCCAGTTCCAGTAATTCCAGCAGTCTCCTTAGTTGTTTTCTTTGCTTGATCCAGGCCAATAATTTGACCCTTCTGGAACACAGTAACATCTTTTCTTCAACCACAGGTACAACTTCGGACATGGTTTTAAAGAAATGAGAAGCTACTCGCTGCATCAGTTAGGGTTAAGGTTGTTGGCAGCTGAAACATATTAATCACTGAAGTAAATATTCGATCAAAGGCTCTTAAGTATTTGCTTATTTACAGCAAAATGGAACATTTTTGGGGGTGTGGGCTAGGCAGTATAACTAAGACTGGGGAAGCCATGGCCTAATGTTTAGAGAAGTAGCTTTGGGACCAAAAGGTTACTGGTTCTATTCCCTGGACCAGTAGGACTGGCTGAAATGCCCTTGAGCAAGGCACCTAACCCCCAACTGTTCCTTGTGGGTATGTCAGGGTCCTGCTGTCCGTTACTCTGAATAAGAGCTTCTGCTAAATACCTGTAATTTAGCAGTCTTCATCACCCTCTGCAGGACCGCAAACGCCTGCAAAGGGTGGTGAAGACTGCTGAGAGGATCACCAAACCTCCACTGCCCTCTCTGCAGAGTATCTACCACTGCAGAGTCCACAGAAGAGCTTCCTCCATCCTCAAAGACCCCACCCACTCCCAGCACAGACTGTTCACACTTCTACCCTGAGGCCGGAGGTACAGAAGTGTGAAATGTAAGACTGTCAGACTAACAAACTCTTTCTTTCCCACTGCCATCAGACTCCTGAACAGATGACAGGAGTCTATAACCATGGACTACCTCCCTGTAAACTGTCCTTGACTGTTTACATCTGTTTACATTTGTTTGCACATTACTGCCCTTTTTGCTGCTGTTCCTTGACTGTTTACATCTGGTTACATTATTTGCACATATTTGCATATTACTGCCATTTTGCTGCTGTTCCTTGACTGTTTACATCTGGTTACATTGTTTGCACATTACTGCCCCTCTTGCTGCTGTTCCTTGACTGTTTACATTGTTTGCACATTACTGCCCCTCTTGCTGCTGTTCCTTGACTGTTTACATTGTTTGCACATTACTGCCCCTCTTGCTGCTGTTTCCTTGACTGTTTACATCTGGTTACATTGTTTGCACATATTTGCACATTACTGCCATTTTGCTGCTGTTCCTTGACTGTTTACATCTGGCTACATTGTTTACACATTACTGCCCCTCTTGCTGCTGTTCCTTGACTGTTTACATTGTTTGCACATCACTGCCCCTCTTGCTGCTGTTTCATTGACTGTTTACATCTGGTTACATTGTTTGCACACTGCCATTTTGCTGCTGTTTCCTTTACTGTTTACATCTGGTCACATTGTTTGCACATATTTGCACATTACTGCCCCTCTTGCTGCTGTTCCTTGACTGTTTACATCTGGTTACATTATTTGCACATATTTGCATATTACTGCCATTTTGCTGCTGTTTCCTTGACTGTTTACATCTGGTTACATGGTTTGCACATATTTGCATATTACTGCCATTTTGCTGCTGTTTCCTTGACTGTTTACATCTGGTTACATTGTTTGCACATATTTGCACATTACTGCCCCTCTTGCTGCTGTTTATTGACTGTTTACACATATTACTGCCCTTCTTGCTGCTGTTCCTCTTCCTTGACTGTTTACATCTGGTTACTTTGTTTGCACAATACTGCCCCTCTTGCTGCTGTTCCTTGACTGTTTACATTGTTTGCACATTACTGCCCCTCTTGCTGCTGTTCCTTGACTGTTTACATCTGGTTACATTATTTGCACATATTTGCATATTACTGCCATGTTGCTGCTGTTTACATCTGGTTACATTGTTTGCACATATTTGCACATTACTGCCCCTCTTGCTGCTGTTCCTTGACTGTTTACATCTGGTTACATTGTTTGCACAATACTGCCCCTCTTGCTGCTGTTCCTTGACTGTTTACATCTGGTTACATCGTTTGCACATATTTGCACATTACTGCAATTTTGCTGCTGTTTCCTTGACTGTTTACATCTGGTTACATTGTTTGCACATTCACATATTACTGCCACGTCTGATCATTGCCTTATTTTTGTATTACACTACCTATTTTGCACTACATTTACCTTTATTTTGTACTATACTGGGTGTGGTTTTTTTATTGTTGTTGCTTTTGTTTTTCTTTTGCACTATATTGCCTTTACTTTGGATTACTTCCTCCACCTATTTATTTATTTGTAATTGGCATTCATGGTGGACAGCAAACTAAGAATTTCATTGTGCAAGAGAACATGTCCTTACTGTGCATATGACAATAAACATTTTGAACTTGAACTTAATGTAATGACTTCATTATTTGAAGCTTTTCAAAACAGCGCACACTAGTGGCATCTGGTGGCCAAATGATGAACTACAGACAGTAATCTCCTGCGTGGCCATTATTTTGCTGTTTCTAAAATTAAAATATATTTATATCACTATTCACACAAGTCCCTAATGGCTTGAACAAGCCTCAAATCAAGTGTTCCGGTTTTTGTATTTTTAAAATCCACTTTCTAAGCAGTCACGATATTAAAACAAAACACCGATATTTCGGAGTAACCTGTTCTTGTTTTCTCACACACAGCTCGGACCTGTGGTATCAATGATAACATTACCAAAGTAAAATATATTAAATGTACACGTGTTTGTTCAAAGTAATGTGTGGTCATGTACAAAAATCTACACACTTCCTGTTACGGGGGTGATGTAGTATGCATTGCGCATGCGCGAGTAACAGGCAACGTCATCACCTCGCCATAGTGATACGTGTATGTTTAGAGTGGAGGGTGTTTATCTTTCCGAAGATACTCAAAGGTAAGCGTTATTAAGTCTTTTGTTACAGTAATTAATTTATTTTACACATAACATATATTTAGGACATATTAACTCCAGTAATATGGAGAGAATTAAATGTTAACTGTGAGACTGGGTGTTTTATTGTGTTTTGCTTTGACTGAAAGTTCTGGTATAATCAAGCGGCAGCTACAATTATCGACACCTTGACGATCTTTTGGCTTTTGGAAAAGTAGAAAAGACTTTCAATATGTAAATTGTGCATGAATAATTACTCAAACTTCCACTGGGGAAAAAAAAACCCCGAGTTGATTCCCGATTACTTAGTGTATCAGATCACCAAGTATTGACACCTTTGTCCACAGTTATCGACACCCCATAAATGTAAAAATAATCGGTATGTGATAAGTTAATGCAATTTTTTTTTAATTATTTCAAATTTGTTTTACATAGACTTATATTTAGTACAAAATATCTTTTTTTATATAAATATATCGATGTCGGTGTTTATGTAAATGAGGAAGTAATTCTAATGTTTGTAAACTAATGAACTGATAATGTTTAACTTGTCATCTTTTTGTTTTTGTAAATCATTTATTGTTTTTCGTATTAATTTCTAGTTTTGTTGTTTAGGCTACCAATAAATGTCAACAGGCAATTGATATTGTAACCACATGAACATCCAGGTCAAAGGTCGCATGTCATTCCTCGAACCAAAATATAAAATGTAGACTGATCTTGTAATGTGTGTTATTTACCAGCTGGGAGGTCCGTATGGGGCGGCACGGTGGTGTAGTGGTTAGCGCTGTCGCCTCACAGCAAGAAGGTCCGGGTTCGAGCCCCGTGGCCGGCGAGGGCCTTTCTGTGTGGAGTTTGCATGTTCTCCCCGTGTCCGCATGGGTTTCCTCCGGGTGCTCCGGTTTCCCCCACAGTCCAAAGACATGCAGGTTAGGTTAACTGGTGACTCTAAATTGACCGTAGGTGTGAATGTGAGTGTGAATGGTTGTCTGTGTCTATGTGTCAGCCCTGTGATGACCTGGCGACTTGTCCAGGGTGTACCCCGCCTCTCGCCCGTAGTCAGCCGAGGTCAGCATTTAAGGCCGAGGTCACGGTATTTCACCATACGGACCGACCTTAAGCTGGTAAATAATATTTATTTTTTTCTTTACCAAATTCTAACAGAAAACGAGAGCGCCCGAAAGGGAAAACCGAGCCGAGGCGAGCTGCCATTTTGAATCCTCATTCACGGCTGTAATGCAAATTGCTTCCTCCTCGGTATACAAGTGCACTTCCATGGGAGGGGAAAAAAACTACATTTTGCCGCCTACGTAGTCCCCTATTTACAGTGGAACCTCGATATTAAGCCCACCATTGGGACCCGGTCAAAGTGGTCTTAATATTGAGTTGGCAAGATATACTGACAGTTGCTGAGCTGTTGCATAGCAACGTGCATGCATGATGTTCTTAATACTGTTGTATTACATGTAATGAATTTATGAACTAGTTTCTTGTATTTCATTGATAAATGATTAAATCAAGCTAAATTTAAACAAAAGTATAGCATGTGTGTGGTTTGTGTGTTTAGCAAGTACAAACGTACATGCTGTTTGTCACATTTCATGTTGATACCTAAGCCTGAATGTACCCCAAACATTTTTGTGCTTTCTTTCAAAACTTCTAATATTTCGTAAGCTTTTGTGGTTAACTTAGTTCTGATCATGAGTTGTTGCCATGGGTCGCATTGAGTCTTTTTGCTGCATGTGATTTTAACCAGATAATTAAAAAGGAAAGACAAGCAAACAAGGGTGTTTCATGTCATAAACAAAGTTTTGTTTAATCAATGTTTCTGGAAAAACATGCTCAAGCACAAAACAGAACAAAAATGACCTAGCATAAAAACAGTTAACTTTACACATGTTTACTCATATGGTCATCTGGAACACTACTTTTACTTGCTAAAACAACTTGCAGGTAACAATAGTTTAGCCACACAATTGAGCTATAGTAGGCACATTCACATTTCACTTAAACCTGTCCAAAGTGGACTGCCTAGCATTTCCCATTATTTTCACTGACTGTTTTTCCACATTTTCTTGAATTTTGTTTAAATCCTCTGTGATATTACACATGCCCTTGCTCATATAAAACACCTTCAGCTGAGACAACATTTTCACTGCTTCCTGATGTGACTTTACTGTCTGTGGGTCATTTTCTTCATCATCACTACCAGCAATATTGTCCACACTACTAGTACTACTGCTGGTGTCTCTTACAAGTGTCTTTTCCCAGTCTTCCTGAAGTTCTTCTCTCACAGGGATGCCACAATCCCATACTCCTCAGCACTCATTGCATTCTCAAATCTGATTTTACTGGCTGCAACTCTAATAAGTTCCACAAGCTCTGCAAGGGGCACATTGTCATCAATGTTTAGATACAAAATGGCGACTGTCAGATGAGAGTAAGAAACGAAGTAGGTTTTGATGAGGAGATCATGAAATATCAGTGGATTTTTGAGAAGTAAAAACATGCCCATGATCTTTCCACCGTGCTTACCTGCAATGATAACGTCCAGGTTTTCCTCAAATTGCTGACCGTGCTTTAAAAAAAAAAAATTAACCAATAATAACTGCTGTAACTGAAACTCACCTTTGTAAAATTGTTTTATTGGTAAATCTGAAAAGGTGTCGATAATTATGGACTGTCTAATTGTAGCCGCCGCTCTAGTGTCATGGTTTTGATATAATAGTTGAGTGTTTTTATATTTGCGGTATTGTGTGGAAAATGTTTAATAGTATTGCTGACTTGTGGTCATGTTATTCTTCATTCAGATCATTGTGATGGATCAGGTGATGCAGTTTGTGGAGCCTGGACGGCAGTTTGTAAAGGACTCCATCAGACTGGTGAAGAGATGCACAAAACCTGACAGGAAAGGTCGATACACTTTCATCACATCACATTACACAGTTCAGTCATTACTGAAATGAGGAGGCAGGACCTGGATATCGGATACTATAAGCTCTTGCACAGAGCACACAACTCTTATATAATAAACTAGTATGACAATTATTTATTATTGCTGTTTAGCCTGATTTTTATAGTTTCTACCTAGGATCCAATAAATACACCTTTTAGTTAAACTGGAGGTGAAATAGCTTCCTGTCCACTTACTTTGTGCCCTACAGAGGGCATAACATACTAATTGAGCTGCACACTACATAGTGTCTAAGGTGCATAGTACAAAATTACATGAGATTCTGACATAAAAATGCATGGCTCTTAATATTTTGGTCATATGTTTGTTACAGTCAAAAATTTGGACACACCTACTCTTTTTCATAGGTTTTTCTGTATTTTGACCATTTTCTACATTGAACAATACTGAAGATATTAAAACTATTGAATAACATATTGAACATGTATGGAATTATATGGTAAACAAAAAAATGTGAATGTTTATTTTACATTCTTCAAATTAGCCAGCATTTACAGTGGTGCTTGAAAGTTTGTGAACCCTTTAGAATTTTCTATATTTCTGAATAAATATGACCTAAAACATCATCAGATTTTCAGACAAGTCCTAAAAGTAGATAAAGAGAACCCAGTTAAACAAATGAGACAAAAATATTATATTTGGTCATTTATTTATTGAGGAAAATGAGCCAATATTACATATCTGTGAGTGGCAAAAGTATGTGAACCTTTGCTTTCAGTATCTGGCGTGACCCCCTTGTGCAGCAATAACTGCAACTAAACGTTTGTGGTAACTGTTGATCAGTCCTGCATATCGGCTTGGAGGAATTTTAGCCCATTCCTCCGTACAGAACAGCTTCAACTCTGGGATGTTGGTGGGTTTCCTCACATGAACTGCTCACTTCAGGTCCTTCCACAACATTTTGATTGGATTAAGGTCAGGACTTTGACTTGGCCATTCCAAAACATTAACTTTATTCTTCTTTAACCATTCTTTGGTAGACCAAGTTGTGTGCTTAGGGTCATTGTCTTGCTGCATGACCCACCTTCTCTTGAGATTCAGTTCATGGACAGAGGTCCTGACATTTTCCTTTAGAATTCGCTGGTATAATTCAGAATTCATTGTTCCATCAATGATGGCAAGCTGTCCTGGCCCAGATGCAGCAAAACAGGCCCAAACCATGATCCTACCACCACCATGTTTCACAGATGGGATAAGGTTCTTATGCTGGAATGCAGTGTTTTCCTTTCTCCAAACATCATGCTTCTCATTTAAGCCAAAAAGTTCTATTTTGGTCTCATCCATACACAAAACATTTTTCCAATAGCCTTCTGGCTTGTCCACGTGATCTTTGGCAAACTGCAGACGAGTAGCAATGTTCTTTTTGGAGAGCAGTGTCTTTCTCTTTGCAACCCTGCCATGCACACCATTGTTGTTCAGTGTTTTCCTGATGGTGGACTCATGAACATTAACATTAGCCAATGTGAGAGAGGCCTTCAGTTGCTTAGAAGTTACCCTGGGGTCCTTTGTGACCTCGCCGACTATTACGCGCCTTGCTCTTGGAGTGATCTTTGTTGGTTGACCACTCCTGGGGAGGGTAACAATGATCTTGAATTTCCTCCATTTGAACACAATCTGTCTGACTGTGGATTGGTGGAGTCCAAACTCTTTAGAGATGGTTTTGTAACCTTTTCCAGCCTGATGAGCATCAACAACGCTTTTTCTGAGGTCCTCAGAAATCTCCTTTGTTCATGCCATGATACACTTCCACAAACATGTGTTGTGAAGATCAGACTTTGATAGATCCCTGTTCTTTAAATAAAACGGGGCACCCACTCATATCTGTGAGTGGCAAAAGTATGCGAACCTCTAGGATTAGCAGTTAATTTGAAGGTGAAATTAGAGTCAGGTGTTTTCAATCAATGAGATGACAATCAGGTGTGAGTGGGTGCCCCGTTTTATTTAAAGAACAGGGATCTATCAAAGTCTGATCTTCACAACACATGTTTGTGGAAGTGTATCCTGGCATAAACAAAGGAGATTTCTGAGGACCTCAGAAAAAGCGTTGTTGATGCTCATCAGGCTGGAAAAGGTTACAAAACCATCTCTAAAGAGTTTGGACTCCACCAATCCACAGTCAGACAGATTATGTACAAATGGAGGAAATTCAAGACCGTTGTTCCCCTCCCCAGGAGCGGTCGACCAACAAAGATCACTCCAAGAGCAAGGCGTGTAATTGTCAGCAAGGTCACAAAGGACCCCAGGGTAATTTCTAAGCAACTGAAGGCCTCTCTCTCATTGGCTAATGTTCATGAGTCCACCATCAGGAGAACACTGAACAACAATGGTGTGCATGGCAGGGTTGCAAGGAGAAAGCCACTGCTCTCCAAAAAGAACATTTGCTGCTCGTCTGCAGTTTGCTAAAAATCATGTGGACAAGCCAGAAAGCTATTGGAAAAATGTTTTGTGGATGGATGAGACCACAGTAGAACTTTTTGGTTTAAATGAGAAGCATTATGTTTGGAGAAAGGAAAACACTGCATTCCAGAATAAGAACCTTATCCCATCTGTGAAACATGGTGGTGGTAGTATCATGGTTTGGGCCTGTTTTGCTGCATCTGGGCCAGGACGGCTTGCCATCATTGATGGAACAATGAATTCTGAGTTACACCACCAAATTCTAAAGGAAAATGTCAGGACATCTGTCCATGAACTGAATCTCAAGAGAAGGTGGGTCATGCAGCAAGACAACGACCCTAAGCACACAAGTCGTTCTACCAAAGAATGGTTAAAGAACAATAAAGTGAATGTTTTGGAATGGCCAAGTCAAAGTCTTGACCTTATTCCAATCGAAATGTTGTGGAAGGACCTGAAGCGAGCAGTTCATGTGATGAAACCCACCAACATCCCAGAGTTGAAGCTGTTCTGTACGGAGGAATGGGCTAAAATTCCTCCAAGCCGGTGTGCAGGACTGATCAACAGTTACCCCAAACATTTAGTTGCAGTTATCGCTGCACAAGGGGGTCACACCAGATACTGAAAGCAAAGGTTCACATACTTTTGCCACTCACAGATATGTAATATTGGGCCATTTTCATCAATAAATAAATGACCAAGTATAATATTTTTGTCTCCTTTGTTTAACTGGGTTATCTTTATCTACTTTTAAGAAGAAAGAAGAAACCTTTATTTGTCACATGCACACTTCAAGCACAGTGAAATTCATCCTCTGCATTTAACCCATATGAAGCAGTGAACACATGCGCGAACACATTCAAGCACACACTCAGAGCAGTGGGCAGCCACACCAGAGCGTCCGGGGAGCAGTCAGGGGTCAGGTACCTTACTCAAGGGCACCTCAGCCCAAGGCCCCTCCACGTTAACCTAACTGCATGTCTTTGGACTGTGGGGGAAACTGGAGCACCTGGAGGAAACCCACACAGACACGGGGAGAACATGCAAACTCCACACAGAAAGGCCCTCACCGGCCGCTGGGTTTGAACCCGGAACCTTCTTGCTGTGAGGTGAGTTTTAGGACTTGTGTGAAAATCTGATGCTGGATTAGATTAGATGGAACTTTATTGATCCCTTTGGGTGGGTTCCCTCAGGGAAGTTAAAATTCCAGCAACATCATTACAGGATAAACAGAGAATAGAAAATAGAGAAAACTTCTAGGTAACTTGTGTGTGTGTGTATATATATATATATATATATATATATATATATATATATATATATATATATATATATAATATAATTCCAGCAGGAGAGATATTGCACATTGTCCAGTATTGCTTTTGGCTAGGCTACTGCTCCTTCCCGTCCTCTGTCCTCCTGTTCCCCCTCCAGAGAGGAGTTGTACAGTCTGATGGTGTGAGGTACAAAGGAGTTTTTAAGTCTGTTCATCCTGCACTTGGGAAGGAGCATTCTGTCCCTGAACAGGCTCCTCTGGTTGCTGATGACGGTGTGCAGAGGGTGACTGGCATCGTCCATGATGTTCAGTAGTTTATGCAGAAATATAGAAAATTCTAAAGGGTTCACACTTTCAAGCACCACTGTACCTTGATGATGCTTTACACACCATCTTAATCAGCTTCATGAGGTTGTCACCTGGAATGCTTTTCAATTGGTGTGCCTCGTCAAAAGTTAATTAGTGCAACTTCTTGTCTTAATGCGTTTGAGGTCAAACAGTAAATAATAATACAGTAAATAGCCCTATTGCACAACTGTAGTAATCCATATTATGTCAATCACTCAACTAAGTAAAGAGAAACGACATCCATCATTAAGACATGAAGTGACCTTATTTTTATTAATTACAAAAAAGATAAACACTGAATTAGGTGTGTCCAAACTTTTTTGACTGGTACTGTGTGTGAGAGATATATAAAACAACACGCACCATTTCCCCCCCCCGCTTAAGTGTTGTCATAAGAATTCCATTTTAAACCAGACTACTTTCCTTATAACCAGATATCTTGTGTTAAAAGTAGTGGTGCACCTGTATTTCATTCCTGTCTTGTGTAAATTTATAGAGTTTCAGAAGATTGCCATGGCCACAGCGATTGGGTTTGCAATCATGGGTTTCATTGGGTTCTTCGTCAAGCTCATCCACATCCCCATTAACAACATCATAGTGTAAGTATCTCAAGTTTTTTGGTTTCTTTATCTGCTCCATAATTATCCCCACAACCATTTGCACATTTTGGGGCTGTTTCTGATCTAATGTGTTGAGTGATGTGTCTGATGAGATGAATCGATCTTTTACAGTGGTGGTTAAACTGTACTGGAGACTGAAGTGCTGGACTTGTGCCTTGCTGATTTCCCCCCCCCCCAATATATCTTTCTTGTATGTTTGTAAATTAAAGTATTACAATTTTGTTTTAAGGAATATGCCACACATTCATTACAAACTGTATTTGCATGCCCTGTATTGTATAAAAACCTTTTACATGTATTTATAATGTGTTTTGTTCATTGGTCTGTTCTACAGCGAATGCAACAAATGATCACATCCCAGTAGGATATAGAAATAAATACAACATGAACAAAGCAAATCAGTCTTTTCAAAGTTATTAACAGTGTGTATTGAAATCATGAATGTAACTATGAATCTGGAATACAGAAACCAAAGAAAATATTCTTATTGCTTATTTATTAAAAAAAATAACCTTTTTTTTTTGGGGGGGGGGTAAAATAAGAGTATAATCAAAATGGTGGCAAATGGGGGCCAACATAGTCACTCGGGTGCATCAGTTGCCCTCACTTTCATAAAATCTGATGCATTTTTGTTTGGGTGTTCCTTTTCACCAATAAAGACATCCTGTAAAATTGTTTGACCATATTCAAAAGTCTAATGGTGGCACCATGAGGTTCATTTTTTGCCAAAAAACGCTTATTTTATGTTTTCGCGTAAGGTTTGAATCACAATGTTGGACTCCATTTATTGATTCCTTGTGACCCAGAGATCATGTTAAGAACCTTTGCAAGGGATTGAGAAGCATTAATGTGATTCATAATACATTTGTATTGTTCAAAAGTAGTTGAACAATGATTCAATGAACAGCTAAAACTCAAACTGTGCTTGATAATATATTTAGAATATGTACTAAAAGTGTGTATCTAAGATATTTGGTATACTCTATAAGGTGCCATAATGTTTCATGAAAAGTGATCGAAATTTTGTCATAAAAGTCATAAAATAGCAGCTTTTTCCATAACTTTGAGCTCCTGGTGCCACCATTAAACTCTTGAATTTTGTCAAAATATTTCACCCAGTGTGTTTTCTTACCAAAAGGAGCATAAAAACAAAAATGCATCATGATCGGAGGAACTTTTCATTTTTAGGGGGCAACTGATGCACCCTAATAGTCACTGGATGCTGGTATGGGTGAGCTCTACTGTATACTGGATCTAAAACATCCACTGAGTGGCGCAAACCTCAAGTCCTACTCCAACCTCCTCGTGGTGCCACCTGGATTAAAACCGACCAGAGAGGACAACTGCGCGTACCTGGCGCAGTGTAACCAGGTTGCTCCGGGCAGGTAGGGCTCATCAGCCATGGTAGGCAACCTGTCTAGGAGGAGGACA
This sequence comes from Neoarius graeffei, assembly GCF_027579695.1. Taxonomy (NCBI): domain Eukaryota; kingdom Metazoa; phylum Chordata; class Actinopteri; order Siluriformes; family Ariidae; genus Neoarius; species Neoarius graeffei. The sequence goes on from NC_083569.1 coordinate 41,450,034, forward strand.
CTCCGATATAAAACCTGTGACCCAAGGACCGCGCTGTCACCGTCCCAGCTTGCTAGGCCATGGCAGATGAACCCTGGGTGTAAAGGGTGGGGCCAGTTCTGTGCACACTGTACTTCACCTACAAAACTCCACTGCGCAGGCCGAAGGATGCGCCCACGACTGCAGTCGACATGGACCATCACCTTCTTAATCTTCATTCACAAAGCCAAGCCAGAGATAATCAAAATCCATATAAATGCCAAAAAAAGTTTCATTTTTAAATTGTGTATAAGAACAGCAAGACACATTTGGCAAAAGATGCTTAGTCTTGATTGTCTGAAAGCATCAGCTTAATTTCAAAATCCTGCAACTCACTTTTAAAGCCCTCCGCATCCTTTGATCATCTTCAGGCTTACAACCCTCCTCAGCCCCCCTACCACCTGTCTCACCTTCCTCTCTTGGTAGCGTGGCTCCCGGACTCTGGGACACTCTCTTTCCCGACACATCCATCAACTAGACTTCATTGTTTTGTTTAATTCTTGTCTGAAAGCTCACTTGTTTGAAACAGCTTATTTTGTCCCTTTACAGACTTCTGCTGTTGCTATAACTTTTTTTTTCATTCTAAGGTGATATTGAGTGTCTTGAAATGTGGCCATATATAAAGTTTGGACACATCTTCTAATTCAATGGGTTTTCGATACACACACACAGTGGCATGCAAAAGTTTGGGCACCCTTGCTGAAAATGTCTGTTACTGTAAATAGTTAAGTGAGCAGAAGATGAACTGATCACCAAAAGGCATAAAGGTAAAGACGAGACATTTCTTTTCAGCGTTTTATGCAAGATTTGTGTATTATTTTTGTTTTGTACAATTGGAGAGTGAAAAAAGTAAAGGAACGCCATGCGAAAGTTTGGGCACCCCACTACGTTTGAATTCTCAGGTAACTTTTACCAAGGTTCCAGTCCTTAATTAGCTTATTGAGCTGGCCTTGTTCAAATTCATCATTAGGAAAGGTCAGATGATGCAGATTTCAAAGCTGTATAAATTCTCTGACTCCTCAAACTTGTCCCTAAAATCAACAGCCATGGGCTCCTCTAAGCAACTCCCTCGCATTCTGAATAATAAAATAATTGATGCTCACAAAGCAGGAGAAGGCTACAAGAACGTAGCAAAGTGTTTTCAGATAGCTGTTTCCTCAGATCGTAATGTTATTAAGAAATGGCAGTGAACAGAAACAGTGGAGATCAAGGTGAGGTCTGGAAGATGAAGAAAACTTTCTGAAAGAACTGCTCGTTGGATTGCTAGAAAGGCAAATAAAAACCCCTGTTTGACTGCAAAAGACCTTCAGAAAGATTTAGCAGACCCTGGAGTGGTGGTGCACTGTTCTACTATGCAGCGACACCTGAACAACTATAACTTTTATGGGAGAGTCATCAGAAGAAAACCGTTCCTGCATCCTAGCCACAAAATTCAGCGTCTGAAGTTTGCAAATGAACATCTAAATAAGCCTGATGCATTTTGGAAACAAGTCCTGTGGACTGATGAAATCAAAATAGAACTTTTTGGCCACAATGTGCAAAGGTATGTTTGGAGAAAAAAGGGTGCCAAATTCCAGGAAAAGAACACCTCTCCAACTCTGAAGCATGGGTGTGGATTGATCATGCTTTGGGGTTGTGTTGCAGCCAGTGGCACAGGGCACATTTCACTGGTCGAGGGAAGCATGAATTTGAATAAATACCAACAAACTCTGGAAGCAAACATCCCACCATCTGTAAAAATCAGATGTTGGAACTGAGAAATGTTATTGTTTTTTGAAAAATATATGCTCATTTTGAATTTAATACCAGCAACACATTTCAAAAAAATTGGGACAGGAGCATGTTTACCACTGTGTTGTATCACCTCTACTTTTAACAACACTCTGTAAACATTTGGGAACTGAGGAGACCAACTGCTGTAGTTTTGAAAGATAAATGTCCCATTCTTGCCTGATATACAGTTTCAGTTGCTCAAGTTTGGGGTCTCCTTTGTCGTATTTTGCGCTTCATATTGTGCCAAATGTTTTAAATGGGAGAGAGATCTGGACTGTAGGCAGGCCAGTTTAGCACCTGGACTCTTTTTCTACGGAGCCATGTAGTTTTAATATGTGCAGAAAACAGTTTGGCATTGTCTTCCTGAAAGAAGGAAGGCCTTCCCCGAACAAGATTTTGTCTGAATGGCAGCATATTGCTTTGAAACATGTTTATATCATTCAGCATTAATGAAACCTTCCCAGATGTACAAGCTACCCATGTCATGTGCACTAATGCACCTTCATACTATCACAGATGCTGGCTTTTGAACTGTGCACTGATAACAAGCCAGATGGTCCCTCTCCTCTTTAGCCTGGAGGACATGAGGTCTAGGATTTCTAAAAATAATTTCTACTTTTGATTCGTCAGACCTTGGGACAATTTTCCACTTCACCTCAGTCCATCATAAAAGAGCTCGGGCCCAGAGAAGGTGGCAGTGTTTCTGGATATTGTTTATATATGGTTTTAACTTGCATTTGTGGATGCAGTAATGAACTGTTTTCACAGACGATGATTTTCTGAAGTGTTCCTGAGCCCATACAGTGATTTCCACTACAGACACGTCTACTTTTAATACAGTGTCACCTGAGGGCCTGAAGATCACAATCATCCAATGTCAGTTTTCAGCCTTGTTTCTTGCATACAGAGATTTCTCCAGATTCTCTCAAACTTTCAATGATATTATGTACCATAGATGATGTGATCCCCAAATTCTTTGCAATTTTACATTGAGGAACGTTATTCTTAAATTGTTGCACTGTTTGCCCATGCAGTCTTTCACAGAGTGGTGAACCCCTCCCCATCTTTAGTTCTGAGAGACTGAGTCTCTCTGAGATGCGCTTTTGATACCCAATCATGTTACTGACCTGTTGCCAGTTAACCAAATTACGGTAGTTTTTTTAGCATTACACAATTTTGTCAGTCTTTTGTTGCCCCTTCCCAACTTTTTTGAAATATGTTGCTGACATCAAATTCAAAATGAGCATATATTTTTCAAGAAACAACAACATTTCTCAGTTTCAACATGTTCAACATATTGTCTTTATACTATTTTCAATTAACTGTAGGTTTTCCAAGACTTTCAAATCTTCACATTCTGTTATTATTTATGTTTTACACAGTGTCCCAACTTTTTTGGAATTGGGGTTGTAGATAGATAAAGATATATAGATAAAATGTTATCTTGTATGTGTTTGTTGTAATCCAGCACACTTTGGACTGGTATTGGAAGGTGATTTCTGACACAAAGTTTTCTGCATGTATGAAGAGCCTACTGTAACTATACAGATTTACTTTTCAAATTAATGACATCTTTCTTAAAGCAACTACATGTGGGATGCTTATATGATGCATGCTCAACAGGCTCTTAAATAAAGCCGTTGTAATTTTGATTAAACTGCTGAAATCTTTGTAACTGGAAGACTAACTTAATAAACCAAAAGAGATAACATATATGTACTGCATTCTACAAAAGAAATATTTTAGCAGCTCATTGCTCCATGGTGCACCTTTATTTTATGTCAAATTGCAAGATTTATGTTCCTACTTTTACATTCCCATTTATTCTTATGACCAATTTAAAATGCATCTGAACTTTGATGACTTAAACATTACATTAATGATGTCTGGTCTTTCTTTAAAAAAAAAAAACAGGATGAATATTCTCCTTAACCATAAGACAAATAGCACTCATAAAAGTTTAGGTTTTCAAGTTTGATAAGTTGTGCAATATGTTTGGTGAAACAGTCAGGACTAAAACCTTCTAAATCCCACTCAATATTTTAAATTGCTTTCAATTTTTACTATCATTATCAATGAACTATTTTTGATTGAGGCACCAAAGTGGAGGGGTAAACTCTCTTGAACTCTCCATTAAAGACTAATCCTCCCACAATATTTCAGTTCCTTAATGCAGAGGGGAAACTACGACATATATACACTCATCAGCCACATTTATAGGAACTTGTTCTTGATTCTAAGATCCCTGTTCTTAGCTGGCAGGAGTTGAACCCAATGTGATCTGCTGTTGCATGCTGAGATGCTTTTCTGCTCACCAGAGTTGTAAAGAGTTATTATATCCTTCCTGGCAGCTTGAACCAATCTGGCCTGAGTTTCCCAAAAGCATTGCAGCACAAAGATAATCGTTAAATGGTAGAGCGAGCAGCACAATGAACACTCTCTCTCCTAGTTAAGATCCTCTTAGCGTTAAGAGGCTTTTGGGAAACCCACCCCTGGCCATTTTCTTCTGACCTCTCGTATCACCAAGGCATTTCCACCCACAAAACTGTCGCTCACTCAATGTCTTTTGTTTTTCGCACCATTCTGTGTAAACTCTAGAGACTGTTGTGTGTGAAAACCCCAAGAGATCAGCATTTTCTGAAATACTCAAAGCGGTTCATCTGGCACCAACACCCATGCCACAGTGAAAGTCACGGAGATCATAATTTTTCCCATTCTGATGTTTGAACTGAACATTAACTGAAGCTCTTGATTTATATCTGGATGATTTTATGCATTGTGCTGCTGTCAAGGGATTGGCTGATTAGATATCAGCATAAGACAGCAGGCATATGGGTGTACAGTAGTTGCTGTTTACAGTATTGGGCAATGCTGTCCACACCTAAGACTCAGACCCTCTTCAGTTGGTGTGTTGCATCTTAAGCTCTGGGATCTGGCAGATTTCTCCACCATACCAGATGCCATGCCGTCCTCTGGATGGACTTTTCCAGTGGCCAGTTTAAAGTCAACGGATGTAAAAGAGGGGAGGCTTCCATTTTTCTTTGCCAACATTTTCGACGCTTCTCCCACTGGTGATACTTCTTTGCTTTTTCGAGTGAAGGCTCTTCCCTTGTTACTGGTAGTGCTCTGATTATCCAGGAAAGGGTCGGAGCCACTACTGTGAGTCATGTTGAAGTATGTACACTTGGGTGTGGATGGCTTGGCCATGTCTTCCAGCTCAGAAGAGGATATGACAGCTAGTGGGGACTGTTTTCCCCTGCAAGGTATGTAGGGGGCATCCTCACTTGTGTTTTCTTGACCTGTGTCAACTGATGTTGTATCCACATTTTCATACATTCCCATTGGAACAGGAGGAGATTGACGAATGAGGTGATTTTCTTTAAGAAGCCACCTACCCTTATCTATCAGGATTCCTTCCTCAGAGTCATTCTTTGCATTAAAAGCTAGACAAGCTTGTGCAAACTCAGAATTCCCAAGAGAATCTGGAGAGTTGCTGTAGTCCTGCATAGTACTGCTAACCATGGAGTCAGGAAAAGAGCTAAGACTGTTGATGCTAGATATTGGTTTTGTGTCTGGATTAGGTTTCTTTGAACCATTATCCAGGGTTTTAACTTTTCTGTTGATTTTCTCAGAGCTTTGCTTCATGCTGCCTTGGTAAAAGAACAGTCTCTCTTCCGCATCCTCTCCACTGTCAGTTAAAAGGTCTGTCGAAACCTGTGCCAGGTCTTCTCCAATGTCTGATGTATCAGGCCTGTAATCAGAGAGGTCAGATGTGTTGGGGCTAGGAAGGCATCTCCTAGAATAATGATTGTCTTCATTACATTTAGACAAAGACATTGCTCTGTTTTTGCATCTGTCTGGCTCAAGTCGTAGACAGCCATTTGAATCGTATGTGAAAATCAGAGCAGAGGACATCAGAGCTAAGTTGACAAAATCCAGCAGCTGTTGGGGGAACACTGTAGGATGCACACAGTGACATTCGTGATCCATATCTGCTTCTTCTATTCCTGCAGAATCTACTGACTGGTCTTCATATTTTTCTTCACTTTTGCATGATTCCCTCCTCAGAAACTCTTTGATTGAAGGATCTTCCAAGTAGCAGTGGTGTGACTGAGTATCTAAGTCTTTGTCAGTATCTAAAGCATTGCTCTGCTTGTCGTCTTGTTCATCTGTTTCATCATCTTTCTCCTCAGCAGGTTGAGTCAGATTCTTACAAACATTTTCCTCCTCCACTGTCTGGAGTTCAAGTTCAGCTACTGATTCTCGACCTTTATCAGACTCTGAGTGGTCTGAATGTTCACCTTCTTGATGCAACTGTTGAGGAGAGGATGGTTCTGCATCACAGTCTTCTTCCTCATCTGCTTCTTCAATATTCTCATTAGCATTATGAGCCTGCTTCTCAGAGACACTTTCCTCCTCTGATTCCTGAAGGTCACGTTCAGTTTCTGATTCTTGACATGTGCAAGATGCTGATTTGTAGTGGTTAAAGTGTTCATCCTCTTGATCAGACACTGAAGAACGGTGTGGTTCGGCAGCTGGATTTTCACATTCTGATGTGCTACACATTGTTTCTTCATGGTCATTTTTACTCTCAACTTCCTTTGGGCTATTATCATCATTACTGTGTGGATCATCTTCATCTGCACTAAAGACGGATGCCTCTGATCTATCTTTGTGTATTGCATTCTTTTCTTCTGTTTGGATACTGCCATTGTTTGGATGGTGTGCTTCTAGAGTCTCTGTGTCTGAAGCCACTGATATTACATCTGGCTGTTTAGGATGTTCCATGGTTTCACAGTAGGTGTCTTCCTCCTTTGAATTTATGCCACATCCTTCTAAACTATCTGTACAATCTTCCCTTTTACTGACAGTGTTATCAGTCACCTCAGAATTCGATTTGACATCTTTTGCCTGTGTCTCTGAAATGGGAGAAAGCAGTTCAGATTCAGATTGCATACAACTTACATTTTCTTGCCGTTCCACTTTGTCTTCCAGATTAGTTAGACTGTAATCTGGCATCTGAAATTCATCAACCTGGCTAGTCTCATCTTCTGTGTACTTTTCCTCAATTATCTGGACATTGTCCATCATCTCCTGTTTTTCCTCACCTAGATCAGCTTTGCTTGGTTCGTTATCTGCATACCTTTTCAGGTTTGTCTTGATATCATCCACAGTTTCATTTATATATGCAACTAGTCCTTTTTGTTTAATCACATCCTCAATTTGGACATTTTTCCCTATGTCTGATTCTTTCACAGCTAGCTCGTTACTCAGAAGTGCTGGCATACGGGAACTTAACTCGAGTAAATGCAATTCTTCAGATTCTTTGGATAAATCTGCAGCCTTAGTGTTTGTAATATCATCATATTTACTTTCCTTCTCCTCTAAATATCTTCTTTCTTTCTCTAAGAACCCCCCCAAATTGTCTTTCATAGTGGAAACATCGTTCTCACAAGTAATATTGGCGGTTTCGTTTTCATGATCAGAATGCTCCTTCGTGAGTTTTTCCTGATTGAAATTTGTCAAATCACATCTAACAAGTGAGGAAATCTCTCTGCGAAGATCATCACACATGTTAAGCTCATCCATTACCTCTCCAATACTGAAAACGTGCCCTTTATCTTCCCCTTCTGAGCTGACCTCAAGAGCAGACTCGTGCTCTGACTGTCTTGCTACCAGTGGAGGACTTCCTTTGATATCATTTTTCTTTTGGAAATCTCTCCAGCTCTTCTTTAACTGGGCAGAAGTTGAACTGTGGAGACTTGCCAGGCTGGCCTTAAGCTCTTTTTCATCCTCTATGCTGGCCAATTTTTGTAAGGATTGCATGACTTGGAGAGCCTCTGGATTGTTGCCGGAGTTATTAGCATTGGCAGAACCTGAGTCTTCGTTGGCAAAGTTGGCAATTCCATCTCTCAGTGTCATCACTGTCAGGAAGGAGAGAAGTGCCTTAGATGGAGAGCCAAAAACAGAGGCCAACACTGATGAGAAGTCAGGAAGGTTACTGGATTTCTTGTTCTTCTTCAAGGATGATAGATGAGAATGACTACAGGCTCTTCTGATCAAATAGACAGATAAACATAACTGCTCCAAAATTTGTTTCATACCGGATCTAGGGTTCAGCTGTGTGTTTGGTGATGTTTCACCCCCTGCATCTGGCAATTTGGGAACCAAGTCCTCTGAAGACTTATACTTTCTTGTGCCAATCTCCTGTTCAGCAGCGTCCATTTTCACACTTGGCATTGATTTACAGGATCTTCTCAGTTTCTGTGTCTCCATAAGTTCTCCCTCACAACTAATTTTCACAAGTTGTTGAGACACTGGTTTCTTGACAGTAGAACCTTTAACAGAGGCGCAGTGCTCCACCAAGCTATTGTTGTCTAATTCATTTCTCATTTCTGAAATTTCTGAGAAATCACTTTCAATCTGGAACCTAGCTCTAGATTCATGCACATTTAACTCATCCACATAGGGCACTGATTCAGGGTGAATTTGTTGTAGCCAGTTTTCCACATACTGGTGCACATTGCAGGGAGATGAATGGAGCACTGGCATAGAAATACTTTCACTCAACTCCTTGCTCGCTTTAGGAGATTTTATTATGCTGCCATTCACAGAACTTTGCTTTGCTAGAATCTTGGAAGGTGCTGAATGAGATGATGTGATAATGTCTAATTTTTCCTTAATGTGTGGCCTTAGGATGTCTGTATGACTTAAGTTTACATTTTGAGATGTGTCCCTTAACATGCTACTATTACATGTGTTTACCTTCTTAGGTGATTGAACTTTCTTTCTCTTTTTAACCTTCATTACATATTTGTCACTGTCTGTATAGCGCTGCGATTCTGGAGAATCACTGTTCTTTAGGCCTTTTAAAAAGTCTGAAACACTACCTTTCTGCTTTTTGTCTCTTACAGTCCTTTTCGAAAGCACGTGTTTGTTTGACCGTTCAGATTTTTGTGCCATTTTTGTCTTCTTACTTAGAGCTCTTTTATTTTTAGAGTTGTCTTTAGTCGATGTATCCACTCCTTTGTCTGAGGCTTGATACACAGCTTGATTTTCATAGACGGTGAAGGAAGATGCTTTGTTGCTTCTTGTTTGTGAAAGGTCTGACTGGTCAGAAAGCAAAGATAAGAGTTCATGGTTCCTAGCATTCCCAGAACAAGAACTAGAAGATAGTTTGCAAAGATCAATGTCACAGTCATTGTTTGAAGATCGAGGCCTGGATTGAGTTGAGTCTGGCGTGTTGTGTCCTTGAGACATAAATTCAAACCTGTCCTCCTCATCATCATCAGCCCAGGTTTTTCCAAAATAGTTTTCCTGTGACTGATGCATATGCTTTACAGTTTCTGTAATCTCTTTTCCTTTGTTGTCCAGTTGAAGAACCTCTCCCATTCCTGAGAGAGAGGAACAAGTCTTGTTGTACTTGGCTTCTTTCAAATTTTTCTTCCTGGGTTTTGGTACAGGTCTTGGACTGCTAGAGCTGCTATGACTGACAACACGGTACCCTTCAAATAGCTCGCTTTCAGCTTGGTGCATACTCGTATGTGGAGAAGAAACTGTGCTTTCCTCACCCTCAGTTTGTGATAGCCTCTTTGTATTCTCCACTGAAGTTTCTTTCCTTCTGACACACCTAGGTCCGGGAGTAGGCAGCCTCCTGAAACGTGGTTTTGGTTTTTCCAATGCTTCAGAGGTGACACTTCCACAATGATTTTCTCCCTCCTTATTTAATCTGATCGGTTTATAAGTTTGTGTATTCTCATCTTTCGAGTCATAGCTATCTATATTTGACTCTCTTTTTCTGTTATTGTTGTCTTTATTATCTGTGGAGTTGCAGCTTGAGACTGGTTGGAAGAATGTTGCCATCCCTTGGCTGTTAACACAGGCTCGACTCACTGTGGTGGTCCAGTGAATCATCTCCTCTTGCTTTATTGTGAGATGAACTTTCATCTCTACGGTCATGCTGCCATCCTGATTCACACGAAACGATTTCTCAATCTCATCATCTGAAGGTAAAAGCAAGCGATCCTTTTCTGCCATACATGAAGACATGAAGTCACATTTCTCCATCTCTTCTGACTCCAGCGCTTGGTTGTTCATGCTCACCATCGATCCTCTTTTCACTTCATGCTCCTCAGAGTAGCTTCCATTTAGTGAACTATTGATCTGATTTACAAAATATCGTTCTGATGACAATGAGAAATTTCTTGATCTTGGTCCACTGCTAACTGATTTTTGTTGATCATCTTATCAGTTTTTTTTTCAGATTTGCAGGTGTTATCAGAAAGGTTTGATGTGTAAAGATGCAAAGCAAAGAAGAAAAAAACATTAATAAAATAAATTAGATACATTATAATATATTGTACTGAATGTTATACAGTGCCCTCCAGAATTATTGGCACCCTTCAAGAACATTAATGTATAAAAAGAATAAGATATGTGAGACGTGAAATTCTGGGCTCAAACCTGCAGGACAACGATATATCCATCCATTATCTGTAGCCGCTTATCCTGTGCAGGGTCACGGGCAAGCTGGAGCCTATCCCAGCTGATTATGGGCGAGAGGTGGGGTACACCCTGGACAAGTCGCCAGATCATCTCAGGGCTGACACATAGAGACAAACAACTATTCACACTCACATTCACACCTACGGTCAATTTAGAGTCACCAGTTAACCTAACCTGCATGTCTTTGGACTGTAGGGGAAACCGGAGCACCCGGAGGAAACCCAGGCAGACACAGGGAGAACATGCAAACTCCACACAGAGAGGCCCCCGTCAGCCACTGGGCTCGAACCCAGAACCTTCTTGCTGTGAGGTGACAGTGCTAACCACTACACCACCGTGCCATGACAGTGATATTGTGCAGTTTTATTTAAACGTTTTTCCCCCCAAACAAAAAAATTTCAAGGTTTTCTACAAATCACTTCTTTCAAAATGATCAGAAGCATCTCACTGAATATTTAGTGATGCCTGCTTAATTAACAGCTCTGAGTCTCTTCCTATAATGACTAACACATTTAGAGACACTTGTAGTCCGCTCTCAGTCCACTCCTCCATGCAGAATACTGATTTTTGTATTTCTTCAGTTCTGTGTTTATTTGCAAGTACTTTTACCTCATTATCTTGTTGAACCTCCTTGCAGAGGCAGAGGTTTTCAAGTCAAGTTTATTTGTATAGCACTTTTAACAATAAACATTGTCGCAAAGCAGCTTTACAGAATTTGAATGACTTAAAACATGAGCTGATTTGGGCTGAACTATCCCAGTACAAAGCAGAATTTATGATGCCATAAATGTTAAAAAGGGCCCCGAACCATCAGCCACAAAATGGCCCCAAGTATCAATTTTATTTCATACAAAGTGTTCACTGTGTGTATTATTATTATTATTATTATTATTATTATTATTATTATTATGACTACTACTGATGTCCAGGTATGCCATTTTGTGAGATGCTCTTTGGCTTCTTTATTTCATAAAAATGCCATTGAAACTGTGTGCATGACTGTTTCAGTCATATGAGACACTTTATGATATATGTTATATCCATTACCCAATTTGACCATCTGTTCTCATGTTCACTTGCTTTGTGTTCAGTTCCTGATTAGTTTTTTTTCCTCTTGTGTCTTTGTTTTTTTTGCCAAATCTCGTCCTTAGGGCGGCACGGTGGTGTAGTGGTTAGCGCTGTCGCCTCACAGCAAGAAGGTCCTGGGTTCGAGCCCCGGGGCCGGCGAGGGCCTTTCTGTGTGGAGTTTGCATGTTCTCCCCGTGTCCGTGTGGGTTTCCTCGGGTGCTCCGGTTTCCCCCACAGTCCAAAGACATGCAGGTTAGGTTAACTGGTGACTCTAAATTGACCGTAGGTGTGAGTGTGAATGGTTGTCTGTGTCTATGTGTCAGCCCTGTGATGAACTGGCGACTTGTCCAGGGTGTACCCCGCCTTTCGCCCGTAGTCAGCTGGGATAGGCTCCAGCTTGCCTGCGACCCTGTAGAACAGGATAAAGCGGCTAGAGATAATGAGATGAGATCTCGTCCTTATTAATGTCTGTGTTTACCCATGTTTCCTGGTGTTGTATTTCTTTTCTTTTTTGACCTCCCAGTTTTGATCTGTGCTTGTGTTTACAATAGCCCTACCTGCCTGTGATTTGACCTACAGTGGTGCTTGAAAGTTTGTGAACCCTTTAGAATTTTCTATATTTCTGCATAAATATGTCCTAAAGCATCATCAGATTTTCACACAAGTCCTAAAAGTAGATAAAGAGAACCCAGTTAAACAAATGAGACAAAAATATTATATTTAGTCATTTATTTATTGAGGAAAATAATCCAATATTACATATCTGTGAGTGGCAAAAGTATGTGAACATTTGCTTTCAGTATCTGGTGTGACCCCCTTGTGCAGCAATAACTGCAACTAAACGTTTGTGGTAACTGTTGATCAGTCCTGCACACCGGCTTGGAGGAATTTTAGCCCATTCCTCCGTACAGAACAGCTTCAACTCTGGGATGTTGGTGGGTTTCCTCATATGAACTGCTCGCTTCAGGTCCTTCCACAACATTTCGATTGGATTAAGGTCAGGACTTTGACTTGGCCATTCCAAAACATTAACTTTATTCTTCTTTAACCATTCTTTGGTAGAACGACTTGTGTGCTTAGGGTCATTGTCTTGCTGCATGACCCACCTTCTCTTGAGATTCAGTTCATGGACAGATGTCCTGATGTTTTCCTTTAGAAATCGCTGGTATAATTCAGAATTCATTGTTCCATCAATGATGGCAAGCCGTCCTGGCCCAGATGCAGCAAAACAGGCCCAAACCATGATACTACCACCATGTTTCACAGATGGGATAAGGTTCATATGCTGGAATACAGTGTTTTCCTTTCTCCAAACATAACGCTTCTCATTTAAACCAAAAAGTTCTATTTTGCTCTCATCTGTCCACAAAACATTTTTCCAATGGCCTTCTGGCTTGTCCACATGATCTTTTGCAAATGGCAGATGAGCAGCAATGTTCTTTTTGGAGAGCAGTGGCTTTCTCCTTGCAACCCTGCCATACACACCATTGTTGTTCAGTGTTCTCCTGATGGTGGACTCATGAACATTAATGTTAGCCAATGTGAGAGAGGCCTTCAGTTGCTTAGAAGTTACCCTGGGGTCATTTGTGACCTCGCTGACTATTACACGCCTTGCTCTTGGAGTGATCTTTTTTGGTTGACCAGTCCTGGGGAGGGTAACAATGGTCTTGAATTTCCTCCATTTGTACACAATCTGTCTGACTGTGGATTGGTGGAGTCCAAACTCTTGAGAGATGGGTTTGTAACCTTTTCCAGCCTGATGAGCATCAACAAGGCTTTTTCTGAGTTCCTCAGAAATCTCCTTTGTTCGTGCCATGATACACTCCCACAAACGTGTTGTGAAGATCAGACTTTGATAGATCCCTGTTCTTTAAATAAAACAGGGTGCCCATGTCTCATTGATTGAAAACACCTGACTCTAATTTCACCTTCAAATTAACTGCTAATCCTAGAGGGTCGCATACTTTTGCCACTCACAGATATGTAATATTGGATCATTTTCCTCCATAAATAAATCACCAAGTATAATATTTTTGTTTCATTTGTTGAACTGGGTTCTCTTTATCTACTTTTAGGACTTGTGTGAAAATCTGATGATGTTTTAGGTCATATTTATGCAGAAATATAGAAAATTCTAAAGGGTTCACAAACTTTCAAGCACCACTGTATGCTATGGACCATGATTATAATTATTAGATTTGCCCTATTAAACACAACGCAGGTTTTACACACTTGTGTCCTGCCTCTTATTCACACATATTACATCTGGAGGGCACTGTAAATCATCACCAGTAGAAATGTACATTAAAGAAATAATTGTACAGCTTACGTGGCAATGGCTGTGTCTTTGTTTGGCCCATGGATTCAGATATAACTGAGTGGGAGAGTTGAGTGGATGCTTGGAGATTGAAGTTAGCTGGCTGAAATGGTTCATTACCAGCGGCTACGATGACACCAGAGCACAGGATCAGAGCTGGCAGACCTTCAACCTACAAAAGGAATGGTGTGTAATGTATTTTTTTTCTCAGAAATATTTATTTCCAGTTGCATTTTTGAGTCATTCTGTAATAGTTATTCCTAATTGGAGCTGTCAGGCCTTGCTATTCGTGAGTTTTCGGACATGTATTCCTATCTAATGACAGATATGCCATTCATCATCAATTCACACCAAAGGATTCACCCCGAGCCTATTAGCTAGATACAATACAGATTGGCTAATAAAAATACACACCAAAGTGAACAAGTGTGTGAGTTTTGTTTTCCACACTGTCCTGTTAACTGACTTGAGTGACAGAATTGCGTGAGGCATCGCAGAGAGAAAGACGAGTGCTGAGAGAAAAACAGCCTAATGTTAATCATGCTAAGTTCTGATTGTGCAGTGTGAGCACTGCATCATCACTGATGCACACACAGGCTCAACACAAGCATTAGACTATGATAGGAGGTGTAGCTTTGTGGTTTTAGATCCTGGAATACAACATTTACCAACTGATGAGCTTTGCAAACTTGCCTAGACATAGCTTTTGAACTGCAGCAAAATATTTTCTAGCAAACTAGCATCACCAGCGTATTTGTTTGATAGTTGGAGTTGCATTTGGGATGCATCCACGGTACAGCTAGCAGACAAAGTCTGAACAGAAAATTGAAAAGTTAGACGTGATTGAGATGATAATCAAATTAAACTTTAGGGTTTTTTTTTGTTTTCTTCCCTCCTTCCCCCCAAAACTTTCAATTTGTTTTTCACTTGAGCTTTGTTGATTGCTGTGTCACATGAACGGAGGAAAAAATCAAATCAAAGTCCTTCCCATGACACATCTGGCGGCGCCGATCTCCGTTTCAGTAGCCCTCAATCTCTCGCCTATTACACACAGTTGTAGAAGTTTACATACAGTGACACGAATGTCATCTTGGATATGAATGTCATTGCAATATTTGGGCTTTCAATAATTTCTCTGAACTGTTCTTTTTCTGTAGCAGAATGATTGTACAGTATACATCTTTAAAAAAAAAACCCTAGAATTCGGTGCACAATTTTCTTTGGGTTTTCTGAAATCAACACAGGGTCAAAAGTATACATACATTGTCAAAAATGTACATACAGCACACCTAATATTTGGGTAAAATGTCTCTTTGCAAGATTCACCTTGACCAAACATTTTTGTTTACCATGAACAAGCTTCTGGCAGAATTCGGGTTGGATATTTCATGACTTTTCATGGTAGAATTGGTAGAGTTCAATTAATTAATTTTTTTTTTTAGCATGGACTCGACTTATAAGCACGGTCCATATATTTTCAATAGTGTTGAAGTCAGGACTTGTTTTAAGCTTAATGTTAGCCTGCTTTATCCTCCACAACCAGCTCTGATGTGTGTTTGGGTTCATTGTCCTGTTGTGACTCCCAAGTCATGTTCAAGTTTCTGATGGTTTATGCTGAAGAATTCTGAGGTAGTCCTCCTTCTTCATTATTCCATCCACTTTATGCAATGAACTAGTTCCACTGGCAGTAAAACAGCCCCAGAACATGATGCTGCTACCACCACCAGCTGGTACAGTGTCCCTCTGTACATAGTGGTCATTGTGGCCAAACAACTCAATCTTTGTCTCATCTGACCATACAGCTTTCCTCCAGAAGGCTTTTTCTTTGTCTGTGTGGTCAGTTGCAAACTTTAGTTAAGCTTGAAGGTGTTACTTTTGGAGCAGGGGGTTATTTCTTGGATAGCAGCCTCTTAGTCCATGGTAATATAAAACTAACTGAACTGTAGACAGTGATCCATCAGCTTCCAGTTCATGGTGGGGCTGTGCCATGGTGGTTCCTGGGTTGTTCCTGACCATCCAAACCAATTTCCTTTCAGCTAAAGGTGACAGTTTGGGTTTTCTTGAAGCAAAGTGGCTTGGCAAAGTGACTACACCTCACAATAACTTACATACAATTGTTTGAACTGATCTTTGGATCTGCAGTTGTTTAGAAATGGCTCCAAGAGACATTCCGGAGTTGTGTATATTTGCGATCCTCTTTCTCAGATCTGCACTGAGCTCCTTGGACTTTCCCATTTTACTGTGTGTTGGTCAATCCAATGAGCACTGTAAGCAAACCCTTTTTATGAAGGCACAGAGAAGCTACCAGCTGTAGTCAATCATAATCAATAACAGGAAGTTAAGATACCTCAGCCTTGGCAAGATAAGACATTTTGGAAGTCTCAGCAAATGTCTTTTATCTAAGTGAGCGTATGTACATTTTTGACCCCGTATGTATAATTTTGACCCTGTGTTGATTTCAGAAAATCCGAAATAAATTAAAACTTCTGCACCAAATTCACGAGTTTTTTCTATTAAAGAAATATGTTGTACAATCATTTCGCCACAGAAAACAAACAGTTCAAAGAAATAATTGAAAGCCCAAATATTGCCATGATATTCATATCCAAGATGACATTCATGTCACTGTATGTAAACTTCTGACCACAACTGTAGCTAGGGTTACAGTGGAGGACTGATCTTCTGGTAACCACGAGAGTTTGACTCCCTGCTCACATCTGTATTGTGGCACCTTGCCAGATGGCAGTAGATATCATTTTTATGATGGTCTTTGGTATGACCTGACTGTGAGTAGAACTCATGCTCTCCCGGTCAAGAGGCAGACACATGAACCACTAGGCCAGCTTGCAGTATAGCTGTGGAAAAAGATCTGACATAATCAATCTTGGTTTCTTTTCTTTTTTTAACATCACATAAATCTGAAAGTGTAACAGGAAGGATGTGGAGACTTTTTATATCCACTGTAGTTATACATACTCTACATTTTCTAGTTTCATTTATGGAATCAGTTAGTCAAATAATGCCATTTAAGTTGAGCATGTGATGACTTCGGCATACTGACAAGCTGGGAACTACAACCCCGATTCCAATAAAGTTGGGACAAAGTACAAATTGTAAAATTAAAATGGAATGCAATGATATGGAAGTTTCAAAATTCCATATTTTATTCAGAATAGAACATAGATGACATATCAAATGTTTAAACTGAGAAAATGTATCATTTAAAGAGAAAAATTAGGTGATTTTTAAATTTCATGACAACAACACATCTCAAAAAAGTTGGGACAAGGCCATGTTTACCACTGTGAGACATCCCCTTTTCTCTTTACAACAGTCTGTAAACGTCTGGGGACTGAGGAGACAAGTTGCTCAAGTTTAGGGATAGGAATGTTAACCCATTCTTGTCTAATGTAGGATTCTAGTTGCTCAACTGTCTTAGGTCTTTTTTGTCGTATCTTCCGTTTTATGATGCGGCAAATGTTTTCTATGGGTGAAAGATCTGGACTGCAGGCTGGCCAGTTCAGTACCCGGACCCTTCTTCTATGCAGCCATGATGCTGTAACTGATGCAGTATGTGGTTTGGCATTGTCATGTTGGAAAATGCAAGGTCTTCCCTGAAAGAGACGTCGTCTGGATGGGAGCATATGTTGCTCTAGAACCTGGATATACCTTTCAGCATTGATGGTGTCTTTCCAGATGTGTAAGCTGCCCATGCCACACGCACTAATGCAACCCCATACCATCAGAGATGCAGGCTTCTGAACTGAGCGCTGATAACAACTTGGGTCGTCCTTCTCCTCTTTAGTCCAAATGACATGGCACCCCTGATTTCCATAAAGAACTTCAAATTTTGATTCGTCTGACCACAGAACAGTTTTCCACTTTGCCACAGTCCATTTTAAATGAGCCTTGGCCCAGAGAAGACGTCTGCGCTTCTGGATCATGTTTAGATACGGCTTCTTCTTTGAATATAGAGTTTTAGCTGGCAACGGCGGATGGCACGGTGAATTGTGTTCACAGATAATGTTTTCTGGAAATATTCCTGAGCCCATTTTGTGATTTCCAATACAGAAGCATGCCTGTATGTGATGCAGTGCCGTCTAAGGGCCCGAAGATCACGGGCACCCAGTATGGTTTTCCGGCCTTGACCCTTACGCACAGAGATTCTTCCAGATTCTCTGAATCTTTTGATGATATTATGCACTGTAGATGATGATATGTTCAAACTCTTTGCAATTTTACACTGTCGAACTCCTTTCTGATATTGCTCCACTATTTGTCGGCGCAGAATTAGGGGGATTGGTGATCCTCTTCCCATCTTTACTTCTGAGAGCCGCTGCCACTCCAAGATGCTCTTTTTATACCCAGTCATGTTAATGACCTATTGCCAATTGACCTAATGAGTTGCAATTTGGTCCTCCAGCTGTTCCTTTTTTGTACCTTTAACTTTTCCAGCCTCTTATTGCCCCTGTCCCAACTTTTTTGAGATGTGTTGTTGTCCTGAAATTTCAAATGAGCCAATATTTGGCATGAAATTTCAAAATGTCTCACTTTCGACATTTGATATGTTGTCTATGTTCTATTGTGAATACAATATCAGTTTCTGAGATTTGTAAATTATTGCATTCTGTGTATATTTACAATTTGTACTTTGTCCCAACTTTTTTGGAATCGGGGTTGTACTGTATACCTAAGGGTATAGACCAAGTGCAGAACAAAAGAGGCCAAACACATCCTGGGTGAACTACATTTTGGGGAAAACAATGCTTTTAAAGTACTTACTCGTCTGCCATCAGTGGTGTATAGCTTTATCACAGGAAGCTGCATCATTTGGGAAAGGTATTCCAAGAGAGCCTCAAATGTTGGAGCTGTCCTCCTCTGCAAAACCACTATGTGCTTAGTGTTGGGATCCCTGTTTTTAAAGACCACAAGCCTTTTTGGTGTCTTCACTGTCACAGAGCTTTCAGTCATTTTTGCCATCCTGCCCACTTCATTCTTTTTTACCAGGTTCCGGATCAGTCCTCTGCGTCCCTGACGTCCTGCGCTAGTAGGTTTGGTGCTGTTCCAGGGGACATGTCTCTGCTTGATCTCATCCAGGTTCAGGGGTTTGACCGTTCTTTGATCTGAGCACACATAAGAGGCCCCATGCTGCAGACCGTCTAAGCTCCGGATAGCGTGTGTACCTTTGGGTGTTGTGATGGTGCGTACCCCAAATGGTAGAGGCACTTTGTTTGAAAGGGCATCCAGCAGGGCATCAAAAGTCTTGAACGTACGACGATTGATGACGACCCAGTGTCCAGAAAACTGTGGGTCTCCACTCTTGTAAAAACAAACTCTCTTTGAGTCTTTGGATGTGAGGAGAGGTTTGGAGGGTGGAGTCTGCATGCTCCTCAAGAAAACATCTGGCTGCTGTGGGTCGTGATGGGGAGGGGTATTCATGGTCAGTTAGATCTGCTATTTAAAAAAAACAACAAAACATATTTAAATTAAGGATAAAAAAATTGTTTCCTTTGAAAATTGTCCATTATTGCCGAAAAATGTGACGCTATGAGCAAGTGCCTCAAGCAGTGCTACATTATCTTGCTAACTATATATTTATGTATTTATTTGTATGTCCTGCGTTTACAATTGTTGGTGGTTACTGTCTTTCTGTGCTATTTTTTCTGTTTATCTAATTTTTTAAAATCTGGACTGATTATATTAAATTAGAAGGCAATTATATTGAAAATTAGTTAATTATTTAAATTTTATTTAACATGTTTAAGATTAGTCTTACAAACTCATACAACACGTGTGTGTGTGTGTGTGTGTGTGGCTATCTATCTATCTATCTATCTATCTATCTATCTATCTATCTATCTATCTATCTATCTATCTATCTATCTATCTATCTCTACAGTGACTTGCAAAAGTATTCATCCCCCTTGGTGTTTGTCCTGTTTTGTCGCATTACAAGCTGGAATTAAAATAAGTTTTTGGAGGGTTAGCACCATTTGATTTACACAACATGCCTACAACTTTAAAGGGGCAAATTTTTTTCCTTTTTTTAAATTGTGACACAAACAACAATTAAGATACCCCCGGAAATCTGGAGTGTGCATAAGTATTCACCCCCTTTCATATGAAACCCCTAAATAAGAGCTGCTCCAACCAATTCACTTCATAAGTCACATAATTAGTTGATTAAGATCCATCTGTGTGCAATCAAAGTGTCACATGATCTGTCACATGATGTCTGTATAAAGCAACCTGTCCTGGAAGGACCCTGACTCTGCAACACTACTAAGCAAGCAACATGAAAACCAAGGAGCCTCCAAACAGGTCAGAGACAAAGTTATGGAGAAGTATAGATCAGGGTTGGGTTATAAAACAAATATCCCAAACTTTGAATATCCCAGGGAGCACCATTAAATCCATTATAGCACAATGGAAAGAATATGTCACCACTACAAACCTGACAAGAGAAGGCTGCCCACCAAAACTCACAGACTGGACAAGGAGAGCATTAATCAGAGATGCAACAAAGACACCAAAGATAACACTGAAGGAGCTGCAAAGGTCCACAGCAGAGATGGGAGTATCTGTCCATAGGACCACTTTAAGCCATACACTCCACAGAGTGGGGCTTTATGGAAGAGTGGCCAGAAAAAAAGTCATTGCTTAAGAAAACACATTTGGAGTTTGTCCAACAGCATGTGGCAGACTCCCCAAACACATGGAAGAAGATTCTCTGGTCAAATGAGACTAACTTGAAGATTGCTGTACACCAACGCAACCGATCTAACTTGAAGGAGTTGGAGCAGTTTTGCCTTGAGGAATGGGCAAAAATCCCAGTGGCTAGATGTGCTAAGCTAATAGAGACATACCCCAAGAGACTTGCAGCTGTAATTGCAGCAAAAGGCGTCTCTACAAAGTATTGACTGGGAGGGAATACCTATGCACACTCCAGATTTCTGTTTTTTCATCTTAATTATTGTTTGTGTCACAATAAAACAATAATTTTCACCTTTAAAGTGGTAGGCATGTTGGTGCTAGTCCTCCAAAAATCCATTTTAATTCCAGCTTGTAATGTGACAAAACAGGACAAACACCAAAGGGGGATGAATACTTTTGCAAGAGACTGTAGTTATCCATCTATCTGTCTGTCTAACCCCATTTCCAGAAAAGTTGGAACATTTTCCAAAATGCAGTAAAAACAAAACTCTATGATCATTCACATGAACCTTTATTTAACTAAAAGTACAAAGAAAAGATTTTCACTAGTTTGACTGACCAACTTAATCGTATTTTGTAAATATAAACAAAGTTAGAATTTGATGCCTGCGACACACTAAAAAAAAAAAGAAAAGAAAAGTACGGATTGGGGCAAAATAGGACTGAAAAGTTTATATGAGTTACACTATTTTGGAAGAATCCACATTAAGCAGGTTAATTGGTAACTTGATTATGTATAAAAGGAGCAGCACCAAAGGCTCAGTCTTTGCATCGGTCTTTGTATCTCAGTGAAACGAATAAATAATTTCATCAGTATCAGATAAGAGAGACATCCGAGTCCTCTTTAATTTATGTTATTTGAAAGATTGTAGTCTTTTCATACCTTATCAGCATTGGTTTAATTTTTACAATTAAGTCTGCACAATGTTCATACTCAGTATACATAATTGTTGTTAGTGATGATGAGTAAAATAAACATAACTGGAAATGAAGGTTTTTACCTTAACTGATATTTCAAGTGATCCTGATGTGGGCCTGGTGAGCTGCATGTCCAGTCACTGAAAAGATTATCTATGGCGCATACACACACACACACACACGGCTATTTTTGGATGGCCAGCATCAGAGTTAATTTGTGTAATCTTTGTTTATGGTTAATCAGCATTTTAAGCAAAGTAACATACCGTGGAAGATTTTAGTTCAAGAGCCAAAAGCACATTTTACTCATGAACATTTATATTTAGAAACATGATTTTATGTGCATTAAAATAACAATCACATTAGTATTCTCAGTATGTGGTATAATTTGCATAACTCAGTAAGTAATAACTGATCAAATTTAAAAAAAAAAAAGAAAAGAAAAAAGGTCTCGAGGATTCTATCCTCTGAACATATTTCACTTTTCAGGGTCGTCAGCTCTTATTTTCACTCAGACCAAATGAAGAATGCACTTTCATTTCTCCAGTGTGTGTGTGACAGCTAGCAGATGGCCAAGAGAGATTCTAGTTTCTTGCAGAGAGAGATGTAATCAGATTTGGGCAGTGTGCTAATGGGGATTAGTGTGTGAGAGATAGTGAGGGTTTAGTCTGCAGCTAACCAGAAGGGAAAGGGAAGTCTAAAGCTGGTGCCTCTCAGTTGCAGACCAGCATCAACTGTACAAGCAAAGCTTGTGCAATTCAGTGATTGTTTACTAAAAATGCTTACAGTTGAACTGTTTAAGCAAATTTAATGTAAGCCCTGGAAGTGATGCAAAGTCACAGGAACATTTTTGCTCTGCAGAACCTTGGCAAACATAATTAAGCTTATACTATGAGCTTAAGTGCTACAGTACACGGATGGGTGGAATGTTTTGTGTGTGATGCTCATTATGAAGTATGAGATTAGTGCTGCAGGACATAGTGATGAGTGATGCACGCTTCACACACACACAAGTGACACCCAGCTGTTTGCTCTGTCACAATTACAGATGGTCAAAGCAAAATATGATGCAAATAAATTAACAAGAAAAAAAAGTCAGAGCAGTTTGGAATGAGTATATAAAATTGATATTTACAACAATTAGGCCTATTAGAGAAATAAAAAATAAAGCACCAACCATTATGTAAATCTAACCACTAGATGGCGACATTGTGCATTTTGTTACATGTTGAGCATAAATCAAAAAGAAAAACAGAGGCAGACAACTCCTTTGACTGTAACATGAATTTCACAAACATCCTCTGAAAATCATCCAGCTATTCAAATAATAAGCTTATTCCTTATATATGTGCAATAATATTCTGCATATAATGCAGTGGGGGCGGCACGGTGGTGTAGTGGTTAGCGCTGTCGTCTCACAGCAAGAAGGTCCTGGGTTCGAGGCCCGGGGCCAGCGAGGGCCTTTCTGTGTGGAGTTTGCATGTTCTCCCCGTGTCCGCGTGGGTTTCCTCCGGGTGCTCCGGTTTCCCCCACAGTCCAAAGACATGCAGGTTAGGTTAACTGGTGACTCTAAATTGACCGTAGGTGTGAATGTGAGTGTGAATGGTTGTCTGTGTCTATGTATCAGCCCTGTGATGACCTGGTGACTTGTCCAGGGTGTACCCCGCCTCTCGCCCGTAGTCAGCTGGGATAGGCTCCAGCTTGCCTGCGACCCTGTAGAGGGGTGAAGCAGCTGGAGATAATGAGATGAGATGAGATAATGCAGTGGATCTATCAAGCTTTTTATTGCTGAACTCTTCATAGTCCTACAACAGCATTTTAGAGCTACTGTTTCAAAATAAATAAATAAATACAAGATTTTAAGAATAAAGCACATTATTTTTTTCGCGGTCCGGTTTCCATCAAATCCTGCGCTCTGATTGGCTGGCAAGCGGGTCCGTATCCTATGGTACGGACCCCAGTTACAGACCCCAGATACGGACCTCTGACCTATTGCAGTCAATAAGCAGGCATTGGTCGAGCAATTTCCAAACAGGTATAAACA
Organism: Neoarius graeffei; assembly: GCF_027579695.1. NCBI lineage: Eukaryota > Metazoa > Chordata > Actinopteri > Siluriformes > Ariidae > Neoarius > Neoarius graeffei. The sequence goes on from NC_083569.1 coordinate 41,473,391, forward strand.
GGATAATCCAAGACTGAAAGTCAGTAAACAGGAACAGGTCAGTGAACAGGAACAAGCACGGTGAAAACCAGAAGAATACTTCACAGTCCTTAAATACTGTCGAGTAAAGCTGTAATGGTACTATACATGCACCCTTCTATGGTCAAATATTCACACTAAATTTACAAAAGGTACATCCTTGAGAGTATCACCCCAGTAACAAGGACTGTACAATAATTCATCTCATCTCATTATCTCTAGCCACTTTATCCTGTTCTACAGGGTCGCAGACAGGCTGGAGCCTATCCCAGCTGACTATGGGCGAAAGGTGGGGTACACCCTGGACAAGTCGCCAGGTCATCACAGGGCTGACACATAGACACAGACAACCATTCACACTCACATTCACACCTACGGTCAATTTAGAGTCGCCAGTTAACCTAACCTGCATGTCTTTGGACTGTGGGGGAAACCGGAGCACCCGAGGAAACCCACGCGGACACAGGGAGAACATGCAAACTCCGCACAGAAAGGCCACCGTTGACCACTGGGCTCGAACCCGGATCTTCTTGCTGTGAGGCGACAGCGCTAACCACTACACCACCGTGCCGCCCCCTGTACAATAATTAACTTAAAATATTTAAAAAGTAAGGTGAGTCTTTCATGCAGCCACATATCATCTCAGTAACAATACACTTTACTCTGTCACACAGAAAAACTGTGGAGAAATCCCATGCTACTGAGAAAACCAGCCAGATGGTTGCAAAAACATTTAAACATCAACCAAACTTTTAGGTTGATCTAAGATCACCTAAATCTCAGTGTTTCTCGGTATCCTAAATACCCTGTATGACCTGTATGTCTGCTTGTTTGGAGGTCGGCTTTCTCATGTGGGACAGGACGAAGTGTCTAATGCCTTTCTGACTGTTTCTCATGATACACTCTAGAAAAGGTTGTTAGATCCAAAGTGTGTCTTGCAAGACTGACTGAGATCAACTTTGTTCCTGAAGCTCTGGAGAAGGTTACACTTATAAAATGACTTGTTATCTTGGAATATCTATTTCATCCATCCATCCATCCATCCATCCATCCATCCATCCATCCATTATTTATACCACTTATCTGTCAGGGTCGCAGAGGGAGATGGAGCCAATCCCATCTGACTGAGTGAGAGATGGGATATACCCTGAGCAGGTCGCTAATCTATCGCAGAGCTAACACAGAAAGACAGATAGCCTTTCACACTTGCATTCACACCTATGGTCAATTTTGAGTAGCCAGCAGTAATCCACATATCTTTGGACTGTGGGAGGAAACTAGAGCACCCATAGGAAACCCACACAGCCACAGGGAGGACCCAGTCAGCCACATGGTTCAAACCCAGAACCTTCTTGCTGTGAGGCAACCACCGTGCTGCCCTATTTCATTCAGTAATACATAACTAAACAGTGCTTGTCAGACTGTAATGGCTCCACATCAATAGAATGACCCAGCAGTGAAACTGACCCTGCAAAGGAAACTATTCAAACCTTCACAAAGCCAGCAGCTATCATTACTGATTGTAATGCACCACTTTTAGCCTTTTATGTCACTTTCACACGTGAGGTTTTTCCAGACCCAGACTATTACATTGCAAGAAATCAGTTGAAGCAAATAGAGACATCATCTTCTTTTGGTCTACCAATCTTAAAGTGCATATCACGGGTAAATTCAGGAGCGAGATCAATGTAATTCTCCTATTTTATATTAAACTTTGGTCAAATATCTGTCACATTTTGCATTTTGTGCAATTTTTTTTACCTTGCGCAATACCAGAAAAATTCAGTTGAAATCAAGCCATTTGAGGCGAATTGGTCCGCCTCTGAAAAAACTTGGCATTTGGATTTCCCGGCAAACATTGATTTTCGTGACGTCGCGTGCGGGACGCCTCCCTCTGAATCCTACGTCAGCCTTGGTTTATTTATGAGAAAACGACCTGGTGGTTTTCTGCAAATTTCTTCAACGTTATCACGTAATTATTAAAATGGTTAACAGATGTATCGTAGGAGGCTGTAGCAACACCAATCTTGATGGGATTAGTACTCATCGTCTTCCAAAAGACCGGACAATGAGAGAGAAATGGGAGCGCTTCGTGCGAGGCACCTGGAAGCCAAGGATCAAAGCAGAGCCGAGAAAAAGACCAAGAAAATCGGTAATTCGCAAGTCAACTGTTGCCAGGGTAAGAAATAAGAGAGACTATACTCTAAATTAGGTGTTCCTGTGTTTGTGTGGTACACGGATAATGTTATTTATTGACGCACACAAAAGTAAAAACACGAAAGCGCTGGGCGATAATACGCTTACTTCACATGTATCAAGGGATCTGCGTGCCAGGGCTTGAGATCTTGGGACCTGTCAAACACATTAAATGTATATACAACCCTGCTTAGCTGATTCCACGTGTGTAGCTTATGAAATCTTTCTCCTACAGTAGCCAGTACTCTTCTAAATGAAGAAATATATAAATACATAATAGTAATTAGAAAAAATATGATTTATGTAACAATAGATAGATGAGCATTGATGCATGAATCCATGGGTCTAGAAGCTCAGGCAACAATTCCATATTTCAATGCAAAATCGCTCGCTACTAAACTTGGTCTACACAGGCTGTGCACTGAAACCGTGCAGAGCTCTCGCAGCCTGCTGGCGGATCCGCAGGTGACGTCACAAATCTGGCTCCAGACTCCCTTGGGATTTTTCCAGACGTGTTTTGTTATTTTATTTTTTTCTGCTGTAGACAGATGGCCTTGTGCAAAATTACCCTTCTGGATGAGCGTGTAAAGGGACATACTTTCATATAAAAAACCCTGAAATTGGTCCAGGATATGCACTTTAAGCAATGCTGCATCTTTACATCCACTTTATCCTTTATTTCTGCTTTCTGAATTTCTCCTACAAGCTATCAGTCATGAGAGGAACATTATTCTCCCGGGTTAGACATGATCTCTGACAAGAATAAAAGTTTGGATATGTGAGGAAGAAAGTTTGTCTTAAGGGAAGGAGGGGACAATAGTGGGGAACAAGACACTATCGCTGTCCAAACATGAGATAATAAAAATTTCTCAGCTGTGTTTAAGCTGTAAGGTAAAATTTATCATGAAAACTAATTTTAACACCAAAATGTATTTGTAATGGTCCCATCAAATTTCAGTCTGAAAATGTACCCTGTCCCAACTGAAAGGACTTGGTGTCCTAGAGACATTACATTGCATGGCATTTAGCAGACGCTTTTATCCAGAGCGACATACAACAAGTAATCGCTACAATATTCTAACAAGTTACATTTGCAGCATTTAGCAGATGCCCTTATCCAGATCAACTTACATTTATCTCATGTTAAGGATTACAGCTGCATAGTTGAGGGTCAAGGGCCCAGCAGTGGTAGATTGGAGGTGCTGGGATTTGAACTCACACCCTTCTGATCAGAAGTCCAACGTCTTAACCACTGACTACCACAAGTAAAACTCAGAGGCAGCATTAGGAGCCATGTACAAAGAGGTTTATTTGGCAGGCAAAATGAAATCTCATCTCATCTCATTATCTCTAGCCGCTTTATCCTGTTCTACAGGGTCGCAGGCAAGCTGGAGCCTATCCCAGCTGACTACGGGCGAAAGGCAGGGTACACCCTGGACAAGTCGCCAGGTCATCACAGGGCTGACACATAAACACAGACAACCATTCACACTCACATTCACACCTACGGTCAATTTAGAGTCACCAGTTAACCTAACCTGCATGTCTTTGGACTGTGGGGGAAACCGGAGCACCCAGAGGAAACCCACGCGGACACGGGGAGAACATGCAAACTCCGCACAGAAAGGCCCTCGCCGGCCATGGGGCCCGAACCCGGACCTTCTTGCTGTGAGGCGACAGTGCTAACCACTACACCACCGCGTCGTCCCAAAATGAAATCATAATCCCAAACCCAAAATGTTAAGGCAGGAAAACATGATCAGAGGACAATTCCAAAAAACAAACAAACCAATATAAACACGGCAAAGCAGTCAGATACAGTGGCTATACGAGGTCTACACACCCCTGTCAAAATGGTAGGTTTTTGTGATATAAATATTTACAGTGGTGCTTGAAAGTTTGTGAACCCTTTAGAATTTTCTATATTTCTGCATAAATATGACCTAAAACATCATCAGATTTTCACACAAGTCCTAAAAGTAGATAAAGAGAACCCAGTTAAACAAATGAGACAAAAATATTATACTTGGTCATTTATTTATTGAGGAAAATGATCCAATATTACATATCTGTGAGTGGCAAAAGTATGTGAACCTTTGCTTTCAGTATCTGGTGTGACCCCCTTGTGCAGCAATAACTGCAACCAAACGTTTGCGGTAACTGTTGATCAGTCCTGCACACCGGCTTGGAGGAATTTTAGCCCATTCCTCCGTACAGAACAGCTTCAACTCTGGGATGTTGGTGGGTTTCCTCACATGAACTGCTCCCTTCAGGTCCTTCCACAACATTTCGATTGGATTAAGGTCAGGACTTTGACTTGGCCATTCCAAAACATTCACTTTATTCTTCTTTAACCATTCTTTGGTAGAACAACTTGTGTGCTTAGGGTCGTTGTCTTGCTGCATGACCCACCTTCTCTTGAGATTCAGTTCATGGACAGATGTCCTGACATTTTCCTTTAGAATTCACTGGTATAATTCAGAATTCATTGCTCCATCAACGATGGCAAGCCGTCCTGGCCCAGAAGCAGCAAAACAGGCCCAAACCATGATACTACCACCACCATGTTTCACAGATGGGATAAGGTTCTTATGCTGGAATGCAGTGTTTGTCTTTTTCCAAACATAACGCTTCTCATTTAAACCAAAAAGTTCTATTTTGGTCTCATCCATCCACAAAACATTTTTCTAATAGCCTTCTGGCTTGTCCACGTGATCTTTAGCAAACTGCAGATGAGCAGCAATGTTCTTTTTGGAGAGCAGTGGCTTTCTCCTTGCAACCCTGCCAATACACACCATTGTTGTTCAGTGTTCTCCTCATGGTGGACTCATGAACATTAACATTAGCCAATGTGAGAGAGGCCTTCAGTTGCTTAGAAGTTACCCTGGGGTCCTTTGTGATCTCGCTGACTATTACACGCCTTGCTCTTAGAGTGATCTTTGTTGGTCACCCACTCCTGGGGAGTGTAACAATGGTCTTGAATTTCCTCCATTTGTACACAATCTATCTGACTGTGGATTGGTGGAGTCCAAACTCTTTAGAGATGGTTTTGTAACTTTTTCCAGCCTGATGAGCATCAACAACACTTTTTCTGAGGTCCTCAGAAATCTCCTTTGTTCGTGCCATGATACACTTCCACAAACATGTGTTGTGAAGATCAGACTTTGATAGATCCCTGTTCTTTAAATAAAACAGGGTGCCCACTCACACCTGATTGTCATCCCATTGATTGAAAACACCTGACTCTAATTTCACCTTCAAATGAACTGCTAATCCTAGAGGTTCACGTACTTTTGCCACTCACAGATATGTAATATTGGATCATTTTCCTCAATAAATAAATGACCAAGTATAATATTTTCCTCTCATTTATTTAACTGGGTTCTCTTTATCTACTTTTAGGACTTGTGTGAAAATCTGATGATGTTTTAGGTCATATTTATGCAGAAATATAGAAAATTCTAAAGGGTTCACAAACTTTCAAGCACCACTGTAAATCAAGATAAACCATGTCAGACCTTTCCACTTTCTTTCCAGTTTTAATGTGAAATAGCAACCAACAAAAATCCTAAATTTCCTTTGGGGTCAATCAATTAATCAATCAATCAAAATTCAAGTGAAAAACAAAAAGAAACAGTGTATAAACTATACTTTATTATATAATCATAATTAATAAATATATTTAACATTTTTGCCTTTAGAGGACGGCACGGTGGTGTAGTGGTTAGCGCTGTCGCCTCACAGCAAGAAGGTCCGGGTTCGAGCCCCGTGGCCAGCAAGGGCCTTTCTGTGCGGAGTTTGCATGTTCTCCCCGTGTCCACGTGGGTTTCCTCCGGGTGCTCCGGTTTCCCCCACAGTCCAAAGACATGCAGGTTAGGTTAACTGGTGACTCTAAATTGACCGTAGGTGTGAATGTGAGTGTGAATGGTTGTCTGTGTCTATGTGTCAGCCCTGTGATGACCTGGCGACTTGTCCAGGGTGTACCCCGCCTTTCGCCCGTAGTCAGCTGGGATAGGCTCCAGCTTGCCTGCGACCCTGTAGAACAGGATAAAGCGGCTACAGATAATGAGATGAGAGATGAGATTTTTGCCTTTAGAAAGGCATGGTCAACCTATCCTTTTTTTTTATTAACCCATTCAAGGTCAAATTAGCTTTCTTCTATGAGTCTATGATTATAGATTTTGATGAAATAATACAGTTGTGAATCTATATAAGGAGGAAAATGATTTAAAGCTATACTGCCTTTCAGATTTTTCAAGTGTAGGTCATAAAAAGAATTTTCCCCGACACCCAGTTATTTTTGTTTAGTGGACCGAAAGCTACTGAATTTGAATCACAGACTTCCAGTTTTATTCATTTTTTATTTTACTAGAACAATTAATGAGTTTAGGGCCATGTGGCCCTAAATTCTCTGCTATTTTTTCCTGCTTCACCATGACCCAATTCAAGATACTATGTCATGCATCACGTGGTGGGCTTTCCCCGTTCGCACATGGCATTGTGGGATACAAATCTGAAACAGGAGAGAAAAATGGAGGACACGAATTAAATGTGAAAGACTGACTACAGCAATGGAAAGTGAGAAGAAAAGATGTTATATTGCGAAGGAAAGGAAATCCAGGACCAAACTAATAAATATCGGCGCTCAGCAAGCACCTCGGTGTGATCAGCTATTCGTTTAGTGACAGAATGATGGAACTGTCAGTGCACGGTCAAGGTAAACCTGTAAATGGCAGTAATGCAACACTGTGGATGCCAGCTGCCATAAAACCCAGAAGAAGAAGAAGATAAACCTGCGCATGCACACTTCCTCTGTCTGCTTGACTGCACGAAGCGAGCGATTTCATGTACGTTATTTGCTAGGGAATCCCCTCAAATTAAATAACTTCTCAGTCACAGAATGGCCTGATTTTTTTTAGATATTACAGAAATAAACATGTATCACAATGACCAAATTTCAGAGGGAACTAAATTTCACCAATTTTATGAAATCGAAAGGCTGTCTAGCTTTAAAAAGCAAAATCTCTGGTGTGGATGTACTCCAGCTTTCCTCATATAAGGTGGCAATCCTAATTGTGATTTCCATGAGTGCAATAAAATAAATTTAAAAAAATCACAGACACAGAACAAGCTAGACTTTTCAGCCGGAAAACGTTTTGAGACAGATCAGATGCATCTATCTGTTCAGATGACTAAACCTGGGTCTGGAGTATCTAAACTCTACAGAGCCCCTAAAGTCCAGAAAAGTGATGATTTCTTATGTTGTGCATAAGCTAATTATCTTATAGGAACATGATAATTGACTATAAATTCACATATGTTTCTAAAGACTTCAGATGCATACAGCCACCACCATATTATGGTGTGAACTCAGCAAATCAAGTTTTATTTTCTACAGAGCTCCTAAAGTCCTTTCAGGGGATTTTTTTTTAAATCTTGTTAATTATCTTGTGCACACAAAAATAATACATTGTTCTCACAAGATCATTATTAAAACAAATTATTATCTTGTGGGAACAAGATAGTTTTCTTATACAAAACATTATTATTAAAACAAGTTATTACCTTGCGGGTGTCAGAGATTGGTAGTAGACGGATGCAAGTACAGAAGTATTTATTGAAAACAGTGTGACAATCAGGTGAACACACAGGCAGACAATCCAAATCAGCAGGCAATCTCATGAACGGGAAAGGAGCAAAAGGTAGGGTGAGGCACAAACAGGATATCACAGGTACAGAGAACAACGGAAACGAGGAACAGGCAAGGAATACGGAAAACCAGGAACTCAACCATGGAAATATAACACTCGATAATGCGTACTAATGTCGCGTAATACTTCGCACTGAGTGTGCATTTTCTGAGTCTTTACTGTATATAGGCACGCTGATGTGCTTTAATCTAGTGCAGGTGTACATGATTAACAACGCACATGCGAGAGTCTGCTTGGTGTGCGTGCAGTCCGGAGTGCACCCGAGAGTTCAACTGGTGCACGTGCCAAGGCGCGCATGACTGACAACCCCCCCAAAAGAGTTCCCTCTCAGTTGGCACTGGCTTTGGAGCTGGCACTGGCTCTGACTCTGGCGCTGGAGCTAACACTGGCACTGGAGCTGACACTGGCACTGACATTGGCTCAGGCTTTGGTTCAGGCGCTGGCTCTTGCTCTGGCTCTGGTGCTGGCAGTGACTCTGGCTCTTGCTCTGGTTCAGGCGCTGGCTCTGATTCTGATGCAGGCTCTGGCTTTTGCACTGGTTCTAGTTCTAGTTCAGGTGCTGGCTGTGATGGAGGCTCTGGCTCTTGCATTGGTTCTGGTTCAGGTGCTGGCTCTAATGCAAGCTGTGGGACTGGTTCTGGAGCGATGGGCTCTAGGAGGAGCTCTGGAGTAACTGTCTCCCCTGCTGTCGCTGCGTCGGCTACTGGAAGGAGCTCAGGAGCAACGGCCTCCTCTGCTGCCACTGCATCGGCCTCTGGCGTGGTAGCCCCTCCCAAAATTTTTTATGGGGGTCCTTCTTTAACGACTCATAAGTGTACCAAAGCACGACCTTAAAAATCATGTGAGCTCTGAAGGCATGGGTGCTCTATTCTAATGAGGGACTTGGCCCATCGGCGTGCTCGTCCAATCAGCCAGGAAATCATGCATCTTACCCAGACGGGTTCTGGAGGCTTGGTTATAGATCCGCATAAAAGGTGCTACACTGTATGCTGAATCCACAAGGGTGATACTCTCCATCATAGGCTGTTGGAGTGTATACGCCAGTACGCTGCCGGAAAAATAAGGCTGGAGGCTGAGGTACAAAATTTCGGGAGTGTGGTGGCATGGTATACTGGAACCCTTCTGCTACATTCATTGTTTGGCGAAGTATTCTGTCAGAGATTGGTAGAAGTATTTTTTGAAAACAGTGTGACAATCAGGTGAACACGCAAGCAGACAATCCAAATCGGCAGGCAATCTAATGAATGGGAAACGAGCGAAAGTGTGCATTTTCTGAGTCTTTATATAGGCACGCTGATGCACCTTAATCCCGTGCAGGTGTGCATGATTAACAGTGCATGTGAGAGTCTGCTCAGTGAGCGCACAGTCCGGAGTGCACCTGAGAGTTCAACTGGTGCATGTGCCCAGGCACGCAGGACTGACAATGGGTGTGTGTGCATGTGTTCACTGCTTCAGATGGGTTAAATACAGAGGATGAATCTCACTGTGCTTGAAGTGTGCATGTGACAAATAAAGGTTTCTTCTTCTTCTCCTTCTTCTTCTAAAGATAGTTATCTTGTGTGCAACATTATTATTACAACAAGTTATTATTTTGTGGCAACAAGTTATTATCTCGTGGGAACAAGATAGTTATCTTGTGCACAACATTATTATTAAAACAAGTTATCTTGCGGGAACAAGAGTTATCTTGTGTATAACATTATTATTATTAAAACAAGTTATTTTCTCGCGAGAACAAGATAGTTATCTTGTGCACAACATTATTATTAAAACAAGTTATTATCTTGCAGGAACAAAATAGTTATCTTGTGCACAACATCATTGTTAAAACAAGTTATTGTCTTGCGGGAACAAGATAGTTATCTTGTGCACAACATTATTATTAAAACAAGTTATTATCTTGTGGCAACAAGTTATGTTCTTGTGGGAACAAGCTAGTTATCTTGTGCACAACATTATTATTAAAACCAGTTATCTTGCAGGAACAAGAGAGTTATCTTGTGCACAACATCATTGTTAAAACAAGTTATTGTCTTGAGGGAACAAGATAGTTATCTTGTGCACAACATTATTATTAATAAAACAAATTATTTTCTCATGGGAAAAATTATTTTTTCGCAGGAACAAGTTATTATCTCATGGGAACAAGATAGTTATCTTGTGCACAACATTATTATTATTAAAACAAGTTATTTTCTCATGCGAAAAAGTTATTTTCTCGCAGGAACAAGTTATTATCTCATGGGAACAAGATAGTTATCTTGTGCACAACATTATTAAAACAAGTTATTATCTTGTGGCAACAAGTGTTCTTGTGGGAACAAAATAGTTAACTTGTGCACATCATTGTTAAAACAAGTTATTAGCTTGTAGGAACAAGATCATTGTATTGTGCATACAAGATGAGAAATTGTTCCGAGAAGATAATAAGATTTAAAAAAAAATAACCTTAGGAAACTTTCAGGGCTCCATAAAAAACTCACAAAACCGGTTTCTGGTCATAATCACGACTAGAAACTTCTTCAGTGAGTTGAGTGTGTTTAAACTCGATTAGCTATGCCTCCTCAGAACTAATCGTTAACTCGATTAGCCAGGCCTTGAGAGACGTAAACACATCTTCTTCCTGCCTGCGCTGTTCGGCGGGCCGCCGGTGGGCTTGTGCTGTGAGACGCGACATATTTTTTTTTAAAACCCGTTTTAAACCTGCTTTTGCTTCATATTAGTGAATAAATCTTCACTATGGGCAAGAAGGAAGAAGAGGAGGTCATTAGGATCGCGAAGAAGATCGATAAACTGGCACAGAAGAAAAATGGGGTGAGCTGTTCTGTCATGAATGAATTCCAGGCAGACACAGAAGCTAAGTTAGCGTAGCCGATAGCGGGGTGGAATCCCAAACGGCCTCCTAGTGGACATGTAGTGCACTACCGAGTAGTGGTGTAGAAGCTGGTATTCAGAGCCCGGCGAAGTGCATGAATGTAGGGAGAAGTGAGCAATTTGGGGTTTACCTTTTTATAAATCGAAAATAGAGCTGGATGTGTTAATTTACAATTTCGGTTCAACTGATTCAACAAGCTTGACGAAATTAAGAAGAAAATAAGTGAAGGTGGTGGTTTTATATATATATATATATATATATATATATATATATATATATATATATATTAATCTAAAACCCTATCGAAGAACATGTATATGGTGTGTAAGGAATTTGACTTTCGCGTGCAGTTCTTTAATGAAATGAATTGGTTCATGCGATTAAGAAGTGAAGGACAATAAAGCAGCTAAACTTTGTTGTGTTTGATAAACAACTATCAGCTGCGCAGTTTGGTGAATGAAGGTGACTTACCCTGGAGTTGGCTGTAATGCTATCTGATTTAACTGGCGCCTCAGACCAGCCTGTTAAAGTTAAACTGAGATGAGGCAAGAGCAGACTGGAACACTGTATACATACTGCTTGTTGGGACCAGATTCACTGCTACATGATGACTAGTGAACATGCGTTATGTTTTTTTTTTTTTTTTTTTATGAAACATTCATGTCTCATAATACAGGACTGTAGGATTAAAAGAAAGAAAGTGCAACTTTTTATTCATCACACACTTGTGAAATTCCTCTCTGCATTTAACCCATCTGAAGCAGTGAACACACACACACACCCAGAGCAGTGGGCAGCCATGCTAACAGCGCCCGGGGAGCAGTTGGGAGTTAGGTGCCTCGCTCAAGGCCACCTCAGCCCAAGGCCATCCCATATTAACCTAACCTGCATGTCTTTGGACTGTGGGGGAAACCGGAGCACCCGGAGGAAACCCATGCAGACACGGGGAGAACATGCAAACTCCGCACAGAAAGGCCCTCGCCGGCCGCTGGGTTCGAACTCAGAACCTTCTTGCTGTGAGGCGACCGTGCTAACCACTACACCACTGTGCTGCCCAATCACCCCTACAGTTCTTGAAAACAAAACATAGTGCGCATGTTTCATTCATCCATCCATCTTCTACCGCTTATCCGGATCCGGGTTGTGGGGTAAAGGCCAATTTATGCTGACAACCCAGTCCTCGCAGATGGCGTTGCAGATGGCGTCTGCGAAGCCCCCCCCCTTCGCAGACACTCTGCGCGCACCTCCCAAAAATTGTGACCACCCCAGACAGCGTTGCAGACAAGAGGGCTCTGATTGGTCCACTCTACATCTGCTGTACACGCACTTCCGCTTCCCTACTTTCCCGGTTTGTTTTGTTTTCACGACCGCCATTTTTAAAAACACGAGCGAAGATGGAGCAGCACAAAGAGCGGTTGATCGAGGAAGTGAGGAAGTACGTACATCTATACGACTCCAGTTCTAGTCATTATAAGTAACCGGAGGATAAACACTCCACTAACCACACCCACCAACTACTCCTAGCGATTTCGCGACTTCGCGCCCCCCTTGCGTTGTGGCGGTGAATAACATCGCGCACGCCTATTACTACCCGCTCAACGATAAATTACAACTGTCTGCGAAAAGCTATCTGTGAAAGCCTTGTCGCAAGAGCATGCAGAGGCCTTAAGAAGAAACCTTTATTTGTCACATGCACAGTTCAAGCACAGTGAAATTCATCCTCTGCATTTAACCCATCTGAAGCAGTGAACACACACACATCCAGAGCAGTGGGCAGCCATGCTAACAGTGCCCAGGGAGCAGTCAGGGATCAGGTACCTTACTCAAGGGCACCTCAGCCCAAGGCCGTCCCATGTTAACCTAACCTGCATGTCTTTGAACTGTGGGGGAAACCGGAGCACCCGGAGGAAACCCATGCAGACACGGGGAGAACATGCAAACTCCACACAGAAAGGCCCTCGCCGGCCGCTGGGTTCAAACCCAGAACCTTCTTGCTGTGAGGCGACCGTGCTAACCACTACACCACTGTGCTGCCCAATCACCCCTACAGTCCTTGAAAACAAAACATAGTGCGCATGTTTCATTCATCCATCCATCTTCTACCGCTTATCCGGATCCGGGTCGTGGGGTAAGAAGAAACCTTTATTTGTCACATGCGCACTTCAAGCACAGTGAAATTCATCCTCTGCTTTTAACCCATATGAAGCAGTGAACACACGCACACACTCAGAGCAGTGGGCAGCCACACCAGAGCGCCCGGCGAGCAGTCAGGGGTCAGGTACCTTGCTCAAGGGCACTTCAGCCCAAGGCCGCCCTAACGTCAACCTAACTGCATGTCTTTGGATTGTGGAGGAAACCCATACAGACGCAGGGAGAACATGCAAACCCCACACAGAAAGGCCCTCGCCAGCCGCTGGGCTCGAACCCAGAACATTCTTGCTGTGAGGCGACTGTGCTAACCACTACACAACTGTGCTGCCCCCAACAGCCTAAGCAGAGCAACCCAGACTTCCCTTTCCCTGGCCACCTTCACCAACTCTTCCGAGGGAATACCGAGGCGTTCCCAGGCCAGCCGAGAGATGTAATCTCTCCAGTGTGTCCTGGGTCTGCCCCGGGGTCTCCTCCTGGTGGGGCATGCCCAGAAAACCTCCCTTGGGAGGTGTCCAGGGGGCATCTCAACTGACTCCTTTCGATGTGGAGGAGCAGCGGTTCTACTCCGAGTCTCTCCCGAATGACCAAGCTTCTCACCCTGTCTCTAAGGGAGACTTCAGCCACCCTGCGGAGAAAACTCATTTCTACTGCTTGTATCCATGATCTCATTCTTTCGGTCACTACCCATAGCTCATGACCATAGGTGAGAGTGGGAACGTAGATGGTCCAGTAAATTGAGAGCTTTGCCTTTTGGCTCAGCTCTCTCTTTAACACAACAGACCGATTTAGTCTCCACATCACTGCGGACGTTGCCCCGATCCTTCTGTCCAACTCCCGGTCCCCCTTACCCTCACTCATGAACAAAAGCCCGAGATACTTAAACTCCTCCACTTTGGGTAGCACAAACATTTGTGCCCATGTTTCGCACAAGTAAAATTGACCAAAGTGTCTCAATTTACTGGTCCGTCTACGTTCCCACTCTCACCTATGGTCATGAGCTATGGGTAGTGGCCGAAAGAATGAGATCACGCATACAAGCGGTAGAAATGAGTTTTCTCCGACCGCAGGGTGGCTGGGCTCTCCTTTAGAGACAGAGTGAGAAGCTCGGTCATTTGGGAGAGACTTGTAGTAGAACCGCTGCTCCTCCACATCGAAAGGAGTCAGTTGAGATTCCCCCGGACGCCTCCAAGGGAGGTTTTCTGGGCATGCTCTACCGGGAGGAGACCCCGGGGCAGACCCAGGACACGCTGGAGAGATTACATCTCTCAGCTGGCCTGGAAACGCCTCAGTATTCCCCCGGAAGAGCTGGTGGAGGTGGCCGGGGAGAGGGAAGTCTGGGCTGCTCTGCTTAGGCTGTTACCCCCGTGACCTGGATCCGGATAAGCTGAAGATAGATGGATGGTGTTCTATGTAGCTAAGAGTAAATATAAAACATGCGTGTGAAAATATAGAAATATACAAACGTAGATCCATCCATCCATATCACTACAGTGATGTGGCCGCTCTGACAGCTTCAGCTATCAAAGTCTCTAGGGAACATTACAGTAGTGGTTTCCCGTTGCCTTCTACTGGATTATTATAGAGGTTTTCTCTTCTCAACCGTTAACATTCACACCTATGGACAATTTAGAGCATGTCTTTGGACTGTGGGGGAAACCTGCACAGACACGGGGAGAACATGCAAACTCCACACAAAAAGGCCCTTGTTGACCACTGGGCTCGAACCCAGAACCTTCTTGCTGTGAGGCAACAGTGCTAACCACTATACCACCATGCCGCCCATTAAGCTAATACCATGCTTTACGAATAATATTACCCAGAGGTAACATCTATAAAGAAATAAGCAGTAGGCCTAAGAAAGAACCTTGTGGAACACCAAACTTTAACTTAGTATGCACAGAAAAATTACTATTTACATCAACGAACTGATAGTGATTTAGATAAATAAGACCTGATCCAGGAGAGGGCCATTCCTTTAACTTCCACAACATTTTCTAGTCTATCCAGGAGAATGGAATGATCAATGGTGTCGAAGGCTGCACTAAGGTCATGTAATACAAACAGGGAGACACAGCCCTGATCAGATGCCAACAGTAGGTTATTTATTACTTTAACCAGTACTGTCTCTGTGCTATGATGTCTAAATCCTGACTGATATACATTTCATGGATGTTATTCCTATGTAGATATGAGCATAACTGTTGTACCACAACTTTTTCAAGGATCTTGGAAATAAAGGGGAGGTTTGATATTGGCCACACACAAACATGGATAAGAGGAAAAATATACATGAGGCAACCAAATACATTTGTAAAAGTATCAAATCAAAGTCCTTCCCACGCCATGTGGCGCATAGGGTGGCACCGGTCTCCGTTTCTGTAGCCCTCGGCCTCTCACCTATTACATAAGTAGGATTACAGTGGGGGCTAGTCCTCTGGTAACTGCGAGAGTTTGACTCCCCACTCGCATCTGTATTGCAGTGTGCCTTGCCAGACGGCACTAGGTACCATTTTTACGATGGTCTTTGGCAGTGTTTTCCCCAGAAAAAAAATTAAAGCCCTAAATTCTGGCATGATAATGCACAGGCAATTGAGTGCTAATGGCGCGAAAGCGAGTGCCAAAGGCACGAGGTGAAACTAGGGGGGTCCGGGGGTATGCCCCCCCCCCCCGGAAAACTTTTTGAAAATAGATGCTCTCAGGTGCATTTTCAGGGTCTCGGAGGTTTTAGATACATGATTATAGGATAGATTTTACCAGTGTTTCAATTATTTCTGACCTAAATAGTATTAATGTATACACATTTAAAATTTCTCCTTAAAGTTCAACATGCAAGTTAAACTGTTCCGTTATAGATTCCTTAGGTATATGATAGATTGAAAGTCTACGGGGATCCCTTAATTATCTATGATCAAGTAGTGTTGAAACAAAAATGTGCATGAAAATATGACCAGTGGTTTGCTCCAGCTTATGCAATCCGATGAAGAGAATCGATCATCATGACCTCCTGTTGATCACAAACGGATCTGAACCGAAGACCCACCACCTTAAAATAAGTTGCTGTATTACTAGAACTGTAATGATTTAGAATGTTTCTGATGCAATTACCGTAATATATGTATAACTAAGATGCACTGAAAAGAAAAGTAAGGCAACTGCATATTATAAAGTTTAAATTTTGGCACTTTATTAAATGGACTAGATTAAGATTAAAACACATTTAAAGGAAAAGAAAAATTAATTCATACATTTAAGTTTGCAGAAAGATTATGTACTTATAAACACGTTCATGAAGAGAATTTGTTAGTAAGTGTCAAATGTCGCATAATTGCGAATAATAATAACGATAAGCGTATTTGGCAGTGTGACGTCACTGTGAGCCTTTAACAAAAGAATAATCCGGAGCCGCCTTTTGTTAAAGGGATCCCAGTGACATCACACTGCCAAAAATGCTTATGATTATTATTTGAAATGATGCTATATTTGACACATTTGGACAACTTCACTTCGTGAGAGTGTTTATAAGTACATAATCTTTCTGCAAACCCAAACTAATGAATTAAGTTTTCTACTCCTTTAAAGCAGATTAATTCTCCTCGGATTTTGCTCGGCCCAATGTTGGGCGACCCTCTCATAGTCCATCTCGCTGTCATCCATGCTGATGTGGATCACATTGTCCAGCGAGTCTTCTCCCAGCTTATTAAAATCAGTCGGCTTTGTCTGTCTGGTGGGGGACAACATCGGCAGCCAATGAGATCGCTTATAATGAATCGGAAAATTCCGGGATGTCTAACGGTTTCTTTCAATATTTTTATTGGACGGTTTGAACACGTGATCTTGACATCATACCACACAGACATATTACTTTGACAGAATCAACACAGGGGCGGCACGGTGGTGTAGTGGTTAGCGCTGTCGCCTCACAGCAAGAAGGTCCGGGTTCGAGCCCCGTGGCCAGCGAGGGCCTTTCTGTGCGGAGTTTGCATGTTCTCCCCGTGGGTTTCCTCCGGGTGCTCCGGTTTCCCCCACAGTCCAAAGACATGCAGGTTAGGTTAACTGGTGACTCTAAATTGAGCGTAGGTGTGAATGTGAATGGTTGTCTGTGTCTATGTGTCAGCCCTGTGATGACCTGGCGACTTGTCCAGGGTGTACCCCGCCTTTCGCCTGTAGTCAGCTGGGATAGGCTCCAGCTTGCCTGCGACCCTGTAGAACAGGATAAAGCGGCTGGAGATAATGAGATGAGAATCAACACAAACATTGGAAAAAAAGACCGCTTGTTTAACACAAATATCAATCAGTATGTAAATGGATCTGTTATTTGCTCCCCTATGTATCTAGTTACCTGTGGGTAGGAAATGTAACGTATCGGTATAAATCTAAGCGTATCGGATTTTAACTAAAGCGACTAAGCGTATCGGCAGGCAGAGCAAGCGTATCGGGCCCGATACGCTAAAACGCTTTGGGGAAAACCATGCTTTGGCATGACCCGACTGTGAGTAGAACTCGCAATCTCCCGATCGAGAGGCGGACACGCTAACTACGAGGCCAACTCGCGGTTTGTAAAAGTATAGCATTTGCTTTAATCACTCAGAGCTGTAAGTACTAATATACATGTATGGATGTAATTAAAGTAATAATAATGTGCTGTTTTATTTATTGTTTGTTATTATTGTGTTATCATTCAGTCAGGGGCTTTGGAGCTTCTCAAGGAACTGAAGAATGTGCCCATGACTTTGGAGTTGCTTCAGGTAATGCATCTTTGTTCACAGTTGTGTTCGATCACCGTCCGTGTTTAATTTGAATAAATCAAATCAGCTGTTTTTCCTGCGCCCCAACAGTCGACCAGGATCGGGATGTCTGTGAACGCTATCCGCAAGCAAAGCACAGATGAGGAGGTGACCTCACTGGCGAAATCTCTTATCAAGTCCTGGAAGAAGCTTCTGGGTAAGTTCAACAGTTGCCATTCTTTTGGTAGATCTTAAAAGCTGCCTTACCTGATTTGTCGTGTGTGTGTGTGACTTGGGAGTGTAGATGAACCCCCTGGTGGAGACAAACCCTCTGAGGAGAAAAAGAAGGAACCTGCAGCACCGGTCATGTCTCAGTCGCAGGGTAGCCCTGAGCCCAGAGAGGAAAGGTATCCATAAACCTTTGAGATGTAGTGTTCTCCATATTCAAACGCAGAACTATCAATTGATAAATATCAAAAACAATACAGCATCAGAATTGTGTATAATCAGTGTTGCCACACAGCATATTACTGAGTCTGAACAACTTGGTCACAGTAGTTGGCTCTTGTAATTAGCGTGTCATATGAAGCTAATAAATAATCTGAATTCAGGGATCGAAACGGGAATTTGGGAGCACTGGTCCATTTGGACCAGTGCCTCTCGGAGGTACTGGTCAGAATGGAGTAGCACTGTCCGTATTTATAATTACAAATTTCAAGCCGATTTAATATTTTTATTCATATAATACAACCATATTATACATGAGTGATCAATTTCAACTGTCTATAAACTTCTTCCTCAGTCATCTCATTATCATCACAATCTTCGAAACCCTCATCCAGATCATCATCATCCTCTATCGGGTCATACACATCATGCTGCGTCTCCTCGTCATCTTCATCTTCCACCTCCTCATTCTGTCTCTCCTGGGGCTCGACATCCGTTTGTTTTGATAGCTGTCAGAAATGTCAAGCCAAGGACTTTTAAACTCCGCGGGGGTCTAATCTATCTGACCAATAGCGGTTCAAGTTACATTTGTCTTCACGGGCAGCAACGAAAATGAACAGGAAGAAACGAAACTTCGCGCAGCCATGTTGCATGTAGCGGTGTATACTGCGCACGTAAACAATATGGCGGTGCCCGCGTCTATGCCAACTTGCCAAATGTCTCTCAAAATCTATTGAAATTATCGTAAAAAACGGTAAAATAGACCAAGTTCTGCTTAAAATGGGCGAGAATCATTGATAGAAACCATCGAGGCAGTGAGTAGTTTGATATATATAGCGTGGCGAGCCAGTTGCCCACTTGGTCGAGTACATGTTGTCACTAGTCGCCCGTACCCTTTCCAACTCGCATTGGCGAGTGGGCGACCGCCCGTTTCGATCCCTGTGAATTTGGGAAACTACATCAGAAAATATTGGCAGGTGCGTCCCGATATGTTGAAGATATTTTCACTTGTTTTCTTCACTCACTCGTGATGGTTCACCACTCAAACATAAATGTTATATCTTCCTGCAACCGTATAATATATATGCGTGTGTGTGTGTGTATATATATAAAAATCAGACACAAACACAGTACCGTGCAAAACTCTGTGGCACCCTTTTTCCGCACAAACTTTGTTATAGATTTCTATTTTCTGACTTCTACATTATCGAGTCAGTACAAAAACATTTTAGAGTCCAAACGTTCGTTTTCCAGCACAAAATTAAAAGTGATGGAAAAATAAGTTTGTATCTGAGCAGCATATGACACAAGAGCACACTTTTCAGATTAAAAAAGAAAACATAATGAAGGTTACTTGGTTTTGGTGCAAAATTAAGAAGCAAGTGTGACAAAGTGTCCAGAAGAACTGTGGCTGGTTCTGTAAGATGCTCAGTAAAACCTACAGCTCATTTCCTTATAAAACCGCACTCACTGTACCGGAGACTACTATTTTTTTTTTTTTTTTTTTTATAAAGCAAAGGGTTGTCCCACACCAAATATTGACGTTTTCATTTATTATGGCTTACTGCTGTTTATAGTGTTTTTTTAATGTTGAAACATTTCATTATTTAAGTCTACATCATTTCTTGTGTGTGTGTGTATATAGTGCTGAGCGTAAATGAGTACACCCCCTTTGAAAAGTTAAATTTTAAACAATATCTCAATGAACACACACAATTTCCAAAATGTTGACAAGACAAAGTTTAATAGAACATCTGTTTAACTTACAACCCCGATTCCAAAAAAGTTGGGACAAAGTACAGATTGTAAATAAAAACAGAATGCAATGATGTGGAAGTTTCAAAATTCCATATTTTATTCAGAATAGAACATAGATGACATATCAAATGTTTAAACTGAGAAAATGTATCATTTAAAGAGAAAAATTAGATGATTTTAAATTTCATGACAACACCACATCTCAAAAAAGTTGGGACAAGGCCATGTTTACCACTGTGAGACATCCCCTTTTCTCTTTACAACAGTCTGTAAACATCTGGGGACTGAGGAGACAAGTTGCTCAAGTTTAGGGATAGGAATGTTAACCCATTCTTGTCTAATGTAGGATTCTAGTTGCTCAACTGTCTTAGGTCTTTTTTGTCGTATCTTCCTTTTTATGATGCGCCAAATGTTTTCTATGGGTGAAAGATCTGGACTGCAGGCTGGCCAGTTCAGTACCCGGACCCTTCTTCTACGCAGCCATGATGCTGTAATTGATGCAGTATGTGGTTTGGCATTGTCATGTTGGAAAATGCAAGGTCTTCCCTGAAAGAGACGTCGTCTGGATGGGAGCATATGTTGCTCTAGAACCTGGATATACCTTTCAGCATTGATGGTGTCTTTCCAGATGTGTAAGCTGCCCATGCCACACGCACTAATGCAACCCCATACCATCAGAGATGCAGGCTTCTGAACTGAGCGCCGATAACAACTTGGGTCGTCCTTCTCCTCTTTAGTCCGAATGACACGGCGTCCCTGATTTCCATAAAGAACTTCAAATTTTGATTCGTCTGACCACAGAACAGTTTTCCACTTTGCCACAGTCCATTTTAAACGAGCCTTGGCCCAGAGAAGACGTCTGCGCTTCTGGATCGTGTTTAGATACGGCTTCTTCTTTGAACTATAGAGTTTTAGCTGGCAACGGCGGATGGCACGGTGAATTGTGTTCACAGATAATGTTCTCTGGAAATATTCCTGAGCCCATTTTGTGATTTCCAATACAGAAGCATGCCTGTATGTGATGCAGTGCCGTCTAAGGGCCCGAAGATCACGGGCACCCAGTATGGTTTTCCGGCCTTGACCCTTACGCACAGAGATTCTTCCAGATTCTCTGAATCTTTTGATGATATTATGCACTGTAGATGATGATGTGTTCAAACTCTTTGCAATTTTACACTGTCGAACTCCTTTCTGATATTGCTCCACTATTTGTCGGCGCAGAATTAGGGGGATTGGTGATCCTCTTCCCATCTTTACTTCTGAGAGCCGCTGCCACTCCAAGATGCTCTTTTTATACCCAGTCATGTTAATGACCTATTGCCAACTGACCGAATGAGTTGCAATTTGGTCCTCCAGCTGTTCCTTTTTTGTACCTTTAACTTTTCCAGCCTCTTATTGCCCCTGTCCCAACTTTTTTGAGATGTGTTGCTGTCATGAAATTTCAAATGAGCCAATATTTGCCATGAAATTTCAAAATGTCTCACTTTCGACATTTGATATGTTGTCTATGTTCTATTGTGAATACAATATCAGTTTTTGAGATTTGTAAATTATTGCATTCTGTTTTTATTTACAATTTGTATTTTGTCCCAACTTTTTTGGAATCGGGGTTGTATAACGTGAAAGTGAGGTTAATAATATAGACTTGGATTCCACATTTTTCAGTTTTACTCAAATTAGGGTGGTGCAAAAATGAGTACACCCCACTGAAAGTCTCTGGAGCAAAGCTAAATTGTAGACTACAAATGTCTAATTTAACAAGAATGCAATCAGGGGTGACTCTAATTAGTCATTACACAGGTGTCCAGCAGACAGTTGACTATAAAACGGTGTTAAAGTGCATATCACGGGTAAATTCAGGAGCAAGATCAATGTAATTCTCCCGTTTTATATTAAACTTTGGTCAAATATCTGTCACATTTTGCGCAATTTT
This sequence comes from Neoarius graeffei, assembly GCF_027579695.1. Lineage (NCBI taxonomy): Eukaryota > Metazoa > Chordata > Actinopteri > Siluriformes > Ariidae > Neoarius > Neoarius graeffei. The sequence continues at coordinate 41,495,204 of NC_083569.1, forward strand.
TTTACCTTGCGCAATACCAGAAAAATTCAGTTGAAATCAAGCCATTTGAGGTGAATTGGTCCGCCTCTGAAAAAACTTGGCATTTGGATTTCCCGGCAAACATTGATTTTCGTGACGTCGCGTGCGGGACGCCTCCCTCTGAATCCTACGCCAGCGCTGGTTTGTTTATGAGAAAACGACCTGGTGGTTTTCTGCAAATTTCTTCAAAATTATCGCGTAATTATTAAAATGATTAACAGATGTATCGTAGGAGGGTGTAGCAACACCAATCTTGATGGGATTAGTACTCATCGTTTTCCAAAAGACCGGACAATGAGAGAGAAATGGGAGCGCTTGGTCTACACAGGCTGTGCACTGAAACCGTGCAGAGCTCGCGCAGCCTGCTGGTGCTTCCGCAGGTGACGTCACGAATCTGGCTCCAGACTCCCTTGGGATTTTTCCAGACGCGTTTTATTTTATTTTTTTCTGCTGTAGACAGATGGCCTTGTGCAAAATTACCCTTTTGGATGAGTGTGTAAAGCAGGGGTCTTCAATCCTATCCACAAAGGGCCAGTGTGGCTGCAGGCTTTCATTCCAACCAAGCAGGAGCTACACCTGATTTCACTTGTTTAATCATTTCACCCTCGTCTCCAGTCAACAATCAAGTGAGCCTCCAATTTGGCTGTAATGAAAGCCTGCAGCTACACCGGCCCTTTGCGGATAGGATTGAAGACCCCTGGTGTAAAGGGACATACTTTCATATATATATATATATATATATATATATATATATATATATATAAAGAATTTGGTCCAGGATATGCACTTTAAAGAAAACCCCTTCCCATTTCATGCTGTCAGCAACGGCACCACATGGAAGAGAAATGACATGAGACCTGAGAGAGAAAATAATTTCATTCCACCACAAAGGTGAAGGCTAAAGAAGATCAGCAAAGCTTTACTTATCAGTCAGAATACTGTAGCAAAAGTGGTACAAAAATTTAAGAAAGATGGAACTGCAACCATCTCACAGAGACGTCCAGGTCGTCCACGGAAGTTAACACCTCGACAGGAGCGTCTTCTGATGAGAAGGGTTGAAGAAAATCAGCATGCAAGTTCACTGCAGTTATCTAAAGAAGTAGAAAGCCAAACTGGGGTGACTATTTCCCGTGGCACAATACGGCGTACACTGCAGAGGAATGGCATGCATGGATGCCGTCCACGAAAGAAGCCTCTCCTAAAGCCCAGGCACAAAAAAGCCCATCTAGAGTTTGCCAGGGTCCATGCTGACAAAGATGAAGACTACTGGGACTCTATACTCTGGAGTGATGAGACCAAGATAAATGTTTTTGGAACTGATGGCTTCAAAACTGTATGGCGTCGCAAAGGTGAGGAATACAAAGAAAAATGCATGGTGCCTACAGTGAAACATGGTGGTGGCAGTGTCCTTATGTGGGGCTGCATGAGTGCTGCTGGTGTCGGGGAGCTGCATTTCATTGATGGCATCATGAATTCACAGATGTATTACTCTATACTGAAAGAGAAGATGCTACCATCACTCCGTGCCCTTGGTCGTTGCGCACTTTTCCAACATGACAATGATCCTAAACGCGCATCTAAGACCACTGTTGGATTTCTGAAGAAGAACAGGGTGAAAGTGATTCAGTGGCCAAGTACACTGTATTGCCAAAAGTATTCGCTCACCTGCCTTGACTCACATATGAGCTTAAGTGACGTCCCATTCCTAATCCATAAGGTTCAATATGATGTCGGTCCACCCTTTGAAGCTAGAACAGCTTCGACTCTTCTGGGAAGGCTGTCCACAAGGTTTAGGAGTGTGTTTATGGGAATTTTTGGCCATTCTTCCAGAAGCACATTTGTGAGGTCACACACTCATGTTGGACGAGAAGGCCTGGCTCTTGGTCTCCGCTCTAATTCATCCCAAAGGTGTTCTATCGGGTTGAGGTCAGGACTCTGTGCAGGCCAGTCAAGTTCATCCACACCAGACCCTGTCATCCATGTCTTTATGGACCTTGCTTTGTGCACCGGTGCACAGTCATGTTGGAAGAGGAAGGGGCAGCTCCAAACTGTAAAAACAGTCTGCATGCCGAGGTGCTTGATTTTATACACCTGTGGCCATGGAAGTGATTGGAACACCTGATTCCGATAATTTGGATGGGTGAGCAAATACTTTTGGCAATATAGTGTATATTTCCTGATCTGAACCCAATCGAACACCTATGGGGAATTCTGAAGAGACAAGTTGAGCATCACTCTCCATCCAGCATCCAGTCACTAAAAGAGGTCATTGTTGAAGAATGGAAAAAGATTGATGTTGCAAAATGTCGCCAACTTGTTCATTCCATGCCTAGAAGACTTGGTGCTGTCGTTAAAAATCATGGCGGCCATACAAAGTACTAGATGCAGTAGTTTTTGTTGTGGGGTGTATTCATTTTTGCACCACCATAATTTGAGTAAAACTGAAAAAAATGTGTACTATAAGTTATATTATTAACCTTACTTTCACGTTATAAGTTAAACAGATGTTATATTAAACTTTGTCTTGTCAACATTTTGGAAATTGTTTGTGTTCATTGAGAGATTGTTTAAAATTTAACTTTTCAGAGGGGGTGCACTCATTTACGCTCAGCACTGTATGTATTAAAAAAAAATTCTTTTCGGAGTCCTTAACTCACTTTCCCCTTTTTCTGTGTCCTAATCCTCTCCAGCTCGAGCAGTAATTCAAGCAGTAAGAGTGAGGCTGTTGATATGATGCCCACCACCCACATGTCAACGTTCCCTCGAGCACCAGGAACATCTGACTCGGTGCGCCTTAAGTGCAGAGAAATGCTCTCCAGTGCTCTGCAGACTGGAGGCAAGTCATGCTGCACATACACAGTTTCAGGTTTCGGTACCATTTTTTTAAAGATTCATGAGCAGAGGCGACTTGGAGCAAGAACCTTTGGCAACCATTCTCATGTTTAATATTTTGTAGTAATATGTATGATAAGGGGTGCGACACAGTGGCGTAGCGGTTAACACGGTCACCTCACAGCAAGAAGGTTCTGGGTTTGAACCTGCCTGTTGACCGGGGTCTTTCTGTGTGGAGTTTACATGTTCTCCCTGGGCCTGTGTGGGTTTCCTCCCACAGTTCGGAGACATGAGGATTACAGTGGTGCTTGAAAGTTTGTGAACCCTTTAGAATTTTCTATATTTCTGCATAAATATGACCTAAAACATCATCAGATTTTCACACAAGTCCTAAAAGTAGATAAAGAGAACCCAGTTAAACAAATAAGACAAAAAGATATTTGGTAGGCACGTTAGGTTGTCCACATTTTGTTGGACAATGTACAACCCCGATTCCAAAAAAGTTGGGACAAAGTACAAATTGTAAATAAAAACAGAATGCGATAATTTATAAATCTCAAAAATTGATATTGTATTCACAATAGAACATAGACAACATATCAAATGTCGAAAGTGAGACATTTTGAAATTTCATGCCAAATATTGGCTCATTTGAAATTTCATGACAGCAACACATCTCAAAGTTGGGACAGGGGCAATAAGAGGCTGGAAAAGTTAAAGGTACAAAAAAGGAACAGCTGGAGGACTAAATTGCAACTCATTAGGTCAGTTGGCAATAGGTCATTAACATGACTGGGTATAAAAAGAGCATCTTGGAGTGGCAGCGGCTCTCAGAAGTAAAGATGGGAAGAGGATCACCAATCCCCCTAATTCTGTGCCGACAAATAGTGGAGCAATATCAGAAAGGAGTTCGACAGTGTAAAATTGCGAAGAGTTTGAACATATCATCATCTACAGTGCATAATATCATCAAAAGATTCAGAGAATCTGGAAGAATCTCTGTGCATAAGGGTCAAGGCCGGAAAACCATACTGGGCGCCTGTGATCTTCGGGCCATTAGACGGCACTGCATCACATACAGGCATGCTTCTGTATTGGAAATCACAAAATGGGCTCAGGAATATTTCCAGAGAACATTATCTGTGAACACAATTCACCGTGCCATCTGCCGTTGCCAGCTAAAACTCTATAGTTCAAAGAAGAAGCCGTATCTAAACATGATCCAGAAGCGCAGACGTCTTCTCTGGGCCAAGGCTCATTTAAAATGGACTGTGGCAAAGTGGAAAACTGTTCTGTGGTCAGACGAATCAAAATTTGAAGTTCTTTATGGAAATCAGGGACGCCGTGTCATTTGGACTAAAGGGGAGAAGGACGACCCAAGTTATCGGCGCTCGGTTCAGAAGCCTGCATCTCTGATGGTATGGGGTTGCATTAGTGTGTGTGGCATGGGCAAGCTTACACATCTGGAAAGACACCATCGATGCTGAAAGGTATATCCAGGTTCTAGAGCAACATATGCTCCCATCCAGACGACGTCTCTTTCAGGGAAGACCTTGCATTTTCCAACATGACAATGCCAAACCACATACTGCATCAATTACAGCATCATGGCTGCGTAGAAGAAGGGTCCGGGTACTGAACTGGCCAGCCTGCAGTCCAGATCTTTCACCCATAGAAAACATTTGGCGCATCATAAAACGGAAGATACGACAAAAAAGACCTAAGACAGTTGAGCAACTAGAATCCTACATTAGACAAGAATGGGTTAACATTCCTATCCCTAAACTTGAGCAGCTTGTCTCCTCAGTCCCCAGACGTTTACAGACTGTTGTAAAGAGAAAAGGGGATGTCTCACAGTGGGAAACATGGCCTTGTCCCAACTTTTTTGAGATGTGGTGTTGTCATGAAATTTAAAATCACCTAATTTTTCTCTTTAAATGATACATTTTCTCAGTTTAAACATGTGATATGTCATCTATGTTCTATTCTGAATAAAATATGGAATTTTGAAGCTTCCACATCATTGCATTCCATTTTTATTTACAATTTGTACTTTGTCCCAACTTTTTTGGAATCGGGGTTGTATTGTCTCAGAAATTATTGCAATAAACGATATTATTGTTGACGTCTTCAAGATAATTTTATGCCATAATAATGATCATGCAAATACACCCTTTCAAAGAACAGTAAACTTTTTGATTAATTCAATTTATTCAATTCAACAGTGGAAAGTAAAAAATATATAAACATAAATAACCTAAATAAATAAAACAACAATCAAACAAAACCACTCACAACTAAAACAATAAATAAAATACAATCTATGGCTCTTAAAAATTGCACTTAAGTAAATATTAGCTCGGCACAGGGTAATAAAAAGACATTCTTTTCTTCACAGACAACATTCTGACAATCCAGTTTCTCAAAGATTAGGACCCAGATAAACAAAAAGTGCGAAGTAACAACGTATTGCCAGCTGTCATTTGGATAAAAGTAACAATTATTAGAACGAGATAACATGTAGGCAAGAGCGTAGGTTTGGTATCAACATTGGTGGGGACAAAAACCCAATGCCAACCCCCAGTGGTGCCAACTTCAGGTCAACATAAAGGGTCACAATATTTTGCCGCATTGTGTTCCACCAAAAGAGATCCATCATCTCTCCAAAGTCCAGACTTTTAAAATTTGAAGTTCAGAACTGTAGTAATTCATGAATAAGAATAATATATGTAATTTATTTGATTAATTGCAAATCTTGCATGTGGTGATTAACTCATTCTACCAATTTGCAAATGTGTTTTACAAGCGAATAACGCATTGACTGTCGGGAGGGTGTATGTTCTTTTCCCCTCATAAATGGAAGTAAAACACATCCGGAGCATTAAACACTGCGTTCCCTGAGGCTGGCAGGGGGAGTGGGCTCTCTTCTGTGAGATCTTTAACTAGTTTAGAATGCTAGTTTAAGCTGATATGTGATTGATTGTAATGGTAAAACAGGACGAGGGCTCTAGAACTTTTTTGACATGTTGAAAGGTTGCAATTTTACTTGGCAACAAAATGTATCTGAATTCTGATTGGTTGTTATATTATTGCCCTTTTGTTGTCTTCTTGAGCCCAGAGCGGAGAGGGGAGGGGGAGAGGAGGGAGGGAGGGAGGGACAGGGTTCTACAAAGAGAAGTTTTCAGCCTACCGCTTTCAAATGAACCGCCTCGAAAACCAATCACTTTTTTTTTTTTTTTAAATCAATCAGTTCAGCATGTGTGTACTCGGTATGTGACGTTTTCAAAAGAGAGGCGGAGTAACCAAACATTTCTGATCAAGAGGGCGGAGGCTGTTTTGCTGATTACGTGAAAATGCTTGATTTGATTAAAAGGTGTTCGAGGCCCAGACAATGTCCACATCACCATCGGGTGGTTGTTGTTGTTTACATGTGTCCTGTTACCCGAACTCTGTCAGGGCTCTGCAGGTCTTAACTGAAGCGCTTCAAATTCAGGGTTAGCGGGCTGCTAAAGTTTGCAGGCACTTCACAAGCAAGACTCGGTGCAATATTAGCCAACATTAGCACAATCTGATATGATTTAATAATGTCTGTGTGACCTTAATTAACTCCAGTTGTTGTCGGTATCAAGTCGAATTGTTATTTACATGCCACGCAAACTTAGAAAACAGTCATATTCGTATGTTGTCGCTTTTACACACCGAGTACGAATTCTTGTTAACTGATTAATTTTACGAGCTAATCTAACGTTACATTCCTCAAGGACAGTTTGCTAGCTAGCAGCTGGTCACTGCACTGCAGCTGCACTTGCTAATTGACATGGTATCCGAACTTGCTTGCTGTTTTCGTGACCACGCCCCCAGAGCGAATATTCATGAGCGAATTTTGCATGGTGTTTCGCCCAGTGGAAACCTACAGTAACCCTTTGTGTACTGTACACAAAGCACGATTTTTTTTCTTCAATCAGAAATATTCAAAGGGATACGTCCATACCATCCATACCCAATTCTACGCCTGTGGTCTGTTCAACGGAGTAACGTGGTGTTGTCTCTTCCCCATTCAGTGGATACCCTGGCTGGATAACTGTTGCATGCTGGGAGGGCCCACCTCTGACAGAGAGCCGCGTGAGACGACAGAAAACAGCGTGGTGTTTTATTCTGGCAGTGGGTCAAGCTAATACTCTGACAACTTCTCTATGTAGATGTACAGCGCATAAATGCCAAAATCGCGGTAAAAAAATTAGCAAGTTAATTTTCATTTACCGTACAATAAGTCAGTATATCGAATATCACGACAGGCCTAATATTTGGTCATTTATTTACTGAGGAAAATGATCCAATATTACATATCTGTGAGTGGCAAAAGTATGTGAACCTCCTAGGATTAGCAGTTAATTTGAAGGTGAAATTAGAGTCAGGTGTTTTCAATGGGATGACAATCAGGTGTGAGTGGGCACCCTGTTTTATTTAAAGAACCGGGATCTATCAAAGTCTGATCTTCACAACACATGTACGAACAAAGGAGATTTCTGAGGACCTCAGAAAAAGCGTTGTTGATGCTCATCAGGCTGGAAAAGGTTACAAAACCATCTCTAAAGAGTTTGGACTCCACCAATCCACAGTCAGACAGATTGTGTACAAATGGAGGAAATTCAAGACCATTGTTACCCTCCCCAGGAGTGGTCGACCAACAAAGATCACTCCAAGAGCAAGGCATGTAATAGTTGACGAGGTCACAAAGGACCCCAGGGTAACTTCTAAGCAACTGAAGGCCTCTCTCACATTGGCTAATGTTAATGTTCATGAGTCCACCATCAGGAGAACACTGAACAACAATGGTGTGCATGGCAGGGTTGCAGTGGTGTGCAACTGCTTTCCAAAAAGAACATTGCTGCTCATCTGCAGTTTGCTAAAGATCACGTGGACAAGCCAGAAGGCTATTGAAAAATGTTTTGTGGACGGATGAGACCAAAATAGAACTTTTTGGTTTAAATGAGAAGCGTTATGTTTGGAGAAAGGAAAACACTGTATTCCAGCATAAGAACCTTATCCCATCTGTGAAACATGGTGGTGGTATCATGATTTGGGCCTGTTTTGCTGCATCTGGGCCAGGACGGCTTGCCACCATTGATGAAACAATGAATACACTACTCTAAATTGCCGTGAATGTGAATGGTTGTTTGTCTCGGTGTTAGCCCTGTTATAGATTGGCGATCTGCCTCGGGTGAGCCCCACCTCTCACCTGAAGTCCCCTGGGATTGACCCTGACAGATAAGCGGTATCGAAAATGGATGGATGGATGCGTGGGCATATGATAAGGGGGACTGACTAGGATAAACAAGAGCTCTCATGCCTTCATCTTGGCAGCTAAAGCAACCAAATATCTGTCTCAAAAAAGAGGATGGAGTGAAGTTGCTGTTCTGGAGCATATAAGTAAAGTGGACTTGTCGCCGTATTTTTAAATGTGGACATTTAAAGGAACAGTCCACCGTACTTCCATAATGAAATATGTTGTTCTCTGAATTGAGACGAGCTGATCCGTACCTCTCCGAGCTTTGTGCGACCTCCCAGTCAGTCAGACGTGCTGTCACTCCTGTTAGCAATGTAGCTAGGCTCAGTATGGCCAATGGTATTTTTTGGGGCTGTAGTTAGATGCGACCAAACTCTTCCACGTTTTTCCTGTTTACATAGGTTTATATGACCAGTGACATGAAACAAGTTCAGTTACACAAATTGAAACGTGGCGATTTTCTATGCTATGGAAAGTCCGCACTATAATGACAGGCGTACTAACACCTTCTGCGCGCTTCGGCAGCGCACTGATACCTTCACTCGGAGTTGTACCATTTTTTTTTTTAGACAGGGCGGACGGACCAGGGCATTCTCCCGCCTGGCCGTGCCCGACGAGGAGCGCTCTCGGCTGGCTTGGGAGGCAGATGGCAGCCCCTCCTGGAAGTGTGGTTTTACCATGGGCCTCATGCGGAAAAATGACGAAGTCCCAATTTTACCATGGGGCTCGAGTTGTACCATTTTTTTTTTTTAGACAGGGCGGACGGACCAGGGCATTCGCCCGCCTGGCCGTGCCCGAAGAGGAGTGAAGGTATCAATGCGTTGTCGAAGCGCGCAGAAGGTGTTAGTACGCCTGTCATTATAGTGCGGACTTTCCATAGTATAGAAAATCGCCACGTTTCAATTTGTGTAACTGAACTTTGTTTCATGTCACTGGTCATATAAACCTATGTAAACAGGAAAAACGTGGAAGAGTTTGGTCGCATCTAACTACAGCCCCAAAAAATACCATTGGCCATGCTGAGCCTAGCTACATTGCTAACAGGAGTGACAGCGCGTCTGACTGACTGGGAGGTCACACAAAGCTCGGAGAGGTACGGATCAGCTCGTCTCAATTCAGAGAACAACATATTTCATTATGGAAGTATGGTGGACTGTTCCTTTAAGGTCCATAGTTCACTCAGAAATTGCTCTTATTGCCTGACCTGAGGTCAGTTTTATCAAGTTCCTGGTTAACAAGGTAAAAATGGCATCAGTGTAAATGAGGACCTCTATCATTTGAAGAATGAAAGAGTTTATAAAGCGGATAAATGTAGTTGCAAGAAAATAAGCAAATGTTCCCCTCAGTTTTGTTTGTTTGTTTTTTGCCGTCTTTACTGTGGCGCTTCTGCTACATAGCTAATGTGTTTGTGTAATGTAACATCATGGTGCCTACAGTATATATTTGACTTACTTGCCAGCGACATAAGCTTTTGTAACTGTGCTGTATTTCTAAAGAAGTTGAATGTCTTTATTTCAAGTAAAGAGGTTTCTTGTTCAGTTTATATCTTTGTATGGTTGTCAAGAAGGCAGAACCTACGATCATGGATGGATGTAGTGTAATTTTTTTGCTTTCTTTCCTCCTTAGATGACCATATCACCATTGGGGCTGACTGCGATGAACTCGGAGCCCAGATTGAGGAATATATCCTTTGAGAATCCTGAGGCTGAGCCAGGGCTCTATATACTGTATGTGTTTGTGTCTTTTCATAGCCATCATGATATTTCAAGCAGATCCTTGACTAAACTGCACGCATCTTCCTGGAGTTCAAGAACACAGACATGAAGTATAAGAACCGCGTCCGAAGCCGAATCTCGAACCTTAAGGATGTGAAGAACCCCAACTTGAGGAGGAATGTCCTTTGTGGCAATGTGCCTCCAGATCGTATCGCCAAAATGACTGCAGAGGTGAGAGCATGACCAGAAATGTCTTACTTTCTTGATACTGTGCTTAGTGCTGTATTGGGGCTTTTAAACTGGACAGCTCAGCACGGCAGGTTAATTGTGATCACGTATTCTGTGCCAAATTTATTCATACCACTTGCTCAGGTGTCATAAGAGCAGAGCCGGGGAATATAATGGAGTTAAAAGTTGTGCTGAATGCCACTGATTTGTAACTGTAATTGTCACAGAACTGTTTTCTTGTCACTGTTGAGCCTGATTTTGTATTTTCTACCTGGGATCTAATTAAATACACTTTTAATTAAACTGGAGGCTAAATGGCTTCATGTTCACTTACTTTGTGCCCTGTATAGGGTATAACACAATCGAACTGCACACTCTAAGGTGCGTAGTACAAAATTACATGAGATTCTGCCATAGAAATGCATGGCTCTTAATGTTTTTGCATTTTTTTTGGTTGTGTGTGTGTGTTGTACAGTATCAGTCAAAAGTTTAGACACCCCTACTCCATTCATATGTTTTGCTGTATTTTGACTGTTTTCTACATTGTAGAACAATACTGAAGACATTTAAAACGATTGAATAACATCTGGAACATGTATGGAATTATGTGGTAAACAAAAAAGAATAAAAAAAAAAAACCCAACATTTTTCATATTTTAGATTCTTCAAAGTAGGCAGCGTTTACCTTGATGAAGCTGTACACACTATTGGCATTATCTTAACCAGCTTCATGAGGTAGACACCTGGAATACTTTTCAATTAACAGGTGCCTCGTCGAGTTAATTAATGCAACTTCTTGCCTTCTTAAAGGTAGACTGCCTTTCAAATTTTTCAGATTTAGGTCATAAAAATAATTTTCCCTGACACTCAATTATTTTTGTTTTGTGGACTGAAAGCTGCTGAATTTGAATCACAGACTTCCGATTTTATTAGGCTTTTTGTTTTAATAGAACAATTAATGAATTTAGGGCTACATGGTCCTAAATTCATTAACTGTTCTATTTAAAATTATATATATATTTTTTCTTGCTTCATCCTGACCCAATTCAAGATACTGCGTCATGCATCACGTGGTGAGCTTTTCCTGTTTGCGCAAGGCATTGTGGGATACAAATTTGAAACGGGAGAGAAAAATGGAGGACATGAGTGTGCGAATGAAAGGTGAAAGACCGACTACAGTAACGGAAAGTGAGAAGAAAAGACATTATGTTGCGAAGGAAAGGAAACACAGGACCAAACTAATAAACTGCATGCACACACGGGCTTCCTTTGTCTGCTTGACTGCGTGAAGCAAGCGATTTCATGCACATTATAACTCCTGGAGAGGGACTGGACTCTCTTCCATGCTGGAGTTGCCAAGGGTGAGTGGCGCCGGGCAGGGGTGGGGCTACTGGTAGCTCCCCAGTTCGACGTGCTAACATCGGAGTTCTCCCCAGTAAACGAGAGGGTCATTTCCCTGTGCTTTAGGGTCGGGGACAGTCTCTGACTGTCATTTGCACTTGTGTGCCAAATGGTAGTTCAGAGTACCCGGCCTTCTTGGAGTTCTTGAGTGGGGGTGCTAGACAATGCACCGCAAGGGGACTCTGTTGTTTTACTGGAGGACTTCAGTGCTCACGTGGGCAATGACAGTGAGACCTGGAGGGGTGTGATTGGAAGGAATGGCCTGCCCGATCTGAACCCGAGTGGTGTTCTGTTGTTGGACTCCTGTGCCATGCACGGTTTGGCCATAACGAACACCATGTTCGAGCATAAGGGTGTCCATAAGTGCATGTGGCACAAGGACACCCTAGGCCAGGGGTGTTCAAATTGATCCATAAAGGGCCGTGTGGCTGCAGGTTTTCATTCCAGCCATGCAGCAGCACACCTGACTTGGCTCATTCAATCAACTGAACTGTCTTCACACAGTCAAATACTTGCAGCCACACCCACCCTTGATTAAAGGGTGGGTGTGTCAGTTGATTGAATAAGCCAAATCAGGGTGCTGCTGCATGGCTGGAATGAAAACCTGCAGCCACACGGCCCTTTATGGATCAATTTGAACACCCCTGCCCTAGGCTGTAGATCAGTGATCAACTTTGTAGTTGTTTTGTCTGATATGCGACCTTGGACACTGGGGTGAAGAGAGGAGCTGAGCTATCAACTGATCACTACCTGGTGGCGAACTGGATCAGATAGTGGGGGAGGAGGCCAGACAGACCTGGTAGGCCCAAACGTGTAGTGAGGGTATGCTAGGAATGTCTGGCAGAGGCTCCTGTCCATCGGATCTTCAACTGCCACTGGCAGAGGTTCAACTGCATACCGGGGGATGATGGGGACATTGAGCCCGAGTGGACCATGTTCCATACCTCCATTGCTGAGGCAGCCGTGTGGAGCTGCGGCTGCAAGGTTGTTGGCGCCTGTTGTGGCGGTAATCCCAGAACCCGGTGGTGGACACCTGTGGTGAGAGGAACCGTCAAGCTGAAGGAGTCCCATTGGGATTGGTTAGCTTGTGGGTCTCCAGAGGCAGCTGACAGGTACTGATGAGCCAAGTAGAACATGGCTCTGGCAGTCACTGATGCAAAAACTCGGGTGTGGGAGGAGTTCGGTGAGGCCATGGAAAGCGACTTTCGGTCGGCCTCGAGGAGATTCTGGCAAACCGTCCGGTGACTCAAGAAGGGGAAGCTGTACTCTGTCCCGACAGTTTACAGTGAGGATGGCGTGCTGTTGACCTCAACTGGGGACATTGGTGGTGGAAGGAATACTTCGAGGATCTCCTCAATTCCAACTTCATGTCGTCTGAGGAGGACGCAGAGTCTGAGGGCGCTTGAGAGGACTCGCCCATCACGGGGGCTGAGGTTGCTGAGGTGGTTAAAAAGCTCCTTGGTGGCCGGGCTCCGGGGGTGGATGAGATTCACCTTGAGTTTCTGAAGGTGCTGGATGTTGTTGGGCTGTCTTGGCTGACATGCCTCTTCAACATTGCGTGGGGGTTGGGGACAGTGGCTGTGGATTGGTAGACTAGGGTGATGGTCCCCCTTTTCAGAAAAGGGGACTGGAGAGTGTTTTCCAACTATAGGGGGATCACACTTCTCAGCCTCCCCTGGAAAGCTTATGCAGGGGTGCTGGAGAGGAGAGTCCGGTTGCTAGTCGAACCTTGGATTCAGGAGGAATAATGCGGTTTTCATCCCGGTCATGGAACACTGGACCAGCTCTTTACCCTTGCAAGGTTGCTGGAGGGTGCATGGGAGTTTGCCCAATCGGTTTCCATGTGTTTTGTGGACCTGGAGAAGGCTTACAACCGTGTCCCTCCTGGTGCCCTGTGGGGGGGTGCTTCAGGAATATGGAGTTTGGGACCCGCTGCTGCAGGCCATTTGGTCCCTGTATGACTGGAGCAGGAGTTTGGTTCGCATTGCGGGCAATAAGTCAGACTTGTTCCCAGTGCATGTGGGACTCTGCCAGGGCTGCCCTCTGTCACCGGTCCTATTCATAACTTTTCTGGACAGAATTTCTAGGCACAGCCAAGGGACAGAGGGTGTCCGGTTTGGTGGCCTCAGGATCACGTCTGTGCTTTTTGCAGATGATGTAGTCCTGTTGGTTTCATCAATCTGTGACCTCCAGCAGGCGCTGGGATGGCTTGCAGCCGAGTGTGAAGCGGCTGGGATGAGAATCAGCACCTCAAGTCTGTGGTCATGGTGCTCAGCCAGAAATGGGTGGTGTGCCTACTTCAGGTCAGGGGGGAGTTGCTGCCTCAAGTGGAGGAGTTTATCTCACGGTCTTGTTCACGCGTGAGGGTAGGGGGGAGCAGGAGTTGGACAGACGGATCGGGGCAGCATCAGCAGTGATGCGGACGCTAAACCAATCTGTTGTGGTAAAGAGAGAGCTGAGCCAAAAGGCAAAGCTTTCAGTTTACTGGTCCAACTATGTTCCCACCCTCATCTATGGTCACGAGCTATGGGTAGCAACCGAAAGAATGAGATAACGGACACAAGCGATCAAAATGAGTTTTCTTTGCAGGGTGGCTGGGTTCCAGGGCAGGCTCTCTGGACATGCCCCACCGGGAGGAGACTCCGGGGCAGACCCAGGACACGCTCGAGAGATTGCATCTCTTGTCTCTTCTGGGAACGCCTCAGTATTCCCCCGGAAGAGCTGGCGAAGGTGGCCGGGGAGAGGGAAGTCTGGGCAGCTCTGCTTAGGCTGCTACCCCCGCTACCCGGACTCAGATAAGCCGCAGAAGATGGATGGATGGATATCTGCATTGAATTCCTTCAAATTAAATAACTTCACAGCCACAGAATGGCCTTTTTTTTAATATTGCAGAAATAAACATGCATCACAATGACCAAACTTCAGAGGGAACTAAATTTTGCCAATTTTTTGAAATCGAAAGGCTGTCTCGCGTTAATGTGTTTGAGATCAAATAGTAAATAATAAAAATACAGTAAATAGCCCAGTTCCACAACTGTAATGATTCATATGTAAAGAACCGCTCAACTAAGTAAAAAGAAACATCACTACTTTAAGACGTGACTTAATGCTTTTTTTTTCTTAATTTTTTATAAATTGAATTCGAAGGTATGTCCAAACTTTTGACTGGTACTGTATGTAAGTTTGCACTTGAGCATCTATGTTTTTTCGCTAAAGAATGAAGTATTGGTGTACTTAAATTTGGTTTGCAGGCAGCTATTAAACTGAACGATCTGTGAGGCAGGCATGCGACAGTGCCCCACACATTCTCACATAAAATGAGATAATCCCTTGTGTCGAAGCGGAGTCATAAACGCCAGAGAAACTTCTAGCTTCACAGGTAGATTTTGGGAATGGACATCATACACACTGGGCTAAGATACAGAGAGTCCTGGGGTTGTCGTTTTTGCCCAGCTGCCCTGTGGAGACGTGGTGTATGTATTTTATAGCCATGAAGGTATGAGCTGTATGATTTGAGTGTGTGTATGCTGACAGGAAATGGCCAGTGATGAACTGAAGGAGATGCGCAAGAATATGACCAAAGAAGCTATCAGGGACCACCAGATGGCCAAGACTGGAGGCACCCAGACTGACCTGTTCACCTGTGGGAGATGCAAAAAGAACAAGTGCACCTACACGCAGGTATGTTTGTACACACATTGCATCATTTTTCCCCCTAATGTAATGTTTTTATATATATATATATATATATATATATATATATATATATATATAAATAAAAACTAGGGCTGTAACGATATGCGTATCGAAATCGCGATACGCAGAGCCACGATCCGTATCGCGATACAAGAAGGCAGAATCGCGGTACACCCTTTCAAACTTCTCCTCAGCCCAAAAACAGAGGCGCTTCCAAACTTCAATTTATGAATACTTTACTTTTTATTTAAATTACATTTTAAACTTTAAATTACTTTTATTTTTTTATATCTATTAGTAAGTCGTTTTTTCGCCGACCTGCGACAATCTTCTGCGAGTCACGCAACGTCCACACTCGCCACTGGCAGAGCATTCATTTCTTTTAAGCGTTCGCCATTCTGGTTGCGACGCGGGGAGCGAATCTGTAAACAAGCAGCTCATTGGCTGGCTAGGTGTGCCACAAGCCAATCACAATCACTTGACCGGAAAGGCATGCAGTGTTGCCAGATTGGGCGGGTTTAGGTGCTTTTTGGCTGGTTTTGAACATATTTTGGGGTGGAAAACGTTAGCAATATCTGGCAACACTGAAGGCATGTCTGCTTGGGCGGAAGCCTTCTGCGGCAGTTACATTTTGACACGCGAGCAATGTTTCACCATAAAAATTCCGTAATTTTCATCTGTTTTCCGCGATCACAGAAAATCATTGGCCCTATGAGAGTGAGACAGTGAGAGAGCCACCCCCCAAAAAAATCTTAATGGATTTACACGATTTGGAAAAATGACTTTTTCAGAACCGAAAAAAACAGAGCTTCCTGCTCAACAGTATTATTTTGAGAAATAAAACAATCTTTGGATATACATTTGTTCATTTTTGCATACATATTACTCATTCTCTGCAGTGGTCTGAATTATTTGTTATTAAATAGTTAATGTAAGTAAGTAAATGTTAATAAGTCAAATTTACTACTTTAAAAAAACATTTTTAAAAAAATCATGGGCGTATCGAATCGTGGGTCAAAAATCGCGATACGAATCGAATCGTGAGTTGGGTGTATCATTACAGCCCTAATATAAACACACACCCACAGACCCATGAAGTGAATTGAGAACTATGATTTATTTTTATCTTGAAGCATTTCCTTCTGAAACAGGAAGTCGGGTAGATTTCTGCAATATCCAGTAGTGTTTAAGAATCTAAACAGGCTCAATTGGCTTCGCAAACAGTCTGAAAGTTGCAGATGAGAGTTTAAAGAGAATGGTGTAAAAATTCTCAGTGTCAGTTTGCCCATTGGGCTTTGTCATGTTCAGCACACTAGAGCAGAGGTTTCCAAATACTGAGCCTCAGATTGTTACCAGCCTGCAGCAGTTCCCCCCCCACCCCCCTTGTGGCAGTGAGAGCATTAGGCTTCTGGCAGGGAAGATGGTAATGACTGCCGTTTTAACACAAAGCAGTATAAAACTGTAACTTGAGAAATAAGCTTTTCTGCACAACACACACAGCATGCCTTGAGCCTTCCTTCCAAATGCTGTTGCACTCACCATGTTATACCCACCTGTTAGCTGTATGCTAACTTGGAGAACATGTACCATCATGATTACAGCAGCTAGTGATTGTTTCTGGAGTGGGGTTGGACATATTTGTGCCGAGATTCGGAGGAGGAATGAGCACAGGCACACACTCTTCAATAAATAAATGAAGAGGAATGACCAATACTGCATGACTGACTAATACTACATGAAAGACCCAAGTTTAAAGGAACTACCTGGTGGATGAGGAACCATTTAAAATGTTCACTCTTTTTTCCTGGAAGTGACAAACTGCCAAATTAAAATGTGAATATCTGCAGATTTTTATGCCCCCGCTCCGAAGGAGAGGTGGTATACAGGTTTACGTCTGTCTGTCCGTCCGAAACACCCTTTTTCCCAGCAGCCACAAATCATAGGCACTTGGTACCATAATTCAGCTTGGGGTTCTATACCGTGTATACCATTTTCAGGTCTGTCCCATATCGACTTACTGTTTACTGACTGAACGTATTTACAAAACATATATAGAGTGGATTTAGATGCTATTTCAAGAAGCAAAATGCTGTTTCAAAATGACAGTTTACCAGGATGCTATTTGAAATCCCTGGGGAGAGACACTGCTCTTTACTTACTTGTTTCAGGGTTAATTACTTGTTGAAGTCAACATTCATAATAAGTGTCCTATTCCTTCGATTGCTTGCATTCTGATATAAGCAAGAGCGGGGGGATAAGCAAGTGAGCAGTAGCTCACAGTTGATCTTGTTTTTGTAATTTTTATGTCCCCCAACACCAAGAGACTTGTTAAGAAAACTCATTAGCATGTGAGCATGTGCTTCTCATTTTCTTCCCTTAATGTTGTCTCCAAATTTTAATTCCAATGTAGCTATTTCTGCTTGCGCTTCAAGAAGCGTTTGTCTTGAGAAATTGTATGTAACCTAAATATAGACGCATGTGCCAGCTCCGAATTAGCCTTATTTTATTCAAAGAAACAAAAGCGAAAGCATTATAGAGCTTTACAGTACCCAAATTCATTTGTTTATGTATTTGCATACTGATGGTGTCTTTTGTCAGCAGGTGCAGTGTCGTACAAATTTTGGCAAAAGACATTGCGAATCACTGTATGGTTCTGTCAGCTACTGTTTTGGGAATGTTCCAAGCCAAACAGCATGGATAAAATACAAAACGGCCTTCTAGATAGATAGGTAGTAAGCAAGTAAGTATACAAAGGTACTTCAAAAACTTCTCGGCCTCACCCAGAAACAAGGGGTGTAACTCCCGTTTTGGGTTTGTAGGTGCAATAGGCTTATCAAATCAGTCTCATGTAAAAAGGGATCAGTCTCATAAATTCATTAATCATTAATTCAAGTGTCCAATAGTTTATAGCTAAACTATTAAAATCACTGGAATAACTTGGTGGTGATGTTGCTATAGTTTATTGAGTATTGTAGCTCTAATGTAATACGTTTACTCTAGATCTATAACATTCATATAACAACTAAATGGGTGAAGGCAATTAGAATACTTTCTTTGGCAGAGGTTGGCATTCAGTGAATATTGTAACAATAAACAGGACACAGTTTATTCCAAAGATACCATTTATTGAAATAGCTGACATGAATTGGCAAACTAATACTGATCATATATAGCAACAATAGCAGCCAAGGAATAATTCAATATAAATGGCGATACAATGTATACAAATAAGAATCAGTATTGTATGTGATAATTAAGGCACCGATGGTGATCAGAAGTAATAAGCTACAGCCAGTGTTACAGTGTAGGGGCGAGTGGATGTTAAAATGTGATAGGGAAATCACGTGTTTGTGTGTGTATGGAATGGAAACTCTGTGCCAGCCGCGCCCAGAGGGGGATGATCGACACAGGAGAGCGTGCGAAAAAGAACAAAGGAATCTGTAGTTTAAAACTAGTCTCGGCTAGGCCTTAACCCCAAATTCTACTCAACCCTTAGCTAGTCCTGAAATCCCAATGTTGAGGAGTGGAGTACGATGGAAGGAGTTAAAAAAAAAAAAAAAAGAGAGAGCGCGCATGCACGATCTAACTAAATACAGATAGTAAACAAAGTAAAGCAAACAACACACAGTCTAAGACCGACTTTCATGTGAATCAAAATGCATACATTTAAACCATAAATGAATTCAAATGAACAACACTCTTCACATTAACTAGCCACAACTAAGTCTAACAATTGCCCAGATGCCAGCCTTACTTGGGATTGCTCGTTAGCGATTGAAAGTGCGCCTTCCGTATTCGAAGACAGCGCGGGGCGCAGATCTTGGGAGAAAGCAGTGGTTCCTTTCACTTTTAGCTTGTCAGCTGAAGATCTTCGGTGTCCCGTTGGTCATCCGATGATCTGGAAGGAATCTTGTTTATAGTTTGTCGACGTTGAGAAAGGGAAAAGGGATCCGGTCGCCTTTCCTCTTTGAAATACTGCGTGGGCTGCAATAACTAACCGGTTCAGTTATTATTATGACTCTGCGAAGGTCAAATAGATTGAACTTTGGCTAAAGGTCTGGTATCAATAGCTCGTTCTTTGTTCTTGTCCTTCTGTAGCACAGACGCAACATCTCTCTTTCACGCGTGGAATCCACCACCAGAGAGTGAGAATTTCGATTCCGCCGCGGGTTTAAAGCAGTCGTGACGTCACTGTATCTGGTATTGTCTCTGTATCCAGTACCATTACAGGGAGTCAGAAGAATGGACAGAGATAGAACATGCCGTTGAGTACAGGGATTGGTGTGTTCAATGTTGTACTGTGAAAGGGGGAAGATGGTTACTATGGCTACGGATTGGCAGCCCCCCCCTACAGGGTGTAGCTGCATACTATAAAGCCTTATATCATTGTACACAAAAACTCAAATAAAAGAAGCAATCAAAGAAAAAAGGAGAGGAACGCTTCAAGCTGGCGTGATATTACTCCAGGACAATGTGCTCATCCACACAGCACAGGTGGTGGGGTAGAAACAGCCAAATGTGCAGGGCTCTACATTAACTTTTGAAACCACTTGTCCTATCGGGCAAGTTGAAAGGAAATTTACTTGTCCGAATGTGAAGTTGACTTGTCCAAAGAAAAATTTGAGAAAAACCCCCCACAAATAAACTATTTGTAATAAACTAATTTCACCAGAATTACTTTAACACAAAAATCTATTCACTGCAGAAAAAAATTGGACTCCATTAATTTATTTATGAGAAATTGAAAACCAGAAAATTAAAATTATATATATTTTCATTTTTAAATTATTAACTTTGAGTATATATCCTCCACTGCTTTAATTGTTGTTGTCTAATTATTCATTGTGGCTCCTGTATGGTATTTAATGGTTGTGATGAAAGTTGCGGTGTTTTTTAGGTTTTTGTTGCGATTACATTGCGGGAGGAAGTGAAAGTTGCGAGAAATTGTTGCGATTTTCTCTTTTTGTGATTAAAATTGAGTGATTTGTTAAATACTAAGTTATTACTGAAAAACTATTGATTAAAAAAACAAAGACTCTGAGAAATGGTCCTATAAGCAACTTTACCAATATAAAAGATTACCAGGACTACAAAAATGCAGAAAAATAGGCTTTACTTATCCAAATGCTCCTGTTGGTTCAAAAGTTAAAGTGCATAGAACCTCAAAGCACAACATGAAGTTACCTTCAAATATAATATAAATGCCTCAGCTTTCATGTAAGAAAAAAAACTATTAATACTAGTACTGTGTGCAGGCAGTCTCTCCTGAAGACTAAATTAAACAATAATTATAAACTAATAAAATAAATGGCTCAGGCTTCATAGAAGAAAAAAAAATTTGAACAGAATCTCACAGTATGATGCTGAAGCTGCCTAAACAATGGAAAATAAAATACCATTTTGGCAAAAATGTTGGCATCCATTAATTTCTTGTATTAAGTAAAAAATAATGTAAAGTGCACACAGTCCTTCACTGTAAACATAACACACTTTCAGTAACAGAATTTAAGCCTACGTAAACACTGACTCGCACATGCTGCTTCTCTTGAACATATACACGGAAGTAAGGCGGAAGGTAGTTTGTCGACGTCACCTCAAGACGACGCCAACGATTGGTCAAATTTGCGGGGAAGTTGCGGTGATTGGATATAATTGTAACAGTGCCCTGAATTTGCGAGGATTGGTTGAATTTGTGTTGATGTTGCAAATCGCAACATCGTGAAATCCTGGAGGGTCTGGTAAATGACCGTTTACTTTTCAGCTCAAATACATGAAGCGGTCGGTATTGGCCGGTTTCGCAAGTGGAATATTGCGCATGCGCACATCGCTCTTCCCGAAGAGAAACATCCGGCGATTCATCAAAACAATATGTCGAGTGAGATGCTTCAGAAATCATGTGAATAAACTGATAAATTTGATATGTAACCCGAATATCGGCGTATTTTGGCACTTGTCTGATCGGACAAGTAACTGAGACGATGAACTTGTCCGACATAAAGGATCACTTGTCCCGGACAAGCGGACAACCGTTAATGTCGAGCCCTGATGTGGCTTTGAACTGTTGCCCTATGCACCTTACTCACCCGACCTGGCACCGTCTGACTTCTGTCTGGTTCCCAAACTGAAATCCCACTCACATGGTCGCCATTTTCAAAGTGATGAAGTCATCCATGCTGTTGAGGAGGATCTGGAGGCTCAAGATATGACCTTGTTCCACAAAGGGATACTGAAGCTTGAACATCGGTGGACCAAGTGCATTGAAGTTAAAGGAGATAACTTCTATGTTGAAGAATAATGCAAGAACAATCTTTCTCCTGTAACGTTTTCTGGGTGAGGCCAAGGATTTTTTGAAGTATCCTTGTATGATAACCAGACACAGTCCACTCTGTTGCATTTAGCAAGTGGTGTTGGTGAGTGTGTGTTTTTGTTTGTTTGGCATCTGTCCACTTCCCATGGAAACTACTGCAAAATTGGTAGTAAATACACCTAATCAGGTGAACATACTTTATAGCAACCATCATTGGTCATTTTATCAGGTAAACTTACCATACAGGTGCACTTTATCATTGCACAGTTACTTAAGTGCACCTCTTAACAGCACCTCTGTTGCGATGTACAGTTTTTTTTTTTTGTAGCTCTGCTTTATTGAATTCTCAAACTGACACCTTTTGACCCCCTTTTTTTTTTTTTTATTTTATTTTCCTTCAGGTTCAGACTAGAAGTGCTGACGAGCCCATGACCACATTTGTCTTCTGCAATGAATGCGGCAATAGATGGAAGGTGAGATTTCTCTTTTTCTTTATTTTATCTCTTAACCCTTTGGGGTCGAGAGCTTTGCCGGCGAAGCTCAGCAGATTTAGAATGAGTAGATCATGTATTTAAATAAATATATTCGCGAGGGTTTTTTTTAATCATACAAGCATGATAAACCTATTGACAGAAACTTTGATTTACACTTTCCTATGTGCCCACTGTCAAATAATATTCTGGTTTTTAAATGACTTAAATTAGATGAAACATAACTTGTCACCTTCCTCAGTCACACCGGATTCGGAGCACTGAGCGCCCGCTTACGCATTCATAAAAGACTGTTCACATGGTAACGGCATGATAATCACTTTCACTTTTTTTTTTTTCTGATTGGTTTCTCTTTCGCGGTGGGAACGCCCACCGTAAACAGGATAAAATCTGTCAGCCGTAGTTTAGCCTATTTGGAGGTAAAACTTGTTACGAGATGGCACATGTATTTTGTGCGCTTTGGATGATTCAGGACAGCAATTCAATTCAATCTTGAGAACTGATGAGCGATTTTTTTTTTTTTTTTTAACTTCGACTCAATCCAACCAAAGATCAACTCGAGTAAGTGTAAATATTTCCTCTGTTTATTATAAGCAGATCAGTTGATATGCATGGACTGTTGTGCATGCACAGGAAAAATGACTGAGCAATTTTTCCAGAGTTAAAAGTATTTTTTTTTAAAAAAAAGGTTAAATTTTCTCTATTTTGAGTTTAGAGAGTAAAAGTTGGAGTGGGAGCAAAAGTACAGCGTAATTGTGTAACAGAGTTGGTTGTGGCTCTGAACTGAGTAGTACAAGAGTTAATTTCAAGACACACTGAATCGAGTCAAATACCAAAATAAAGTCAAATGCCAGATAAATGAAGCTGTTGTAAAAAGCAGTTTTAGAACCGTGTTGGAATGTGTGAAAAAACATGACCTTGACCTGATGGGATTGAGAGTTAATCTGATGGGATTAAGTGATGGCAGTGGGAGGGGTTTTCACTCTTCTCATTGAATGGAATTTTTTTTACTCTTCTCATTGAATACCCCTCCCACTGCCAACCCTTTATCCCAAAACAATAGGACATACATTTTTTTTTGATGGCCAGTTAATTGTCCAAATCAAATGGAGCAGATTTAAGTTTTTGTGCTTGATTCATTCCTAAGATTGAACAGAATCAGCTCAAGTGACCCAAACGGTTCGTCACAATGGGTAAGGTCATGTTTTTTCACACATTCCAGCACAGTTCTAAAACTGCTTTTTACAACGTCTTCATTTATCTGTTATTTTTTTTAAAGTACAATCATGACATACATACTACATGGATATTATTGTATCTGAAAGTCATATGACTTTGAAAATACTGCTTAGATTTGTTGAAATTGACAACAAAATCAGAGCATGCCAAAATCATTAGAGTGCCAGAAAATACCCTCAGACCCCAGAGGGTTAACTCCATGCTGTGTACCTGACAGAATACTTGCAAAGTCTCCTGTGAAAACAGCACCCTTATATGCGCGTGCTGATTGCGCTCAAAACAGCATCAAGTGTTTCCCATAATGACTGGGTCCCAAGTGTGCGCACAATGCTCTCCGAAGGATCCTCGAATGTAAATGCACTTTTTAAGGCTTGGTGAAGGTTAGGCTATGCCGAGTCACTGTGTTGCTCATGTTCACTTCACTGTATAAGAATGAGCACCTTGCTGCAGTTGCTCCACATTTCCTATTTTCACCTGCACCTTTTCAAAGCCGTATTGATTGATTTTTATCCTCGATTTTTCACCTTACAGTTCTGCTGAAGATGGAGCAGGCATCATCAGAGCGAGAAGTGGCTAAATTCCTGGACCATCACTTTGTACCATCAGCTGATAGGAACTTTTAGGTTTTTTTGGCCTCCATCGTACCACGGTGGCTCTGGACATCATCAATGTTTTCTCATTGTTTTGGTGTGGATCAAAACAATGTCCTGTGTTTTAACTTGATGTATAGCTAGGCTCAGCCTTTGGACTATGATCAGTGTCATTTTTTTCCCCCCTTTAACATCAGGTTTTTATATGTAGTTTAACGGATGTATTTTTGACAACATTCACACGTAGAAAGTTTTACCTTGCCCTAATGGAAATTACCAGCAATTAGGCCATCTAATTTTATTAGATTATTGTACCTAATAAATTGACAACTATTAAGGCTTTTAAATTTCAAATGCTGATGATTTTTTTCTTCTTTTTCTGTTAGTCTGACATGTTTTGAAAATATGCTAGACACAAGAAGACTTCCACTTTTATTCATATTTATATGCATGATTGGCAAATTTCTACTGTTTACATTTTTTTTCTTTTCAGGAGTAAAATGTTTTTCCAAGATTTAGAATTGTTGTTCTATACTCGATGCGTCTACGTCCTCACACAGCTCACTGCATTGCTTTTCTCTGTTACCGGTACAGCTTGACCTGTTTTAAAAGAAAAAGACATTCTACTCTTTTTAGATCATGAGTTTCAGGCTTTTCTTCAGAGGTAAATGTTTTTACTCAAAGCCCTTAATGAGCAAGACAAACGCAGAGTCTGCAGTGGTTAGAGTCTCCTGGATTCCCGGTTAAAGCCCTGTTCTGGTTTTAGGGTTGATCCTGATCTAGATCAACTATTCTCGAAGCTTGTAAGCCTCCCCTTCATTCCACTCTGCTGTTGCGATTTGACATCGCAACCATAGCATTCGTGTGTCTCCGTTCACTTTTATACAGGCTAATTAGCATCCTCTGATGAGCTACAAACACTACCTTGGTGGCTGATGCAGACATTTGGGTCCACCCATAGCTTCAAACTTAGAACAGCTCCAGCATCAGCTAGAAGCAGTGGAGTAAACTTTAACCAGGCTTTGCAATAAATACATAAGCCTTGGTGGTATTGCAAGCTGTAGAAGTTGCGTGTGTATCTCACTGAGAATTTTTTTTCACTTCAGCAATAATTCAAAGTGTTTTGAAGGAGTTGGAGTTACTGACTTCAGCCGACCTGCTGTTGCCCTTTAGTTAACAATTATTCACTGAAGGCCAAGTGAATAATAACTGAGACGAAGTCGAGGTTATTATTCGCTGATATTCACGGAGCCTGAGGTGGAGAATTGTTTTAGTATAAATACACAGGTGATTATTTATTTAAAAAAAATTTTCATTTCAAACTTCAAAAGCGGCATGCAAATGTAATAAAGACTTGCGGTGCAGACTTGTCACTTATCTATGCCGACTCACGTAATACTTTGTTTTGAACTAGAGAAAATAAATCACAACTCCACCTTACCTTTGAATAGTTTTAGACCAAACTTCGTACCATCTTTAGTGCTTTTAGGAACAGCATTTTCTTTCATCATTCGCAATTCTTCCTCACTTATGGTGACGAAGCGATTGGTGCCACTTTGTCGAGTCGCTCGAGGTGATTATCGAGAAATAGTCTGAATCTCTTGACCAATCAGCACACATGATTTTCTATAATCCCCTTCGTATTTATATGAATTTTTTTTAATCGCCAGTGCTGTTGAAGTCACAATTTGTCAATTAATCAGACAGTATTTAATGAAAATCAGTTTTGTTTTGTTTTAAATTGGCACCTTTTCTAATATGTTACCATTTTACACAGATGCTCGTATGGTGGACTTGCCACATAAGATTTAAGAAGGTGTAGACATGGTAACGTTTTGGAATGAGTCTCAAGTGTTAACGCTTTGTAACAGTCATCAGGATGGAAGGTGTTCTGGTTCCTCAAAAACATGAAATGCTGCATTTCTTCTGGTTGTTTTAAGTGCAAAAGAGAGAGAAAAAAGAGGCTGGTGAGGGACTGGCTCTTTACGGCTGCTATAATGTAAGCGGTAATCAGAATGAGTTTGTTTTCATTCAAGGGAGCTAAAAACATAAGTGACACTTTATAAATAAAAGTTAGTATTGGTTACTTTGTGGTATAACAGGAATAAAGCGCTTTGTTTTGGTAGTCTCTCAATCATGTCGGATCGTATCTCGGCACCCCATCGTTGACTATTTTCCTACTCCGTGCAGCCCGTTATATGTATTACTCCTTACATTTTCTGTAGGCCAACGTGTGAAGCGGATGAGAGCCTACTCTTCTTTGTGCAGGACTTTCTCACACGACATGTTCATGTCCTGCTTTTGCATATGAATATCTTTCCCATTTACTGTTATCAAATGGGTTTTGTTGCATTTCATCCCACTGCCTTGATGTTTTAACAAGCCTGGTATTAGTGGCTTATTTGAATAACAAACAGCTTTGAGCTGATTGTTTTTGATGTGGATAATATGTGCATATCAATAAGGCTGATATGAAGCAGTGGTTTAAAACCCTCTCAAGATCATTGCATTTTATATACTAATATGTAGGTGTTAGAAGGTCGAAATTGCACTATTTGAATGGAAAAAAACCCACATTTGACTGGCTCTTAGTTCCAGGACTTGGTGTGGTTCTAGTGGCAGTGAATAAGTGAACATGACACGCTTTTGTGAGCTTCCCAGGTGCATCCTCTCCAGAAGAGGAGTAGTGATCCTATTCTCCATGATAACCCACAATAACTGCTTACAGCAGCTCAGATTTGTCTCCAAGAATTAATATTTGGATATCTGCAATATGCCTGACCCGGTGCATGATTTGAAATACCTGCAAAAATGTTCGTGCTTATTTTTAAAAACACAAAAGCACCACAAGCTGTAAAATTATTGTGCTTTATTTTCATCTTAAAGATTTCAAATGCCCACAGATATATATTTATATATATATATTTTTTTTCTCAGTTGAGTAAAACAGAAACAGGTTACTGTAAACATTCAGATATTAGTCATTTAAAAATGTATACTCTTTTTGTAAACCGATCAGAAAATAACACTCTTGCGTACTTTTCACAACACCAAAAAAAAAACCCCAGAAATAAATAAAAATATAGGCAGTATCACTTCAAAACCATTGGCTTAGATTGAGGTTGATCTATGTGGTGAACCCATCAGCTCAGATTGCACATGTTGAGTAAATAATGAGCAGAAGTGCCCCCATGTAATACGTACTGGACTCTGATCAATCACCATTGTTGAACTGTCCTAACCTTGTGAATGTCTTCCTTCAAATGGCATGACTTCAGTGATGGAAAAAATGGATGAAGTGCAAGAATGAATTTCAGAAGTCACATCAGAAACTGATCAAAGGCCCAGAGTCTGTTTCTGTGGCAAGAGTCTGATTCAACTATTGCCATAAGAGAGATGTTACACAATTGAATGTCAAGGCACTTCCCCAAATGAGGATCTTGTCTTCGAGTGACGTGAGTCAAGCAACAAAACAATTTACAAAACTAATTTTTTTTTAAAGAAAAGAAAACAACAAAAACTTGGCCATTGATTCTAGTCAGTGCTTTGAAAGAGTAAGCTTGTAATAACACAGTTTAACTGGACTTGGCTACTTTGGTGACACGTACAAATAAGAGTCCTAAATACTTTTCCATTGAGTCCAAATCCTGGTTTCAAAGTGTCCCAGTATTACATGTTTTAGTGAATGTGTTTACCTCATGGAGGGTTTGTTAAGTAGCTAGGAAGTTGAGTGAAATGGATTAAAAACTGGGAAAAAGTTTCAGAAAAGAAAAAAGTACAGCACAGACGGACTTGAGGACAAAGGACTGGGAACTGCAGATCTAAACCTAAACATATTTGATACAATAATAAAAATATCTTCATGTTAAAATGGTTATATTCATCTCATGACAGTTATATGTGATTGTTTATTTTAATACTTAAATTTTCATAAGATCTTTATCCTGCCTTCTAGTATGCACATTTTTTTGGATATCTAAGATTAGCCAATACACAAGGTCTGGAGGTAACTGGACACGAACAGGTTTTTACCAGGTAGTACTGGATTTCAGATAAAACATTGATTATGAGCTTAAAGTCCAGAAATGAATGAACATCCACATTTCGTTTCTATACATATTTAGACAGTTAGTTGCGCAGTGGTTTATTCATCAGCTCTATGTTGTTGCAGCTTTAGTTCATACACAAGAGAGTTTGTAACAAGACTGTATTAAAAAAAAGAATTATTCAAACGTGATCTCAGACGGTTTATCACAACTGTTGCAGTAAAGTCTAAAATACAAGGGCGGGGTAAAAAGTACAAAAAAAAGATATTTTTTGGGTACAAAGTCAAACTACATGAAATATGATGTCACTGTCTTTTTACCTACAGGTTGCATTGTAGTACAGTGTAATATACAGTATCTTGCAAAAGTATTCATCCCTCTTGGTGTTTGTCCTGTTTTGTTGCATTACAAGCTGGAATTAAAATGGATTTTGGGGGGTTAGCACCATTTGATTTACACAACATGCCTACAACTTTAAAGGGGCAAACTGTTGTTTTATTGTGACACAAACAATAATTAAGATGAAAAAACAGAAATCTGGAGTGTGCATAGGTATTCATACCACCAAAGTCAATACTTTGTAGAGCCACCTTTTGCTGCAATTACAACTGCAAGTCTCTTGGGGTATGTGTCTCTTCGCTTAGCACATCTATCCACTGGGATTTTTGCCCATTCCTCAAGGCAAAACTGCTCCAACTCCTTCAAGTTAGATGGGTTGTGTTGGTGTACAGCAATCTTCAAGTTATGCCACAGATTCTCAGTTGGATTGAGGTCTGGGCTTTGATTAGGCCATTCCAAGACATTGAAATGTTTCCCTTTAAACCATTCCAGTGTAGCTTTAGCAGTATGTTTAGGGTCATTGTCTTGCTAAACCATGAACCTTCGTCCCAGTCTCAAACCTCTGGCCAACTCAAACAGGTTTTCCTCCAGAATTGCCCTGTATTTAGTGCCATCCATCTTTCCTTCAATCCTGACCAGCTTTCCTGTCCCTGCAGATGAAAAACATCCCCACAGCATGATGCTGCCACCACCATGCTTCACTGTAGGAATGGTGTTCTCAGGGTGTTGGGTTTGCGCCACACATGGCGTTTCCCATGATGGCCAAAAAGTTCAATTTTTGTCTCATTTGACCAGAGAATCTTTTTCCATGTGCTTGGGGAGTCTGACACATGCCGCTGGGCAAACTCCAAAAGTGTTTTCTTCAGCAATTACTTTTTTCTGGCCACTCTTCCATAAAGCCCCACTATGTGGAGTGTATGGCTTAAAGTGGTCCTATGGACAGATACTCCCATCGCGGCTGTGGATCTTTGCAGCTCCCTCAGCATTATCATTGGAGTCTTTGTTGCATCTCTGATTAATGCCCTCCTTGCCCGGTCTGAGAGTTTTGGTGGGTGGCCTTCTCTTGTCAGGTTTGTAGTGGTGCCATATTCTTTCCATTGTGCTATAATGGATTTAATGATTCTCCATGGGATATTCAAAATTTGGGATATTTTTTATCACCCAACCCTGAGCTATACTTCTCCACAACTTTGTCTCTGACCTGTTTGGAGGCTCCTTGGTTTTCATGTTGCTTGCTTAGTAGTGTTGCAGAGTCAGGGTCCTTCCAGAACAGGTTGATTTATACAGACATCATGTGACAGATCATGTGACACTTTGATTTTACAGAGGTGGATCTTAATCAACTAATTATGTGACTTATGAAGTGAATTGATTGGACCAGCTCTTATTTAGGAGTTTCATATGGAAGGGGGTGAATACTTATGCACACTCCAGATTTCTGTTTTTTCATCTTAATTATTGTTTGTGTCACAATAAAAAAACAGTTTGCACCTTTGAAGTGATAGGCATGTTGTGTAAACCAAATGGTGCCAACCCCCCCAAAATTCATTTTAATTCCAGCTTGTAATGCGACAAAACAGGACAAACACCAAGGGGGATGAATACTTTTGCAAGGTACTGTAATAGCTAACAATATTCACACCCTCAAAGAGAAAAAAAATAGGATTAATTTAATCACCGTGAAGTTTGGACATTTTAAGATTTATGATCCACAGATTTGATTTTTCACTTATGTCATGTCTTTTACCAGAAATTTATGTTTCACTCTCTGCCTTTGTGATTTGAAGTTTTAAAAAGCTTATAAATATGTAAGAAAGATTTTTTTTCCCCCAATTGGACATGCTAAGCTATTATGATCGGGAACAGGCAGTGAAATACTATAGTACAGCACACAGTATCCTTTGAGTAGAGCTGATGTGTTTCCTTGACTTGATCTTTCATTCTCATACACATTGTCTAGAACTGGACATGTCCTGTTACCCATTATTCTTTTTTCTGGAAATATTCGAAGACCAAAGGAAATATATTACAAATTCATAAATATGTCTAATATGTATACTGTAACTAGTCCATACTAGGTATCACATCATCTTTTAAAGTAAATGCAAAAAAAAGGTCATTAAAACAATTCTAAACACAAAAGAGATTTTTCTTAAAAATATGAAAATGCGCTGATAATCCTTTGGAGCTTCTTGCTATGTTGATTTGTAGCCGTACTTGTGGTATTGAGCCCTCAGGAGATTTGAGACATTGTTTGAAAATCCAGTGACCTGGAGACCTGAGTGTCTTGTTCAGGTACAGATCTCTAATGTGGTAAAATCCCTGGGAGGACCCATACTAAGGTCCCTTTAAACAAAACTCCACATAATGAAAAACGAAAAAAAAACCAAAAAAAGAAGGGGAGGGAGAACTCGAGTGGGATCACAGAGATTTAGGACTCTGGACATTGCTCCGAGACGCTCTTGAGTAGGTTTTTGTAGACAGTGGAGTTCATGAAGCGTGGGTATGAGTCTCTTTGCATTAATGTGTAAATCTGGAGCTGGGCATCATCAAACGTTTGAGACGTGGGCTCCAACATGTTCCTGTTTATTACCTCCCGAACACGTGAATCCAAGCTCACCTGGTAGAGGAACAAAATCATTTGGTGTTATTGCAGGTATACTAAAAATTCCTATTATAGGAAACTTCATCTCTAATGCTAAGACAAAGTATAAGTGGAATCTTGGAGCCCAATAACATGGAGCAGTGTTATGCAAACTCTGTAACAGCACAACCAGGGCATCCATCCATTATCCATAACCGCTTATCCTGTGCAGGGTCACAGGCAAGCTGGAGCCTATCCCAGCTGACTATGGGCGAGAGGCGGGGTACACCCTGGACAAGTCGCCAGGTTATTGCAGGGCTGACACATAGAGACAAACAAACATTCACACCTACAGTCAATTTAGAGCCACCAGTTAACCTAACCTGCATGTCTTTGGACTGTGGGGGAAACCGGAGCACCCGGAGGAAACCCACGGGGAGAACATGCAAACTCTGCACAGAAAGGCCACTGTCAGCCACTGGGCTCAAACCCAGAACCTTCTTGCTGTGAGGTGACAGTGCTAACCACTACACCACCGTGTCGCCTGGGCCAGGGCATTCCTCTAAATATTATGCCACCTGCTAAAAACGTAATAGCAGTGAACCTCATTTAATCATTTGCTGACATTAGTTGATGCCTTTTTTTTTTAATCTAAAGACATTTGCAGTTGAGACTGGATGCAACTGAGAAGTTGAGGATTGAGGGTCTTGCTCATGGACCCAACTATGATAGCTTATTGGTCACAACCAGTTCAAATGGTAGCACAAAGCTCAATAGCCCAAAGCCTTAACCATTGAGCCATTACATCCCTAGTAATTAAACTCTGTAAGGACAACCAATGACTCAGGAATGCTTCAGCTGTAACTAAGACCACTCTGGACTACCTCACCAATCAGTAAGCCTATGTTTAGCTTATTGGTGCCAAACCTGACTGAAAAAATTTACATGATACAGTACCACTCTGCTCTGTGTTGTTTTTTTTTTTTTACTCCTGGCTCTTGATTGCTGGCTTACTCACCTTTGGTTCAGTCCATGAGCTACACCTGTTTCATGGTTTTAGCATTTGTACAGTTGCCTGTATGAATATTTTAGCCATCTGCCTATTTTTGGCTGCATCTTTGGTTGGTGGATTGGTTATATAACTTTAATAAACACATTCAGAAACTGTATTCTCCACCTCATGTTTGTTACAGAAGACTTTGATGTGGTCAATGCAGAAAGAAGCATGAAACACACATACACTATAAATTATAGACAAAAGTATGACCTGACCATCACACCCTTATATGCCCATACCAAAACCAACACAAAGTTGGTGCCCATTTGATGATATAACAATCTCCACTCTTCTGGGAAAACACTAGATTTTAGAACATGACTGTGAAGATTTGTGATCATTTGTCCATAAGAGTCAAGTACTGATGCTGGGTGAGAACATAGACATATAAACATAGACGCAGCATTGAGCTGGTGGCCCGTTGCTGGGATACGTCAGAGTGTCCGCCATATTGGATGTGGCAAATCTTCCCCGTAAACCAATGCAAGTAAATGGACTGAACTTCATAAAGCCCCTTTCTACAATAATATTTAACTCGATGCCTTTTATTCACCCATTAAGACACACACGTATATATTTGGGAAACAAACAGGCATCAAAACAACATATATAACTTTTAATGTGATGGTTATAAATAGTGTGCAAAATACCCTGTATACTGCAAACTAGCAACAGATAGCTCAGGTAAGCTAATCAGTCGGCATACCGTAGCAAGCTACCAAAACCTCCATCCATCCATCCATTATCTCTAGCCGCTTTATCCTTCTACAGGGTCGCAGGCAAGCTGGAGCCTATCCCAGCTGACTATGGGCGAAAGGCGGGGTACACCCTGGACAAGTCGCCAGGTCATCACAGGGCTGACACATAGACACAGACAACCATTCACACTCACATTCACACCTACGGTCAATTTAGAGTCACCAGTTAACCTAACCTGCATGTCTTTGGACTGTGGGGGAAACCGGAGCACCCGGAGGAAACCCACGCGGACACGGGGAGAACATGCAAACTCCGCACAGAAAGGCCCTTGCCGGCCACGGGGCTCGAACCCAGGACCTTCTTGCTGTGAGGCGACAGCGCTAACCACTACACCACCGTGCCACCCGCTACCAAAACCTGAGGCCAAAATAACCAACCTACAAGACTGAATATGATAAATGAGGGAAATAGTGGAAAAACTGGAAATAGTGAATGAAAATAAAAATGTACTGTTTTATTTATTGAGTCACCACACAGACCTACTCTCGTTGAATAAAGTGAGCTGAATGAGCGCCAAACTGAGTTCGGCCAGGTTCTAACGTCATACCAAAACAAAATACATCACTGATTCCTTCACGTTCAGAAAGGTTAAAAACATTCATCATACGTTCAAAAACGTTCATCATAGTGTGGCACTGTATTATCTAATTCTCACTGCTTATAACTATACACCTACCCGGTGGAGATGAGCTGGGAAACTGAAGACTGAAGGAACAGCTCCCTCTCTGATCCTGACTGTCTGACCTGTTCTGTCAAAATCCTCCGTTCTGAAGTGTTCACTGCAGAGCATGGATGACGGAGTAGCAGAAAACCCTTCCCGTCGCACAGCTGTCTCCCACTGCTTTTTCATGTCTTTATTTTTGGGAAACCTACATAGTATGTGAAAAGTTAGCTAAGCAACTAACAACAATCAGCGTAGTTACGAAGGAAATACTTCGTTGTTTGGAGACAGGTTTCACCGAGCGGCTATTATGCATGAGACTTCATATTAGCCACAAAGTCAGAAAAATCTGTTCGTAAAATTACGTTATAATGAGCAAATACAATGAAAAGTATTTTTCCAGTCTCACCTGTGAAAGGTAATCCCATGTGATCTCGTTTGGACGGTAAACCTGTTGGTACAGTTAAACGCAGCACATGAATGAGGCATCTTTATTCTCGGCTACTGTCTAGACGCGATACCAGAGACGGTTGAAGAATCTCCACTTTGCCACATCCAATATGGCGGCGAGGATGACGTATGATTCTACGCAGAAGGCAGCGTCTATGTTTATATGTCTATGGGTGAGAAGGCCTGGTGCGTAGTTGGTGCTCTGATTCATCCCAAAGATGTTCAGTGGGGTTGAGGTTGGGGTGCAGGCCACATGAGTTCCTCCTCATTAACCTTGGCAAAAATGGAAATCTTAATGCTACCGGATGCAAAAACATTTTTGAGAATTGTGTGCTTGCGACTTCCTGGTAACAGTTTGAGGAAGGCCTGTGATGCATATGGTGTGATGGTCAAGTGTCCTCATACTTTTGGCCATATAGTGTATTAACACAAGTCTTAACTTGTGCACAGCCAAGATCACTAACCTGGAGAGCATAGGTGTTTACTGGCTTAACCTATTTTCCACCATGTATGAAGTAGCTTGATTTCTGCAGCAGCTACCTTCGTGTCAACCAATAGTCATGGTTTCTTCACACATTCACATGATAACTGACCTAAAACGTGCTTTCAGCTACTGTGGACTCTCTATTTTACTCAAAACACCAACGATTTGAGTATACTGTAGACATTTCCAAAATAACCAGTCATATCTTTGCTCACTCCACGCAGACAGGCTCCCGTCGGCCATTGGACTCGAACCCAAAACCTTCTTGCTGTGAGGCGACAGTGCTAACCACTACACCACCCTGTAAAGTAATCTTGATAACCTTCTTCATAAATGCACCTAATCTCATGTACCAAGTAGCACAAAGTGGGCCAGTGCAGCTAGTGTTTACAACCCTTTTATGTGAGGAACTCAAACATCACAGTAAACACTGACCCAACTGGTACTGTAGCAATCAAGAACAAGGACATGACTCATACCCTAAGTGTCAGCAGGGAACTACATCCCAACAGTCTCTTGAGTATTGGATCACCTGGGGTTAAAACTTTGCTACAAAACAGTTTTTACTGCCAGTGACTATTTGCTGCAGTGACATTTCCATTTCTTTTTTATTCTTCTTAGACTCGGAAGCAGTAGGGAATTTCGAAGTAGATAACTTGGCAACATAACTCAATATCTGCACATATTGTATTCTCACAAATCAGTAGGATCCAAATCAGGAGATATCACTACTGGTGATTTGCTCTCCTACAGATCAGGTAGCGGCGGCACGGTGGTGTAGTGGTTAGCGCTGTCGCCTCGCAGCAAGAAGGTCTGGGTTTGAGCCCCGTGGCCGACGAGGGCCTTTCTGTGTGGAGTTTGCATGTTCTCCCCGTGTCCGGTTGGGTTTCCTCCGGGTGCTCCGGTTTCCCCCACAGTCCAAAGACATGCAGGTTAGGTTAACTGGTGACTCTAAATTGACCGTAGGTGTGAATGTGAGTGTGAATGGTTGTCTGTGTCTATGTGTCAGCCCTGTGATGACCTGGCGACTTGTCCAGGGTGTACCCTGCCTTTCGCCCATAGTCAGCTGGGATAGGCTCCAGCTTGCCTGCGACCCTGTAGAACAGGATAAAGCAGCTAGAGATAATGAGATGAGATGAGATGAGATCAGGTAGCATTATGGCAACACAACTGGTATAAGACTGGACCACAAGAGGGATATTTACTTCCAGAGGTGGACAGTAATGAACATTTACTTGAGTCCTGTACTTAAGTACACTTTTTGAGTATCTGTACTTTACTTGAGTATTATTTTTTCTTTAAACTTATGACTTTAACTTCACTACATTTGAAAGACAAATATCGTACTTTTCACTCCACTACATTTCTATCAAGGTCCTCGTCACTCGTTACTCTGAAGCAGCTTTGAAAGTGGATGTTTTTTCTTTTCTAAAATGTGATTTTTTTTTCGCAAGTGACACTGAGACAGGCTATCAGTAATCACTAGGGTCATGTCATGTCCATAGACTGTATAAAATCAAGTTCAGTGATTTCTCAGCAGCATGATTTGAACACGATCAGTTGATGGCAGAATGGAAGGAGGCGGTTCTTCTGGAGAACACACACACTCAGGGCCATACCGAGAACCCATGTTTCAGTTTTCTGAAAGGATTAAAGATTCATTTCGTTTTAAATGTTTGCTTTGTTTGCAAAAACGAACCACATCACGGCCTACAAAAACTCGCCGTCCAACCTGCGGAAGCATATTGAGGGATATAAACGTTTTATTCCAAGAGAAAGCTTGTAATGAAGTTGTCTGTGCTTTTAGAGCTAGCAATAATGTTGTAATAGCTATGCAGTCTGGTTATTCAAATTACTTTCTATGGATTTGCCCGCCAAGTTGCCATCGCCTTGTCCATGGCTACTGTTAACACATAGCTAGTTAACTTGGACACTGTTAGTTAGCATGTAAAAACGGAGTTATGCTAACATGAATAATGTTAACTTATCTGAAGTCCTTTCAGAAATATGTTTTAGCATAATCTTGCCAAATAAACAATGTAGAAATATTTATTTTCTAGTAACGTTAGCTACCCAATATGATTTTGAGTTTGAAAAGAGTTTGCCAGCATGTCAGGTGGAGCTTCATTGACTAGCTAGCTTAACATTAAACCACCATGATGGCACAGCATGCGTTCATTTTGTGAATTCACACTTCTGTCTTTGGTAACGGCATTCGGTTTTGTAAGCGTTGTGGCAATAATACAACTGTTAGGACTAGGACTGTTTTGGCCTCTAGAGGCCGCTGTTATTTCCTTTTCATGTCGTGTTTATTTTGGCCTCTAGAGGCCGCCACTGTTCCTGTGTTTTGTGTTTGTGTTAATTGCTTAATTATCTTCACCTGTGTCCTTAATTAGTTTGTCTATTTATACCCCTGAGTTCAGTCCTCTTGTCACGGAGTCTTTGTGCTGTTATGTTTATCTCCAGTTTCCTTTGTACTGTGTTTTTTGATCTTCTTAGCTTTTGTATTTTTGCACTTTGCTTTTCTTTTGGATTTTACTCTTTGTTTTTTTTTTTTTTTGTCTTTTGTTTTGCCCTGTATATAGTGTATATAGTTTAAATAAACCTTTTGTTACTTTTTCTACTTCCGCCTCACGCCTCTGCATTTGAGTCATTCCCCTGGTGGCCTAGTGGGGGTTTGCTGGATCATCACACCAACGAACCAGGTTCGAATCCCAGCAAAACCCTAACAGAAAGACTCCGTCATGACCGACTCAGCAGAGGCTGCTTCAACTGTCTACCCGGCCAACCTTCAGGGAATTATGGCAGCTTTGACACGCTTCGGAGCGACCATGGACGCTCATGGACGTACGCTCACCAGCCAACGTGAGGCCCTCGCTCGCCACGAGGAACTGCTTCAGCAAATTGGGAAAACCCTGGCACAGCTGACATCTCTGCCTGCATCTCCTGCTCCTGATCCAGTTCCTGCTCCTGATCCAGCTCCCACTCCTGCTCCAGTGCCTCCTGCAATGCTGCCTTCTTCACCTCGCGAACCCAGCCTTCCTGCACCACAGAGGTATGACGGCAAGCACAGTGAGTGCCGAGAGTTCCTTACCCAGTGTCAACTCACCTTTGAGCTTCAGCCTACCACCTACACTACGGATCGCCGCAAGATTGCCTTTGTGATCACCTTATTAGCTGGTAAGGCGCGAGCCTGGGCTACTGCTATCTGGCAAAGACAGGGACCTGAGTGCCTTGATTTCCAGCTGTTTTCTGAAGAGATGCTTCGGGTCTTCGATCAGGCAGACATCAGTACCGACGCAGCCCGAAAGCTCATGTCCATCCGGCAAGGAGGAAGCGTCGCAGATTACGCCATCTCGTTCCGAACACTCGCAGCAGTAAGTGGATGGAACGAGACTGCCCTGGTGTCAGCCTTCCACCATGGTCTGTCTGACCCCATCAAGGACGGTCTGGCCTCTATTGGATGCCCAAGTGACCTCGAAACCCTCATCTCACATGCTATTCGTCTGGACAACAGGATGAGAGAACGCCACCAAGCCTTGAGCCCCCCCAGCCTCCCTACCTCTACCTGGAGACCGTCTACCTCCTTCAGTGACTGTCCAGAACCCATGCAAGTGGGTCGTACTCGCCTCTCCGCATCTGAGAGGGAGCGCAGAAGGAGGGACAAGTGCTGCATCTACTGTGGCAAGCCTGGTCACTTCCGAGCATCATGTCCCGAACTCTTGGGAAAAGGACCGCCCCGTCCAGCCGAGGGAGGGTTGTGACGGGGCCTACCCTCTCTCCCGGACTCCCTGGCCAAGGAATCTACATCCCGGTCTCCATCTCCTGGGGTGAGTCTGTCCACTCTTG
Organism: Neoarius graeffei; assembly: GCF_027579695.1. Lineage (NCBI taxonomy): Eukaryota > Metazoa > Chordata > Actinopteri > Siluriformes > Ariidae > Neoarius > Neoarius graeffei. The sequence continues at coordinate 41,533,237 of NC_083569.1, forward strand.
TCAAGCTTTGATAGACTCAGGGGCGGCTGGGAACTTTATGGATATTCACTTCGCCCAAAGCATCAATATTCCGACTGCACCTCTTGAAGTCCCACTGTCTGTGTCTGCCCTCGATGGCCAAGCGTTAGGTGATGGAAGAGTCACCCAAGTTACTTCTCCAGTTTTCCTCCAGTCTCAAGGTCACAAGGAAGAAATATCCCTGCACCTGATTCCTTCACCTGAGTTCCCAGTTATTCTAGGCCTTCCTTGGCTTACTCGCCACAACCCTCGCATAGACTGGGTTACAAGCCAGGTTGTGGAATGGGGCCCTGCATGCCATGCCTCTTGTCTGCTCTCTAGCTCTCCTGTGTCTCCTGCCGAGCCCCCTGATCTCACCGAGTTATCTCAAGTTCCCACAGAGTACTGGGATCTCAAGGAGGTATTCAGCAAGAGCAGGGCCGCCGTTCTTCCTCCGCACCGGGCCTACGACTGTGCCATCGACTTGCTCCCTGGGACTACCCCTCCTCGTGGCAGACTGTTTTCCCTCTCTCAGCCAGAACGCAAGGCCATGGAGGAATACCTCAAAGATGCCCTGGTCTCTGGGTTTATTCGACCCTCCACTTCACCTGCTGGAGCCGGCTTCTTCTTTGTCGGCAAGAAGGATGGGGGGCTCCGACCATGTATTGATTACAGGGGCCTGAATAAGATCACTGTGCGCAACCGATATCCCCTTCCGCTGATGTCCACAGCTTTCGACCTGCTCCAAGGCGCCACCGTCTTCACCAAGTTGGACCTACGGAACGCATACCACCTCATCCGTATCCGACAGGGAGACGAGTGGAAGACTGCCTTTAACACCCCGTCTGGGCACTACGAATACCAGGTGATGCCCTTCGGACTCACCAACGCACCAGCTGTTTTTCAGGCCCTAATCAACGACGTCTTAAGGGACATGATTAACCTATACGTTTTTGTCTACCTCGACGACATCCTTATCTTTTCCAAGACCGTGCAGGAGCACCGCCACCATGTCCGCCAGGTTCTCCAGAGGCTGCTACAGAACAATCTGTTCGCCAAGGCCCAGAAATGCGAATTTCATGTTCCCGAGGTCTCCTTTCTGGGATTTATTGTACAGACAGGCCAACTCCAAATGGACCCTGCCAAGACCCTGGCCGTCCGGGATTGGCCTACTCCCAAGTCCGTTAAGGAGGTTCAGCGGTTCTTAGGATTCGCTAACTTCTACCGCAAGTTCATCAGGAACTTCAGTTCTGTGGCAGCACCCATGTCTGACCTCACCAAAGGGACAGGTGGATCTTATGGCTGGTCTCCTCAGGCAGAAAAGGCGTTCAAAGACCTCAAGGACCGCTTCTGCACGGCACCCATTCTGGTTCTCCCGGACACCTCCCAACCATTCATCGTGGAGGTGGACGCCTCGGACAGTGGTGTCGGCGCGGTGCTCTCTCAACGTTCGGAAGGAAAGCTGCACCCCTGCGCTTACTTCTCCCACCGCCTGAGTCCTGCTGAGTCCCGGTACGATGTGGGGGATCGAGAACTGCTAGCGGTCAAACTGGCCCTTGAGGAGTGGAGGCACTGGCTGGAGGGAGCACAACATCCATTCCTGGTTTGGACTGACCACAAGAACCTGGAGTACCTCCAGCAAGCCAAGAGACTGAACCCTCGACAGGCTAGGTGGGCCCTGTTTTTCAGTCGGTTTGACTTCACCCTCTCATACCGCCCCGGCTCCAAGAACACCAAACCTGACGCACTGTCCAGACTGTTCTCTGCCACTAACAGGGAGAATGAAGTCGGGCCTATTATCCCTGTGTCCCGGATTGTGGCCCCTGTCCGCTGGGGTATTGAGGAGGCTGTCCGACGAGCCCAACGCCAGGACCCCGGTCCTGGGACGGGGCCACCAGGCCTCTTGTACGTCCCACATCAAGCCCGGGCCAAGGTTCTCCAGTGGGGTCACTCTTCCCCTCTCACCGCCCACCCGGGAGCTCGGAGGACCCTGGACTTCCTGAAAAGACGCTTCTGGTGGCCTAACATGGAGAAGGAAGTAAGGTCATTTGTCCTGTCCTGTGAGGTTTGCACCAGAACCAAGAACCCACGACAGCGTCCCCAGGGTCTCCTGCATCCTCTGACCATTCCCCGGCGTCCCTGGTCCCACGTGGCAGTCGACTTTATCACGGGTCTCCCTGAGTCACAAGGTAACACGGTCATTTTGGTCTTAGTTGACAGATTCTCCAAGGCCTGCCGCTTCATACCACTGTGCAAACTCCCCTCTGCTCTTGAAACAGCGAAACTTATATTTAATCATGTCTTCCGAGTCTTTGGTCTTCCACAGGACATCGTCTCAGACCGAGGGCCCCAGTTCTCCTCCCGAGTGTGGCACGGGTTCTGCAAGGTCATCGGAGCCACTGCCAGCCTCTCCTCTGGGTTTCACCCACAGTCCAATGGTCAGACGGAGAGGCTCAACCAGGACCTGGAAACCACCCTGCGAGGCCTGGCTATGGATAACCCGACATCGTGGAGCACCTGGCTGCCATGGGCGGAGTACGCCCACAACACCCTGCAGTCATCGGCCACCAAGCTGTCGCCATTCCAGTGCCAATTCGGGTTCCAGCCACCTCTGTTCCCGGACCAGGAGGAGGACGCGGGGGTGCCCTCGGTCAACCAATATGTGAGACGGTGTCGCAAGACCTGGAGCAAGGTCAGGAAGACCCTCATCCAGACCTCCAGAACCAACCAGACTCAGGCCAACCGCCATAGAAGACCTGCACACGCTTTCCGCCCTGGGCAGCGTGTTTGGCTGTCCACTAAGGACCTTCCACTGCGGGTGGAGAACCGCAAGCTTGCTCCTCGCTACATTGGCCCCTTCAAGGTGGTGCGCAGGGTGAACCCTGTCTCCTACCGGCTCCAGTTGCCCCGGACTCTGAGGATCAACCCCACTTTCCATGTTTCCCTGTTACGGCCCGTACTGACGTCTACGTATGCCCCTGCCCCTAGGAACCCCCCACCCCCCCGCATCTTCCAGGGGCAGACTGTGTTCACTGTGAATCGCCTGCTTGACTCCCGCCGGGTCCGCGGCGGGTTGCAATATCTGGTGGACTGGGAGGGCTATGGTCCTGAGGAGCGCTGCTGGGTTCCTGCTCGGGATGTCCTTGATAAAGAACTATGTCGGGACTTCCATTCGGCCCATCCGGATCGCCCTGGGAACGTCAGGAGACGCTCCTAGAGGGGGGGGGGTCCTGTTAGGACTAGGACTGTTTTGGCCTCTAGAGGCCGCTGTTATTTCCTTTTCATGTCGTGTTTATTTTGGCCTCTAGAGGCCGCCACTGTTCCTGTGTTTTGTGTTTGTGTTAATTGCTTAATTATCTTCACCTGTGTCCTTAATTAGTTTGTCTATTTATACCCCTGAGTTCAGTCCTCTTGTCACGGAGTCTTTGTGCTGTTATGTTTATCTCCAGTTTCCTTTGTACTGTGTTTTTTGATCTTCTTAGCTTTTGTATTTTTGCACTTTGCTTTTCTTTTGGATTTTACTCTTTGTTTTTTTTTTTTTTTTTGTCTTTTGTTTTGCCCTGTATATAGTGTATATAGTTTAAATAAACCTTTTGTTACTTTTTCTACTTCCGCCTCACGCCTCTGCATTTGAGTCATTCCCCTGGTGGCCTAGTGGGGGTTTGCTGGATCATCACACCAACGAACCAGGTTCGAATCCCAGCAAAACCCTAACAACAACGATGTGTTGACAGAAAATGTACTTTGAATACTTAAGTATTTTTAAAAGCAAATACTTCAGTACTTTAACTTAAGTAAAAATTTGACTGGACAACTTTCACTTGTATCGGAGTAATGTTTGACCAGTGGGATCTGTACTTTGACTTAAGTAATGAAGTTGGGTACTCTGATTACTTGGTCACCTAAGTGACTACAATTACCACATGCTTACTCATCAGTAGAAAGCCCAAGTATTAAATAGGAAACTATCATTCCGACCTGCTTGGTACAATGACCTAAAGGAGGTGTAAAGCAAGAAGAATGTTATTTTTTTAACCCCCTCATTGTCCAGGAAATTGCACCATTGATCGACCTGCTGGCACTACTCCTTCTTACCGTCATATTTAATCTCTTTCTGCGACTGAGAGTAAAGCTATGGAGTATTTTCAGGACGGTTTTATGCTTCACTTTCCCTGCTTCTGTTTAAAAGAAGGATAGCAGCCTCTGGTGATGCACGGATTTATCAAAAAAGAGATCCTGTATAGATTGTTTTAAAAATTACAATTGAGACAGAAATAAAATCCAAAATTATGAGTGAGCAATTGACAGTTGGGGATCTTTCTTACATTTCTTACAAATGTGATTTTCTGGCAGTGCTGGGATTTAAACTTACAATCTAAATAATGTCATCTCACAAGGTCAGAACCTTAACTACCAACTTCTAGCCCATCAGGCATGTGGATGCTCGAATGTAATTGGCTGGTCCCATGTTTTTGTTGAATAGGAACCTGACTAATGAGGCTAAAAAGTGTTAGCTAACATAATATAATAGCAATTATTATATCCACAGTCACTGGATATGAGCAATCGCACGCTCTAATTGGCTACTCTACTATTAGGATATCAGCTCATATACCGTGAGTAGAGAAAAACAAAATGGTGGAGTGTGTTGCTGAACCAACTGAGGGTGAAATAGAAACTCGACTCGAAAACAAAGTCCCAAAAATTGTTATCAAGTATTTAAAAGAAACAGAAATAGCTCAAAGAATATAGTCCCTTCCCAGTATCTCCTGTTCCACACTCCAGCTCAGTCGGTGGCAGTAATGCACCTTTAAGTTGGTTTGCCATCTGCCAAAAAACCCTAAAGAATTATTATTATCATTATTATAGCATTTTTCACAAATTGCTACTGTCAGTTCACCGGTTTGTTAAGCGGAAATTATTTTGTCGAACGTTTTGTATAAAGTTTTTATTTATCAAATTTTCAAAAATAAAAACAAAAATGCTCTGTTTCTCAAAATCCAGTGAATGTGGATAGAATAAAAGAGTTATTCCACTCAATCTCGTCGTACATGGCTTCTAGCCAACTCGGTGCTACGTGCCTCATTCGTGGAATAATTGCTAAATACGTATCTGACTAGTCAGAAAATTGCATGAATACAGACTAACTTAATTCCCAGGGAGAGGACAATTGTTCCATATCCTTATCCTCTTCTTTTATTACTGCATCATGTTTTCACCCTTGACAGAAAAAAAAATGGCACTGACTTTTTTTTTTCAGCTATGATGAGACTTGGTGTTCTTTTTCTCATCGCACATAAATATATATGACTATCATCTTTTTCCCTGTGCACTACACTTTATTTTGCTCAGATTCACTAGTGTTACCACATATCTGTACTCTCCTCATTCTGAAAAGATCCTCTCTCACCTGTGCATGCTAAACAATATGTGTAATAAAAATCCTTCCATCATCAACATGCATCCAGAATTAAAACTTTTACTTTCTGAAAATCAGTAGGGAATAGTTTTTTTTTTTTTTCTGGTTATCTAATCTACGTGTCCTTCAGACAATTACAAATAAAACAATAGTAGTGTGGACCTGAAATCTGCTTGTCTTGAGTGCCTAGTGATTTATGCACTCCTGTAAGGCCTTAATGCTGTGACAGTTAAGTTTCATTACTCTATCCATTTAGTCTCTATGGCCATAGAGGAGCCGCATAATTTAAATTAATTCACAAAAATCGATCTTCACAGTGTAATAAATCTAATTTGTGTTTGTGATGGTGGTCCATGGAAGACTGTGCATATTACCGCAAGCGGAAACTACAAATAATCATGCCTTATGGCCTTCATAAAGCCTCCTCCCATTTTCGAAGCGTTTGCCAAATTTGTTTTCCAACAATCCATGATTTTGTGCTACAGCTACGTTATTTAATTACCATTCGAAAACCCAAATGCACATTTAACTTCCTCTCGTTTGCTGACTGCCTGATTCCACAATCATTTCAGAGCTTGATGGTTTTGAGGTTGCAACGTTACCTTAAAGACAAGGTAATCTTTCAAGCATACACATGCAAGAAGTAACTATAAATAAAGTAGGAAAATGAAATATGTTGGTGGTTGAGCTGCCCTTAACCCTTTGATGCAAAACATATGCACACCCCTTCTAATGCACAACATGGGTCAAAAATGACCCGCATTCATTTTCCAGGTTATTTCATGCTGACTGAGTTTTTCTTTGCTCTATCTTTTGAAATCAATTTATTTTATGATTGAATATTCCAAGTATTCTTTAAATTTCTTGTTTTTAATTACCACAAATCATTAATTTAATTTTTTCTTTCCTACTTTATGAACAAAAATACTTTTTATATTACTACACATGGGTCATCCAAGTGTGATTTAAAATTAAATGTCTTAATACTATAATAATTATTTGTTTCAAGTAATTACTTTAGCAGTGAATGGGGCCAGTTATTTATTTATTAACTATGTAGTTAGCTAAGCCAACTACAATAAAATTAGCTAACTAAAGTAGAATATGTCAACAGCTCGGTAGCTAATAGTAATTACTTGTAACTTTCTGACAAGTAATCTACTCACTCTCAAGGTAACTTAAACATAAATTTTTTTTCTAAGGTAATGTTAGAACAATTGAAAAACATTACTTGCATGTATGAGATGGGCAAAGGGCGCTGTGCTGAGCTGTGAAATGTCTGACACGAGCACAATTCACAGTTCCCACCAAACGCTGTAGTAAATGCATGCGGGTCGGTTCTGACCCATGTGTGTAAGCTTGATGTAGAATTACAAAAGCTGTGCTTGTTCATAACTTAAGAAAGGAAAAATAAAAATGATGATTTGTGCTAAACAAAAACAAGATATTTACTGCATATTTGGAAAAGTAAATGACAAAATGAATTGATTTCAAAAGTATATCATAGAAACACTCAGCCATACATGAAATAACCTGGAAAATGAATGCAGGTCGTTTTTGACCCGTGTTGTGCATTAGAAGGGTAGTGATACAAAAAGGGTTTTTATTCAAAAAGTAAGAAAGGAAAAAATAAAATAAGGATGTATGATGATCAAAAACAAGTTAATTGAGGAATACCTTGAATATTGAATGATGGAATTAATTTATTGCAAAGATATAGAAGATTAAAACTCAGCCGGGTCACTTTTGACCCATGTTTTGCATCAAAGGGAATTGGAATTGGAGGCACTGTTGGAAAGGATACCCGAGAGCTTTAGTGATCACTGCAAGCTTGAAGACGTTAAAACTGACAAAAGACCTGACCTGACCTGACCCCAGACAAGCCATGGGTCGGAAGGCAAAAAACGATTACAGTCACTCAAGCCTGGCGTTTCATTCCTTTATTAAATCATCCCACTACTTCCAAAGTTACAGAGATTAAGTGCAAAATTGGGTAGTACTCCATTATAGGAGTCTTTCATGAAAATTTAGAAGTCAGTAATCACATCTGGGTACCACCCACAGATTAACAAGCAAGTCAAGAGAAGGAAGTAGACTGAAAACAGGGAGGCTCCCGAGAGATTACTGCTAAGGATCATCATCACAATAACTTTCCCACACAATGCTGTTCTGTTGTCACTGCACTGTCTCTACTGTACTGTGTATTTTGTTCTGATTACTTATTGGCTCACACTGTTGAGTATTTGCACTTTATGTCGTCTTGTGTACTGCACTACTCTACTGTTATGTGTTGCACCATGGTCTTATAGAAACAATACTTTGTCCCAATGTATAATACGAATATACAACCCCGATTCCAAAAAAGTTGGGACAAAGTACAAATTGAAAATAAAAATGGAATGCAATGATGTGGAAGTTTCAAAATTCCATATTTTATTCAGAATAGAACATAGATGACATCAAATGTTTAAACTGAGAAAATGTATCATTTAAAGAGAAAAATTAGGTGATTTTAAATTTCATGACAACAACACATCTCAAAAAAGTTGGAACAAGGCCATGTTTACCACTGTGAGACATCCCCTTTTCTCTTTACAACAGTCTGTAAACGTCTGGGGACTGAGGAAACAAGTTGCTCAAGTTTAGGGATAGGAATGTTAACCCATTCTTGTCTAATGTAGGATTCTAGTTGCTCAACTGTCTTAGGTCTTTTTTGTCGTATCTTCTGTTTTATGATGCGCCAAATGTTTTCTATGGGTGAAAGATCTGGACTGCAGGCTGGCCAGTTCAGTACCCGGACCCTTCTTCTACGCAGCCATGATGCTGTAATTGATGCAGTATGTGGTTTGGCATTGTCATGTTGGAAAATGCAAGGTCTTCCCTGAAAGAGACGTCGTCTGGATGGGAGCATATGTTGCTCTAGAACCTGGATATACCTTTCAGCATTGATGGTGTCTTTCCAGATGTGTAAGCTGCCCATGCCACACGCATTAATGCAACCCCATAGCATCAGAGATGCAGGCTTCTGAACTGAGCGCTGATAACAACTTGGGTCGTCCTTCTCCTCTTTAGTCCGAATGACACGGCGTCCCTGATTTCCATAAGGAACTTCAAATTTTGATTTGTCTGACCACAGAACAGTTTTCCACTTTGCCACAGTCCATTTTAAATGAGCCTTGGCCCAGAGAAGACGTCTGCGCTTCTGGATCATGTTTAGATACGGCTTCTTCTTTGAACTGTAGAGTTTTAGCTGGCAACGGCGGATGGCACGGTGAATTGTGTTCACAGATAATGTTCTCTGGAAATATTCCTGAGCCCATTTTGTGATTTCCAATACAGAAGCATGCCTGTATGTGATGCAGTGCCGTCTAAGGGCCCGAAGATCACGGGCACCCAGTATGGTTTTCCGGCCTTGACCCTTACGCACAGAGATTCTTCCAGATTCTCTAAATCTTTTGATGATATTATGCACTGTAGATGATGATATGTTCAAACTCTTTGCAATTTTACACTGTCAAACTCCTTTCTGATATTGCTCCACTATTTGTCGGCGCAGAATTAGGGGGATTGGTGATCCTCTTCCCATCTTTACTTCTGAGAGCCGCTGCCACTCCAAGATGCTCTTTTTATACCCAGTCATGTTAATGACCTATTGCCAATTGACCTAATGAGTTGCAATTTGGTCCTCCAGCTGTTCCTTTTTTGTACCTTTAACTTTTCCAGCCTCTTATTGCTCCTGTCCCAACTTTTTTGAGATGTGTTGCTATCATGAAATTTCAAATGAGCCAATATTTGGCATGAAATTTCAAAATGTCTCACTTTCGAAATTTGATATGTTATCGATGTTCTATTGTGAATACAATATCAGTTTTTGAGGTTTATAAATTACTGCATTCCATTTTTATTTACAATTTATACTTTGTCCCAACTTTTTTGGAATCGGGGTTGTAATGGAGTGACAATAAAACATTCTGCTTATCAGTCTCCATTATATTTGAGAATCCTACACAGACTATGGCTCTGTAAGTGGTTACAGAATATCAAGTGGATATGGATCGAGATCCCAAACACACAGCAAGCAACGTCCAGATACAAATAGAAGGATGAGGCGAAGATGCAGTACCATTAAATCACCAGTCAATTAGCTTCACCCAAGACTCAGCTGCATATTGTGTTTAAGCTCTGTAAGTTTAGCTCATCTTTGCAAGTCTTGCTATAATTTGAGTCTGAAATTCCAAGTCTTTCTTGTGACTTTATTAATTAACTCTTTACCTGCTTCTTAGTTCTTAGTTTCTGCCTATTGGACCAATTGGATTTTTGATTTTGTCTTTGATTTGCGGTCACCTTTACAATTTATAAAACACACTCGAAGATTTTGGTTCCAAAATATGATAAGCACCATTAAAAAAAAAATCAAGTTCCCACTAAAAGAAGTATGGTGGTGTAGTGGTTAGCGCTATCCTGGGTTCAAACCTCACAGCTGATGGTGGCCTTTCTGTGTGGAGTTTGCATGTTGTCTGCATGGGTTTCCCCCAAAGACATGTGGTTAGGTTAACTGGCTACTCTAAATTGCCCATACAGTGGATATAAAAAGTGTACACACCCAGTTAAAATGATAGGTTTTTCTGATGTAAAAAAGTTAGATAACAATAAATAATTTCAAAACTTTTCCCACCTTTAATGTGACCTATAACCTGTACAATTCAATTAAAGAACAAGCAAATCTGTTAGGGGGAAAAACATAAAAAATAAAAAATGTACAATAAGCTGGTTGCATAAGTGTGCACACCCTTAAACTAATACTTTGTTGAAGCACCTTTTGATTTAATTACAGCATTCAGTCTTTTTGGGTTCACACCTGCCATCAATTAAACTGACTCTGATTAACCCCAAATAAAGTTCAGACATTTACTCAGTTGCCTCCTCCAGCAAAAGCCAGGGTTCACAGAGAGCTTACAAAGCGTCAAAGGGATCTCATTGTTGAAAGGGATCAGTCAGGAGAAGGGTACACAAACATTTCCACGGCATTAGATTTACCATGGAGCACAGTGAAGACAGTCATCAAGAAGTGGAGAAAATATGGGACAACAGTGACATTACCGAGAACTGGACTTCCCTCCAAAATTGATGAAACGACAAGACGAAAACTGGTCAGGGAGGCTGCCAAGAGGCCGACAGTAACACTGAAGGAGCTGCAGGAATTTCTGGCAAGTACTGGTTGTGTACTACATGTGACAGCAATCTCCCGTATTCTCCGTATGTCTGGACTATGGGGTAGGGTCAAAGAAAAACATCCAGGCCCAGCTAAATTTTGCAAAAAAAAAAAAATTTCCATCAACTCTCCCAAAAGCATGTGGGAAAATGTATTATGGTCTGATGAAACCAAGGTTGAACTTTTTGGCCACAATTCCAAAAGGTATGTTTGGTGCAAAACAACACTGCACCTCACCAAAAGAACCCCATACCCACGGTGAAGCATGGTGGTGGCAGCATCATGTTTTGGGGTTGTTTTTCTTTAGCTGGAACAGGGGCTTTAGTCAAGGTGGAGGGAATTATGAACAGTTCTAAATACCAGTCAATTTTGTCCCAAAACCTTCAGGTGTCTGCTAGAAAGCTGAAGATGAAGAGGAATTTCATCTTTCAGCATGACAATGACCCCAAGCGTACATTGAAATCAACAAAAGAATGGCTTCACCAGAAGAAAATTAAAGTTTTGGAACGGCCCAGCCAGAGCCCAGACCTAAATCCAATTGAAAATCTGTGGGGTGACCTGAAGAGGGCTGTGCACAAGAGATGCCCTCGCAATCTGACAGATTTGGAGCACTTTTGCAAGGAAGAGTGGGCAAATATTGCCAAGTCTAGATGTGGCAGGCTGATAGACTCCGACCCAAAAAGACTGAATGCTGTAATTAAATCAAAAGGTGCTTCAACAAAGTATTAGTTTAAGGGTGTGCAGACTTATGCAACCAGCTTATTGTACGTTTTTTATTTTTTATGTTTTTCCCCCCTAACAGATTTGCTTGTTTTTCAATTGAATTGTACAGGTTATAGGTCACATTAAAGGTGGGAAAAGTTTTGAAATTATTCATCGTGGTCTTATTTTTTTTTAACATCAGAAAAACCTATCATTTTAACAGAGTGTGTACGCTTTTTATATCCACTGTAGGTGTGAATATCTGAGCTGTGGTCAGACATGAGTAGTACGGCGGCTGCCAGTGGTGCTTTTGTATGCCTTCGACTCGGCCATAGGAAGCTGCATCATTTGTAATTCAGATGCAAGAAAGGATGATTAGCTACTCCAAACTTAGCCATTCAAAGTTCCAAAATCAATTTTATGCAAAATGTGATATCCACCATGTTTCTCTGCACTGTATATCCCCTTTCTTAACAAAATGTGACAACTGCCGTTTCTGATTTTCCACAGAACGTCTTATCTCCACTCAACCAATCACAGCGCACCATTCAAATACGTAAACAGTAATAGCAGCTCCCACTGACTGTCAGCATCACAGAGAATTCCTGTCTTTCAGTGAGACTGAATGAAATAAATGAATAACTTTGATGGAATCAAACATTTCTTATCTTAATGCTTTATATTAATATTCCAGTAGAGAATGTGGTCTGATGTTATTTTCCACTTATGCCACTTATATATACACACATACATGCACTGCCTAAAAGTGAAGCACCCGATGAGTGTAAAATGTGTTAGTAAATAATCCCATGTTATTTTAAAAAAGCAAGTTAAAAATCAGCGCTGGATAAAAACCCATCTATCTTATGTAAATACAGATTCAAATTTCGTTGTCTGGTGGTCAAGTGTTTATGAGAAGGTTCCCTGTGGTCGCAAAAGCCATCAATAATCAGGTTGTTGCTTTTACCGTATTCTCTTCAGTGTGGAGCTTTGCTCCATTATGAATTTAATTGTACATGCTGTACAAGGTGTCCAAACTTCTAAATTTATTGTTCAGAATAAAATGTTTGCCCTTTAAAACAAAAAGTTTACATGTAAACATCTGACTAGGTCTGTTCTCATTCCTCAGACAGGGGCGTAGCTGGGGGGGTTCCTGGGGTGCCCGTGACCCCGCCTTTGTCGGACCATAAATTTTTTCAATAGCCGCATAAGAATATTAGAAAAGCGCCCACTGTAATTTTTCTAACATTAAAAAAAAAAAAACTAGATTGTCACCTCAGCCTCATTAGGGTTTCTATAACCTTGACTTCCTGTGGTTTGGGCGAGAAAACCCAGTTTGTCAGAGTGTTTGCAGGAGAGGCGGATGTAAGTGCAGATATGTTAAATAATACGCAGTGCGATATGATCATAAAGTGCATGAAACACATACAACAGGCAAACAGTCCGAAACAGCAGGCAAAGTCGTAATCGAGGAAACAGGCAGGAGGTCAATCGAGGCGCGGACAGAATATCAGAGGCAAAACTATACAAGATCAAGGGACGAGAAACAGGAGTCAAAAAACCAGGAGGTCAACAAGGACAGGAAACAAGGCTCTGTAAGACACACTAGACGTGACATAATACTTCGCATCGTCCTTGCATGGGCGCAGTCCTTAAATAGCCTAAACATAGCTCATTGATTAAAGACAGATGTTCTTTATTAACGATGCGCGTGCCGGAGCTCGTTAGGCATGCACGCAGCCCAAGGCGCGCCTTCAGGTGCACGAGCCAAGGCGCGCAGGACTGAAACAGTTTTGCGCAAGCGCAACACGATCGCACTAGAAAGCATGTTCAAGCTGCCAGTGTAGCTGCAGTCTTTTTAGTTGCGAATTACAAGTATTTCCTCATGTTAATAATTCGCTGTGTCAAAACAAGCGAAACTTTCCTCCTTCTTTCGGCGTGAAGAGAGGTAAGCAATTTATTATATATTTTTTCCATCAAAGTTGCATTTTGTGGCTTCGAAACTAAGTTTTAGTGCCGTTTCTAGAACACAACATCAAGAAAACATGGAAGAAACAGCAATAATGGAAGAGCCGGTTTCTAAGCTACCTAAAACTAGCAATGGTAATTATTTTTTGTTACATAATGTACTCAGGCTGCCAGTCAGTATGTGACCCCCCCCCTTTGAAAAATCCTAGCTACGCCCCTGTCAGAGCTTTGTGTGTAAAATAGATTGGGGCTTGTAGACGACAAGATGGATGTAATTTGGGCAAATCTGTGGTCTAGTATAAGAAATGGTCCAAGTTCAGAGGCTGTCGTATGTGTAGATCAGCTTTACTTCTTCTTTCTAGTGATCTTTCACACAGAAACTTTTTTTTTTTAATTGATGTAATGTTTTTGTTGCATTTTTGGAGGAAAAAACCGTGTCATGGGTATATCACATTTTGGAGAAAATGTTTTTTGAATAAACTTTAAAAATCAAAATCTAGATTTGCATATTTAATGTTACTACAACCTCATTGCAGTATAGTAGTTTGAAACTGAAATTAGTGGTTTTCACGCTGCCAATTTTTTGGTAAAGAAAATACTTTTTTTTTTTTTTACAAGTTTATCACAGTGGATTTATCACGTTTTGACCTTCCCTAGCGACGAAAAATCTGATCTAGTGACTAGTTACGAATTTGGCGACTTTTTGCAAATTTGTTGTTGAGCAACAGCAAAACTTACCTTTCATTGATTTGTGAATGACGTTATGGCTGCCTTTCCTAATGATTGATTTTCTATGTAGAATTAGCCACTATAATTCTATAAAACTAGATGTTCTATAGCTCTAACAGTTACTATGCCACTCGGCCAATGTCATAGAGTACAGGATGCTTTCAGCTATGTGATGTATGCAAATTATACAGGAATATGTATCGTTTGACATCATCACACAATCTAGTGACTTTTAGCGACATTTCAGAGTGACGTCTGGTGAGATTTTTTTTTATCCAGCACTACAGAAATGTGTTTGATGCATTATTTGTGTGTGAACTTGGAAATATTTCAAGGTTCAATGCACAATCCAGACAATACTCATTCACGCACTCATACAAAAGCACACACCTCTTTGGGTGACAGGATGGAAATGTAGTCCTCATATATGAGGCGTGCCTTCTCCTTGATTACGCTCTTATTGGTCTCCTTGTTGAAGTCTTCACAGGCTAGCCAGAAGAGCATGTTCTCCTCACTGAACTCAGTGCGTAGAAATTGCCGGAAGGCACAACGTCCAGCAGGGCAACGCATCAGCTTGTCAAAGGATTGCCCCCATGAGCACACTTCATCCATAGTGGGCTTTGGACTGCCAAAAAAGTAGGGAGTTTTATTCAAAAGCTTCCATCATGTAACAGCGACAATATGCAGCACAAGCAACCTCAACATCATGTTTTATCTCTGAGGAGAAAAGTGCCGACGCAGTAGTTCTTGCATTTGTACAGTAAAGCGCATGATGACTAAAAAGAAGTTTTTAGTCTCACTGTACACAAATACTGGAATTTAATGCACAGAATGAGGCACTATTGAAAGCTATTTTGTGCTACTTAAATATACTTCACATTCTGGTCTCGTCTATAATATTGGCATAATCTTTGTATTCAATATTATAAACATTATTGAGTGAGATATTCCCCTTAGGTTCCTTAATTACCTGTATAATGCTTTGCTAAATGTTTTACATCACTCCCGCTAATTATACCAAAGATAATTACAATCACCAGACACTTTATTAGGAACACCCATCCACTTGGTGATTTATGCAGTTCTCTAATCAGCCGATCCCTTGACAGCAGCATAATGCATTAAATCATACAGACACAAATCAAGAGCTTCAGTTAATGTTCACTTCAAACATCCGAATGGGAAAAATGTATTGCGATCTCTGTGACTTTCTCTGTGGCATGGGTGTTGGTTTGAGCCAGATGGACTGGTTTGATTATTTCATAAACTGCTGATCTCCTGGGGTTTTCACACACACACAACAGTCTCTAGAGTTTACACAGAATGGTGTGAAAAACAAAAAAAACCCATTGACCGAGTGACAGTTCTGTGGGTGGAAACAAACGCCTTGTTGATAAGAGAGGTCAGAGGAAAATGGACAGATTGGTTCGAGCTGCCAGACAGGATATAGTAGCTCATATCATCACTCTTTACAACCGTGGTGAGCAGAAAAGCATCTCAGCAACTTCTGCAACAGCAGCAGAACACATTGGGTTCCACTCCTGCCAGCCAAGAACAGGGATCTTAGAATCAAGAACAAGTTCCTATAAAAGTGGCCGGTGAGTGTATATCTTACTGAGGTTGATCTCATTTTAAGCATGAATTAACTTAACCAACCTCTCCTCGCAGTCACCAGGATCCTCAGTTTTGACGTCGTGCGAGGCTTTCCGGTTCCTCTCCTCCCTGTCTTCATTCCTAACAGTGAGACTGCAAGGTATTAAGCACATCATGATCTGACAGAGACACCACACACAGGAAACTAGGAAGCCTTGTGTCAGCTTTTAGTGTCTGGTTCCAATTTATTATTATTATTATTATTATTATTATTATTATTTCTTCTGCTGTTTAATGACTGACCTGAGTGCCCATTTTTGCATCCACTGCTGGGTGGGTGACCAAGACCATGTGTAAAATCTGTTAATTACACTAAGTGATTCCAGTCCATCCAGAATGATTTGCGTGATGTGAGATGCTTTTTCACTAGCTCACCCTTTACAGCACATGCACAGTGATGACACGAGTTATAGTGTAATGCACACATGACCAGTGTGGCTGTAGCTTTCTTTCTAGCCAAGAAATAAGACATCTGACTCACCTCATTAAAATCTTAGCGATGACTCAACCTAAATTCTCAATTAATGTGCAGATGAGGTTTGGTGTGAAGGAATGAGAAGACTCATACCATGAGCAGCTACAGCAGCAGCACCAGCAGAAACAGCAGGCATTAGAGGCACGCTCGCCCTTACCAGCCTGCTCGTGCTGGGCTGGCGCTGTTCCCGTCGTTGTGCCTCCCGCCACCAGCTCCTGCTGCCCCGACATCTGCCTCTTTCGCATCTCCATCCTCTCTGATCCCATGGGCTGCAGGAGACACCAGACCACTGAGACACACAGCCAACATTACATACACTCTACACTACTATAGTCTTAACTAATTCACAAATGAAACCAGTGGCTTGTTCTGGCATGATGAGGACATGACAGGTGGAGGAGGTTGTCGATTATCTTGCATTTTCAGGTTCTTCTTACATCGTCAGGTCTTCTGACATTTTCAGGTTCTTTTAGGCATTGCATTTATTTTAAAGAAATATCATCAAGAACAGCTTGAGGATGGAGAAGAGTCAAACAATTATTTACAATTACTTTACATGCCCTTTGCAGAAGAATGACTGAATCAATACAAATGAATCTTACCCCATGAGATGACAAATGATGGTGAATCTTTGAGCATAGGCATGTTTCAACGAGACCATAAATAAAGCTGTTCTAACATGTCTTACGCCACACTCCCCCACAAGCTGTAAGTGATATCTCCTCTGTTTCTGCAAAAGGAAGGAGCACCTCTTATTTGATGCTTGTGATAGTCTCCATGATCATACGCGATATCCTGTGGCATATAACTAAGCCAAAATGGAAAATCAAAATGTATATCCATAACCACTTATCCTGTACAGGGTCATGAGCAAGCTGGAGCCTATCCCAGCTGACTACGGGCGAGAGGTGGGGTACACCCTGGACAAGTCGCCAGATCATCGCAGGGCTGACACATAGAGACAAACAACCATTCACACCTACGGTCAGTATACAGCCACTAGTTACCCTAACCTGCATTGCATGTCTTTGGACTGTGGGAGAAACCAGAGCACCCGGAGGAAACCCACACAGACATGGGGAGAACATGCAAACTCCACACAGAAAGGCCCCCGTCGAGCACTGGGCTCGAACCCAGAACCTTCTTGCTGTGAGGCGACAGTGCTAACCACTACACCACCATGCTGCCCCAGGCTACATTTTGCACTTGATCATTTCTGATGTGCTCTCTGGCAGCTTAAATGAGACGGACACCTGACAGAAATGTAATATCACAGAACAATTATATCTATTACTGGATGGATGAAAGATTGCAGCTTGTCAATAATTTCTTTTTACTTTTCTGGTTCTGCAGCTTTCTGACTTCCTCTCTTTCCTCCTCAACCTTTCTTTTTACATGGTAACATACTACGTGCATCTTTGGAAACATTTACCAGTGAATAAGTAAATGATACGTTTCTGTATCATACTGAAGTCATTATAACACATTCAAGTTTAACAGCATCAAGAAACAGAGGCAATGCTGCAACACTACTTTCAGATGAGATCGAATCCTATCTTTTTTTCTTCAACCTCCATTTCAAGAAGTGTTCGTATGAATGAGTGGTTAAGTGTCCTGTACTTGACTGTCTCTGTATCCTGAGTATTAATGAACGAGTGACTTAATTTTCTGATTAATTTGCTTATTTATCAAAGATTTATTTGCTATCAGTCATTTTATTCTTTAACATATCCAACCAGTTCTTGCACTGTTACATTTATCAACATGTTTCCTTTGTTTTAAAAGATGCTTATTAGAAATTGGATTGATCGACCTTCACGGAATTTGTTAAATACTAATTATTCAGCTTGCTTGCTTTTCTCACACATCAGTTCTCCATGCTTGATTTGTGACTGCTGATTTAACAGTAGGGATTTTTTTTTGCACCATCCAAGCTCTTACAGTGGCTGCTTTCCTGAGAAATAAATAATCAGAACAGTATTCTCATCTCATCTCATTATCTCTAGCCGCTTTATCCTTCTACAGGGTCGCAGGCAAGCTGGAGCCTATCCCAGCTGACTACGGGCGAAAGGCGGGGTCAGAACAGTATTAGTGTTCAAAAAGAAATATTACCAAAACAAGTATGTTCTTTTCACTGCACATGACTGAGGTCCTTTGTTCAGTTCCTTAAAAAAAAAAAGAAGAAGAACCCATCCATTATCTGTAGCCGCTTATCCTGTACAGGGTCGCAGGCAAGCTGGAGCCTATCCCAGCTGACTACGGGTGAAAGGCGGGGTACACCCTGGACAAGTCGCCAGGTCATCACAGGGCTGACACATAGACACAGACAACCATTCACACTCACATTCACACCTACGGTCAATTTAGAGTCACCAGTTAACCTAACCTGCATGTCTTTGGACTGTGGGGGAAACCGGATCACCTGGAGGAAACCCACTGGGCTCGAACCCGGACCTTCTTGCTGTGAGGTGACAGTGCTAACCACTACACCACCGTGCTGCCAAAAAGAAGAACCATAGCTAAAACTCTTAGTGCTGAATTGACATGTAGTTTTTCATTTCTGTCCAGATATAACCTACAGCACTGTGTATGTTAATTCCACACTGGCTTTTTTGCTGTGTATGATGGGTAAAGCTGCTGGAGTATTCAGTGAGAAGGAGGAGGAGGAGGTGGTGGAGGTGGAGATGGGGGCACATCTCCAACTGCGGTCTGAGCTCTTCATCAGTGATCACTGCCTTTTGGTCCATAAGCAGCGAACCCAGTGATGTTTCATGTTCACACACACACACACACACACACACACACACACACACACACACACACACACACACAATCACTCATATCCTGAACACACTGGTCATATTAGGCTACTTATCTACAGCTGGCTGATAGTGATTTCCATGAGATGGCTCGCCAGAAGAAAACCCGATGCAGAACAGGAGGAAAAAATGAAATCAGGAAAATGACACACAGCATGAAGCGAATAAAGCTTTAATCGCGACGCATGAAGGGGAATTATTATCAGTAGGTCGGTTATAGAAACCTGAGCTGCTCAATTTCACAGTAAAAAAAAAAAAAAAACCCTAATGAATTTGAAAGTGGCCCCAGTGAAGGGCTCCAACACCATCTCTCTCCATCGGGAAGGAGAACATCTCGTCTGTGGCAAAAGCAGTCCGAGCTCTCTCACACACACACACACATGCCATCCATCCATCCATCCATCCATCCATGCCGCTCTTAAACGTCCAAAACCCAAACGGCGCCACCGCATCCACATTTTGACACACAGAAAGAGAAACTGTCATGCCCATACTTACAATTTCACCATGTATGCCCAGAGATAAGAGATAATTCTTCGCCTTGATTACATCGGTTGGCATAAGGATTCCTTTTTTTTTAAAGACCGGCCGCTTGTGGTCAGTGCGCATGCGTGCCTCCCGCAACTCGCGGTGGCGGTAGCGTAAAATCCACTGCATGCCACTGACGCGCTGTGCTGTGCGCCTTCAATCAGCGCGTTTAACGTCTCTGTGGCCTGTTTCCTCTTCACAAACACGAAAGATATTATTATTATTATTATTATTATTATTATTATAGACTACAGAACATTTTTAATGGTCTCCCAGTCAATGCCAAACCAGCTTCACTGGGAGACCATTGATGCTGAAAGGTAAAACTGAAATGGGATTATGGGAGATGCTTGAATTGCTGGTCCAAATTCATAAGACTGTTTTCTTTGGATTGGAATGTTTTAAGAAATATTGAAGTTGGGTTGTCAAGACTGTTCCAATTTCCAAATTATAGACTAAATATACAGTTATTTGATACTGTGTTTCACCCTGAGCAATAAAATTGAAGATTTTCTTATTTCTTATTTTTCACTGTTTCTTAAAATACATAATATTATGAAAGTTGATAAAACAATAACTTAAACTCATAGTGTAATTTTAGTATTTTACCATACTTATGATGAAGTTATGGTAACTTGGCACTGCATTAACTATGTTGGCTGAAACGAGGATTCGTAATGCGGCAATTTGCATCACAGAATATGCCGCAGCGGTGCAGCCGCATGGACTCTGGGGCCTGTGATTGTATTGCCCAGACCAGTTGGTCTCCTAGTGGAAAATCCTTAAAAAATGCTCTGGACTACAATCCTAATACCTAAAAAAAATGAACAAATTATACCTCACCTAAAACACTAAGGCACTGAAGTATTAACCCTTTGATGCAAAACATGGGTCAAAAGTGACCCGGCTGAGTTTTTATCTTCTATATCTTTGCAATAAATTAATTCCATCATTCAGTATTCAAGGTATTCCTCAATTAACTTGTTTTTGATCATCATACATCCTTATTTTATTTTTTCCTTTCGTATTTTTTGAATAAAAACCCTTTTTGTATCACTACCCTTCTAATGCACAACACGGGTCAAAAACGACCTGCATTCATTTTCCAGGTTATTTCATGTATGGCTGAGTGTTTCTATGATATACTTTTGAAATAAATTCATTTTGCCATTTACTTTTCCAAATATGCAGTAAATATCTTGTTTCTGCTTAGCACAAATCATCATTTTTATTTTTCCTTTCTTAAGTTATGAACAAGCACAGCTTTTGTAATTCTACATCAAGTTTACACACATGGGTCAGAACCGACCCGCATGCATTTACTACAGCGTTTGGTGGGAACTGTGAATTGTGCTTGTGTCAGACATTTCACAGCTCAGCACAGCGCCCTTTGCCCATCTCATACATGCAAGTAATGTTTTTCAATTGTTCTAACATTACCTTAGAAAAAAAATTATGTTTAGGTTACCTTGAGAGTGAGTAGATTACTTGTCAGAAAGTTACAAGTAATTACTATTAGCTACCGAGCTGTTGACATATTCTACTTTAGTTAGCTAATTTTATTGTAGTTGGCTTAGCTAACTACATAGTTAATAAATAAATAACTGGCCCCATTCACTGCTAAAGTAATTACTTGAAACAAATAATTATTATAGTATTAAGACAGGTGGCACGGTGGTGTAGTGGTTAGCGCTGTCGCCTCACAGCAAGAAGGTCCGGGTTCGAGCCCCGTGGCCGGCGAGGGCCTTTCTGTGCGGAGTTTGCATGTTCTCCCCGTGTCCGTGTGGGTTTCCTCCGGGTGCTCCGGTTTCCCCCACAGTCCAAAGACATGCAGGTTAGGTTAACTGGTGACTCTAAATTGACCGTAGGTGTGAATGGTTGTCTGTGTCTATGTGTCAGCCCTGTGATGACCTGGCGACTTGTCCAGGGTGTACCCCGCCTTTCACCCGTAGTCAGCTGGGATAGGCTCCAGCTTGCCTGCGACCCTGTAGAACAGGATGAAGCGGCTAGAGATAATGAGATGAGTATTAAGACATTTAATTTTAAATCACACTTGGATGACCCATGTGTGGTAATATAAAAAGTATTTTTGTTCATAAAGTAGGAAAAAAAAAATTAAATTAATGATTCGTGGTAATTAAAAACAAGATATTTAAAGAATACTTGGAATATTCAATCATAAAATACAGTGGGGCAAAAAAGTATTTAGTCGGTCACCAATTGTGCAAGTTCTCCCGCTTAAAAAGATGAGAGAGGCCTGTAATTTTCATCATAAGTATACCTCAACTATGAGGGACAAAATGAGAAAAAAAAATCCAGAAAATCACATTGTCTGATTTTTAAAGAATTTATTTGCAAATTATGGTGGAAAATAAGTATTTGGTCAATAACAAAAGTTCATCTCAATACTTGGTTATACCGTATACCCTTTGTTGGCAATGACAGAGGTCAAACGTTTTCTGTAAGTCTTCACAAGGTTTTCACACACTGTTGCTGGGATTTTGGCCCATTCCTCCATGCAGATCTCCTCTAGAGCAGTGATGTTTTGGGGCTGTCGCTGGGCAACACGGACTTTCAACTCCCTCCAAAGATTTTCTATGGGGTTGAGATCTGGAGACTGGCTAGGCCACTCCAGGACTTTGAAATGCTTCTTACGAAGTCACTCCTTCGTTGCCCGGGCGGTGTGTTTGGGATCATTGTCATGCTGAAAGACCCAGCCACGTTTCATCTTCAATGCCCTTGCTGATGGAAGGAGGTTTTCACTCAAAATCTCACGATACATGGCCCCATTCATTCTTTCCTTTACACGGATCAGTCATCCTGGTCCCTTTGCAGAAAAACAGCCCCAAAGCATGATGTTTCCACCCCCATGCTTCACAGTAGGTATGGTGTTCTTTGGATGCAACTCAGCATTCTTTCTCCTCCAAACACGACAAGTTGAGTTTTTACCAAAAAGTTCTATTTTGGTTTCATCTGACCATATGACATTCTCCCAATCCTCTTCTGGATCATCCAAATGCTCTCTAGCAAACTTCAGACAGCCCTGGACATGTACTGGCTTATGCAGGGGGACACGTCTGGCACTGCAGGATTTGAGTCCCTGGCGGCGTAGTGTGTTACTGATGGTAGCCTTTGTTACTTTGGTCCCAACTCTCTGCAGGTCATTCACTAGGTCCCCCCGTGTGGTTCTGGGATTTTTGCTCACCGTTCTTGTGATCATTTTGACCCCACAGGGTGAGATCTTGCGTGGAGCCCCAGATCGAGGGAGATTATCAGTGGTCTTGTATGTCTTCCATTTTCTAATAATTGCTCCCACAGTTGATTTCTTCACACCAAGCTGCTTACCTACTGCAGATTCAGTCTTCCCAGCCTGGTGCAGGTCTACAATTTTGTTTCTGGTGTCCTTTGACAGCTCTTTGGTCTTGGCCATAGTGGAGTTTGGAGTGTGACTGTTTGAGGTTGTGGACAGGTGTCTTTTATACTGATAACGAGTTCAAACAGGTGCCATTAATACAGGTAACGAGTGGAGGATAGAGGAGCCTCTTAAAGAAGTTGTTACAGGTCTGTGAGAGCCAGAAATCTTGCTTGTTTGTAGGTGACCAAATACTTCTTTTACCGAGGAATTTACCAATTAATTCATTAAAAATCCTACAATGTGATTTCCTGGATTCTTTCCCCCCATTCTGTCTCTCATAGTTGAAGTGTACCTATGATGAAAATTACAGGCCTCTCTCATCTTTTAAAGTGGAAGAACTTGCATAATTGGTGGCTGACTAAATACTTTTTTGCCCCACTCTAAATTGATTTCAAAAGACAGAGCAAAGAAAAACTCTGTCAGCATGAAATAACGTGGAAAATGAATGCGGGACATTTTTGACCCATGTTATAAAGGAAGGGTGTGCATATGTTTTGCATCAAAGGGTTAAATATGTGGTTTGGGGAAAATAAGACAACAACAACAGCTACAACAACAATAATAATAACCAATCATCATCATCTGCACATAGTTGCAGCAAGTAGCACTGCCACCTCACAGCTCTAAAGTCTCAGGTTCAAAGCTCCAGTTTCTGACTTTCTGTGCATGCTCTACCCATGTCCATGTGGGTGTCCTGGTTTCTTCCCACTTCCCAAACACATGGCAGTTGGACAAGATAAATTGCCACTAGCTGTGAATGTATATGTCTGTTGCCCTAAGATAGGCTGGCATCCTATCCAGGGTGTATTCCTTCCTCACACCCTTTGCTCAAAGTTATTATTATTATTAAGGTAGCACAGTGGTGTAGTGATTAGCACTGTTGCCACACAGCAAGAAGGTTCTGGGTTCGAGCCCAGTGGCCAACAGGGGCCTTTCTGTGTGGCGTTTGCATGTTCTCCCTGTGTCTGCGTGGGTTTACTCTGGGTGCTCCGGTTTCCCCCACAGTCCAAAGACATGCAGGTTAGGTTAACTGGTGGCTCTAAATTGACCGTAGGTGTGAGTGTGAATGGTTGTGTGTCTCTATGTGTCAGCCCTGTGATGACCTGGCGACTTGCAATGACCTGGCGAATTAACATACGCAGTGCTGTAGGTTATATCTGGACAGAAATGAAAAAACTACATGTCAATTCAGCACTAAGAGTTTTAACTATATAGTTCTTCTTTTTGGCAGCACGGTGGTGTAGTGGTTAGCACTGTCGCCTCACAGCAAGAAGGTTCTGGGTTCGAGCCCAGTGGCCAACGGGGGCCTTTCTGTGTGGAGTTTGCATGTTCTCCCCGTGTCCGCGTGGGTTTCCTCCGGGTGCTCCGGTTTCCCCACAGTCCAAAGACATGCAGGTTAGGTTAATTGGTGGTAGGTGTGAATGTGAGTGTGAATGGTTGTTTGTCTCTATGTATCAGCCCTGTGATGACCTGGCGACTTGTCCAGGGTGTACCCCGCCTCTCGCCCATAGTCAGCTGGGATAGGCTCCAGCTTGGCCGCTACTCTGTCCAGGATAAGCGGTTACAGATAATGCATGGATGGATGGATGGATGGATGGATGGATGGATGGATGGATGGATGGATGGATGGATGGATGGATGGATGGATGGACAAATTATACCTCACCTAAAGCACTAAGGTACTGAAGTATTAAATGTGGTTTGGGGAAAACAGGACAACAACAACAGCTACAACAACAATAATAATAACCAATCATCATCTGCACAAAGTTGCAGCAGGTACACAGCAAATTCCCCAGTGTTGAATTAACGCTTTCAGAGTTCATTTGTGTCTTACTGTGGTTGGACAACTCTGGGTATTAATTCAACACTGGGGATTTTACTGTTTAGCACTGCCACCTCACAGCTCTAAAGTCTCAGGTTCAAAGTTCCAGTTTCTGACTTTCTGTACATGCTCTACCCATCTCCATGTGGGTGTCCTGGTTTCCTCCCACTTCCCAAACACATGGCAGTTGGACAAAATAAATTGCCACTAGGTGTGAATGTGTATGTCTGTTGCCCTAAGATGGGCTGGCGTCCTACCCAGGGTGTATTCCTTCCTCATCCCCTTTGTTCAAAGTTATTATTATTATTATTATTATTATTATTATTATTAATGCAGATTTCACTCTGAGCCTTACTGAAGACTAAAGCTACTTTTCTCGCATATGCTCACTACAATTTTAGTGTTGATACCTACAGCTCTAACAGGGTTGAATGGCCAGGTGATGGTAGTATGTCTTCTAAATATTTCTTCCCCTTTCTCTCCCCCCCCCCAATCCTTTCAACACCAGGCACCTTGTCATATTTACTGACAGTTAGGCCTATCTATTATTCAGAGAAACAGAGATGTGTTGCAAATCGTCAAGGGAAAGCAAAAACTCTGTCCATGGTCCTGAAACTGTCCTGTCTCTTCCATCTCACTTCTTACATCAGCTGACTACACACAACTGTAACTAACTACTAACTGTACATTTCTGTACAGATTTATCCCAAGCACTGACAAAGGCATATACCAGTAATTGTAATTGTTTATCAAGTAAGTGTAATAGTTTTATATTTGAAAAGCATGGCACAGGTGGTGTGTCCAGGATTTTTGACATGTGATGGCAGAGGGGGATATAACCCATCATAGTGTGGCACCACTTAATAAGCTTAAATATAGAAGGGTTCTTCAGCTGCCCATGTGAGAGAACCCTTAAAGTTTTTTTTTTAGAACTCCACAAGAGAGTGTTCACCATCAGAAGTGGCTCTGTTTTAGGAAGCTAATAACCCTTAACTAGCTTAAGTAAAATCCTTGAAAACCCACTTTCAATTGGGTATATTATAAAGTTTTGTTTGTAGAATATTGAATTAGTTTCTTGGTGCAAAACAATTGGCCACCAAATGATTTCTCTGTGTTGGTTTCCTTGGTGCACTATAGTTGATCCCATAATGCTCAGGAGCATTAGTCAAAATACCTGCAATTGTTACACTATGATTAATTAAAGTCTACATGAATTGAATACGACTAATCTGTAAGATACCTGCCGAATTTGTTATTTGATGTCTGAATTGGGGTAGCATGCTTCATTTAAACTGTAGCAAGTGTCACCCTGTAACACCTATTTGGTTACAACACTGTTTGATGTACTGTAAGTGATCCCCCTTTTCACATAGTGCAATACTGACATCTGCTGGTAGTCTGTCATAACACAACGATTATGATAGGGCTCTCTATCATCGTGTGAGAAAAAAATGTCAAAATAAAAGATACTATTTACAGAACTAATTCAATATGTCTCCATAAATTCCTATGAGTAGAATTATTTGAATTTATTATATATGCTTGGGAGAAAAAGAGAGAGAAAATAAAGAACACAGAAAGAAATGGAGATAGAGGTATCGTGTAAGCTCTAGGTGGCACTCTGGGTCTATTCTCATACATTCTACTTGCATAAAAGGGTTTCGAGGAGCCCCACACACACATTTATTGACACACACCCTTGGTTTTCCTCTAGAATGTGTTCTGAACAAAATGCAAATTTTCCTATAGAAAAATCTCAGTTGATATGGGTTTCAGTTACGTTAAGTTGTTCAAATTAATAATACAAATAATTTTTGTACAAATCAACATGATTGACAGCTCCACCAAAAAGCAACACGGCCGTAATGGTTCTCTGCTGTATTTTATTGTATGAATGCATTACAATTACACAAATTCATTTGACAGATGTTTTACACAAAATAATAGCGAGGCAAAATATAGCACAGGGAAAAAATGAAGCAATGAATCCAAACAAAATTTAAGAGTTATAAGACAATTGACCAGAATAACTGTCACACCAGTCCAGGATACTACCTCAACCCACCAGCAGAGCAGAGGCCACAATCACTAGAATACAAGGACAGCTTTAACTTTCCACTTCCTGCTATTTTCTCCCTTTTTAGCATATACCAGCCCAACATATGCTCAAGCACAATACAAAGTCCTGCCATTTCCAACATCTGTGTAAGTTCTGAGCATTATTATGGCATTACATGAGCATTATTATGGCATTCTGAGCATTATTATGGCATTACAATGAACAAACTATTGTTATGTTCTTTGTTTACCTTGTCCTCAAAAGAGAAAGCAGGGGAGAGCGGGGAGACTTGGGACAAGTTTTCAGTTTTTATCCCCTGCTGGCCGAAAGGCCCGAAGGGGCATTATGTCGTGGCGATGTCCATCCATACATCCGTCCTGGGAAGGGTGCTCACCTTCTGAAATCAACTCCTCTTAATTTTTGGAAGAATTTCACAAAACTTGGCAGGATTCTTTGTTATACGTCGGTAGTACACATATTGTAATTTCGTTAAATTCGGTCACATTTTTCCAGGGTTACAGCCTTTGATTAACTAAATTATAATTTGACAATTTCATGAGAGTGTTTTCATTCTGAAATCAACTCAATTTTTGGAGAATTTCACAAAACTTGGCAAAAGGCCTTGTTATATGTCATCTTATCTCATCTCATTATCTCTAGCCACTTTATCCTGTTCTATAGGGTCGCAGGCAAGCTGGAGCCTATCTCAGCTGACTACGGGTGAAAGGCGGGGTACACCCTGGACAAGTTGCCAGGTCATCGCAGGGCTGACACATAGACAGAGACAACCATTCACACTCACATTCACACCTACGGTCAATTTAGAGTCACCAGTTAGCCTAACCTGCATGTCTTTGGACTGTGGGGGAAACCGGAGCACCCGGAGGAAACCCACGTGGACACGGGGAGAACATGCAAACTCCGCACAGAAAGGCCCTCGCTGGCCGCTGGGCTCGAACCCGGACCTTCTTGCTGTGAGGTGACAGCGCTAACCACTACACCACCGTGCCACCCTGTTATATGTCATTAGTACGCTTATTGTTATTTTGTTCAATTCAGTTGCATTTTACCAGAGTTGTGGCCCTTGACTAACAGCCTTGTACTTTCACAATTTCATGAAGGTGTGCTCGCCTTCTGAAATCAACTCCTCTCACAATTTTTGGACGAATTTCTCGAAGCTTGGTAAAAGGCTTTGTTATATGACGGTAATACTCATATTACGATTTAATTTCGTTTGTGAAAATTTGACCAGAGTTTTGACCCTTGATTAAATAACTTATACTTTGACAATTTCATGAGGGTGTACGTTCTTCTGAAATCAACTCCTCTCACAATTTATGGAGAAATTTCACCAAACTTGGCAAAAGGCTTTGTTATATGGCAGTTATATGCATATTGAAATTTCGTTTAATTTGGGCAAATTTTACCAGAGTTATGCCCTTGATTATGAGCAAACTTGTACTTTGGCAATTTCATCAAGGTGTGCTTGCTTTCTGAAATCAACTTCCCTCACAATTTTTGTTATCCCCCACTGGTCAAAAGGCCAAAGAGGGATTATGACGTGGTGATGTCCGTCCTTCCATCCTTTCACCTTCTGAAATCAGCTCCTCTCACAATTTGTGGAGGAATTTCACCAAACTAGATGGGATTCTTTGTTATATGTTGGTAATACGCATATTGCACTTTCGTTCAATTCAGTCGCATTTTACCAGAATTATGGCATAGTTGCCAGCAGAGGATATTGTGCTCTCAGAGCACTCTTATTGTAGACTGTGTGAAATTCTTTGTTGGTAGTGTCACATTCATATTGCATTAGAGAGTATTTACTGTACCCTCTTACCACAACATTAGTTTCTCAGCTTGTTACATATACTGGCCTTCAGGCTTCACTTCTTCTATCATTATTTTTTGCAGGGAGACATGAGACATTGAGAGGAGTTATGGGACATTATATAAGGAGACTTGGGACATAGTGGGGAGACATGGAACAAAAATAAAATACCTCTACCTAGATGTTTAATTTTAATTTATTATCAAAACTTGTAACATATGAACTGTATGAACACACAATGCTGGCACAGTGATAGAATGTCACTTTACCCAAAACCTGACCAGAAAAAACAGTTCCATTCTCAAGAAGGAATGAAATAAGCTACACGCCCACATTTTTAACAAAATAAAAAAAAAACAGTTTTATATTTGTAAACCACAGAAGAGCTACTGCAACACAAACTGCTTAAAAAGTTAATGCTGGCTAAAACAGAAAGATGTCATGATAATCATTTTCACGCTTTCAGTTTCGATTGGTTTCTCTTTCGCGGTGGGAACGCCCACCGTAAACAGGATAAAATCTGCCTGACATCCCATTAGGGATTAGGGAATGGAGGGATATATTTGGGCTATAGTTTGGGCTATTTGGAGGTAAAACTTGTTGCGAGATGGCATGCATATTTTATGTGCTTCGGATGATTCATTTTATGATTCAGGACAGCGATTCAGTTCAATCTTGAGAACTGCGACACTGATGATGAACGGTGGCTTTTTATTTATTTCATTTTATTTTATTTTTTTAAACTTCGACTTGATCCAGCCAAAGATCAGCTCGAATAAGTGTAAATATTTCTTCTATTTCTTATGAGCAGATCGGTTGATAATATGTTATCTTAGGCTGGTGTTTGCAACACAGGGTCAGTGACCACTCCATTGCAGCCCAGACAATCGGACAAAACAATGACTATGTGTCACTATCAGTGCTGGAACAGCCCATGAAGGAGCCAACATGTCGCTGACCATGCCTAACTGGTGGAGCAGTGACTTAAAATTTGCGCGTACTTGACAAGAGCTTATGACGAATGTTACATGACAGAACCACTGGTATCATACGTGATCTTTTGAAATAGCTAGTAATTAAAATTCACTACAGGTACACTTTAACAAAGGTAATGCTGTGGAATGAGTTGGCATTGGCCTGGCATTTCTTCCTCCTTTTCTGCTCCAAGATGTCTGCGAGTGTCAGTAATACTTTATCATGGCACCATCTGTACCTGCCTTGGGCCAATGATATCTTACAACCCGAAAGGATGTATGCCATGGTTCCTCTGCTGTCAGAGAGCTTGCACAGTGGATCCTACCTCATCCCCCACTTGTGTGTTCACCAGGATAGGGAGAGTATCATAGACTGCTCTCACCAGGAAGGATAAGTGTAATGGCTCTAGCCTCCACAGATCAGTGATCTTTCTTTGGGGAAAGTCCTATCTTGGGCAGGCTCCTTTTGTCTCCAGCTCCACAGCACTTGCTCTCATATCGTCATCCTCCAGGTTCCTTTGCCCACTGTTGGAAGTAGGATGTCCCCAGGCCTTGTCTTTCAGTGCAAGGTATTCCATTTATGTCCCTTGTCCTGAATGAGCACTCTGCTTGTTGTATAGTAGTGTTGTCTGCTTATTTCTGCCTAGACTTAGTTGTAATGCCAGCTTCCTTGACATGTTTGTCTTTGGAGTGCCAGTAGGTCATGTTAAGCCTGCACTTTGCTACTTTTAGCCAGATTGTATGTACAGGCCAATTGGCATGAAGCTTGCAGGGATTTCCAGCCACTTCTGGAGGTGTTTATTTACAACCCCGATTCCAAAAAAGTTGGGACAAAGTAAAAATTGTAAATAAAAATGGAATGCAATAATTTACAAATCTCAAAAACTGATATTGTATTCAGAATAGAACATAGACAACATATCAAATGTCGAAAGTGAGACATTTTTAAATTTCCTGCCAAATATTGGCTCATTTGAAATTTCATGACAGCAACACATCTCAAAAAAGTTGGGACAGGGGCAATAAGAGGCTGGGAAAGTTAAAGGTACAAAAACAGAACAGCTGGAGGACCAAATTGCAACTCATTAGGTCAGTTGGCAATAGGTCATTAACATGACTGGGTATAAAAAGAGCATCTTGGAGTGGCAGCGGCTCTCAGAAGTAAAGATGGGAAGAGGATCACCAATCCCCCTAATTCTGCGCCGACAAATAGTGGAGCAATATCAGAAAGGAGTTCGACAGTGTAAAATTGCAAAGAGTTTGAACATATCATCATCTACAGTGCATAATATCATCAAAAGATTCAGAGAATCTGGAAGAATCTCTGTGTGTAAGGGTCAAGGCCGGAAAACCATACAGGGTGTCCGTGATCTTCGGGCCCTTAGATGGCACTGCATCACATACAGGCATGCTTCTGTATTGGAAATCACAAAATGGGCTCAGGAATATTTCCAGAGAACATTATCTGTGAACACAATTCACCGTGCCATCCACCGTTGCCAGCTAAAACTCTATAGTTCAAAGAAGAAGCTGTATCTAAACATGATCTAGAAGCGCAGACGTCTTCTCTGGGCCAAGGCTCATTTAAAATGGACTGTGGCAAAGTGAAAAACTGTTCTGTGGTCAGACAAATCAAAATTTGAAGTTCTTTATGGAAATCAGGGACGCCGTGTCATTTGGACTAAAGAGGAGAAGGACGATCCAAGTTGTTATCAGCGCTCAGTTCAGAAGGCTGCATCTCTGATAGTATGGGGTTGCATTAATGCGTGTGGCATGGGCAGCTTACACATCTGGAAAGACACCATCAATGCTGAAAGGTATATCCAGGTTCTAGGGCAACATATGCTCCCATCCAGATGATGTCTCTTTCAGGGAAGACCTTGCATTTTCCAACATGACAATGCCAAACCACATACTGCATCAGTTACAGCATCATGGCTGCGTAGAAGAAGGGTCCGGGTACTGAACTGGCCAGCCTGCAGTCCAGATCTTTCACCCATAGAAAACATTTGGCACATCATAAAATGGAAGATACGACAAAAAAGACCTAAGACAGTTGAGCAACTAGAATCCTACATTAGACAAGAATGGGTTAACATTCCTATCCCTAATCTTGAGCAACTTGTCTCCTCAGTCCCCAGACGTTTACAGACTGTTGTAAAGAGAAAAGGGGATGTCTCACAGTGGGAAACATGGCCTTGTCCCAACTTTTTGGAGATGTGTTGTTGTCATGAAATTTAAAATCACCTAATTTTTCTCTTTAAATGATACATTTTCTCCGTTTAAACATTTGATATGTCATCTATGTTCTATTCTGAATAAAATATGGAATTTTGAAACTTCCACATCATTGCATTCCATTTTTATTTACAATTTGTACTTTGTCCCAACTTTTTTGGAATTGGGGTTGTATTTGCCTCTCCATTCCCTCAGCTGACATTAATGGCACATTATGCACTGTTACCAGCCACATTAACCTTGGAGGAAGGCATGCTGATAAAGTAATTCTTGCAACTTTCCAGGCAAACTACACACATTGATTTTCCTCAGCTAGTCCTCTGTTGATTTTTTTGTGCTGAGGATGTGGTATTTGTCTGAGAGAGTTTTGTTATACAGTGGTGCTTGAAAGTTTGTGAACCCTTTAGAATTTTCTATATTTCTGCATAAATATGACCTAAAACATCATCAGATTTTCACACAAGTCCTAAAAGTAGATAAAGAGAACCCAGTTTAACAAATGAGATAAAAATATTATACTTGGTCATTTATTTATTGAGGAAAATGATCCAATATTACATATTTGTGAGTGGCAAAAGTATGTGAACCTTTGCTTTCAGTATCTGGTGTGAACCCCTTGTGCAGCAATAACTGCAACTAAACATTACCGGTAACTGTTGATCAGTCCTGCACACCGGCTTGGAGGAATTTTAGCTCATTCCTCCATACAGAACAGCTTCAACTCTGGGATGTTGGTGGGTTTCCTCACATGAACTGCTCACTTCAGGTCCTTCCACAACATTTCCATTGGATTAAGGTCAGGACTTTGACTTGGCCATTCCAAAACATTAACTTTATTCTTCTTTAACCATTCTTTGGTAGAATGACTTGTGTGTTTAGGGTCATTGTCTAGCCGCATGACCCACCTTCTCTTGAGATTCAGTTCATGGACAGATGTCCTGACATTTTCCTTTAGAATTCGCTGATATAATTCAGAATTCATTGTTCCATCGGTGATGGCAAGCCGTCCTGGCCCAGATGCAGCAAAACAGGCTCAAACCATGATACTACCACCACCATGTTTCACAGATGGGATAAGGTTCTTGTGCTGGAATGCAGGGTTTTCCTTTCTCCAAACATAACGCTTCTCATTTAAACCAAAAAGTTATATTTTGGTCTCATCTGTCCACAAAACATTTTTCCAATAGCCTTCTGGATTGTCCACATGATCTTTAGCAAACTGCAGATGAGCAGCAATGTTCTTTCTGGAGAGCAGTGGCTTTCTCCTTGAAACCCTGCCATGCACACCATTGTTGTTCAGTGTTCTCCTGATGGTGGACTCATGAACATTAACATTAGCCAATGTGAGAGAGGCCTTCAGTTGCTTAGAAGTTACCTTGGAGTCCTTTATGACCTCGCCGATTATTACACACCTTGCTCTTGGAGTGATCTTTGTTGGTCGACCACTCCTGGGGAGGGTAACAATGGTCTTGAATTTCCTCCATTTGTACACAATCTGTCTAACTGTGGATTGTTGGCGTCCAAACTCTTTAGAGATGGTTTTGTCACCTTTTCCAGCCTGATGAGCATCAACAACGCTTTTTCTGAGGTCCTCAGAAATCTCCTTTATTCGTACCATGATACACTTCCACAAACATGAGTTGTGAAGATCAAACTTTGATAGATCCCTGTTCTTTAAATAAAACAGGGTGCCCACTCACACCTGATTGTCATCCCATTGATTGAAAACACCTGACTCTAATTTCACCTTCAAATTAACTGCTAATCCTAGAGGTTCACATACTTTTGCCTGTCACAGATATGTAATATTGGATCATTTTCCTCAATAAATAAATGACCAAGTATCATATTTTTTGTCTCATTTGTTTAATTGGGTTCTCTTTATCTACTTTTAGGACTTGTGTGAAAATCTGATGATGTTTTAGGTCATATTTATGCAGAAATATAGAAAATTCTAAATGGTTCACAAACTTTCAAGCACCACTGTACTATGTTACCAGGCACTTCATTGGTTTTTCTCAATTGTTGGGATTGTTTCCCCTTGACCTTGTAGCTTGAACCTTTTTGTCATTTTCCCTTGTTTGATCACTAGGCTCCTAGATTTCCTGGCCTTGAAAGTCATCCTGGCCCATGTGGCCATTCTGTCAAGCTATGCTAGGACCCATTTTGCTTGGACATGTGTTGGAGTCATGATGATCACGTCATCCATGAAACCCTTGATATCTGGCTGTTGGGCTCCTGAGCTGGCTTTTGGCCCTTTGATTTCTTTTTCAGCTGCTGTGATTATCAGGTTCATCCCCACAAGGGACCAGATGGTGAGATGGCACACCCTGTTATAATTTCTTTCTACACTGACTTCCACTGTTGTGAAGATAGTGGTTCGGATTTGTGACCTGATGCTGCCGAAGTAACCAGTGATCATGCATTTATTGTGGGCTGGGATGTCATAGTGGTTCATTGCTACCTGCTCAGGTTACATGGGATAGAGCCATAAGCATTGGCTAATTCAAGCCAAGCAACTGTGAGGTTGCATTTCCTTTGCTTAGCTTTGCGGATCAGTTGGCTGAGGACACTAATGTTTTTGGCACCCTGAGAATATTGAGAGCCCACCCTTCTGGATAGAAGTGTTGATATATCCATTCTCTCCCATGTATTGTGTCATCCTCTTGGTCAGCACTGAGAAGAAGATCCAGCCTTCTACATTTATAAAGGAGATAGTCCACAACTGACTTATGTGGGAAGAGCATGCTTATTTGGGGACAAAACTGTCTTCTGCCTTTCTCCAGTTTGCTGGAGTGGTGTGTTTTAACCAAATCAATCCTCCAGATGAGTTTCACCAGCGTCCAAAGTAGTTTGGAGCACTTTTTGTATACTTTTTAGGGTGTACTGCTGGGACCAGGAGCTGCTCTTGTGCGTTTCACCCTCTTTTGTATCTCCTTTCAAGATGGCTCTTTTGTGCTGAGCTCTGTTGTTGATTTGTGTGCCAAGCCAAGTAGATGGTTCTCTTCTAAAGGACTCATTATAAACTCCTGACATCCTCCTTTGAGCTCATAAGCATCCCAGATTTTGCCTTGCCTAAAAGGGATCTAGTGAAGCAGTAAGGGTTCTTAATAAACTGGGCCTGCTCTTTCTGTACCTTCTTGAGTCTCCTTCTGATGTCTGCACTTCTTACTCTGATAAGCTGCTTTTGAAGGCTGGATGTTAATTCTCTTATGTCATCTTTCTCATCAGCTTCAGACTCTTTAAACTGCCTGTTCAAGGTCTTGATCTCCTTTCTTAGATGTTTGATTTCTCTCCATCTTCAGGTATGGTTGTGTTTCTCCTCTTCTTCTTTACACCAAAATGTCCTCTTGCCAAGTTGTAGGCGATAGTTGACAGAGTGTTCACTTACATGTCTGCTGTTCCCGCTAAAGCTCTTTCTCTTTCTCTGTTACTGCACCCTAGATTCTCCTCCAATTTGGACCATTCTTTACTGTTGTTCATTTTGAGCCACTGGATTTGTTCCCTTAAAAGTTGGGCTACCTCCTGGGGTGGCAATGGTCTGCCCATTGCATGTGGTTCAAGGAAACAGGTGTTGGGAGCTCCCCAGTACTGTGGTGTGCTTCTTGCCTGGGGATCTCCTGCATCTCACCAGACTCTTTCTCTGTCACTGCACCCAATTCTGGATTTTGTAAATAAACACTTCCTGCAGATGGATCCTTGATCTTATCCTGAGTCCAGTGTGTTACAAAGTACAGCATATAGTAGTTGTATGTAGAATAGAGGGAGCCTCAACTATAGTCAAGGATTGGAGTAAGTGATATTACTGTACATGATAGTATCACTTACTCTAACGTGGATGAGGGCAACATCGTTAGTTATTGAGTTAAGTAACTCCTACATTGTCTATACAGTGGGGCAAAAAAGTATTTAGTCAGCCACCAATTGTGCAAGTTCTCCCACTTAAAAAGATGAGAGAGGCCTGTCATTTTCATCATAGGTACACTTCAACTATGAGAGACAGAATGGGGGGAAAGAATCCAGGAAATCACATTGTAGGATTTTTAATGAATTAATTGGTAAATTCCTCGGTAAAATAAGTATTTGGTCACCTACAAACAAGCAAGATTTCTGGCTCTCACAAGGCAAGGCAAGGCAAGTTTATTTATATAGCACATTTCATACACAGTGGCAGTTCAATGTGCTTTACAGAAGTAAAAGCAAAACAGTAAACAATAGAAAATAAAATTACATAAAATAAATGGGGAAGAAAAATAATAAGAATTAAACAATAGTAGAAATAAAATAATAAAATGAAGTAAAAATTCAGTTAAAAAACAGCAGAATAAAATAGAATAAAAGTTAAGTAAAGTTTAAAACATGCAGAGACTGTAAAAGTTAAGAAAGTTTAAAACATGTAAAGATGACAATATTAATCAGTTAGCAGAAAGCATCAGAAAACAGCTTGGTCTTTAGTCTAGATTTGAAGCTATCAACAGCAGGAGCATTTTTAATGTCCTCTGGGAGTTTGTTCCATAGCTGTACTGCATAGTAGCTAAAAGCTGCTTCACCACACTTCACTCACAGACCTGTAACCTCTTCTTTAAGAGGCTCCTCTGTCCTCCACTCGTTACCTGTATTAATGGCACCTGTTTGAACTCGTTATCAGTATAAAAGACACCTGTCCACAACCTCAAACAGTCACACTCCAAACTCCACTATGGCCAAGACCAAAGAGCTGTCAAAGGACACCAGAAACAAAATTGTAGACCTGCACCAGGCTGGGAAGACTGAATCTGCAATAGGTAAGCAGCTTGGTGTGAAGAAATCAACTGTGGGAGCAATAATTAGAAAATGGAAGACATACAAGACCACTGATAATCTCCCTCGATCTGGGGCTCCACGCAAGATCTCACCCTGTGGGGTCAAAATGATCACAAGAACGGTGAGCAAAAATCCCAGAACCACATGGGGGGACCTAGTGAATGACCTGCAGAGAGCTGGGACCAAAGTAACAAAGGCTACCATCAGTAACACACTACGCCGCCAGGGACTCAAATCCTGCAGTGCCAGACATGTCCCTCTGCTTAAGCCAGTACATGACCAGGCCCGTCTGAAGTTTGCTAGAGAGCATTTGGATGATCTAGAAGAGGACTGGGAGAATGTCATATGGTCAGATGAAACCAAAATAGAACTTTTTGGTAAAAACTCAACTTGTCGTGTTTGGAGGAGAAAGAATGATGAATTGCATCCAAAGAACACCATACCTACTGTGAAGCATGGGGGTGGAAACATCATGCTTTGGGGCTGTTTTTCTGCAAAGGGACCAGGATGACTGATCCGTGTAAAGGAAAGAATGAATGGGGCCATGTATCGTGAAATTTTGAGTGAAAACCTCCTTCCATCAGCAAGGGCATTGAAGATGAAACGTGGCTGAGTCTTTCAGCATGACAATGATCCCAAACACACCGCCCAGGCAACGAAGGAGTGGCTTCGTAAGAAGCATTTCAAGGTCCTGGAGTGGCCTCGCCAGTCTCCAGATCTCAACCCCATAGAAAATCTTTGGAGGGAGTTGAAAGTCCGTGATGCCCAGCGACAGCCCCAAAACATCACTGCTCTAGAGGAGATCTGCATGGAGGAATGGGCCAAAATCCCAGCAACAGTGTGTGAAAACCTTGTGAAGACTTACAGAAAACGTTTGACCTCTGTCATTGCCAACAAAGGGTATATAACAAAGTATTGAGATGAACTTTTGTTATTGACCAAATACTTATTTTCCACCATAATTTGCAAATAAATTCTTTAAAAATCAGACAATGTGATTTTCTGGATTTTTTTTTCTCATTTTGTCTCTCATAGTTGAAGTGTACCTATGATGAAAATTACAGGCCTCTCTCATCTTTTTAAGTGGGAGAACTTGCACAATTGGTGACTGACTAAATACTTTTTTGCCCCACTGTATGTCCTATATTGTATTAATTACACAATCAGCTGGCATACTGTATATGTTATTTGAACTATCATAAAGGTCAGATGAAAAACATTTGTTGAGTCTATGATGGCTTTTTTAATGTTAATGAAAATTTGCATAAAATATATAGCATACCTTTTTAAAAAATCAAACTTAAGGGACAGGGACAAATAAATAATTTGTTGTAGATTAGATAACACTTTTAGATTTATTTTGATTGCTGGTTTTGTGATATTCAGAGTACATAGAAATCCCCAGCAGCCCACCTCCACTGGGAAAAAAACAAGTCTGCCACCATTTGTCCTTACAATCATTGACCAGCTGTTGGTATTTGCTAGTATTTCATGCTGCACACTCCTCACAGCCTTCTTCCCATTGTATGATTAGCTCCACTAAAATGATTTTCTTCCCTTTCAGATGACCTGGGTAGTGGACAGTACAACATCTGGGAACTGGGGCTTCCTTCCCAGGTCAACTCTCATCTCTCATCCATTTGCACATGTAAAGTTGAATAATTTCTCTGTGCATCCTTTCTAAAATGTAGCTAATAAAAATATAATTTGCTGTTATAAAAATAAATCCATGGGAATATATTTTACTTTCAAAACTACAAGAGAAGACAAGGGGTGAAGGTGGGATTACATCCCTGGAGTGTTTTTCCCGGTATCCGGTAATTTAGCACAAAAGTCTTTTAGCACAAATCTAAAGTCTTAGCACAACTGTTCTTGAGTACAACTCTGGATTATGGTCACAATAATCGAAAAAAAAAATATATATTTATCTTGATATCGGAAGGGGTTTATTATGATTGCTTAGGGAATTTCTGCTGTTGTGCATGTTAAGGATCAGTTGTTGATCCCTGAAATGTGGACTGAAAATCCGATTCTTTGGTGTCTTTGGAGGGCGGCACGGCGGTGTAGTGGTTAGCGCTGTCGCCTCACAGCAAGAAGGTCCTGGGTTCGAGCCCCGGGGCCGGCGAGGGCCTTTCTGTGCGGAGTTTGCATGTTCTCCCCGTGTCTGCGTGGGTTTCCTCCGGGTGCTCCGGTTTCCCCCACAGTCCAAAGACATGCAGGTTAGGTTAACTGGTGACTCTAAATTGACCGTGAATGTGAGTGTGAATGGTTGTCTGTCTATGTGTCAGCCCTGTGATGACCTGGCGACTTGTCCAGGGTGTACCCCGCCTTTCGCCCGTAGTCAGCTGGGATAGGCTCCAGCTTGCCTGCGACCCTGTAGAAGGATAAAGCGGCTAGAGATAATGAATGAATGAATGAATGGTGTCTTTGGATATTTGTAGTTAAACCATAACAAACCTTGAATTGTGGGCACCTTCATAGATAACTTCAGTCACTTCTGATCATATCACAAATTCAACTGACTGTCAGTAATTACTCTTTAGCAAATTGTAAATAATAAATATGATATAATTTAAGCTTAGCACTTTAATAAAGACAAAACAAACCTAGAATTTGGCTGTAGCAGTGTACTGTGTCAGGGGACTTGCTGTGTTAAATAATTTGGAGGGAGGATTGTGACTAACATACAGGCTACATCATATATAGCGGTTTCAAGATGGCAGAGTGTGGAAATACAATCACTCGTTTTCGATCGGAATCTCAGCAACTTTCATTAAAAAATCCATCAAACACTTTTAAACATGTTCAGTAAGTATTCAGATTAAGTGTTCTTGGATCTTGTGCTAAAGAACTTAGAGTTGTGCTAAGAGACTTTAGATTTGTGCTAAAAGACTTTTGTGCGAAATAACCATAAACCATTTTTCCTGAGGGCACAATGACACAGCTTTGACCCTCAAGTCTGTTGGTTCTCTGTTTCAAGGCTGATTGCCATTGGAATACGTTTCAAAATGACAAATGATCATTAAATGGATTAACACTGAATATTTGATTACCCTCATGAAGTAAATGGCATTCAGTATATTAT
Organism: Neoarius graeffei; assembly: GCF_027579695.1. Taxonomy (NCBI): domain Eukaryota; kingdom Metazoa; phylum Chordata; class Actinopteri; order Siluriformes; family Ariidae; genus Neoarius; species Neoarius graeffei. The sequence goes on from NC_083569.1 coordinate 41,572,969, forward strand.
TTTCATTCCTATTTATTTCAGACCTGCTCACATTATTTGACAAGACTGAATAGCACAGGCTTCATTCTTCTTACTACTGTTATTGAGTTAAATTTACAACCAAGGTTGTGCACGACTCTTGTGTTGACATTCATGTTAATAAAATATACACATTTGTTTTATTACAGTTAAATGCCATTATGCATTCCTTATTTTGTGAGCCACAGTTTTGCTATGTTCATGTACAGTGGCATGCAAAAGTTTGGGCACCCTTACTGAAAACGTCTGTTACTGTGAATAGTTAAGTGAGCAGAAGATGAACTGATCACCAAAAGGCATAAAGGTAAAGACGAGACATTTCTTTTCAGCATTTTATGGAAGATTTGTGTATTATTTTTGTTCTGTACAATTGGAGAGTGAAAAAAGAAAAGGAACACCATGCGAAAGTTTGGGCGCCCCAATACATTTGAGTTCTCAGGTAACTTTTACCAAGGTTCCAGACCTTAATTAGTTTACTGAGCTGTGGCTTGTTCAAATTCTTCATTAGGAAAGGTCAGATGATGCAGATTTCAAAGCTGTATAAATTCTCTGACTCCTCAAACTTGTCACTAAAATCAACAGCCATGGGCTCCTCTAAGCAACTCCCTCGCATTCTGAATAATAAAATAATTGATGCTCACAAAGCAGGAGAAGGCTACAAGAACGTAGCAAAGTGTTTTCAGGTAGCTGTTTCCTCAGATTGTAATGTTATTAAGAAATGGCAGTTAACAGAAACAGTGGAAATCAAGGCGAGGTCTGGAAGATGAAGAAAACTTTCTGAAAGAACTGCTCATTGGATTGCTAGAAAGGCAAATAAAAACCCCTGTTTGACTGCAAAAGACCTTCAGAAAGATTTAGCAGACCCTGGAGTGGTGGTGCACTGTTCTACTATGCAGCAACACCTGAACAACTATAACTTTTATGGGAGAGTCATCAGAAGAAAACCGTTCCTGCATCCTAGCCACAAAATTCAGCGTCTGAAGTTTGCAAATGAACATCTAAATAAGCCTGATGCATTTTGGAAACAAGTCCTGTGGACTGATGAAATCAAAATAGAACTTTTTGGCCACTATGTGCAAAGGTATGTTTGGAGAAAAAAGGGTGCCAAATTCCAGGAAAAGACCACCTCTCCAACTCTGAAGCATGGGTGTGGATCGATCATGCTTTGGGGTTGTGTTGCAGCCAGTGGCACAGGGCACATTTCACTGGTCGAGGGAAGCATGGATTCGAATACATACCAGCAAATTCTGGAAGCAAACATCACACCATCTGTAAAAAAGCTGAAGTTAAAAAGAGGATGGGTCCTACAATAAGACGATGATTCAAAACACACCTCAAAATCTACAATGGAATACCTCAAGAGGCCCAAGCTGAAGGTTTTGCCCTGGCCCTCACAGTCCCCTGACCTAAAGATCATTGAAAATCTGTGGATAGATCTCAAAAGAGCAGTGCGTGCAAGACAGCCCAAGAAACTTGTAGAACTAGAAGCCTTTTGCAAGGACAAATGTGTGAAAATCCCCCAGGTAAGAACTGAAAGATTATTAGCTGGCTACAAAAAGTGTTTACAAGCTGTGATACTTGCCAAAGGGGGTGTTACTAGGTACTAACCATGCAGGGTGCCCAAACTTTTGCTTTGGGATTTTTTCCTTTTTTGTCATTTTGAAAATGTAAAAGAAGAAAAAAATTGTTTTTGCTTAAAATATAAAGGGAATGAGTCATCTTTAACTTTATGCCTTTTGGAGATCATTTCATCTTCAACTTGCTTAACTGTTCACAGTAACAGCAATTTTGACCAGGGGTGCCCAAACTTTTGCATACCACTGTACTGTTGTGTTAAATTCAAATATGATATGGGAACAGTTAGAGGGAGTCTTCACTCATTTCAACACCCTTTTCAATAACCACTATTTTATCAGGATGATATGAAAATTATGTCGCTTTTATCTCATCTAATCTCATCTCATTATGTCTAGCCGCTTTATCCTGTTCTACAGGGTCGCAGGCAAGCTGGAGCCTATCTATGTCGCTTTTATTATTAACTAGAAATAATATGGTAGCATTGTATTGCCACAGGAAATAAAGTTCTAATTTCTTTATAATCTGTGTTGTTTATAAATATGTAAAGTACAAATGAATCTGTTGAATGGTTAATCAATAACAAAATATAATGAGCTTGTTTTAATGTGCAGTGAATTGAAACCACAGACCACAACTTGGAACCTGCTGTGCACCACTTATTTCATGAACTTAATTACTTCTATAGATGATGAAAAAGAAACAAAAAGAAACAAAGCTGTGGCTATTCTAGCAGTAATCAACTAATCAACTAGTGAGCACAATTATCTGTGCCTACTTTAAATTGTTTTCCTTATACCTGCTGTGTGTGTGTGTGTGTGTGTGTGTGTGTGTGTGTGTATACAGTGGTGCTTGAAAGTTTGTGAACCCTTTAGAATTTTCTATATTTCTGCATAAATATGACCTAAAACATCATCAGATTTTCACACAAGGCCTAAAAGTAGATACAGAGAACCCAGTTAAACAAATGAGACAAAAATATTATACTTGGTCATTTATTTATTGAGGAAAATGATCCAATATTACATATCTGTGAGTGGCAAAAGTATGTGAACCTTTGCTTTCAATATCTGGTGTGACCCCCTTGTACAGCAATAATTGCAACTACACATTTCTGGTAACTGTTGATCAGTCCTGCACACCGGCTTGGAGGAATTTTAGCCCATTCCTCCGTACAGAACAGCTTCAACTCTGGGATGTTGGTGGGTTTCCTCACATGAACTGCTCGCTTCAGGTCCTTCCACAACATTTCGATTGGATTAAGGTCAGGACTTTGACTTGGCCATTCCAAAACATTACCTTTATTCTTCTTTAACCATTTTTGGTAGAATGACTTGTGTGTTTAGGGTCATTGTCTAGCCGCATGACCCACCTTCTCTTGAGATTCAGTTCATGGACAGATGTCCTGACATTTTCCTTTAGAATTTGCTGGTATAATTCAGAATTCATCCATCAATGATGGTAAGCCGCCCTGGCCCAGATGCAGCAAAACAGGCCCAAACCATGTTACTCCCACCACCATGTTTCACAGATGGGATAAGGTTCTTATGCTGGAATGCAGTGTTTTCCTTTCTCCAAACATAACACTCCTCATTTAAACCAAAAAGTTCTAGTTTGGTCTCATCCATCCACAAAACATTTTTCCAATAGCCTTCTGCCTTGTCCATGTGATCTTTAGCAAACCAGATGAGCAGCAATGTTCTTTTTGGAGAGCACTGGATTTCTCCTTGCAACCCTGCCATGCACACCATTGTTGTTCAGTGTTCTCCTGATGGTGGACTCATGAACATTAACATTAGCCAATGTGAGAGAGGCCTTCAGTTGCTTAGAAGTTACCGTGCGGTCCTTTGTGACCTTGCCAACTATTACACGCCTTGCTCTTGGAGTGATCTTTGTTGGTCAACCACTCCTGGGGAGGGTAACAATGGTCTTGAATTTCCTCCATTTGTACACAATCTGTCTGATTGTGGATTGGTGGAGTCCAAACTCTTTAGAGATGGTTTTGTAACCTTTTCCAGCCTGATGAGCATCAACAACGCTTTTTCTGAGGTCCTCAGAAATCTCTTTTGTTCGTGCCATGATACACTTCCCCAAACATGTGTTGTGAAGATCAGACTTTGATAGATCTCTGTTCTTTAAATAAAACAAGGATGCCCACTCACACCTGATTGTCATCCCATTGATTGAAAACACCTGACTCGAATTTCACCTTCAAATTAACTGCTAATCCTAGAGGTTCACATACTTTTGCCACTCACAGATATGTAATATTGGATCATTTTTCTCAATAAATAAATGAACAAGTATAATATTTTTATCTCATTTGTTTAACTGGGTTCTCTTTATCTACTTTTAGGACTTGTGTGAAAATCTGATGATGTTTTAGGTCATATTTATGCAGAAATATAGAAAATTCTAAAGGGTTCACAAACTTTCAAGTGCCACTGTATATATATATATATATATATATATATATATCATCTCATTATCTCTAGCCGCTTTATCCTTCTACAGGGTCGCAGGCAAGCTGGAGCCTATCCCAGCTGACTACGGGCGCAAGGCGGGGTACACCCTGGACAAGTCGCCAGGTCATCACAGGGCCGACACATAGACACAGACAACCATTCACACTCACACCTACGGTCAATTTAGAGTCACCAGTTAACCTAACCTGCATGTCTTTGGACTGTGGGGGAAACCGGAGCACCCGGAGGAAACCCACGTGGACACGGGGAGAACATGCAAACTCCGCACAGAAAGGCCCTCGCCGGCCCCAGGGCTCGAACCCAGGACCTTCTTGCTGTGAGGCAACAGCGCTAACCACTACACCACCGTGCCACCCATATATATATATATATATATATATATATATATATATATATATATATATATATATTCTCTTGCAAAAGCATTCATCTCTCTCGGTGTTTGTACTGTTTTGTCACATTACAAGCTGGAATTAAAATGGATTTTTGGAGGGTTAGCACCATTTGATTTACACAACATGTCTACCACTTTAAAGGTGAAAATTGTGTTATTATGACACAAACAATAATTAAGATAAAAAAACAGAAATCTGGAGTGTGCATAGGTATCCCCCACAACACACACACACACACACACACACAAAAAAAAAAAAGTCAATACTTTGCAGAGCCACCTTTTGCTGCAATTACAGCTGCAAGTCTCTTGGGGTATGTCTCTCTTCGCTTAGCACATCTATCCACTGGGATTTTTGTCCATTCCTCAAGGCAAAACTGCTCCAACTCCTTCAAGTTAGATGGGTTGTGTCAGTGTACCGCAATCTTCAAGTTATGCCACAGATTCTCAATTGGATTGAGGTCTGGGCTTTGATTAGGCCATTCCAAGACATTTAAATGTTTCCCTTTAAACCACTCCAATATAGCTTTAGCAGTATGTTTAGGGTCATTGTCCTGCTGGAACATGAACCTTCATCCCAGTCTCAAACCTCTGCCTAGCTCAAACATGTTTTCCTCCAGAATTGCCCTGTATTTAGTGCCATCCATCTTTCCTTCAGTCCTGACCAGCTTTCCTGTCCCTGCAGATGAAAAACATCCCCACAGCATGATGCTGCCACCACCATGCTTCACTGTCGGAATGGTGTTCTCAGGGTGTTGGGTTTGTGCCACACATGGCATTTCCCATGATGGCCAAAACGATCAGTTTTATTCTCATTTGACCAGAGAATCTTCTTCCATGTGTTTGGGGAGTCTGCCACATGCTGTTGGGCAAACTCCAAAAGTGTTTTCTTCAGCAATGACTTTTTTCTGGCCACTCTTCCATAAAGCCCCGCTCTGTGGAGTGTATGGCTTAAAGTGGTCCTATGGACAGATACTCCCATCTCTGCTGTGGATCTTTGTAGCTCCTTCAGTGTTGTCTTTGGTGTCTTTGTTGCATCTCTGATTAATGCCCTCCTTGCCCGGGCTGTGAGTTTTAGTGGGCAGCCTTCTCTTGTCAGGTTTGTAGTGGTGCCATATTCTTTCCATTTTGTTATAATGGATTTAATGGCGCTCCCTGGGATATTCAAAGTTTGAGATTTTTTTTTATGACCCAACCCTGATCTATACTTCTCCACAACTTTGTCTCTGACCTGTTTGGAGGCTCCTTGGTTTTCATGTTGCTTGCTTAGTAGTGTAGCAGAATCAGGGTCCTTCCAGAACAGGTTGATTTATACACACATCATGTGACAGATCATGTGACACTTTGATTGCACACAGGTGGATCTCAATCAACTAATTATGTGACTTATGAAGTGAATTGGTTGGAGCAGCTCTTATTTAGGGGTTTCATACGAAAGGGGGTGAATACTTATGCACACTCCAGATTTCTGTGTTTTTTCATCTTAATTATTGTTTGTGTCACAATAAAACAACAATTTTCACCTTTAAAGTTGTAGGCATGTTGTGTCAATCAAATGGTGCTAACCCCCCAAACATCCATTTTAATTCCAGCTTGTAATGCAACAAAACAGGACAAACACCAAGGGGGATGAATACTTTTGCAAGACACTGTGTGTGTACACACAGTAGTGTGCAAAAGTCTTAGGCGCATGTAACGAAATGCTGTCGACCAAAAATGGCTTAAAAATTATGAAATGAAATATTTCGACATTAAAAAAAATACTATAAACAGCAGTAAGCCATAATAAATGAAACAAAGTCAACATTTGGTGTGAGATGACCCTTTGCTTAAAAAAATAGTCGTCTCCGGTACAGTGAGTGCAGTTTTATAAGGAAATGAGCTGTAGGTTTTACTGAGCAACTTACAGAACCAGCCACAGTTCTTCTGGACACTTTGTCACACTCACTTCTTAATTTTGCACCAAAACCAAGTAGCCTTCATTATTTTTCTTTTTTAATCTGAAATGTGGTCTCTTGTGTAATATGCTGCTCAGATACAAACATTGTTTTTTCCTGTAACATTTAATTTCGTGCTGGAAAACGAATGTTTAGACTCTAAAATGTACTGATTCGATAATGTAGCAGTCATAAAATAGAAATCGATAAAGTTTGTATAAAAAAAAATAGGGTGCCTAAGACTTTTGCACAGTAGTGTGTGTGTGTGTGTGTGTGTGTGTGTGTGTGTGTGTGTGTGTGTGTGTGTGTGTGTGTTTTAACAAATAAAAGAGGTAGAAGCAACTTTCACACATAAAGCTGATATCACACCTTCTTTCCTATTGTGACTGGAGCACGTGAGTGTTATTACAATATATTATTAAATTACTTTCCTTAAGGAAAATGTAACTTGGCATAATGACCCAAATAATAAATGAAATAAATAAATATGAATGAAAATGTACTTTAAATTATATTTCTAATCTCATCTCTCATTATCTCCAGCCGCTTTATCCTGTTCTACAGGGTCGCAGGCAAGCTGGAGCCTATCCCAGCTGACTACGGGCGAAAGGCGGGGTACACCCTGGACAAGTCGCCAGGTCATCACAGGGCTGACACATAGACACAGACAACCATTCACACTCCCATTCACACCTACGGTCAATTTAGAGTCACCAGTTAACCTAACCTGCATGTCTTTGGACTGTGGGGGAAACCGGAGCACCCGGAGGAAACCCACGCGGACACGGGGAGAACATGCAAACTCCACACAGAAAGGCCCTCGCCGGCCACGGGCCTCGAACCCGGACCTTCTTGCTGTGAGGCGACAGCGCTAACCACTACACCACCATGCCACCCAGTTCATTATTCATTATTATCACAAATCCTGGGTAATGTTCTCTTACCTGATAGGATATAGGAATCTCAGATCTGCTTCCTTTATTCCCATATTCAGTGTCATTTTCCAAGCTTCTTGGCGCTTGATAACTCTCTCTATTCTGAGAGGCCGAGAGCAGCCACTGTAACCGCCTACACATTAAGGAGGGAGCGTGGTTGATACAGCACACCACAGAAGCTACTTCCCATTTTCTGACAATCCCATCATGTGGCATTCTCTGTTTAGCTTCTTTCCATGTTGCCAGAAAGATGTCACAGTTTAAAAGAAAAAAATCTTTCCATAAAGCACACTATCATTTGCAGTGTTATATATGAGAGAGAGAGAGAGAGAGAGAGAGAGAGAAGTCCCTGTCAAACAAAAGAAAATCCTGAGACAGTCATGCCAAGGAACTAAAAGCAAAACAGTAAGTACACCCTTCGCGAAGAGGGCAAAAGGGGATTATGATCACACTCATTAAACCGTCCCACTGTGGTTTAGTGCATGTCACAGGATTAGGATAGATTAAAATAGAATGTGGCGGCACGGTGGTGTAGTGGTTAGCGCTGTCGCCTCACAGCAAGAAGGTCCTGGGTTCGAGCCCCGGGGCCGGCGAGGGCCTTTCTATGTGGAGTTTGCATGTTCTCCCCGTGTCCGCGTGGGTTTCCTCCGGGTGCTCCGGTTTCCCCCACAGTCCAAAGACATGCAGGTTAGGTTAACTGGCGACTCTAAATTGACCGTAGGTGTGAATGTGAGTGTGAATGGTTGTCTGTGTCTATGTGCCAGCCCTGTGATGACCTGGCGACTTGTCCAGGGTGTACCCCGCCTTTCGCCCGTAGTCAGCTGGGATAGGCTCCAGCTTGCCTGCGACCCTGTAGAACAGGATGAAGCGGCTAGAGATGATGAGATGAGAAAATAGAATGTGGTTGTGGGTTTGCGTGCTTGTATTTACATGTTGTCTTTCTGACATTAAATACGATATGTCCACCATCATTCAAAAGCAGAATCAGATTTAGGCTTTTGGACCTAACAACTAGAAATGCTGGGAAGGCCTACTTATGATTTCAGACGCAGCAGGTTGCCACTTCATCCTGTCTTTTTATTTGCTTGTCTCTGCTTTTTCAAGAAGCTGATAATTTTTTTCGGAGCAGCTACGTCCCCTAAACTTCTTCTACGACAGAAATATTCTATGTTCACTTGAGTCACAGAGAGTCAAATACTATTCATTAAAATATCCATTCAACACAGAGTGTCTGCCAAATGTAATTACATTTTAATCATGTGATTTTTCTTTTGTGGTCACTGAATTACTGCTTTGCGACACTGTTGAATGTCACTCGAGGTGAAAGATAGCTAAAATTACTCATTTTACTTCTGAGTCACACAAATTTCAATATCAGTGAAAAAAGAGACTTTCTAAGCATGTCCAATTATGCTGATTAGATAAATTACTCCACAACACAGTCATCTAACTTAGTTGTATTTTGTATGGAAGGTAGTTCATGACTATAATTTTATTTTTATTACCATATTTAGTTTTAAATTTTATTAAAAGAAAAAAGCTACAGAGGTGACTGATCTACATAAATAATAACTCTTCAAATCTGAGAGGTGCTGGTCCCTGTTCTGGCATGATCCAGTACTCAGGTAAGTTGATAACAGATAGCTCTTTTTTTTCTACTGTTATCAATGGCCTAGGAGCAAGATGGAGTACATGTGCGTGAATGAGGGTGAAAACAGTGGAATGGTACAGCTGCAAGGAATAGAGGTAGTCAAAGCATTTGAGTTCAAATATCTGGGGTCAAGTGTACAAAGTAATGGCGAGTGCAGAAGCGAAGTGAAGAAGAGAGTATAAGCAGGTTGGAATGGATGGAAGAGAGGGTCAGGAGTGATTTGTGACAGAAGTATACCATCAAGAATTAAAGGGAAAGTGTACAAGACAATAGAGGCTTTGCACCGTCACGTGACCCCCATAGCAACGATAACTATGTCGCCATGACGGGGGCATGCTTGTAGTGTGTCATTCAGCCGAGTTTATTGTTATTGATCAGTATGGGAAGGTTTTGCGGCATTTTTGGATGTGCAAATCGTTCTGAATGAAACAAAGACATCAGATTTTTTTAAATTTACTAAAAGTAATGCATCATCAGGGGGAAAAAATAGAGGGATTTCTAAATATAGAAGGGAAATTGAAAAAAAAAACATTCAGCGGGACTCGGTGTAAAATGAAGAGGTCAAAAACCCTATGGTATGCTCACTTCATTTCCTCAAAGGTAAGAATTCCAAATAATAATAATAATAATAATAATAATAATTACAGAATTGCAGCAAGGTGCTCTTTCTTATACAGTGAAGTGAACATGATCAACACAGCGGCTTGTCACAGCCTAACCTTCACCAAGACTTAAAAAGTGCATTTACATTCGGGGATCCTTCGGAGCACATTGTGCGCATGCTTGGGACCCAGTCATTATGGGAAACACCTGATGCTGTTTCGAGTGCAATCAGCATGCGCATATAAGGATGCTGTTTTCACAGAGACTTTGTGAAGTATTCTGTCAGGTATGTGATGGAGATGGGTCTAAATGCAGGAAGAGTGTTTATTAGCAGGCGTGATATTTACAATAACAAAACACAAATGAAACCGAAAACAGAATCATAAGCATGGCTAGAAACAAATGTGACAGTGATAATGATAATACTTCACAAAGCCTCTCTGTCCTTACATGCATGTGCCAATTGCGCTCAAATCAGTATCAGGTGTTTCCCATAATGACTGGGTCCCAAGCGTGCACAACGCGCGCCGAAGGATCCCCAAATATAAATGCACTTTTTAAGTCTCGGTGAAGGTTAGGCTGTGCCGAGTCACTGGGTTGTTCATGTTCACTTCACTGTATAAGAAAGAGCACTTTGCTGCCTTTGTGAAATTATTATTATTATTATTATTATTATTATTATTATTATTGAATTCTTATCTTTATGGAAATCAAGTGAGCATACCATAAGGTTTTTGACCTCTCCGTTCAACACTGAGTACCGCTGAATGTTTTTTCCCATTTCCCCCTTCTATATTTAGAAATCTCTCTAGATTTTTCCCCTGATGATGAATTGCATTTGGTAAATAAATAAAAAAATCTGATGTCTTTGTTTCGTTCAGAACTATTTGCACATCCAAAAACCCAGCAAAACCTTCCCATGCCAGTCAATAACAACTAACTCAGCTGAATGAAGCACTACAAGCGTGCCCCCTGTCATGGCAGCGTAGTTACTGTTGCTATGGAGGTCACATGACGGTGCAAAACCTCTATAGTAAGACCAGCTATGTTGTATGGTTTGGAGACAGTGGCACTGATAAAAAGACAGGAGGCTGAACTGGAGGTAGCAGAGTTGACGATGTTGAGATTCTCAATGCGAGTGACAAAGTTGGACAGGATTAGAAATGAGTATATTAGAGGGGCAGCACATGTAGGATGGCTTGGAGATTGAGATGGTTTGGACACGTACAGAGGAGAAATCCAGGGTATATTGGGAAAAGAATGCTGGAGATGGAGTTGCCAGGGAGAAGGAAAAGAGGAAGACCAAAGATGAGATTTATGAATGCAGTGAAGGAGGACATGAGGACAGTTGGTGCTACAGAAAAAGACACAGAGGACATGAGGAGATGGAGGGATATTATATTATCTGCTGTGGTGACTCCTAATGGAAACAGCCAGAAGAAGAAGAAGAAGAAGCGATAGCCTACTTGCTGTTGAGATAAACTTCCCACATGTCCCATAACTTAACTATCTCCCATTACATAGCTATGAAGCAGCATAACAGAGTGGATTTGCTTCACTGCTGCTTGTTGAAGATTCTATGAAGTGAATTAGGGCAGTTGATTATCAGTAAACATGGGAAAGAGGCCTCTTAAAGGTGAAAGGGTATATAAATAAATTTTATGCAATGTGGCCCCCCTTCTTTTCCTTTGTTAAATTGTTACACTTCCCTGCAACTCCAGATACGCTGACATTTCTTTTTACTTAGCTGGTTCTTGACATAATATAGATGGCTACAGTTGTGGAACAGGGCTATTTCCTGTATTTTTTATTATTTACTATTTACTGTTTGTTCTCAAACACATTAAGAAGGCAAGAAATTGCACTGATTAACTTTTGACGAGGCACACCTGTTAATTGAAAAGCATTCCAGGTGACGACTTCATGAAGCTGGTTAAGATAATGCCGATAGTGTGTAAAGCGTCATCAAGGTAAACGCTGGCTGCTGTGAAGAATCTAAAATATGAAACATATTTATTTCTTTTAACACTTTTTTGTTTACCATATAATTCCATATATGTTTCAGATGTTATTTCATAATTTTGATGTCTTCAGTATTGTTCTACAATGTAGAAAATAGTCAAAATACAGAAAAACCTATGAATGAGCAGGGGTGTCCAAACTTTTGACTGGTACTGTATTAATACTGTCAGTAATGCAATATAATTAGCTACATTTATCAGCTATCTCTAAGCACTTTTTGAGATACAGAGTGGTATTATGAGAGAGGATGGTCTGCAGACCTCCCAAGTGACCCACATCTGGTGGGTCGGAACCGCAAAATGATATCCAAAAAATCTGACCTAGCAAGTCATGAAAAAAACATGCATCAGAAAAAGCTAAAGAGTAATGTCAATGATCTGTCAGGATTTATCTTTATATTATTAATCTTGCTGATACATGTATGTGTTTTTGGACCAATTAACAGCTTATTAAACAAATGCACGCATTTATACACACATGTATAGGGCCTGTACGTCTACTGGTACAGTGTTGCTTGAAAGTTTGTGAACTGTTTAGAATTTTCTATATTTCTGCATAAATATTGGTGCATTCATGTGCTATGGGAATTATGGTAAATACCAAACGCCGACATGGAAAGCACACATGAACGCCCCCTCTTGTGGTATTTTCCACTGGGCAACTCGTAGAAAATTTTGATACACGAGTTGCCGAGATGAGATGAACTTTAACCTTTTCAACATGGCGGCGAGCGGTACAAGACTAGTTTATGAACCAAGAAAGAAGTGGTTTTCACCTACGGGAAGCTGACTCTCATCTTTTAAACGAGTCATGTTATGTATATTATATGTATATTATAGCCGAATACAAAATATTCTGTGGCTGTCCAAAGAACGCCAACAATGATCTAGATACTGGCTACTCTCATTGTGGCTACAGCCAAATTTCCAAAAACTGCGTGGCATTCAATGTGTTAAGAAAATCTCTACTTGTCATGATCAGGAAATATTCAGCATTATTTACCTTTTGACTTTTGATAACTCATATTCCTGCTGCAGCTGATGAACAAGGCAATCTATAATTGTTTTAGCCAAATAACAGGCCTGATTCTGAATCTGGTCCACCATCTTTAATTTGTCAACAACAAAAGCATGTGAACACAACACACTGGTAAATACCACTTCCCAACTGGAAAATATCATCTTCCCATAGCACATGAATGCAGCATATGACCCAAAACATCATCAGATTTTCACACAAGTCCTAAAAGTAGATAAAGAAAACCCAATTCAGCAAATGAGACAAAAATATTATACTTGGTCATTTATTTATTGAGGAAAATGAGCCAATATTACATATCTGTGAGTTGCAAAAGTATGTGAACCTCTAGGATTAGCAATTAATTTGAAGGTGAAATTAGAGTCAGGTGTTTTCAATCAATGGGATGACAATCAGGTGTGAGTGGGCACCCTGCTTTATTTAAAGAACAGGGATCTATCAAAGTCTGATCTTCACAACACATGTTTGTGGAAGTGTATCATGGCCTGAACAAAGGAGATTTCTGAGGACCTCAGAAAAAGTGTTGTTGATGCTTATCAGGCTGGAAAAGATTACAAATCCATCTCTAAAGAGTTTGGACTCCACCAATCCACAGTCAGACAGATTGTGTACAAATGGAGGAAATTCAAGACCATTGTTACCCTCCCCAGAAGTGGTTGACCAACAAAGATCACTCCAAGAGCAAGGCGTGTAATAGACGGCGAGGTCACAAAGGACCCCAGGGTAACTTCTAAGCAACTGAAGGCCTCTCTCACATTGGCTAATGTTAATGTTCATTAGTCCACCATCAGGAGAACACTGAACAACAATGGTGTGCATGGCAGGGTTGCAAGGAGAAAGCCACTGCTCTCCAAAAAGAACGTTGCTGCTCGTCTGCAGTTTGCTAAAGATCACATGGACAAGCCAGAAGGCTACTGGAAAAATGTTTTGTGGACAGATGAGACCAAAATAGAACTTTTTGGTTTAAATGAGAAGCATTATGTTCGGAGAAAGGAAAACACTGCATTCCAGCATAAGAACCTTATCCCATCTGTGAAACATGGTGGTGGTAGTATCATGGTTTGGGCCCATTTTGCTGCATCTGGGCCAGGACGGCTTGCCATCATTGATGAAACAATGAATTCTGAATTATACCAGCGAATTCTAAAGGAAAATGTCAGGACATCTGTCCATGAACTGAATCTCAAGAGAAGGATGCAGCAAGACAATGACCCTAAGCACACAAGTCGTTCTACCAAAGAATTGTTAAAGAAGAATTAAGTGAATATTTTGGAATGGCCAAGTCAAAGTCCTGACCTTAATCCAATTGAAATGTTGCGGAAGGACCTGAAGCGAGCAGTTCATGTGAGGAAACCCACCAACATCCCAGAGTTGAAGCTGTTCTGTACAGAGGAACGGGCTAAAATTCCTCCAAGCCGGTGTGCAGGACTGATCAACAGTTACCGCAAACGTTTAGTTGCAGTTATTGGTGCACAAGGGGGTCACACCAGATACTGAAAGCAAAGGTTCACATACTTTTGCCACTCACAGATATGCAATATTGGATCATTTTCCTCAATAAATAAATGACCAAGTATAATATTTTTGTCTGGTTTGTTGAACTGGGTTCTCTTTATAGGACTTGGGTGAAAATCTGATGATGTTTTGGGTCATATTTATGCAGAAATATATAGAAAATTCTAAAGGGTTCACTAACTTTCAAGCACCACTGTGTGTGTGTGCTTTTATTATTATGATTATTAGGCTCATTAATTATTCAGGATCTCTTCCGTCGGTCCATTCCAGGAAAGAGTTAAGTTTGACTTCCTTGTTGCACGTGACAGTATCACATGACAGAGGTCTCGTGAAGTGTTGTTGCTTCTTGACAACTGAGGCAGCAGGTAATTCTGGTTACATTAAAAAACAAAAAAAAAGGGTACTGTTTGTTTATTTTTATTTATTTATCTTCTTTAGTGTTGTGTTGCGGTTGTAATGTCGGTTGAAAGCGCAGTAAAGGTTTACAGAGCCGCTAACCGAATGCTAAGCAGCCGGCTAATTTAACCTGGTTAGCTGACTGACTTTGGGATAAAACTGACAGTCAGACTTTTCCATTCAGCAAATGTTTGTTTTATATTTTATGTCGAATTTATATTACAGTCAGCTAGCAGGACAGGCATTACTCCATAAACTGCTCCTTTATGTGTCTGTGCATATATAATAACAACTAATTGAGCTAGCATACACCTGCTAATGACCTGTATTTGTGCAGAGCTAGTCAGCATTAAACTAGAAGAGTGAGTAGAAGATGAAGACTGGCCTGATGCTGCGTTCATGTGCTATGGGAAGATGATATTTTCCAGTTGGGAAGTGGTATTTACCAGTGTGTTGTGTTCACATGCTTTTGTTGTTGACAAATTAAAGATGGTGGACCAGATTCAGAATCAGGCCTGTTATTTGGCTAAAACAATTATAGATTGCCTTGTTCATCAGCTGCAGCAGGAATATGAGTTATCAAAAGTCAAAAGGTAAATAATGCTGAATATTTCCTGATCATGACAAGTAGAGATTTTCTTAACACATTGAATGCCACGCAGTTTTTGGAAATTTGGCTGTAGCCACAATGAGAGTAGCCAGTATCTAGATCATTGTTGGCATTCTTTGGACAGCCACAGAATATTTTGTATTCGGCTATAATATACATATAATATACATAACCTGACTCGTTTAAAAGGTGAGAGTCAGCTTCCCGTAGGTGAAAACCACTTCTTTCTTGGTTCATAAACTAGTCTTGTACCGCTCGCTGCCATGTTGAAAAGGTTAAAGTTCATCTCATCTCGGCAACTCGTGTATCAAAATTTTCTACGAGTTGCCCAGTGGAAAATACCACAAGAGGGGGCGTTCATGTGTGCTTTCCATGTGCTTTTCGTTTGGTGTTTACCATAATTCCCATAGCACATGAACGCACCATGAGACTAAGAGCTGAACGGTGCTTGTTGGTTACAGAGGTTTACTTATTTCCTACACTACCGTTCAAAAGTTTGGGGTCACCCAGACAATTTTGTGTTTTCCATGAAAAGTCACACTTTTATTTACCACCATAAGTTGTAAAATGAATCGAAAATATAGTCAAGACATTTCTCTGGCCATTTCGAGCCAATCGACCCCACAAATGTGATGCTCCAGAAACTCAATCTGCTCAAAGGAAGGTCAGTTTTATAGCTTCTCTAAAGAGCTCAACTGTTTTCAGCTGTGCTAACATGATTGTACAAGGGTTTTCTAATCATCCATTAGCCTTCTGAGGCAATGAGCAAACACATTGTACCATTAGAACACTGGAGTGAGAGTTGCTGGAAATGGGCCTCTATACACCTATGGAGATATTGCACCAAAAACCAGACATTTGCAGCTAGAATAGTCATTTAGCACATTAGCAATGTATAGAGTGCATTTCTGATTAGTTTAAAGTGATCATTGAAAAGAACAGTGCTTTTCTTTCAAAAATAAGGACATTTCAAAGTGACCCCAAACTTTTGAACGGTAGTGTACATGAGCTCTTGTGTTGTCTCAATTGAGCTGAAGAAGTCCCCCTGACTGTCTAGTCATTCTTCTGTTTCTCCTCTTTAGAGTTCAAGGTGAATATTAAGTACAGTATTTGGACATGGACATCCGAGGAGCGGTGGACGCTGCTGTCCCAACCAACATCATCGCCGCCAAGGCGGCTGAGGTCCGAGCCAACAAGGTCAACTGGCAGTCCTACTTACAGTAAGTAAGGGTAGTATCTCACTGGGCTGCGACAGCCTGCGACTAGTTGGAGACACAACCATTGCGATAAAGTATGCGAATTAGTGACAATTTTCACTTGGAATCTCACTGAATTGATATTCACATCGTCGTCGTCGTGGTGCTAGATGACTCAGGGGGGCTGAGCGTCTGTGGCCCGTCGCACAATATCCCTCCAGCCCTCTCTGTCTTTCGCTGCGCGGGCAGTAGTTGAAAGCCCCATCCCGGTCAAGGCCATCACTCCGTCCATCACACGCGTCTTTTGCCGGCCTCTTCGTCGTGTTCCGAAGACCATGCCAGTGATGAAATCGGCCACTATTCCCTCTGCTCTGATAACATGGCCAAAATACCGCAACTTCAGCTTGTCACAATACTTCATCAGATGCCAGCTGCCTCCAATCTGTTGCCTCACGTAGATGTTCGATTTCTTCTCAGTCCAGCTAATCCTTAACATTCTACGGTAAGACCAGTTCTCGAACACTTCGATTCTCTTCCGATCAGACTTTTTCAGCGCCCAAGACTTGGCCCCATAGGTGGCAATCGGAAACACCAGTGACCGGAGGAGGTGTAGCTTTGTGTGTTGACAGATGTTCTTATCCGTCCATACAGGGGCCAGGCTGATAACTGCCGTCTTTGCAATTGCAAGTCGCCGCCGTATCTCAATTATCGCAATTGTTGTGTCTCCAACTACTCGCAGGCCATCGCAGCTGAGCGAGATACCAGCTGAAGAACTCGCACTTCCTGTCTCACGGAAACTCTCTTGAGAAGGGTTCGCCGGGGCTATTTTGAGAGCAATTTTGTCGCACAAATTTTTCGAACATGTTCAAAATTTCAGCGACGAAGGAGCGACATTTTGCAACTCATGAGAAGAATGTTTCAAGACACTTTTGAAACTCTCTTGCGAATGACGTTCACAAGCTGTCACAGCCCAGTGAGATACTGGCTTAACCTTCAGCCAAAACCACAACAAGGGCCTAAAAAGGCAAAGCGTCTTATCATTCCTTTGCATGTGTATTTGTTTTTCTGCCTCTTATATTAGAGCACACCTTTGCCTAGGCTTGTAGTACTCAAGTCCAGGACTCGGAGTTTCGCATAAAATATTTATATCTACATTCATTTTTGTACTAATTTCGTGCAAGAGAATGCACATTCACCTGTTCAGACATCATGTTCAGGAACAAACTAACGTTAATGGCGCTAAAATGCCTGGAGAGAAGCCTCTAGAATCGTCCACTTTGCTTATACAGACTTCTTGTGCAGTGGGGAAAAAACCGCACTGCAATGTATTCCATATGTAGAAGAACTATCGAGGGGACGACGGGGACAACCTCGAACTTCAATCGTCATTTGGTAAGACTCCACCCAGAGGAGTCAGTGGCACGCTGTGTTCATTGCTCTGTTGATAGCGGGGTTTGCTTGCTGAGCGATGAACTAGCTAGTGTTAACCCTCTCTCATGTTATTTGCCCTGTTGATAGTGGGCGGGGCTTGCTGAGCGATGAACAAGCTTTTTATCTGTAGCCTGTTAGCTAAAATGGGGCAGTCAAGCGGTAACGTTCATCCAACACAGCAGCAGAGCCGGTTTCACATAAAGGCAGCAGCAGCCACTGTCAAATGGTGCGGGTGGAGTCTTGTTCTCGGACTCGACTTGGATCAATAGTAGACTCCACTCGAAATTTTCTTTAACGACTTGATTCGGACTTGAGACTGGACTCGGACTTGAGGTTTAGTGACTCGACTACAACACTGCTTTTGCCTCATGTGTTGTCTCAACCATGTTCTATCCATCCATCCATCTCCGGTTGAGAGTACACCGTGTGCATTCTGGCTGCTGCTTCTCACCGCAGCTTTTTATTTTATTTTCCCTTTTTCTTTTTTGTGTTTTGAGTAGTTTGTTTTTTGTTTGAGTCTTTTGTCTGCCGGTTGTAGTGTAGCTCCGGACCCAGTTTTGGGCGTCAGTTCCCTCCAGGCCTCGGTTTGCTGTGGCGATGCCTGTACTCCTAGCTGTGGACTGCAGTGAGCTTGTTGCTCTCTTTAACATCAGAGTTGTCCAGTGCTCTGTGCAGTGGTGCTTTTGTGCTTGGCGCGCTGTTGCCCGGCGGCGGCTATGCAGGTGGTGTAGGACTTATCTTCATGCGCCTTTTGGTGGTTCTGTGGCTGCTACACCATTGGAATGACATCCTGACCTTTATTTGGTGGACTCATATAAGCAGCCTTGGGTATGAGAAAGGCGCTATATAAATTTAACCACCTTCTTATTAACAATTAACATCTCCAGCTTAGTTGTGAAGGAATATTTTTATTCACACTAGAATAAATTTATTTTATTTTTTTGCGTTTAACATTTATAATCCTACTGTTTCTGCTTTATTAGTTTAGCTCTGATACGTCTACTGAATGTATTTCTTCATACTTCCCTTGGATTTTCCTCAAAAACAGGAACTAAACGGTTTTTCTTAACTTATAAAGATGGTGTCAGTGTCTTGTGACTGTGTGTGTGCGCACGCATGCAAGTAGCTCATTTATATTGATTTTTACTTTGGATTGGAATGTTTTGAAGAAGTTATCAGATAATCTATGTAGTTTTAAAATAGGTGACACTAGTATAGTGATTGAGAAATTCAACTAGGGTGTTGTGGTGGTGGTGGTGTGTGTGTGTGTTTTTGTTGAGGTTTCCCCCCTCCCCTCCCTTTCTTTCCCCACAACTATTTGTGAGGTTTTCACACAGAACATCACTACGGTGTGTCGTCTAATTCGAGGCTGTTTGTCGCTTCATGTTCAAATTTTTTTTTTTCCGTTTTCCCCGTGGGGCGGCACGGTGGTGTAGTGGTTAGCGCTGTCGCCTCACAGCAAAAAGGTCCTGGGTTCGAGCCCCGTGGCCGGCGAGGGCCTTTCTGTGCGGAGTTTGCATGTTCTCCCCGTGTCCGCGTGGGTTTCCTCCGGGTGCTCCGGTTTCCCCCACAGTCCAAAGACATGCAGGTTAGGTTAACTGGTGACTCTAAATTGAGCGTAGGTGTGAATGTGAGTGTGAATGGTTGTCTGTGTCTATGTGTCAGCCCTGTGATGACCTGGCGACTTGTCCAGGGTGTACCCCGCCTTTCGCCCGTAGTCAGCTGGGATAGACTCCAGCTTGCCTGCGACCCTGTAGAAGGATAAAGCGGCTAGAGATAATGAGATGAGATTTCCCTTTTCCCCGTTGGTGTTGTAACATAAAGTAGATCAAGTGATGCAACGCCGTCTGTATTACCCAAGTTTGGAAAATATCACTTCTCTACGGCTGTTAATGACGCAATCTACAAATATTAATCATAAATTAACTTATGAGTGGTGCTACAGATCATGAAAGTTATGTGAAAAGGCTAAGAACAGCGAATGTTACACAAGTATGTTTTCAATCTGGATTTAAACACCACAAGCTGTCCTGATGTAATCGCTGGTAAAGGGAGGTGAACAGGCCAACATTTATTTGCTGGTAAACATGATTTGAGATGTGTTTTGGTCCTTTTCAAAGCTAATATACTCGCTACAAAATAAGCGAGTGCATTAATTCCCAGGAGCTGATCATGACTATAAAATGTATTTTTTTTTTTTCTTTTTTATTTATTTATTTTTTTTGGTTGTGCATTAGTTTAAATAATGCAAGGCCATGATGTGCTGGAAAGAGGATAAACATTAAATGATTATTGAATCATTATAATGGCACCACTTGCTCATTTGAATGTTTAAAATGCAGATTTTAAACCCAACACGTGGAAAGTGGTTTTGCGCACACTAACCTTATTTGTCAAGCTAATAAATTTTATTTGATTGCATACAGTGGTAATGCATGTTCAGAATAATCGAATGGTTCATTACAGGTAATTTGCATGATATGTTAACTTGCTCTTAGTGCGAAACATCTACGCGAATCTCCGAGCTCCAGTGAATGAATGACGTCCCGACCGGCGTGAACTGGATGAATGAGTCGTGGGCAGACAAAATGAGTCACAGACAGCGTGAAATAAATGAACGAGCCGTGGTCAGCGCGTACTGAAAAGCTTGACCAGCATGTTAATTAAAGATCATGGCTCCATTTCTTCACTTTCATTTGTGTTTTGAAGGAGTTTTACTCAGAAAGAAGCCTACTACTGTGTTCTCTGTCCTGTATTCAGGAAAATGAAATACAGTCCTGTGCTGAAGTCTGAGGCACCCTATTGTTTTTCATACAAGCTTTGTTATAGATTTCTGTTTTCTGACTTCTACATTATCAAGTCAGTACAAAAACATTTTAGAGTCCAAACGTTCGTTTTCCAGCACGAAATTAAATGTTACTGAAAAAAAAAGTTTGTATCTGAGCAGCATATGACATAAGAGCGCACTTTTCAGATTAAAAAAAAGAAAACATAATGAAGGCTCCTGGGTTTTGGTGCAAAATTAAGACACGAGTGTGATGGTGTTCAGAAGAACTGTGGCTGGTTCTGTAAGATGCTCAGTAAAACTGACAGCTCATTTCATTATGAAACTGCACTCACTGTACCTGAGACGACTATTTTTATAAAGCAAAGGGTCGTCTCACACCAAATATTGACTTTCATTTATTATGGCTTACTGCTGTTTATAGTATTTTATTTTTTTTTAAATGTTGAAACATGGGGCGGCACGGTGGTGTAGTGGTTAGCGCTGTCGCCTCACAGCAAGAAGGTCTGGGTTCGAGCCCCGTGACCGGCGAGGGCCTTTCTGTGTGGAGTTTGCATGTTCTCCCCGTGTCCGCGTGGGTTTCCTCCGGGTGCTCCGGTTTCCCCCACAGTCCAAAGACATGCAGGTTAGGTTAACTGGTGACTCTAAATTGAGCGTAGGTGTGAATGTGAGTGTGAATGGTTGTCTGTGTCTATGTGTCAGCCCTGTGATGACCTGGCGACTTGTCCAGGGTGTACCCCGCCTTTCGCCTGTAGTCAGCTGGGATAGGCTCCAGCTTGCCTGCGACCCTGTAGAACAGGATAAAGCGGCTACAGATAATGAGATGTTGAAACATTTCATTTATTTTTAAGCCATTTTTGGTCGACAGCATTTCTTTACATGTGCCGAAGACTTTTGCACACTACTGTGTGTGTATATATCTGGAAATCATACATGCAGCAGCTTTGCAAGTATCTATACCGATTATCCGTCAGGGAGAAACACTATATTGCTTATCCAGGGACCCTGGGCAGGTTGTCAGTCTGTCACGGGGCTAACACGGAGACGAACAAACATTCATACCTATGGGCAGTTTAGAGTAGCCACTTGATTTAATCCACGTCTTTGGACTGTTGGAGGAAACCCACACAGGCACAGGGAGAACATACAAACTTCACACAGAAAGACCTCTGTTCGTAATGAGGTTCGAGCCCAGAACCTTCTTGCTGTGAAGCGACCGTGTTAATCACTGCACTGCTGCCCAGCTTTGCAAGTGTTAAGAAAAATACATCAGTTACTTTTTTCACAACTGCTGTTAAATGCAATTTAGAAATTCCCACTGTTTTCTTGGGTTTCTCAATTATTGCCTGTGACTAACAATCACACTCCTATCTGGCCTGTAAAATATGGGTCTGTCTCAGAAACTTAGTACCCCACTAAATATACTCAGTCAATAAACTATACGGTTTTGAATGGTGATGTTGGTTTTAATTTGAAATAAAATGATGAAAGAAATAATACAGATAAAACTAAATCTTTGATGTGAATACTCTATTCAGAATTTGGCGAAAATTCTGCAAATTTGTGGAAAAATGGCGGCTTGATCTGGGACATGATAAACGGTTGACTACATCGCATTCCCTTAAAAAGGTTGTAGTCCACTGAAAAGTTTACAGTTATCACTAATTGTATTTTAAGTTGTAACTTTATACACCTAAGGATTGGTGCGCTCACAGAATAATCATCTCATCTCATTATCTGTAGCCGCTTTATCCTGTCCTACAGGGTCGCAGGCAAGCTGGAGCCTATCCCAGCTGACTACGGGCGAGAGGCGGGGTACACCCTGGACAAGTCGCCAGGTCATCACAGGGCTGACACATAGACACAGACAACCATTCACACTCACATTCACACCTACGCTCAATTTAGAGTCACCAGTTAACCTAACCTGCATGTCTTTGGACTGTGGGGGAAACCGGAGCACCCAGAGGAAACCCACGCGGACACGGGGAGAACATGCAAACTCCACACAGAAAGGCCCTCGCCGGCCACGGGGCTCGAACCCGGACCTTCTTGCTGTGAGGCGACTGCGCTAACCACTACACCACCGTGCCGCCCCGAGTTATTTTATATGGAAATCAATTTTACAAAAGCATTTGAATTGTAGTCAAAAAAATTTCCCACAGTGGAGGCCAGATAAAGCAAGATGTTATCTTTATTCTTATTAAACATGACAAAAGAAACATTGAGTGTTAGGTAAATGCAAAAAAAAAAAAAGTAAAATTAGAAAGCTTTTTTTTTTTTTACCATAATGTCCCAAATGAGAGACCAGTTTCTGAGACAGACCCAGATATGATATGCTTAGGTTTGACAATATTATTCCTATTGAGCTGCTGGATGGCAGGTTTCCAAAATCCAAGATGGAAAATGCGTTGAAGATTGGATGGAAATTGGAGAAATCGAGGCAGAATGTGGTTTCTTGAATGCATGTATAAAACTATGTAGTATTAAAAATGTTTGGGCGGCTCGGTGGTGTAGTGGTTAGCGCTGTCGCGTCACAGCAAGAAGGTCGGGGTTCGAGCCCCGTGGCCGGCGAGGGCCTTTCTGTGCGGAGTTTGCATGTTCTCCCCGTGTCCGCGTGGGTTTCCTCCGGGTGCTCCGGTTTCCCCCACAGTCCAAAGACATGCAGGTTAGGTTAACTGGTGGCTCTAAATTGACCGTGGGTGTGAATGTGAGTGCGAATGGTTGTGTCTCTATGTGTCATAGGGCTGTGCGATGTCCCCTTAATTGGCATCGACGATGTTTACAGTGCAAACATCGTGATGGACGATCATATCGTGGGCGGGGGGATTTTAATACCACATTATTAAATATTATTATTATTATTAAAAGCATTAGATACTCATCCGAGGCTTTGGCACGTAAAGAAAAAAAAAAGCGCTAGGTGATGTGGAATATTTGGCCTTGATAACGGACATGTGGTCCAGCTGCAACATGATGCCCTATATGTCAGCTACCGTACATTATGTGGACCGAGAGTGGGCAATGCAGTCCAAATGCCTGCAGACGAGTTTCATGCCAGAGACGCACTCAGCAGACAATTTAGAAGACGCATTGCGCGAGACACTTGCCGAATGGAAAATAGAGGAGAAAAAGATCGCCTAACAACGGGGCGAATATTGTCACAGCCATCAGGCAATTGAAATGGCCGTGGTTAAGTTGTTTTGGGCACAATTTGAACCTGGCCATAACCAACTCGCTTGCGCAACAGAGGGCCAGTACAGACTGAGCGTTTGGAGTTTGCCGAGCAATCAACACTGCGTTTGCGCACAGCTGGCTTCGGAGAAATGAGCTGCGCAAAGCGCAGGTGGAAATGAACCTCCCCGAGCACTCACTGATCACAGTAAGATATTAATCTGCTCTAACAATGAAAGACTAGTATTTGAACTATGAGAAGAAACTACACTTAAGCTATTACTCATTGTTTATTTACACCATATCAATTGAAGATGCGTTTCGGCCTTTAGTGCGCACTTGAACGCGCTAATTTTTCCAATTTATTAGTGTTTGAATTATTGCACCAGCTTTTAAAATCATGATTTAATATTGTTTTTTTTTTTTTTACTGTC
Organism: Neoarius graeffei; assembly: GCF_027579695.1. Classification (NCBI taxonomy): domain Eukaryota; kingdom Metazoa; phylum Chordata; class Actinopteri; order Siluriformes; family Ariidae; genus Neoarius; species Neoarius graeffei. The sequence continues at coordinate 41,597,169 of NC_083569.1, forward strand.
TTTACATTTGTCAGAATCACCTTCATTCTTCCCTTTGGTTTGACATTATGGCTTAGAGTGGACCATTTTGTGTCTGAAAGTAGGCCTATTTACCAGATTAAAGTTATTTGACTTCTGCCGAAGTCTGCGCTTCACTGCCGTTTGATAAGGTGCAGTATTTCCCGACTGAAGTCGTTAATAGTGGCTATTTGTTTGAACAACATGACAAATTTTACATTAAAAGTATAGTGTAGGCTAAAAAATGAAGTCAAAATGTATTATTAGTAGCATACTGTATTTGTGTAACCACATGTTATGTTCACTAGCACATCCCTGCACCATAGCCTACGTGAACAAGCAGTAATAGGATATTACTTTATAATGATTTATATAATTATGTATTTATATATAATTGTTATATAATATATTTATATATTAAACAAAACTAACTAACTAAACTAACAAAAAACTAACTTTTTAGGTTAAATAGGCCCAGATGATACCGTATATGCATGTTTATGATGGGAGGGGGCGTGGTATCACGATGGTGGCTCTCCATCGTGATGGATGGCCACCATCGTCGATGGACGATGGCATCATCTATCGGCACAGCCCTAATGTGTCAGCCCTGTGATGACCTGGCGACTTGTCCAGGGTGTACCCCGCCTTTTGCCCATAGTCAGCTGGGATAGGCTCCAGCTTGCCTGCGACCCTGTACAGGATAAAGCGGCTAGAGATAATGAGATGAGATTTCTACATTATCGAGTAATGAGCCTATGGTCTGAGAGAGTTCTACACAAACACACTGAACTTTACAACAGCTGCATGCATGTGAAATGGAAATAAATTGACTAAGGCAGGAAAAACTATTTTGGATAAAATTGTTATTGTCCGTTACATGTAAAAAGTAACCAATAACCGAATTTCAACTCAATGTGCGATCTTCATTTTATGATGCAATTCACAACTATTCTATGGTTTTTCCTAAAAAAAAAAAAGTAGTGCTTGCAAAATAGGGGGCAAGTGATAATATTGGGGGACAAGTGGATATTTACACCCACTTGCCCAGGGCAAGTGGGTTTAAAAGTTAATGTCGAGCCCTGACTACTTTTCTCTCTCTCTCTCTCTCTCTCTCTCTCTCTCTCTCTCTCTCTCTCTCTCTTTATTTCTTCTGTCTTAACTGTTCAAGCACCAATCACCAAAGCAAATTCCTTGTATGTGAGAACGGACTTGGGAATAAACTTGATTCTGATTTTCCTGGCTTGAACCACAGCCTCTTTCAGTTGTTGGTCCCCCCCCCCCCCCCCCCCCCCCCCGGTCTCTTTTTCAGGAGAAATGCATGCTCAATTGGGTTAAAAACCTTCCACTTTTCCCCTGATTAAGTTCCTGCCGGTCTTCATGTTGGTTTATTCTTTTTATCAACAAATGCAGTCTTCACAAGTGAAACTCAAGGGTCAGAGTAGACATTCAGAGCTATTAATTGTTTTTAAGCAAACTCACCTGAGCAGCAGGAAACACATGTTGGTCACGTGTTCCAATATCTTTGATTACAGTGGGACTGCCGTATTTGTGGGGAAATATGTTCCGACATCTAACACGAATAGCTGGAACCGTAGATAGTAGTGAACCATGTATTAGCTTTTTTTTAAATGTAAATGTATGCCTGTTATGAAGTTGACTTTGTAAATTACACACACTGACATCAACAACAGTAACCAATAATAAAATAAAAGAATACACTGTACTAAAAGTTATGTAAATGTGGTCTCTCTCTCTCTCTCTCTCTCTCTCTCTCTCTCTCTCTCTCTCATATATGAATGAATGAACAGGATTCTGTTGTTTCCACTTAATATTTTTTCAGCCCGGGATAAACTGTGTATAACTGAAACCATGGTTACTGAGTCAGCGCATATTGAAGTCCCACTGTACTTGAAAAATGAGTGGGTTCTAACAAAAGGTGCCATGTTTGAAGTTGTTTAACATCTCATCTCATTATCTCTAGCCGCTTTATCCTTCTACAGGGTCGCAGGCAAGCTGGAGCCTATCCCAGCTGACTACGGGCGAAAGGCGGGGTACACCCTGGACAAGTCGCCAGGTCATCACAGGGCTGACACATAGACACAGACAACCATTCACACTCACATTGTTGTTTAACATCTAGATGTAAATATCAGTAAATGAATGCTGAAGTTCTGATCTGTCGTCTTTTTGTCTGTTCATCTTTTGAGCTCGGACCTGAATGTCTTCAGTGTATAGCAAAAACAAAAGAGATGCCATTCCAATACTTTTGGAGTGGATGATGTTTTTAAATAATATGGGCTGGCGTCGAGTGGTATATCAGATGTATTCCATTCAGCTCGCATGATTTTGAACGAGTTGAAGATGAGTAGCTGAATGGAATATATCTGATATACCATGAAAAAAAGCCAGTCTATTAATTCTTCTTTATTATTATTATGCATGCATATTCCTTTTGGTTGTTCAATGCATCTTCCTCTTTCAAAATTCTCGAAATCTTCCGTATTTAATCTGTTTGTCTCAGTCGCTCGCTAGCACGGAAGTTTTACATCTTCGACGTGTGATGTCCTGTTGTCTTGACAACCATGCAATATCGTAAACCATATTCAACACTCATTCTCCATTGGGTAGAGTGATGTAATACACATAGGATAAGCGATATGCTAACAATATTGCATGCTATCAAACCAAATGAATGAAACCTGCTAGAAGGGAATAGAACACGTTTTTATTCCATCAAAAAAAGCGTCCAGTGTGTATAATAATTTTGTATATGGGTCTGTCTCAGAAACTGATTACTGTGGGGGTACCCCACTAAATATACTCAGTCAATAAACTATATGGTTTTGAATGGTGATGTTGGTTTTAATTTGAAATAAAATGATGAAAGAAATAATACAGATAAAACTAAATCTTTGATGTGAATACTCTATTCAGAATTTGGCGAAAATTCTGCAAATCTGTGGAAAAATGGCGGCTTGATCTGGGACATGATAAACGGTTGACTACATCGCATTCCCTTAAAAAGGTTGTAGTCCACTGAAAAGTTTAGAGTTATCACTAATTGTATTTTAAGTTGTAACTTTATACACCTAAGGATTGGTGCGCTCACAGAATAATCATAACCGTAATAAAACATCATGCAAAATATTTGATCACCGTCATAACTCCATTTTCCGCAGACCCAAAACCAATACGATCGCGTGTTTTGATCTAAACGGAAAGCCTCGGGGTCAAGGTCACTACCTCACCAAAAGTAGGAACTTAAAATCACTACGTCATATAAACATTTAGTTATAAATCTGCGATTTTGTTTTTTAAAACGAAAGCTGAAAGTTAGGTATAGAATATGTTTCTGACAGAATATGTTCCGATGGTAGCTGGTCTTGTATGAATTTGAGCTATAAAATGAGTTGTGGTCTATTTTTTACCGTAGCGTGTTATTTGTGTGCGGGGAAGGACACACATTAACAATTTGCACGTGTAGAATGGAATTTTCCACTCCAGCAGTTAGAAGTTGATCATGCTTCCATTTGCGGTTTTTGTTACGCGGGTGATCTGTTCGGACGTTATCACTGAAAAGGGGAGTTTTGACGGTTTTATTTTGTTTTAGTCTTGCAGTATAAGGCAATAGAATGTTTCTTTTTCATCTTACTTTCATATTTCGTAGTGTTTGCGTATTTTTGGCCAATATTTTGCAACCATGGTCAATTTAGATCGAACTTTTGATAGAATCTACGGCCAGTCGTTTTGCCCCGCCCCCGCCTCGCGCTCCGTCCGGTGCGGTAGTGATGTCCCGTTGCTCGCGCGCGGCAGCAGAGACCCGCGCGACCTTCAGCCGGTACAGTCGCTGTTCTTTTACCAGCGCCGTTATTCTCATCTTTCCGGTGTGTTCTTGATTTTTCCATTGTGTCCTATTTCGCCATATCAAATCCCCAAAATGCATCATATTATTCATATTTAAGTGAATAATCAATTCAGTCATCATAACTTGGCATTTTTAACCCAAGCAATCAAAAAGAGGAAATTTATTCAATATTTTTCACTCATCTGTGAAGGAGGGGCTTTAATTCTTCATGATGGAGTTATTTTATATGGAAATCAATTTTACAAAAGCATTTGAATTGTAATCAGAAAAATGTTCTACAGTGGAGGCCAGATAAAGCAAGATGCTATCTTTATTCTTATTAAACATGACAAAAGAAACATTGGGTGTTAGGTAAATGCAAAAAAAAAAGTAAAATTAGAAAATTTATTTTTTGACCATAATGTCCCAAATGAGAGACCAGTTTCTGAGACGGACCCAGATATGATATGTCAAACCTAAGCAATGTGCCAGCATTGCAGTTCAAATGCCTTTTAATCATGTTTTATTTAAAAAACAAAACAAAACCTGGAAGCAGGAAGAGGAAATAAAATGAATGGCACATATAATCACTGTCAACATTTAATCATTTATAAGTTACTGTGAGTAACTTTCCTTATTTATCTGCTTGTTAAGTCTGAGGTCAATAACCCTTTCCGGGTCCAAATGCTGTTTCAGTGTTGCCAATTTAGAGACTTTTTCAGAAGATTTAATGACTCTTTCGACCCTTTTAGCAACTTCAGAAAGAGCCTGCTGACAAATCTAGTGACGTTCAGTACACGGGAGTGACTTTCTTGAACTCGGTATGGCTCTCCAGCTCACATCACAGTCGCTGTTTGTACGTGCTTCGAACCCAGGATCTCTCAACTCCCCATTAGTGTGTGACACCTGACTTGTGCTTGCGACAGTAACTGATCACCACCGTTTCTCCCACCCTCTCGCCTCTTGGTTCATTTTAAACTCTCCTTATGACATTTTAGAAGTACTACAAGCGACTAAACATTTTCCTTCATTGCTACTCACGGGCATTGCCTTTTTTTTTTTTTTTTTGTCTGCATTCTTGATAGAAAAGTTAGTATCCTGTAAATAGTTTTGTTCATAGTGTCATGACCAAAGATGACTTCCTTTCTATAAGAAATAAATGACAATACTTTTTTTTTTTTTCTATTTTCTGTTATCTTCGAAGTGAACCTCTTCCTTATTCGTGTGTTCTTATTACCTCGCCCGGGACGGAATCCACCAGGGGGCGAGGTATTGTTTTCGGTCGGGTTTCTTTGTTTTATTGTAAACGATATTACGGGAAAACGACTGGATCAGTCTTCATGAAACTTTCAGGATGGATGGGCATTGGTGTCAAAATGTCATGACATTTTGAGGGTCATCCGGTCAAGGTCACTAAAAACATCAAAATCGTTTTTGTTGTGGCTACTGCCTCATATAGAGGTGTGAGCCACTACGTCATCATGCTGTAAGAGGGTAACAATAGCGCACTGCGCATACATGTGTTCTGGTTAAAATGGCCAGTGAGTGTGTACAATTCAGTTCACCATTCGAAATAAATGGATTAGACTAAAGAAATCGCTTTCAGACATTTATGCTTATTACAGAGGGAAAGTGCGTTCCACTGAGCTCTAGCGCCAGGAAATAAGCGTTTGGGTCATGGCGACAGCGTGTGTCTGTCAGCCTCGGTTTGGAGGTTTCAGTTTCAAAAACTGTAAGAGGTAAGAGTAGAATAATATAAAGTACAGACACTTGGTATATTTTACGACGGGTTTTTTTAAAATTCATTTTTGTGGCTACTGCCTCAGAGTAAATATATATGCTATATTTACTGTATGGACATGATCAGAAAACAGTTTTATTTATAAACTGTAGCCACATGTATCCATACAGTACCTATTTTTTTTCGTGATATCTTCCTTCATCTTAAGTGCTCCTGGGTGAGGTTTGTTTTTTTGCCTGGCAACGCTTGTTTGCAGTTTTTTATGCCGTTGATCATGATGGATTACGAGTATGTAAGTCACACAGTGACTTTTTGAGCTTGTTTTGGCTGCTTTTCTCCCAGGTTATACAAGGTGTTCCAGAAATTGATGATATTTGAGATGTAAATATCCCACTAACTACATAGTCCAGGCAAATGAAACTGAACAGGTTTAATGTTAAGCAATGCAAGATTTATTCCTCAAAATCTGAGTGAGAAATTCAAAGGTATGTGGATTCCATGAGCGATTTCACAAATTTTCAATATTCGCACCGTCTGAGACACGGCACACGGGAAGTCGGTAGTCCAGCTCCTGCCAAACACGCTGCAGCATGTCTTTGGTAACAGTCTTTTCTGGTAACGGTGCATTTTTAGAGAATTCTGTCATAAATGCACGCTGCACAGTCTTGTTCGGGCGTGCTCGAACACACAAAACCCCTTTTCTTTTCCAGTGAATGGCACTTCTATGCCTAAAAAGATAAAAAAAAAAAAAAAAAACATTAAACATAAAATTTTGACCTGTTTCCACACATGCTGTTAAAGTGCATATCACGGGTAAATTCAGGAGCGAGATCAATGTAATTCTCCTATTTTATATTAAACTTTGGTCAAATATCTGTCACATTTTGCATTTTGTGCAATTTTTTTTTTTACCTTGGGCAATACCAGAAAAATTCAGTTGAAATCAAGCCATTTGAGGCGAATTGGTCCGCCTCTGAAAAAACTTGGCATTTGGATTTCCCGGCAAACATTCAGTGCATTTACATGCACATAGAGAAAATTGAATTTCTGCCGTTGCTCGACTGAAATCGAAGCTCTAAATGGCATGTAAACACCTTAGCTTGGCTGAAATTGAACCGAACTTGATTTCTCGCAATCGAGCTACACGACCTAGATTATGCGATTGTAGCCGAGCTACTTAGTGCATGTAAACCCTATCGAGCTACAGAGTCGAGCCGCTTACTTCAGCACTGCCCCTTCCGGAAGTGACGAGTGGCGAGACCAAAAGCGGGAAAAACAACAGCCTCGGTCGGCATGACAACGAATCATGACAATGGCATGAATCTTTTCTTTTTGTGGCATTGTTTTCACTGTTAAAATTTGGCTCACTTACTGTATCACCAAATACATCTGTACAGCTGTTGCATAGCTGTGAATTGTGTACATAAACAAGTCATTGTATTTGTGTGTGTGTGTGTGTGTGTATATATATATATATATATATATATATATATATATATATATATATATATATATATATATATATATAAAGTGTGGGTGTGTGTCCAACATCTGAAGAATGTCAATAAAAACAAAACAATTGAATTTTTTGTGTGTTTATTAAGACATAAGTTAAATTGTAAGCAAAAAAAAAAAAATTTTTTTGTAAGCAAAAAATGGACTTTAGAAAAATATTATTGTGCAAAATAAGTTGTCTTACAAAACAGTGGTCTGCGCCGACAGTTTGTAGCCATACAGTCTGTTAGAGCAAGCCTAACAGCTTGAACTGCCAGTGTTGCCAGATTGGGGGGTTTTAAGTGCATTTTGGCGGATTTGAACATGTTTTGGGCTGGAATACGTCAGCAGTATCTGGCAACACTATAGCTCTTCATGACAACCGGAAGTGTACCAACACGATGGGGCGTGTAGCGCCACCTGTGGCTCGGGTGCACAATGCACCTTGCACAATAGCCCGATTTCACTTGTGCTTGTAGGATTGGATTTCTCTGGCACCCCTGCTGGGATTCTTTGCTTGATTACCGACAGTAGCTCGATTTGGATGTGCATGTAAACGTACTGATTGATTTTCGTGACGTCGCGTGCGGGACGCCTCCCTCTGAATCCTACGTCAGCGCTGGTTTGTTTATGAGAAAACGACCTGGTGGTTTTCTGCAAATTTCTTCAACGTTATCGCGTAATTATTAAAATGGTTAACAGATGTATCGTAGGAGGGTGTAGCAACACCAATCTTGATGGGATTAGTACTCATCGTTTTCCAAAAGACCGGACAATGAGAGAGAGAAATGGGAGCGCTTGGTCTACACAGGCTGTGCACTGAAACCGTGCAGAGCTCGCGCAGCCTGCTGGCGCTTCCGCAGGTAACGTCACGAATCTGGCTCCAGACTCCCTTGGGATTTTTCCAGACGCGTTTTATTTTATTTTTTTCTGCTGTAGACAGATGGCCTTATGCAAAATTACCCTTCTGGATGAGCGTGTAAAGGGACGTACTTTCATATTTAAAAAAAAAAAAAAAATTGGTCCAGCATATGCACTTCAAAATTTGAGGTCAATTGAACAAGAACTGGCAAAATGATGATGAGATTGTGAAATGATATTAAAATGTTTTGAAACACCCGGCGTAATCGGTCTCGTTATGTTTAGGGGCCAGATGATCTCAGGAGAGGACTGTGAATTCATCAAGAAGTTTGAGGTCGCTCATTCTGAGCAGAAGCAGGCAATTCTGACAAACGAAGGACATCAGGTAGGTTGTGATTATATGCTCACTGCCTTTGTTTCCCCATATTCTGATGTAATGATTCAATCTTTAGTCCGTAAAATTGTTCAAGGTTAATTCTTAACACGTTAATGATTTTTTAAATGGAGTTTTAGCAGGTTAAGATGAATTCCTTTAATGGTTTAATTGTTTACAGAAAAGTCATTTATGTCTTGTGGAAATGAATTTTCATGTTTGCTTTGCTGTTTTAAAATCAATATTTGATTGCAGTGTGCAAAGACCTTTCTCAACCTAATGGCTCACATATCAAAGGAGCAGACGGTTCAGTACATCTTAACTCTGATCGATGACACTTTGCAGGTAGGACACACCTACACACACTTGCATGTGTAGTAAATGTGAACGTTATGATAGGTGTTGACCTTTATTTATTTCCTTTAGGCCACACCAATTTAATTAGTTGGTTCTCGGATTTTTTCAGGAAAAATATGAAGCGAGCGAGCGAAATAAAAATAAAATTTAAAAAATGCTCTGATGGTAAAATTAACAGTGGAAGTAGAGGGCTTTCATAATAGAGAAACAAAACAAAGACAGTACCAGTGGTTCCCAAAGTGGGGGGCACGCAGAGCCATTGTAGGGGGGGCGCGGAGCACGGATGGAATGAATGAATCAATAAATTACACTGCTAGCATAACATGGAGAAGTTTTTGGCGGGGGGCGCGGGGCTCCCACGTAAACGCAAATCAGAGGATGAAACATCGCCAAATGTGCTTCCAAAGCAAGTTCATTCCCAGGCAAAGACAAGAAAATATGACGACACATATCCAGGGTGGCCGCGGGTCCTTAAAAAGTCTTAAATTTAATTTTCCTAAAATAAGGCCATTAAAAAGTCTTAAATTGTCTTAAATTTCAAACCCCATGGTCTTAAATTTTCAATCTTAAATTTATGGAGATTTTACTCAGTCATATCGTTAAAATGTGGTACACTTTGGACGGGGAAAAAGTTTAATCATTTTTGATGCTCATAATTATACCGCGCAGGCTCCGAATCCACCGGTTGCTAGACACACGCGTGCTTGACAACCACTCAGTGCCTGATCTGTTGATTGGAGGGTAGTCCGAGCCACAATGGGTAAATGTAAATTTAATGATAATTGGCTGCAAGATGCAAAATACTCGTGGTGGCTGAAAGCTGTACCCAAAGATGCCAACGAGGCATACTGTGTAGCATGCTGTAAGACTTTTAAGTTGGGCACAATGGGGATAAGAGCGGTGGACTCTCATATGAAGAGCGCCAAGCACGTTGCTTTTGCTAAAGGCCGCGAGCATCAGCCTCAAATATCCGACTTCAGCGCTTCCACCACTAACGGTCGTGGAGAAGAGGATAGATCTGCGAGATGTAAGAGAATATTGTGTGTGTGTGTGAGAGAGAGAGAGAGAATATATTCTATTGCGTGCATGTGAGACAGGGTTTTTTCTAGAAAAATTTAGTATGAGGGCGCTCACCATGGCGAGGGAGCGAAGCCTTTGAAAAATTGAGGCTACAGTGGGACATTCTGAGGCTGAGAGGGAAATTGTAACAAATTGTCTGTCAACATTGAAAAAGAAAGAAGTAATCTTCTTCTGCCCCGGACAGTCTTTGGCTTTCTAACGTTTCGTGCCGCAGGATGACATCTTTAAATGCCCAAGTGTCAACAAAAACAACTCGCGAACTACTTCTGTCAAAAACTCCCGCGCCGGTGGGTGAAAGGTCATTCAGTCTCAAGAAATCTCGCTCCACAAGTCAGCTGACCTTGTATGTAACCCATGTCAAATCTCGCGAGAGCAGCCGCGACAAGTAAACAAACAACATGGCGCCTCAGTCTGGAAAACGCCAATTTGGATTGTTTTTGCACCGTCTGGCGGTGTATCTACTATGATTGGAATATTTTTGGAGTAATTATAACGTATTTGATGATCAGACACATTGTCACGTGGTGTTGCTGGGATGTTTTCACGGAGAAAAGATCGTTTTGAGAAAGATTGCATGTTGTGCAGTAGCATACAAGTGCATGGCCTAAGTGTGACTCGGGGTTCAATCGGCATTTCGGTAAGAGGGCGCAGCGCCCCTGTTTCCCGGTTTAGACGAAAGCCTGTGAGAGAATAGTATTGTTTGTGTGTGGGTATCGTTCCAAGTGTTTTAAGAAGTGCAGGTGAGTGAGCCGAAGTTTCAGGTGTATGTGCATTCACATTGTTTAACTGTTGTTTTCTGCATTGTTGTTTGACCAAAGACGGAATTGAACAATTCTGCTTACAATGTGACTCCCCAAGCAGAGAAAATAATAATAAAAAAAAACTGTTGCATTGGATTGTGTGTGTGTGACTTCATTCGCATTTTCACAGTGTTACATTGGAGTCAAACGTTGTGACTGCATTCTGATTGTCACATAGTTACAAGTTTATCCGATCCTTATATTGTGTTCTGAGTGTGTGAATGCCTGTCAAGGAAAAGAAATGAAGTACTTCTACTAGAATTGTGTTTTCTGGTGAATGTTTACAAGAACAATAAGTTACATTAAATTATATAGTTTTTTTTTTTTTTTTCAGAAGAGTACGTTTTTGCATGACTTTAGATTTGGTCTTAATTTTTTTTGGAATATGGTATGAAAAAGTCTTAAAGTGCCATTCCACCATTGGATGTATTCTTTGGCATAAAATACAATATATTTTATGACAACATGACTAGACAGAGAAATCTTTTAGCTTCAAAATGATATATCAAACACAATTTTTTGACAACGACAAGTATATTAATTTTGCGACCAAAGTCACCTACCCTTTTAATTTCCGCGCGGTAGTGAAACGTGATGTCATCGGCAGGTTCCCCTTCTTGTGTACCACGTGTCGGTCTATTTTTAGACCAGGAAACCCCCAAAGTGAGAGAGTCATTTCTCCTCGTATATGGGGGCCAAAAAAATTGCGAAAAATTGAGTTAATATTTCAGTTAGCTAGATTTATTGGTATTATTTTTATCGCGTTCTATCCGCCATTGCTGATAATGTGTGCCACGTCACGTGGTACACAAGAAGGGGAACCTGCCGATGACATCACGTGCGGAAATTAAAAGGGTAGGTGACTTTGGTCGCAAAATTAATATACTTGTCGTTGTCAAAAAATTGTGTTTGATATATCATTTTGAAGCTAAAAGATTTCTCTGTCTAGTCATGTTGTCATAAAATATATTGTATTTTACGCCAAAGAATACATCCAATGGTGGAATGGCACTTTAAGTCTTAAATTTAACTTGGACAAACCTGTAGACACCCTGCATATCTTGTCTTTGGCTTCACCTGTACAACGGTGGGTAATGAGGAGAGACCGCAGTGTGTTGTCTGTCTTAAAGTGCTAGCTTGTGACAGCTTGAAGCCGAACAAGCTAAGACGCCACTTGGAGACAAAACATCCAGAGCACAAAGACATGCCAGTTGAGTTTTTCAGACAAAAACTCGTAAACTGCTGTGCTCAACAGTCCCTATTTACTAAAGCTGCATCCGTGCCGGCAAATGCTCAACTCGCCTCATATAAAGTTGCCTACCGAGTGGCACAGTGTAAAAAGCCACACACAATAGCGGAGGAATTAGTACTTCCCTGTGCTGTGGACATGGTATCAACTATGCTTGATGACACCGCAGCCAGCAAACTAAGGGCTATTCCTCTGTCCAACACCACCATCGGCAGGCGCATTTATGACATGTCAAAGGACCTAGAGGAGCAGCTTAATGACAAAGTGCATGACAGCCACTTTTCAGATGGATGAAGCCACTGACAGTAACAAAGACTGTTTATTAATTACTTACGTCGGATTCATAGATGGAGATGACATGAGGGAGGAATTGCTTTTCTGCAAAAAAAGTTACTGGCAGAGCCACAGCAGAACTGTTTAAAATCACTGACTACGTTTACATGCACATCCAAATCGAGCTGCTGTCGGTAATCGAGCTGAAGGTCCCAGCAGGGTGCCAGAGAAATCCAATGCTACATGCACACAATGAAATCGGGCTATTGTGTGAGGTGCATTGTGCACCCGAGCCACAGGTGGCGCTACACGCCCCATCATGTTGGTACACTTCCGGTTGTCGTCATGAAGAAGAGCTATTCAAGAGTGTAAACAAAGTTATCAGTTCCGTGTTCTCCATTGCGCGTTTTTCTCCCGTCCATGAATTTTAATATATTCAACTCCTTAAGCTGAATGAGCATGAACTGTCTCCTCATTGCTCCAGAAGTGCACGTTTCTGCTTGCGTGTGGCAGTGGGGGCGTGGTCAAGCGCCGGTCTGTGACAGGAGGGCGGAGCCAGGGAAGGTGAGTGGCAGAACGACGGTACACCTGACGGTAATTAACCTGTGTTTGTGTGTCTTCCCAGTAACCGCGCCCTATTTAAGGAGGCAGAGGGAGAGCAGAGGGGACAGCTCATCCCGGGACTAGAACACAGCGCGTGCGTGCGTGCGCGCTTCTCTCAAGAATAAAAGTAGGCTGTTAAACTGAAAAGTCTGACAATAAAAAGCCTATTAGTACCAGAAGCTTTGTCCTGCCGTCCTCTGTGCTCCACCCACACTTCAGAGAGCTCTACATTGCCATTTTCTCTTCTCCGTTTGTTCCTCCTGACCTCTTCTGCTGCTCGCTACTACTGTTGTCATGCCGACCGAGGCTGTTGTGTTTCCCGCTTGTGGTCTCGTCACTCGTCACTTCCGGAAGTAGCTCGACAACTAGCTCGATAGGGTATACATGCACAAAGTAGCTCGGCAGAAATCGCATAAACTAGGTCGTGTAGCTCGATTCCGAGAAATCAAGTTCGGTTCAATTTCAGCCGAATTAAGGTGTATACATGGCATTTTGAACTTTGATTTCAGTCGAGCAACGGCAGAAATTCGATTCTCTCTATGTGCATGTAAACGTAGTGACTGACTCTTACTTGAAAGAGGCCAACCTGAAATGCGAGGACTGTGTGGGGATCTGCACTGACAGGGCGCAGGCTATGGCTGGGAAACGGGCAGGGCTACAAGCACTCATCAAGCGCGTCTCCCCCAATGTGCAGTGGACGCACTGCATGATACACCGCGAAGCACTGGCATCTAAACAGCTGAGTCCCAAGCTGAATGATGTAGTGACCGACGTTATTGCCACCGTCAACTACATCAAAACACGACCTGTCAAAGCCCGGATTTTTTCGGCACTGTGCGAGGAAATGGGCTCCGACCACACAGCTGTTCTGTTTCACAGCGAGTCCCGATGGCTGTCACGTGGGAAGGTGCTGTCCAGGGTCTTTGAACTGCGAGATGAAATCTGCATCTTTTTGAAGGAAGAGGGCAATGATCTTGCCCACAAATTTTACTGTAACAAGTTCCTCATGAAACTTGCATACCTCAGTGACATGTTTCTGAAACTCAATGAAGTGAATTTGCAGTTGCAGGGCACAAATACACACCTCCCACATCTGGCAGATAAAATCACATCATTCACCAGAAAACTTGAGATGTGGCTGTAGCGAGTGAAGGTTGGAAATGTGGACTCATTTGAGAACCTGAAATCAATCACTGAAGACAACAAACTGCAGAACACAGTGATCCCATGCATGAAAGCACACATCTCTGCCCTTCAGAACCATTTCCAGAAATATTTCCTGATGCAGGATCCCAAAGAATATGACTGGATCCGTGACCCCTTCAGTGCAACACCACCTGCCGACTCCAGCACGTCAGAGGAGGAACAGTTCATTGATGTCACCTCTGATTCAACAATGAGGCTGCAGTTTCAGTCAAAGACACTGGCTGCATTTTGGATTGGAGTGGAGAAAGATTACCCACTGCTAGGTAAGAGAGCCCTGGCCATACTACTTCCTTTTGCCACATCCTACCTGTGTGTGTGAGGTTTTTCTGCTGTGGCCTCAATCAAGATAAAATACAGATCAAAGCTGGACATTGCCACTCTGAGTTCATTTTCAATCTCAAAACTGCAACCCAGATTTGAGAAGATCTGCAGCATGAAGCAGGCCCACACCAGTCACTGAAAAGATGCGAGGATTAAAGGTCATTTTTGCACAACAAATCTTTAGGTTTTTGTTTTTTTAGTGCTGTCAAAAATGTCGCGTTATTAACGCGTTAACTTGACTCAATTTTAATGGCGATAATTTTTTTATCGCGAGATTAACGTTCTGTGACATGATGCCACGCCCCGCACAGCCAGAGTCCTCTGCCCTCCCCCGAAGAGCCATGGTGCTCGGCTAGGTTTCATTTTCCCATCGGTGGCTCCAGCCCCACTTTGCAGTGGCTGTGACAAGACGTGTTATGCTCTGCAATAAAAAAAAAAAAAAAACATTGGTACAACCAGTGTTCGAACTATGCCGTTATTTTCGGGGGGGTCCCTTATTTTCCCTTGGGGGGGGTGCTTGCGCTTGTCTCAGAGCGCAGATCTCCATCGCGCGCTCACTTCAGATATGCAAATGCTTCCCGTTACACACGATTGCTATGTCAATAAACATCATTTTGCCAATATTTTAGAGACCCCCCCCCAACATTTCCCAAATCATGTTTTCAAGGGATCTCATGTCTGTTTCAGGGGATCTCGGATCCCCCGAGTACCCCCGTAGTTCGAACGGCGAGCAAGCCCATTCACTTTTTTATGCTGATAAGAGAATTACAATGGTTTTTCATGTGACAAAAATGTGCGATTAAATTGCGATTAATCGCGAGTTAACTATGACAGTCGCGATATTAATCGCGATTAAATATTTTAATCGCTTGACAGCACTAGTTTTTTTTTCTTCTCAGGGAGTTGGTCATGTTTTAAAACCCATTTTTGCGGAGAGGCAATGTTTGAAAACTGCATTGATAATGTTGAATATTAAAAAAAAAGAAACCCGTTACACAGTTAAGGTGCTTGAAAACAGTTATACTTAAAATAATTATATTGCAACCTGTAGTTTATGGCAGTTTACTTTTATTTGTTCAAAAAAGGTTGAGGTTTGTATTAATAAACTGCAATGGAGTCTGAAAAAATGTGTATGCGTGTCCTGTTTATCTTTTTTTTTTTTTTTTAATCTTTTTGTCTGGGGGGGCCAAAAATTTTCTTATCTACCAAAGGGGAGCCCAGCAGAGAAAGTTTGGGAACCACTAGACAATACATTATTGTTACACATTTCATATGGCTCTTTTAATAGCTTATCTTATTTCCACCCATATGCATTAAGGATAATTGAAAATAAGTCTGAAACAACAGTCTTGTGACTAATAGCATTAGAACGACAAGATCGCACTGTTTCACCAGATATGCGGACGGTAGCCTATGTGACTAAAACTCCGTGATCAGTTTAACCGAGATGAATATTCATCAATGTGCCCTCTTGAATTTCGACACATCTGTCAAAGACTTTACGCTTCTGTTCGCTGAATATCCTAACAATCACACAAACAGGCTTTGCAGGATTCCCCTCCACAGGCATGTTTTTTTGCATTTTCTTCAAGCGGCGATTCCGAGAACCAACTAATCGAATTGTTGTGGCCTTAATACAAGTTTAACATTGTAATTCTCAGTTCTCATTCTTTTAGAGGTCATCATGTTGTTTTTAGCTGCTCAGATACACTTACAGTACTGAGCATACGTTAATAAGAATGGGTAACTGCATGAATGCCTGTACACCTCAATCAGCCAGTTATGTGGCAGCAGCACAGTGCATGAAATCATGCAGATACAGGTCAAGAACTTCGGTTAATATTCACACCAAACATCCGAATGGGGAAAAGTGTGATCTCTTTGATCGTGGTATCATGGTTGGTAGCAAGTGGACTGGTTTGAGCAGTGGCGAGCCATCACTATTCGAACTGGGACTTGAGCTGAGCAAAAACTTAGCCCGACACACCAAAAAAGCAACAGGGCAAAGGATTTTGCACAGGATTAGCGGCAGGCTGCCATGTAGCTTCGTTGTGTGTAGCTGTTGATGTTGATTTTAAAAGTAAGTAAATTACATCGGGAAATGAATACTTAAGTCTGAGTGAAAAATACTGGCGCGAGTGCGTAACCGACTATAACCAGTCAGTTACTCAAATAACTACAGTGGTGCTTGAAAGTTTGTGAACCCTTTAGAATTTTCTATATTTCT
Organism: Neoarius graeffei; assembly: GCF_027579695.1. Lineage (NCBI taxonomy): Eukaryota > Metazoa > Chordata > Actinopteri > Siluriformes > Ariidae > Neoarius > Neoarius graeffei. Next base: position 41,613,598 of record NC_083569.1, read on the forward strand.
GCATAAATATGACCTAAAACATCATCAGATTTTCACACAAGTCCTAAAAGTAGATAAAGAGAACCCAGTTAAACAAATGAGACAAAAATATTATACTTGGTCATTTATTTATTGAGGAAAATGATCCAATATTACATATCTGTGAGTGGCAAAAGTATGTGAACCTTTTGCTTTCAGTATCTGGTGTGACCCCCTTGTGCAGCAATAACTGCAACTAAACGTTTCCAGTAACTGTTGATCAGTCCTGCACACCGGCTTGGAGGAATTTTAGCCCGTTCCTCCGTACAGAACAGCTTCAACTCTGGGATGTTGGTGGGTTTCCTCACATGAACTGCTCGCTTCAGGTCCTTCCACAACATTTCCATTGGATTAAGGTCAGGACTATGACTTGGCCATTCCAAAACATTAACTTTATTCTTCTTTAACCATTCTTTGGTAGAACGACTTGTGTGCTTAGGGTCGTTGTCTTGCTGCATGACCCACCTTCTCTTGAGATTCAGTTCATGGACAGATGTCCTGACATTTTCCTATAGAATTCGCTGGTATAATTCAAAATTCATTGTTCCATCAATGATGGCAAGCCGTCCTGGCCCAGATGCAGCAAAACAGGCCCAAACCATGATACTACCACCACCATGTTTCACAGATGGGATATGGTTTTTATGTTGGAATGCAGTGTTTTCCTTTCTCCAAACATAACGCTTCTCATTTAAACCAAAAAGTTCTATTTTGGTCTCATCCGTCCACAAAACATTTTTTCCAATAGCCTTCTGGCTTGTCCACGTGATCTTTAGCAAACTGCAGACGAGCAGCAGTGTTCTTTTTGGAGAGCAGTGGCTTTCTCCTTGCAACCCTGCCATGCACACCATTGTTGTTCAGTGTTCTCCTGATGGTGGACTCATGAACATTAACATTGGCTAATGTGAGAGGGGCCTTCGGTTGCTTAGAAGTTACCCTGGGGTCCTTTGTGACCTTGCCGACGATTACACGCCTTGCTCTTGGAGTGATCTTTCTTTGTTGCTCGACCACTTCTGGGGAGGGTAACAATGGTCTTGAATTTCCTCCATTTGTACACAATCTGTCTGACTGTGGATTGGTGGAGTCCAAACTCTTCAGAGATGGTTTTGTAACCTTTTCCAGCCTGATGAGCATCAACAACACTTTTTCTGAGCTCCTCAGAAATCTCCTTTGTTCAGGCCATGATACACTTCCACAAACGTGTGTTGTGAAGATCAGACTTTGATCGATCCCTGTTCTTTAAATAAAACAGGGCGCCCACTCACACTTGATTGTCATCCCATTGATTGAAAACACCTGACTCTAATTTCACCTTCAAATTAACTGCTAATCCTAGAGATTCACATACTTTTGCCACTCAGATATGTAATATTGGATCATTTTCCTCAATAAATAAATGACCAAGTATAATATTTTTGTCTCATTTGTTTAACTGGGTTCTCTTTATCTACTTTTAGGACTTGTGTGAAAATCTGATGATGTTTTAGGTCATATTTATGCAGAAATATAGAAAATTCTAAAGGGTTCACAAACTTTCAAGCACCACAGTGAAAGTCTCTGTGTGGCTAATTGATGATGCAGAGGAGGTGAAGAGTCGATCTGTCAGCATTTATTCTGGAAAACAATAAATGTCAGGGCAATCAACACACGGAGACAGGTGAAAGAATTCTGGCATCCCTCTTTCCAGACGTCCCAAGCACGATTAAAAAAAAAAATGCATACTGTAGGCTACATACCATTGAGTAGGCTGGCTACCTCAGGGCTCGACATTAAGGACTGCCTGATTGCACGGGGCAAGTGAAACATGCATTCGGGCAAGTGGGATATGTCCCCAACATGCCTGACCGGGCAAGTTGGAATGAGCATATATAATGAACTAGCACCGCAAAAATGAGGTTTTTTGATCTTTTTATTATTTCAGTTCCTAAAAGCGTCCCTCGCTATGTATCTGCCATTACGTCTTGGCTGTTTTCTTAGTCTCGGTTTCACTTGCTGCTTTGCAAGTTATTTTATATACCCCGCTGGTGTAGTCTGGTACGCGTACTGTTTATAGACCCCTTGTGCATGACGCCATGCATCATGTGATAATTACAGCTGGGGTCAGACAGACACAGTCTTTGATGTAAGCAAGGCTTAAAAGGTCCTAGGCAACGGTCGGAGGTGAAACGTAGAATATCAACTTTATTGTCTAGAACAGGGGTTCTCAACCTTTTGCAACCTGGGCCCCACCAAAGCTGGTTCATTGCAGTTGGGGGCCCCTCTTCTCGCCCCGCCCCCATCCCCCCCCCAACACACTCGCCCGCAGTGACACCACCCGACCTACAGCACCTTATATTGACCGATAGATAGATAGATAGATAGATAGATAGATAGATAGATAGATAGATAGATAGATAGCCCTGGGCTAGATTATTATTATTATTATTATTATTTTTTTTTTTTTTATTATTATTATTATTAGTAGTAGTAGCAGTAGCAGCAGTAGTAGCATTATCCATTCCATAGAAATACATAGGCCTATTATCATTATTAGGCTATTGTTATAATTGGCAGTAGCACCACATTTCTAATCTGCTTTCGGGCATTATTATTATTATTATTATTATTATTATTATTATTGCCTATTATCATTACTAAGCTGTTGGCAGTAGTACAAGACTTATGTTCTTTCAGGCATTATTATTAGGCCTATTATTATTATTATTATTATTATTATTATTATTATTATTGCTGTTGTTGGTTGTTGATATTATTATTATTATTATTATTATTATGCTATTATTAATAGGCATTATTATTATTATTATTATTATTATTATTAGTGTTTTTATTAGGTATTTTATTAGGCTTATCATTAGCTGGCTATTGATATCATTGGGAATTGGGACCAGGCGTGAATTTAGGTTTTACTTTTTACTGTGCCTTTGTGATCTGCATTTGCGTTAATGCGAGACCTGAGCCTGCTTTGCCTTACAAAGACCCTCGATTCTTGGCGAAATGTTTGACAAGCACAGTCTCAAGTCATCCTCAATTTGCGCACGATTGCGATATTTCGTTTTGAGCGCAGTCATTTTTGAAAATTCTGCCTCACACAAGTAGGTCGATGCGAATGGGATGAGCAGTTTCAAGGCTACGTCACACAGTTGCGGGTACTCCTGCATCAATGCTGCCCAGAATGTCGAAAGAGGGCATGAGGTGAAGACTGCCTTAAGTCTACTGTCACTCTTCAGCTCAATAAGCTGTTCCTGCATGTCAACTGGAAGTTCGTCAGCAGTACACACAAATGGATCTCGAACCCACGCAAAAGAGCGATAATCCTCTGTGAAGTATGCCGCAAACTGTTTTCTCATTACCGACAGGTGCTCTGACGCTGCTTGAAAGACAGATGAGAAATCGTGGGAAGTGCCTGCATTACTGATAAAGTCTGCAAGGCTTGGGAACATATCACAGTTCCCCCGACTGATGCGGCCACACACACAAGATTTTATGATAGATTGATGATAGATTTTATAATAGTATTGATTTGTATGTAATAGTCCAATGTCCTGCATTTTGACATGGGTAAATGTGTTGCATCTGCTTAGCTACTATAGCCTGTTAGCCCCAGATTTTTTTTTCCTCCATACATGAAGCCTACTCGCGACCCCCCTGGAGTACCTCCGCGCCCCACCAGGGGGGCGCGCCCCCCCAGTTGAGAACCACTGGTCTAGAAGAACGACCCAAAAAGCGAATTCAATCATCTTCGTGTCTAATTTGCACCCTAAAATTGAATAAAACGGTTAAAATATACTGTTTTGCCCAATTTCCGAAGGTTTGTTTACATCTCGCTTATGCGCACGTTCACCGCCAGGGGGCCGTCGTCATGACGTCATTTAAGGCAAACAGACCGGGAGCAGTTCTGTGTTTACTTGCTAACCGAGCACACGTGTACGGGCTCTGATCGTGAGAGGTTGGGTAAAATGTCTGAAAGTGATAGCGATTTTGAAGCAGGAACTCTCCAAATTAAATAAAGAGTGGTGAAACCATACATGTATGGAACCTATGGCCGTTGCCAAGCAATCGGTGAATGTGGCGCACTGGTTTGACCGTGCGGCCTCGGACTTGGACTGCGACTCGGCCGACTCTGATCGTGGTGACCCCGGACCTCAACAAGACTCGCGCCCAAACGATTTATCCTGGTAGTTATGATAAATTCCTACTTTCGTCGTGATACTAAATAAGAGCCCTTTTGAAGAATAATTAAACCGCCTCCCTAGTGGATAGAGGGAACGATTACCTGACAGTGCGCCGGTAGGCCACATTAGCTTGCCATCTGCGGCATTATACTATTTCTAGCCTGCTCTAAGTGAGGAAATATCCCTTTGTCTCATTTCCACAGTGATTATACAGGATCCCTCAGGATTCTTGACTTGTCAATTCCAAGCAAAAGTAAAAATGTTTTACCTCCAATCTTCTCCTTTTTGCTTGAGCATTGCTGCTCCGTTTCTTCTTTGACTGCTTGATTTTGTTTCACACGCACAATCCACCTCTTCTCCTCTTCCGGAAAAAGCCAACCCTCTGGCTTCACGCACACAATCCGCGCTCTCCGCCTCGTCTCCTCTTCTGGAAAAAGCCAAGCCTCTCGCTCCGCCTCTTCTCCTTTTTCAGAAAAAGCCAAGCCTCTCGCTCCGCCTCTTCTCCTTTTTCGGAAAGAGCAAAGCCTCTCGCTCTGCCTCTTCTTCTGTCTCGGAAAAAGGTAAAAACTTCTTCCTGAACCGGTCCCGTTGTTACAGTTCACTGCACAACAATCAGGCATGGATTTTCTTTGGAAATTCCTGAACGCACGTCCGCACTCAAGCTGAATGGCAATGTAAGTAAACGGAAGTGGACTCAACTCAAGCGGTTTGTTTGTCTTAAATGACGTCACGCACCGAGTGGTCACGGAAATCACCGAACAGAAATTCTCCGCGATCCACACTAACTTATTTTAATTATTACTTATTCACAATACTTCTTGGGACCAGAAGAAAATTACAGAGGGTTTTTTAACATATTTCAAATGTGCATAAAATTTAAAGCCGTTGCCTATGAGCTTTAAACCGTCTTCAATATGGTTAATTTTTGCGCTGTTTTTGCTTGTTCAAACAGAGAAATAGATAAAAGGCATTACCTTCTCCCCGCCATAAAGAAAAACATTAACAACTAGAAACAACTAGAATCCCAAGCACCATAATGTCCACAGGTATGTTACACTAATTAACGCCCCATCAGAAACAATGGTGGAAGTATTAACGGAACCCAACAAATTTAACATATTTTACAGTACAGGGATTTGGGGACGTTCACAAAAAACCCAAAACTTTATTCTTATGAAATTATGATGACATTGCTAGATGTGCATGGAAAAAGAGTCTGGAGACAGAAATCTTAGTTTCTTGGTTGTTAGCCTGTGCTACTTGCTCTCGATAGCATTGGCCTTCAAACAGGCCTATGGTGATATATTTTTGGTCCCTCCCACTATAAATCAAAATCTGATTGATTGGTTAATTCATCTGTCACTTCCTATTATAAACACATTCTGCCATGGTCTTCTGTCCTGGCAATGAAGCCCTAACCAGTGAGTGAGCAGCTCGAAACACTTCTCAGCCTAGAGACTACAAACAAACTAATCTCATTGGATAACTCTAATGTTTTCAGGACAGTAACTCTTTCTGAAGCAGATTTGACAGAAAATGAGACCAAATTAGAATAGAATAATTAAAATGAAATTATGAAAGAAATGAAATGCAACATTGGAAATGCTAATATGTTTGGGCCTTCTCTGAAGGCCGAGAAGGCCCTGACAGTTCCCCTCTGGGTTTGAGTATTTATATCAGAAACTGGAGACAGCAGTCTCTGGAGTTTACACAGAATGGTGCAAACAACAAAATAACATTCAGTGAGCTGTGGTTCTTGGAGGCAGAAATCCATATTTGATGAGAGAGGTAATAGGAAAATGGTCAGAGTGTGCTGAGCTCACAGGAAGTATATGGTAACTCAAACATGCTTTACGACCATGGTGAGCAGAAAAATATCTCGGAACTGTTTGAGATGGATGGGATACAAGTGCAGAAGACTATAGTGGGTTCCACCGTGACGGCATGGTGGTGTAGTGGTTAGCACTGTCTCCTCACAGCAAGAAGGTTCTGGGTTCGAGCCCAGTGGCCGACGGGGGCCTTTCTGTGTGGAGTTTGCATGTTCTCCCTGTGTCGGTGTGGGTTTCCTCCAGGTGCTCTGGTTTCCCCCACAGTCCAAAGACATGCAGGTTAGGGTAACATGGGGTGGCCTTGGGCTGAAGTACCCTTGAGCAAGACACCTAACCCCCAACTGCTCCTTGGGCGCTCTAGTATAGCTGCCCACTGCTCTGGGTATGGGTATGTTTAGAATGAGTATGTCATGTATTTAGATAAATATCTTCAAGATTTTAATCGTACAAGCATGATAAACATATTGACAGAAACTTTACACTTTATGTGCCCACTGCCAAATAATATATTTTTTAAATTGCCTAAATTAGATGAAACATAAAACTTGTCACCTTCCTCAGTCACACCGGAGTCGGAGTGCTGAGCGCCCACTTATGCATTCATAAAAGACTATTCACATGGTAACGGTATAATGATCACTATTTGGTTTCTCTTTCGCGGTGGGAACGCCCACCGTAAACAGGATAAAATCTGTCAGCCATAGTTTAGGCTATTTGGAGGTAAAACTTGTTGCAAAACAGCACACAGATTTTATGCGCTTCAGATGATTCAGGACAGCGATTCAATTCAATCTTGAGAACTGCGACATTGATGAGCGATGCCTTTTTTTTTTTTTTTTTTTTTTTTTTTTAAAACCTCGACTCGTTCCAGCTGAAGATCAACTTAAGTGTAAATATTTTCTTATGAGCTTATTGGTTGATATACGTGCGCTGTTGTGCATACACAGGAAAAATGACTGAGCAATTTTTCCAGAGTTAAAAGTATTTACCTCAAAAATAGTTAATTTTGCTATACTTTGAGTTTAGAGAGTAAAAGTTGGAGTGGGAGCAAAATTACAGCGTAATTGTGTAACAGAGTTGGTTGTGGCTCTGAACTGAGTAAAATAGTACATGAGTTAATTTCAAGACACACTGAATCGAGTCAAATACCAAAATAAAGTCAAATGCCAGATGAATGAAGCTGTTGTAAAAAGCAGTTTTAGAACCGTGTTGGAATGTGTGAAAAAACATGACCTTAACCTGATGGGATTAAGAGTTGGCAGTGGGAGGGGGTTTTCACTCTTCTCATTGAATGGAATGGAATTTTTTACTCTTCTCATTGAATACCCCTCCCACTGCCAACCCTTTATCCCAAAACAGTAGAACATACATTTTTCTGATGGCCAGTTAATTGTCCAAATCAATGGAGCAGAAGTAAGTTTTTGTGCTTGATGCATTCCTAAGACTGAACAGAATCACCTCAAGTGACCAAAAAGGTTCGACAGAATGGGTAAGGTCATGTTTTTTCACACCTTCCAACACCGTTCTAAAACTGCTTTTTACATCTTCATTTATCGGTTATTTTTTTAAAAGTACAATCATGATATACATACTACATGGATATTATTGTAGCACAACTTGTGCTGAATATAGAAAAGTCATGTGACTTTGAAAATACTGCTTAGATTTGTTGAAAGTGACAGCAAAATCGGAGCATGTGAGAAAATACCCTCAGACCCCAGAGGGTTAAATGCAAAGGATGAATTTCACTGTGTTTGAGCGTGCATGTGACAAATAAATGCTGCTGCTGCTTCTTCACTTCTACCAGCAAAGAACAGGGTTCTGAGCAACAGTGAGCATGGAATCTAGCATGATCTTCTACTGTTGTAACCCATCTGCCGCAAAGCTTGACATGTCATGCATTCTGAAAAGCTTTTCTGCTTTCCGCGGTTGTAAAGAGTGATTATTTGAGTTACTGTAGCCTGTGACCATGAGCATAAACTCTTGGCCTGTACACTTATGGTTTTATGCATTGTGTTTCTCACATGATTGGCTGATTGCTTGAATGAGCAAGTGTACAAGTGTTTGTGTTATTACACTCATAGGGCACTTTATTATTTAAATCCTAACAACATCTAGTTATTACTTTTTCATGTGAAGTTTGTGCTAGTGTGCATTTTTGCATATACATAAATATGATTTTAGTAGAGAAATCTTTTTCGAAACCATTAGAATAAATTTTCTGTGAATACCTTTTGATAAAGCCCTGTGATGACCTGGCGACTTGTCCAGGGTGTACCCCGCCTTTCGCCCGTAGTCAGCTGGGATAGGCTCCAGCTTGCCTGCGACCCTGTAGAACAGGATAAAGCGGCTACAGATAATGAGATGAGATGAGACCTTTGATGCATTTTTAACCATTCAGTGGTTAAAAATCTAGCACAACGCTTAACCACTGAGATCGTTTTATGTGTCACCCATAAAACTGGAAATTCATGTTATGATTTCACCGGCTTTGTATTTGCCATTATGGGTTACAAGTTGAGTATTTCACCAGTAGTAATTTAGTGCTTTAGAAATTGTGCCACTTTACATCAGCATTCAAATTATGCTGCTTTCTCCATCATTTAACATTTTCTGTCTTCAACTACGGGTCATTATGGCTGCTAATTGCTGTTTTAATGGGGTACGTCCTTAGACTTTTGTACATTTATTATACCCTCACTCCGAAGGAGCGGTTTACCTCCGTCTGTCCGTCCTTCCGAAACACCCTTTTTCTCAGCAACCACAAATCATAGCCACTTGGTACCAAACTTCAGCTTGGGGTTTTATACCGCGTATACCATTTTTAGGTCTGTCCCACATTGACTTCCCTTTTACCGACTGAATGTATTTACGAAACATATAGGGTAGATTTTGACGCTGTTTCAAAATGACAGTTTCCCAGGATGCTATTTGAAATACCTCCTCTTTACTTATTTGTTTCAGGGTTAATTATTTGTTGAAGTCAACCTTCATAAGTGTCCTATTCCTTCGATTGCTTGCATTCTGATATAAGCGAGAGCGGGGGGGGGATATGCGTAAGTGAGCAGTAGCTCACAGTTGATCTTGTTCTAAATCAGTTATCCAAATGTGTCCTAAAGAAACATTTCCCTCAAACCTAGGAAAATCATCAGCGAGTCAACATTTTCTTTGATTATGCCAAGAAGACGAAAAACACAGCATGGTCATATTTCCTACCGATGCTAAACCGCCAGGACCTTTTCACCGTTCACATGGTAAGTTGTTATTAAAACAAACACCACTCCAATTACATGCTCAAAATACATTTTATTTAACTGCTGCCAGAAACTCTGGGGTCTCTCAATTGTATCTACTTTAATTACTTGCCGAGATTGTCTTCAATTATTGAGTCGGTGCTAAGGACGTGTTGTAATTATGATTACCAAAACATGAAATTTTATAATGCACCATCTGATGAGATTAGACAAACCTGCATTTATTTTTACGGCAAATGACTGTTGATGTCACTCATGAGCCTGCCTGTGAGAGAGTACTGAGATTTCAAGTGTGTGTGCTATTAGTTGCTTGAAGTTCTTGGATGATATGTTCACGACTAGAAAAATGGATATGCCTCTCTCAGAAAGAAGGATCCAGGTGTGATCACGGACTCATTTTTTAGGCCATGGGGGATTAATGAGGCTAATGATACTTGATGACGGAAATATGAAGAAATAAAATAAATTGGAGCGGCAAATTATTTTTGAAAATAACCATGCAAAATGGAAATGAAAAAAGGCTCCTCAACACAGAAAGGATGTTTTGGACCAGGAGGTTCTTTTCACAGGGTTAAATTTCCAAATAAAATACAGGGTTGTGTAAATGACCTGCTTACCATGCTGCATTATGAGGGTTGTTTCTCATCCCTGGGGGGGGGGGGAGACGACTGACGTTATTTGACTTATCTTTAAAGGTCAACAGTAAATAAGATTAGAATCCTGGGAAAAGGCTTGGGTTTGTTTCTTCAACCTTGAGTCTATAGAATCAGATTCTCTGTTTTGATTTATTCTTTGTATCTCTCTCTCTCTCTGTGGGGATGCAATAATGCACTCCGGTCACGATTCAGTTCACTATCCTGACTTCTTAGTTCAATTTGATTTGATTCTCAGTATATTTTTAAACAAAATTTGAAGAAAGAAAAAATGGCATTCTTTTTTTGATAAATATATACATGTGTATTTTGTCTGGATAAAACTATATAAATAATCAGTAAAGAAATTGATACGAACAGAGGCTTAATATTGTAAACAAAATGTGCTCCAGGTTCACAATATCTTAAAAAAAATTGTTTATTGGAGCTCAAACACTGTTTGAATAAACAAACTCGAATACAGTTGTGGTCAGATGCATACAGTGGGGCAAAAAAGTATTTAGTCAGTCACCAATTGTGCAAGTTCTCCCACTTAAAAAGATGAGAGAGGCCTGTAATTTTCATCATAGGTACACTTCAACTATGAGAGACAGAATGAGAAGAAAAAATCCAGAAAATCACACTGTCTGATTTTTAAAGAATTTATTTGCAAATTATGGTGGAAAATAAGTATTTGGTCAATAACAAAAGTTCATCTCAATAGTTCATTATATACCCTTGTTTTGGGGCTGTCGCTGGGCAACACGGACTTTCAACTCCCTCCAAAGATTTTCTATGGGGTTGAGATCTGGAGACTGGCGAGGCCACTCCAGGACCTTGAAATGCTTCTTATGAAGCCACTCCTTCGTTGCCTGGGCGGTGTGTTTGGGACCATTGTCATGCTGAAAGACCCAGCCACGTTTCATCTTCAATGCCCTTGCTGATGGAAGGAGGTTTTCACTCAAAATCTCACAATACATGGCCCCATTCATTCTTTCCTTTACACGGATCAGTCGTCCTGGTCCCTTTGCAGAAAAACAGCCCCAAAGCATGATGTTTCCACCCCCATGCTTCACAGTAGGTATGGTGTTCTTTGGATGCAACTCAGCATTCTTTCTCCTCCAAACACGACAAGTTGAGTTTTTACCAAAAAGTTCTATTTTGGTTTCATCTGACCATATGACATTCTCCCAATCCTCTTCTGGATCATCCAAATGCTCTCTAGCAAACTTCAGACGGGCCTGGACATGTACTGGCTTAAGCAGGGGGACACGTCTGGCACTGCAGGATTTGAGTCCCTGGCGGCGTAGTGTGTTACTGATGGTAGCCTTTGTTACTTTGGTCCCAGCTCTCTGCAGGTCATTCACTAGGTCCCCCCATGTGGTTCTGGGATTTTTACTCAGCGTCCTTGTGATCATTTTGACCCCACGGGGTGATCTTGCGTGGAGCCCCAGATCGAGGGAGATTATCAGTATGTCTTCCATTTTCTAATAATTGCTCCCACAGTTGATTTCTTCACACCAAGCTGCTTACCTATTGCAGATTCAGTCTTCCCAGCCTGGTGCAGGTCTACAATTTTGTTTCTGGTGTCCTTTGACAGCTCTTTGGTCTTGGCCATAGTGGAGTTTGGAGTGTGACTGTTTGAGGTTGTGGACAGGTGTCTTTTATACTGATAATGAGTTCAAACAGGTGCCATTAATACAGATAACGAGTGGAGGACAGAGGAGCCTCTTACACTACGTTCACACTGCAAGGCTTAATGCTCAATTCCGATTTTTTTGTGAAATCCGATTTTTTTTGTGAGGTCGTTCACATTAACAAATATATGCGACTTGTATGTGATCCTCAGTATGAACGAAAAGCGACCTAAAAGTGTTCCGCATGCGCATTGCAGGATACGACGACGTCACACGCAGTGAGCATGACCAGCGTTTACGGAAGTAACCTAAAGTTTCCTGTGTATGACAGTAGCCAGCATGGAGTACCTGGCGATGATGCAGTTGTTGTTGCGACGGAGCCAGAACATGCACAATAGCCTGATGTTAAGGAGGAGGTTGAGAAGGAAGAGGGCAAGGGTTTTGGCTCAGGCGTTCTGCGGGGTAGTGACTGCAACCTCCGTTCAAAGGAACATTAAAGCCATGTTGTTGTAACTTTTTTTGAGAGACCCGCCGCCTACTTCAGCGCAGAATAGTGACGTTTGTGGCTTGTTGATGACGTGTAAGTCAGATGAATGCGACCTGGCGGTTCAGACTGAAGTCGCATATGAAAAGATCGGATAGGAATCGGAATTAGGACCACATATCCAAACGGCCTGGGTCGGATTTGAAAAAATTGGATCTGTGTCATTCATATTGTCAATAAAAGATCAGATACAGGTCACATATGGGCGAAAAAATCGGATTTGAGTCACCTCAGCCTGCAGTGTGAATGTAGTGTTAAAGAAATTACGGGTCTGTGAGAGCCAGAAATCTTGCTTGTTTGTAGGTGACCAAATACTTATTTTACCGAGGAATTTACCAATTAATTCATTAAAAATCCTACAATGTGATTTCCTGGATTCTTTCCCCCCATTCTGTCTCTCATAGTTGAAGTGCACCTATGATGAAAATGACAGGCCTCTCTCATCCTTTTAAGTGGGAGAACTTGCACAATTGGTGGCTGACTAAATACTTTTTTGCCCCACTGTACAGTGATATGAATGTCATCTTGGATATGAATGTCATGGCAATATTTGGGCTTTCAGCCATTTCTTTGAACTGTTCTTTTTCTGTGGCAGAATGATGGTACAGCGTACATCTTTAATGAAAAAAAAACACTAGAATTTGGTGCACAAGTTTGAATTTTCTTTGGGTTTTCTGAAATCAACACAGGGTCAAAAATATACATACAGCACACCTAATATTTGGGTAAAATGTCTCTTTGCAAGATTCACCTTGACCAAACATTTTTGTTTACCATGAACAAGCTTCTGGCAGAATTCTGGTTGGATATTTCATGACTCTTCATGGTAGAATTGGTAGAGTTCAATTAAATTTTTTTTTTCTCTTGGCATGGACTCGACTTATAAGCACGGTCCATATATTTTCAAAAGGGTTGAAGTCAGGACTTGTTTTAAGCTTAATGTTTGCCTGCTTTATCCTCCACAACCAGCTCTGATGCGTGTTTGGGTTCAGTGTCCTGTTGTGACTCCCGAGTTGTGTTCAAGTTTCTGATGGTTTATGCTGAAGAATTCTGAGGTAGTCCTCCTTCTTCATTATTCCATCCACTTTGTGCAATGAACCAGTTCCACTGGCAGTAAAACAGCCCCAGAGCATGATGATTCTACCACCACCAGCTGGTACAGTGCCCCTCTGTACATGGTGGTCATTGTGGCCAAACAACTGAATCTTTATCTCATCTGACCATACAGCTATCCTCCAGAAGGCTTTTTCTTTGTCTGTGTGGTCAGCTTCAAACTTTAGTCAAGCTTGAAGGTGTCAATTTTGGAGCAGGGGTTGATTTCTTGGATAGCAGCCTCTTAGTCCATGGTGATCTGAACTGTAGACAGTGATCCATCAGCTTCCAGTTCATGGCAGGGCTGTGCCATGGTGGTTCCCAGGTTGTTCCTGGCCATCCAAACCAATTTCCTTTCAGCTAAGGGTGACAGTTTGGGTTTTCTTGAAGCAAAGTGGCTTGGCAAAGTGACTGCACCTCACAATAACTTGCATAAAATTGTTTGAACTGATCTTGGAATTTGCAGTTGTTTTAGAAATGGCTCCAAGAGACATTCCAGAGTTGTGTATCTCTGCGATCCTCTTTCTCAGATCTGCACTGAGCTCCTTGGACTTTCCCATTTTACTGTGTTGATCAATCCAATGAGTGCTGTAAACAAACCCTTTCTATGAAGGTACAGAGACGCTACCAGCTGTAGTCAATCATGATCACTAACAGGAAGTTAAGAGACCTCGGCGTTGGTAAGATGAAAGACATTTTGGAAGTTTCAGTGCCTCTGAATTAATAATCTAAGTGAGCGTATGTAAATTTTTGACCCTGTATGTATAATTTTGACCCTGTGTTGATTTCAGAAAACCCAAAGAAAATTCAAACTTGTGCACCAAATTCTAGTGTGTTTTTTTTTTTCCATTAAAGATGTATACCGTACAATCATTCTGCCACAGAAAAAGAACAGTTCAAAGAAATGACTGAAAGCCCAAATACTGCCATGACATTCATATCCAAGGTGACATTCATATCATATCACTGTATGTAAACTTCTAACAACTGTAAAAAAAAAAAAAGTCAATAAAAATTATGGATAAAATATAATACTTTTTGGGCGGCACGGTGGTGTAGTGGTTAGCGCTGTCGCCTCACAGCAAGAAGGTCCTGGGTTCGAGCCCCGTGGCCGGCGAGGGCCTTTCTGTGTGGAGTTTGCATGTTCTCCCCGTGTCCGCTTGGGTTTCCTCCGGGTGCTCCGGTTTCCCCCACAGTCCAAAGACATGCAGGTTAGGTTAACTGGTGGCTCTAAATTGACCGTAGGTGTGAATGTGAATGGTTGTCTGTGTCTATGTGTCAGCCCTGTGATGACCTGGCGACTTGTCCAGGGTGTACCCCGCCTTTCGCCCGTAGTCAGCTGGGATAGGCTCCAGCTTGCCTGCGACCCTGTAGAACAGGATAAAGCGGCTAGAGATAATGAGATGAGATGAGAGAGAGAATAATTTTTTTGCCTTGCTGTTTTGTTACTTGCACGCTACACGCAAATTCTCCATCCTGATTTTTCACGGCCATGAAATAGTCACTGGGGAGTCATGACAACAGAAGGATTGTGGCATGGTGAGTGGTAAGAACCTAACTCCTAGTGCAGCGCAAAAAAAAAAAGGGTTGAGCTGGATGCAAATTGGAAGTAGCAGTAGCTGTGTGGCTCTGACCAATCATGACAAGTACCATGGGCAGTTTGCACATCAAGCATTGAATTGAAGGCACAGGAAGCAGAGGGTGATTGTTTTTAGGCCCCCCCCCCCCCCCCCCCCCCAAATCAAGCCTGTACTTTTCACTATCCACTTGATGTGCACTCAGCCCACAGCACTAGCCGCATAAAAGGTGTGTCTGTCTACAATAAGGTGTAAAGGAGAACTTTTTATAATCATAAGCGTGGATTTCAATTCCAGTAGAAATCGGTTTTATTTTGTTACCTAGCAACAGATGTTATTTTAATTTTTTAATGCAGTTCAGTCACGGCTTGCTTTTTAACTTGACAAGACAAGCAGTGGTTTGGGGAAATGTCTGTTCTCTCTGCCAGAGAATATCCCCCCCCCCCACACACACACACACCTTTACAGTTGTGCATATAGGGGGTCATGCATTCCACAGAATAATACTGCTGTATTTTTTTTTTTTTGTGCATAATTTGTGGAAGGACCGTTATTAGATATGACGGTCAGTGCTGAGGTGAACTGTATCCTTCACAAGTTCCATAAGTCAAGTTCTCACGACTCACCCGCTCAAAATGACTGAGCGTGAAGTATTGCACTGAAGTACTGTATATGACCGTTTCCTCCAGAACATCTGGAAAAAAATTAGCCTGCTAGCTATTATTATCTTTACCCTCGTGGATCACATGCTGTAAGGATAGTCTGTAATCATCTAATTATGAATCATTGCTGGGGAAAATGACATTGTTGTGGCTTCAACATTTCAGTGCAACACAACATGCTACAAGAAAAGATGAATCTGAGAGGGAGAAATGGATTTTTCTTAATTGTATGCAAAAAAGGGTGGGATGTAATTTTTGTTTCAATAGAAGAACGATTTTTTTTTTTTTGCATGATAAAACTACAGGGTAATTTTTTTTTTTTTAATGATTTCTAATAATTGTACTACTTTTGTCTTCCTAAAAAGATGAATTAACAAAATGAATCAACGGTGCACACACACTCTATAAATACAACTTAAATTAGCTTCCATCCACATTACTCATCATTTACATAATTTCCCCTCGTTATTTACTTGCCACAGTTACGCCGCAAGCTGTAGCTCAGTGGTATGTTTTCAAGGTTAACGTTACTGAAGTTGTATCTGAATGTAATTTAGGGACGCGTCAAGTCCAGTGGGCTGAACCATTGAACACTCATTGACGATAAAGCCATTATGGATGGTCATCAGAGTGCTCGGTGTTTACCATTTTCATATTCTTCGACACACAAACATGATATTGAAATACTTTTAGAAGTTCTGGCTTGCTCAGTGACATGATTTATTCAGAACGTGGCACATAATTTATTATTACCTTGTATACCAGTTTTCTTGCAGTTCAGTTGTACTCAATTCCCAATTTCAGTCCTCCTGGAAGGGTGAGTGGCTGGCTTTGAGCCATCCAAAGCCAGCCGCTGCTTCTTATTTAATTGCCGTAAGGCAGCAGAACACACTTGGTGGAGAGTGCTACCTGGCCTCGACTAGACTCTAGTGCTACATGGACACGAGAGCGGTGATTAGCACTACTCTAATTGACAGGGAGAAAGAAAGGAGAGCTGTTTTTTCCTCTTTGGGGAACAGCGCTAGTTACGCTCTCTTGGGTTATGGATGACTGTACTGTTTGAACTCTTAATTTCCAAAAGAGAGAGCAAACTCTTGAACAGATGTGCCACTTGAAAGTTGATCTAACATGACATAAAATGAATATACCTACAGTGGTGCTTGAAAGTTTGTGAACCCTTTAGAATTTTCTATATTTCTGCATAAATATGTCTTAAAACATCATCAGATTTTCACCCAAGTCCTAAAAGTAGATAAAGAGAACCCAGTTCAAAAAATGAGACAAAAATATTATACTTGGTCATTTATTTACTGAGGAAAATGATCCAACATTACATATCTGTGAGTGGCAAAAGTATGTGAACCTCTAGGATTAGCAGTTAATTGGAAGGTGAAATTCGAGTCAGGTGTTTTCAATCAATGGGATGACAATCAGGTGTGAGTGGGCACCCTGTTTTATTTAAAGAACAGGGATCTATCAAAGTCTGATCTTCACAACACATGTTTGTGGAAGTGTATCATGGCCTGAACAAAGGAGATTTCTGAGGAGCTCAGAAAAAGTGTTGTTGATGCTCATCAGGCTGGAAAAGGTTACAAAACCATCTCTGAAGAGTTTGGACTCCACCAATCCACAGTCAGACAGATTGTGTACAAATGGAGGAAATTCAAGACCATGGTTACCCTCCCCAGGAGTGGTCGACCAACAAACATCACTCCAAGAGCAAGGCATGTACGTAATCATCGGCGAGGTCACAAAGGACCCCAGGGTAACTTCTAAGCAACTGAAGGCCCCTCTCACATTGTCTAATGTTAATGTTCATGAGTCCACCATCAGGAGAACACTGAACAACAATGGTGTGCATGGCAGGGTTGCAAGGAGAAAGCCACTGCTCTCCAAAAAGAACATTGCTGCTCGTCTGCAGTTTGCTAAAGATCACGTGGACAAGCCAGAAGGCTATTGGAAAAATGTTTTGTGGACGGATGAGACCAAAATAGAACTTTTTGGTTTGAATGAGAAGCGTTATGTTTGGAGAAAGGAAAACACTGCATTCCAGCACAAGAACCTTATCCCGCCTGTGAAACATGGTGGTGGTAGTATCATGGTTTGGGCTTGTTTTGCTGCACCTGGGCCAGGACGGCTTGCCATCACTGATGGAACAATGAATTCTGAATTCTAAAGGAAAATGTCAGGACATCTGTCCATGGACTGAATAGCAAGACAACGACCCTAAGCACACAAGTTGTTCTACCAAAGAATGGTTAAAGAAGAATAAAGTTAAATGGTTTGGAATGGCCAAGTCAAAGTCCTGACCTTAATCCAATGGAAATGTTGTGGAAAGACCTGAAGCGAGCAGTTCATGTGAGGAAACCCACCAACATCCCAGAGTTGAAGCTGTTCTGTATGGAGGAACGGGCTAAAATTCCTCCAAGCCGGTGTGCAGGACTGATCAACAGTTACTGCAAACGTTTAGTTGCAGTTATTGCTGCACAAGGGGGTCACACCAGATACTGAAAGCAAAGGTTCACATACTTTTGCCACTCACAGATATGTAATATTGGATCATTTTCCTCAATAAATAAATGACCAAGTATAATATTTTTGTCTCATTTGTTTAACTGGGTTCTCTTTATCTACTTTTAGGACTTGTGTGAAAATCTGATGTTTTAGGTCATATTTATGCAGAAATATAGAAAATTCTAAAGGGTTCACAAACTTTCAAGCATCACTATTTTTTTTAATTAATTTTTTTCTTTTCCTTTTCTCAGTACTTTCAGTCTCGCACAATTGACTATCTCTTTGGGCTTGGACCATATAGTGCTTGTAGAGCTTTTATCAGTGTTACCACACATGTACATGTTTTAAGTATTTATTTATTTATTTTCTTTTTTTCTTAGGCTGCCCGGATCATTGCCAAGCTGGCGGCCTGGGGCCGGGATCTGATGGAAGGGAGTGATCTGAACTACTACTTCAACTGGATCAAGACTCAGCTTAGTTCCCAGGTAGAGAAGCAACCATGCGTCTATTCTGCAATTTGAATAAGATACCAATTTTATAGTTCATAAGCTCACCTTTTTTGTGTGTGTGAGAGAGAGATCAATTTCCTAAATTTCACATTGTATAATGGGATTAATCCCCACTTAATGATCAGGCCTGAGTTTCCCAAAAGCATTGCAGCGCAAAGATAATCATTAAATGGTAAAGTGAGCAGCACAATGAACACACTCTTTCTCTCTCCTTGTTAAGAGGCTTCTGGGAAACCCACCCCCAGATCAGTGCATTCAAAAGAAAATTGACCAAACGTCACATTTCATCGACTTGCACTGTACGTGTAAATTCATTCCGAAGTTGACCATTGTCTGAGCCTGTACAGGATGTCGGGGTTCCCCCCCCCCCCCCCATGTTTTTCATTCTAACCCAGTGTGTTCTTAGTAAGTGGCATGGAGGGACATCAAAGTAGCCTTGTTATTTCAAGGCCTGAGCCATATGATTGCATCTTAAAGTATATTCAGTTGTAAAATGTGCTTTTTGATGTACTCATAAGCTCATGAGTTTGTACTGAGAACAGAGTGGCTGCTGAGGTGAATTTCTCTTTGTACCTCAATTCCAGAAGCACCACCCAATCAGAATCCTGCTGATACCCTTGGTTAAAATATACGGTACCTTGCTAATGGAGAATTGCATGGTTTGTGTTTCGGTTCCCTGTTCCGTTTACACCCCCCCGCACTTGGTTTAGTTGTTTATTATTTATAGAAATGGCGTCCGTCCAGTCACGTTTTTGTTTCCAGGCTATATCTTTAAAACTACTGAAGATATCTTCATGAAACTTTGTATACATATCAAGCAACATGTGAACTGATGCCTTTTGTTATTTTGGATATATATATATATATATATATATATATATATATATATATATATATATTTTTTTTTTTTTTTTTTTTTAAGAAGAATTTTTCAAATTTTTACATAAAAAATAGATTTTGACTTAGTTTCTAAGAGCAATGTTCGTTTCCGGAGCATATATCCGAAACTATTCACAATACAGATTTGAAACTTGGCATACATGTTAACAAGGTGATGTAGACGTGCCTTTTCATATGAAGAAATTTTGAGAAATTTTAATTTTTCATGTTTCCATGGAAAGAATTTCAGGCTTAATCTCTCAGGTTAGTCTTAGGGGTCGGTTTTGTTTCCGGAGCAGAACTTGAAAACTATGAGTGGTATGGTCTTGAAAGTTGTGTGTTGATGAAGTAATGTATAATATGTGCCTTTTGATACTAAGAAATGTGAGAAATTTAAATTTTTAGCTCAGCTGAAACAAAGGTCCAGTGGGTTTATGCCATGGGCTGCTGAGGTCAGTGTAAAGAGGTCGGATTGGTTTCCTGCAGCAGAACTTGAAAATTGTGACAAATAATAGCTTGAAACGTGGTGTGTAGTTGGTATATTGACCCTTCCCACTCACGTGACCTTCGTAAACGCAACCGCCATTTTGGACATGAAGAAATAACGGTTTATGGCACAGACCCTTTCGGTTCTCGCTCATCTAGCTGCTACAATGACTGCTTAGACTGCAACAATAATACCTAACACGCATTTAAGTATCCGTCGTAAAGACGTGAAACTCGTCGAGTGACGAGTGTGTTCATTGATAAGCTAACACAATCTAAAAGTAGACATACCATCACACTGCCCTGGCGCTGTGTGCAGTTTACCTTCTATGGTTTGTGCACTCGCTATTTGCCATTACTTTCTCCAACCCAGTGTTCGAACTATGCCGATATTTCCGGGGGGGTCCCTTTTTTTTCCTTGGGGGGGTGGTGGTGCTTGCGCTTGTCTCAGAGCGTGGATCTCCAAACACATGAGAAGCCTATCTTACGCACATATCACGCGGACTCCACACCTCCACACACGCATCGCGTCTGAAGTCATAACTCATCAGGAGAAATCGTGTCCGCATTGGCATGTTCAAAAAACAACCTCGCGTCAACAATGATACCACACGCAAGGAAAAAAAAAAAAACAGTCAGGCTACTCAACACATCTGATCCACAGCAGCACCAAAGCATCACTGGAAATCATGTCAACAACCAATCTTCCATTTCAACACGCGTCAACAAACAAATGGCACCACAAACATGAACGAATCGGTCAGGCTACCGATTCCAAACCCACAGCAGACGAATAATTAAATGCATCTTACCTTAAAGCAGAATCGACCACAAAGGAAGTGTGTTGGCACTGTTGGCACACTTCCTTTCTACTAGTTTGTGTCCCCAACCTGGCAGCAGCAGTCGTTGTCATATCGGTTTATTTTATCTTTGATGTAAACACAACACTTCGGATATGCAAATGCTTCCCGTCACACACGATTGCTATGTCAATAAACATCATTTTGCCAATATTTTAGAGACCATCCATCTTCTCCGTCGGTCAGCATCTGTCGGGATCCGATAAAATGATAAATCTTGCCTTGTGTGTTGATGGTTACTACATCCAGGTGCACAACAATATAATGGCACGATGGAAGTCTTGCTGAAAGTAAAAACTTTCTTTGACGGCTATATTCCTTTCGATGCTTCGCCGTCGTTCCTCGTTGTTGGCTGTGGTAGACTACTGGTAGTTCATGTCCAAAATGGCAGCCGCATTTGTCGTGACGTCACGTGGGATGGGTCAATAGGGCGGGGCGAATATAGAAGACTCGGTCTTCTTGTTTTAATGTCAAGTGAAGGGGAACGGGAATATTTAAGGTCATGCTTCTTAACAGGTTTTCATTTTTCAATGATTGATTGCACTTTTTTTAGCCACATTTTTAGATGAATAAACGGAAGAAGCAGTGAAAGCTGCCCCGTTAGTAATGTGCATTATGTTGCTTTTAGTAGCAGGTGGTCGTAAAACAATATCATCAGGCTTGTTGTACTTGAGTCTGACTCGTGCCCTAATTTTAAGGACTCGTGACTCGACTTGAGCATTAACTGCATTCTGACTCGTAAATTGGAGACGAGGACTCCGATTTTTTTTTCCTTATTTTTTGTAACGTGCCATAATAATTTGGCATAAGATATATTTATATCTACATTAATTTTTATTCTAATTTCATGCAAGCATGTTACACCTGCGCACCTTGGCGCGTGCATCAGATAGACTCTCGGGCGCGCTCTAGGCAGTGCACACGCCAGGCAGACTCTTGCGCATGCTGTATACGACTCGCACCTGCACAGGATTAAGGCACAATCAGCACGCCGATATACAGTGCCTTGCAAAAGTATTCATACCCCTTGAACTTTTTCACATTTTTCCACCTTACAACCACGAACTTAAGTTTTTTTTTTAATTGAGATTTTATGTGATAGACCAACACAGAGTAGCACATAATTGTGAAGTGAAACAAAAATGATAAATGGTCTTCAAAATTTTAAACAAATAATCTGAAAAATGTGGTGTGCGTTAGTATTCAGCCCCCTGTACTCTGATACCTCTAAATACAATCCAGTGCAATCAGTTGCCTTCAGACATCATCTAATTAGTTAATAGAGTCCTACTGTGTGGAATTTACTCTTAGCATAAATACGCTTGTTCTGTGAAGGCCTCAGTGGTTTGTTAGAGAACACTGAAGAACAAACAGCATCATGAAGACCAAAGAACTCACCAGACAGGTCAGGGATAAAGTTCTGGAGAAGTTTAAAGCAGGGTTAGGTTATAAAAAGATATCCCAAGCTCTGAACATCTCAAGAAGCACTGTTCAATCCATCATTCAAAAATGGAAAAAGTACAGCACAACTGCAAACCTACCAAGGCATGGCTGTCCACCTAAACTGACAGAGCAAGCAAGGAGAGCACTGGTCAGAAAAGCAGCCAAGAGGCCCATGATCACTCTGGAGGAGCTGCAGAAATCCACAGCTCAGGTGGGAGAATCTGTGCACAGGACAACTATAAGTCGTACACTCCACAAATCCTGCCTTTTTGGAAGAGTGGCAAGAAGAAAGCCGTTGTTGAAAGACAGACATAAGAAGTCCCGTTTGCAGTTTGCCAGAAGCCACGTAGGGGAGACAGCAAACATGTGGAAGAAGGTGCTTTGGTCAGATGAGACCAAAGTTGAACTTTTTGGCCTAAATGCAAAGCGCTATCTGTGGCGGAAAACTAACACTGCTCATCACCCTGCACACGCCATCCCCACTGTGAAACATGGTGGTGGCAGCATCATGCTCTGGGGATGCTTTTCTTCAGCAGGGACAGGGAAGCTGGTCAGAGTTGATGGGAAGATGGATGGAGCTAAATACAGGGCAATCCTGGAAGAAAACCTGTTGGAGGCTGCAAAAGACTTGAGACTGGGAAGGAGATTCACCTTCCAGCAAGATAATGACCCTAAACATACAACCAGAGCTACAATGGAATGGTTTAGATCAAAGAATATTCATGTGTTAGAATGGCCCAGTCAAAGTCCAGACCTAAATCCCATTGAGCATCTGTGGCAAGACTTGAAAATTGCTGTTCACAGACGCTCTCCATCCAATCTGGCTGAGCTTGAGCCATTTTGCAAAGAAGAATGGGCAAAAATTTGTGTCTAGATGTGCAAAGCTGGTAGAGACATACCGTACCACAAGACTTGCAGCTGTAATTGCAGCAAAAGGTGGCTCTACAAAGTATTGACGCAGGGGGGCTGAATACTAATGCACATCACATTTTTCAGATTTTTGTGTTTAAAATTTTAAGACCATTTATCATTTTCGTTTCACTTCACAATTATGTGCTACTCTGTGTTGGTCTATCACAAGTTTTTTATTGAGATTTTAAGTTCGTGGTTGTAAGGTGGAAAAATGTGAAAAAGTTCAAGGGATGTGAATACTTTTTTTCAAGGCACTGTAAAAGCAGTGAACACGCACTCACTTTGCAAAGTATTGAGTTGCGTTGCTGACATGTTACCGAGCTTTTACAGTGGGGCAAAAAAGTATTTAGTCAGCCACCAATTGTGCAAGTTCTCCCACTTAAAAAGATGAGAGAGGCCTGTAATTTTCATCATAGGTACACTTCAACTTTGAGAGACAGAATGGGGGGAAAGAATCCAGGAAATCACATTGTAGGATTTTTAATGAATTAATTGGTAAATTCCTTGGTAAAATAAGTATTTGGTCACCTACAAACAAGCAAGATTTCTGGCTCTCACAGACCTGTAACAACTTCTTTAAGAGGCTCCTCTGTCCTCCACTCGTTACCTGTATTAATGGCACCTGTTTGAACTCGTTATCAGTATAAAAGACACCTGTCCACAACCTCAAACAGTCACACTCCAAACTCCACTATGGCCAAGACCAAAGAGCTGTCAAAGGACACCAGAAACAAAATTGTAGACCTGCACCAGGCTGGGAAGACTGAATCTGCAGTAGGTAAGCAGCAGGTAAGCAGCTTGGTGTGAAGAAATCAACTGTGGGAGCAATAATTAGAAAATGGAAGACATACAAGACCACTGATAATCTCCCTCGATCTGGGGCTCCACGCAAGATCTCACCCCGTGGGGTCAAAATGATCACAAGAATGGTGAGCAAAAATCCCAGAACCACACGGGGGGACCTAGTGAATGACCTGCAGAGAGCTGGGACCAAAGTAACAAAGGCTACCATCAGTAACACACTACGCCGCCAGGGACTCAAATCCTGCAGTGCCAGACGTGTCCCCCTGCTTAAGCCAGTACATGTCCAGGCCTGTCTGAAGTTTGCTAGAGAGCATTTGGATGATCCAGAAGAGGATTGGGAGAATGTCATATGGTCAGATGAAACCAAAATAGAACTTTTTGGTAAAAACTCAACTTGTCGTGTTTGGAGAAGAAAGAATGCTGAGTTGCATCCAAAGAACACCATACCTACTGTGAAGCATGGGGGTGGAAACATCATGCTTTGGGGCTGTTTTTCTGCAAAGGGACCAGGACGACTGATCCGTGTAAAGGAAAGAATGAATGGGGCCATGTATCGTGAGATTTTGAGTGAAAACCTCCTTCCATCAGCAAGGGCATTGAAGATGAAACGTGGCTGGGTCTTTCAGCATGACAATGATCCCAAACACACCGCCCGGGCGACGAAGGAGTGGCTTCATAAGAAGCATTTCAAGGTCCTGGAGTGGCCTAGCCAGTCTCCAGATCTCAACCCCATAGAAAATCTTTGGAGGGAGTTGAAAGTCCGTGTTGCCCAGCAACAGCCCCAAAACATCACTGCTCTAGAGGAGATCTGCATGGAGGAATGGGCCAAAATACCAGCAACAGTGTGTGAAAACCTTGTGAAGACTTAGAGAAAACGCTTGACCTCTGTCATTGCCAACAAAGGGTATATAACAAAGTATTGAGATGAACTTTTGTTATTGACCAAATACTTATTTTCCACCATAATTTGCAAATAAATTCTTTAAAAATCAGACAGTGTGATTTTCTGGATTTTTTTTTTCTCATTCTGTCTCTCATAGTTGAAGTGTACCTATGATGAAAATTACAGGCCTCTCTCATCTTTTTAAGTGGGAGAACTTGCACAATTGGTGACTGACTAAATACTTTTTTGCCCCACTGAATTTCCTTGTTTGAGTTCCTGATCCCTGATTTCCTGTTTCTCGTCTTTGATTCTGCCGAGTCTACGATGGCCTGTTTGTGCCTCGCTCGACCTATTGCCTGTTTCCCTGTCTTACGATTTTTCCTGCCGTTCTGGATTGTTTACCGTCTTCACTTGTATTAATAAACACACCTTCTGCACTTGCATCCGCCTCCCAACCATCTCTGACAGAATACTTCACACTCCCTGATAAAGAGAAACACATTCACCTGTTCATACGTCATGTTCAGGAACAAACTAATGTTAATGGCGCTAAAACAACTGCCGTCAAATGGTGCGGTTGGAGTTTTGTTCTCAGACTCGACTCGGATCAATAGTGGACTCGACTCAAAATTTTTTTAATGACTTGGACTTGACTTGGATTCGAACACTGTGGACTCGAGACTGGACTCGGACTTGAGGTTTCGTGACTCGAAAACAACACTGCTCATAATGAAGGACCCCTCGCGATAAGGATTTAACAAACATACAGAGTTACCTACTCACTAATAGACAGCTTAATATTATTTACATGACAAGGCAACCCAATAGAACTTGGATTAGTCTGTAAGTATTTTAGGATATTCAAATGAAATGTATTGTACTCAAGCAAACATGACCTGAGACAAATTCGAGGTAAATTAATAATAATGTTTTTTACTTATATCGCATATTTTGCATGCGTATATGATCAAATGCGCTTAAAATATTGTACATAAATAAAAATATAAATTAAATATGAGTGATTCCACGCTTATGGGTACTGAAATGGGGACATGAACTTATTTTTAAAAATTCACCTAAAACCATTTCTTTTTTTACCATCAGGTCACAAAACATGTAATCTTTAATGAATGATATGTTAAAAGATAACTTTAATTTTCTGAGATGTAATAAAAACATATTTATATGCCAAAGTCAAGCCTATGAGTTCCAACATGATGTCTGTTGCATTACTTCTGTTACGATTGTCCATCTCGCATCTGTTACAAATTAATTACAATCTAGCTATATACCATGTTAATCTTATTGAAAGAATGTGTATGTTTATTCTACTACACATGTTTATTAATTATATTTGCTAAAACATCACCTATGTTTCAAAAAGTAATTCTACATTGTTAAAATTGAGAATATACATGTCCACAACACTTCTGTTACGTTCTGACTTTGGCATATAAATATGTTATTACATCTCAGAAAATTAAAGTTATCTTTTAACATATCATTCATTAAAGATTACATGTTTTGTGACCTGATGGTAAAAAAAAATAAATGGTTTTAGGTGAATTTTTAAAAATAAGTTCATGTCCCCATTTCAGTACCCATAAGCGTGGAATCACTCATATCCTAAAGATAATATAAAAAACATTGTGAAGCTGAAAAATATACATCATACATCGAAAATTCTGAAAAATGCAAATTATTAAAAGCTAAATTAAAGTAATGTGTTTCAAAAGTAGACGGCCTTTCGATTTCATAAAATCCATGAAATTTAGTTCCTGAATTCGAATCACAGACTTCCAATTTTATTATTATTTTTTAAATAATAATAAAATTGGAAGTCTGTGATTCGAATTCAGTAGCTTTCGGTCCACTAAACAAAAATAACTGGGTGTCGGGGAAAATTCTTTTACTGACCTACACTTGAAAAATCTGAGAGGCAGTCTACTTTTAAGTCAATATTTAAGAGCAGATAAATTATCAGCATCTCTAATTAACTTTGGCGGCGTATTTCAAAGCTTTGGAGCTGCTGATGCAAATGCCCTATCGCCAAATGTCTTTTCAGTGAAATATGGTAATGGTTTCGATAAAAGCTCATTATTAGATCTTAAACTATACTTGGACACCTTTTTGATCTCAGTTAAACTCTATATGTAATCGGGGCACAGCCCTTAATAGCTTTAAAAGTAATGACTTTTTTTTTTTTAATTTCATTACTTTTTTTATTATTTCATGTTAATTATTGGACTGAGCCATAATGTTGGTACTCTTTTCTCTTTGCACCACACTAACCCACTTTATTAATATGCATGCTGAACTTTTGATTTAAAAACCTGATGAAAATAAAACAAGTCACATACAACACAATCACAATAGCACTTAAATGAAAGTACCTTTAATCAAGCAGGAAATGTGGCTTTTGTGGCTCTGCTTCTCAACTTTTATTCTACTGACAACAAGAAGCACTTACATTTTCAGTTATGCTCATAAACCACCTCACTGCAAAAGAGCAAAATTAACATACTGGATAGAAAAACAAATTAATTTTGGTTGGGGGAAAAAAAAGCTACAGAACTATTTTTCTGCAGCGTGTAAAGCTCTTAGACTACCGTGAATTTCTTCATCCTTGTTTTTTTACTCTCAGTTGTATACAGAGGTGGACAAGTCATAAATCATGACAAATCATAAAGCTAGCAGACCAGAAGTCCGTTTAACAAGGCTAAAAATCAGCAACTGATGCCATTCCAAAGTCTCGCAAAAGTTCACAAAGACAGAGAATCCTTTCTTGATGAGCTGGGGTGTTCTTTTATCGCATTCAAAGATGCTATTTGAGATTAACTAGCATCATTTTTGCTCCGTGAGGTATTTAAATGTGGGGTGACTGCATGTTATGTGGTCATTAGAAGTACAGTGGTGCTTGAAAGTTTGTGAACCCTTTTAGAATTTTCTATATTTCTGCATAAATATGACCTAAAACATCAGATTTTCACACAAGTCCTAAAAGTAGATAAAGAGAACCCAGTTAAACAAATGAGACAAAAATATTATACTTGGTCATTTATTTATTGAGGAAAATGATCCAATATTACACATCTGTGAGTGGCAAAGATATGTGAACCTTTGCTTTCAGTATCTGGTGTGAGCTACTTGTGCAGCAATAACTGCAACTAAACGTTTGCGGTAACTGTTGATCAGTCCTGCACACCGGCTTGGAGGAATTTTAGCCCGTTCCTCCGTACAGAACAGCTTCAACTCTGGGATGTTGGTGGGTTTCCTCACATGAACTACTCGCTTCAGGTCCTTCCACAACATTTCGATTGGATTAAGGTCAGGACTTTGACTTGGCCATTCCAAAACATTAACTTTATTCTTCTTTAACCATTCTTTGGTAGAACAACTTGTGTGCTTAGGGTCGTTGTCTTGCTGCATGACCCACCTTCTCTTGAGATTCAGTTCATGGACATATGTCCTGACATTTTCCTTTAGAGTTCAGAATTCATTGTGCTATCAGTGATGGCAAGCCGTCCTGGCCCAGGTGCAGCAAAACAGGCCCAAACCATGATACTACCACCACCATGTTTCACAGATGGGATAAGGTTCTTATGCTGGAATGCAGTGTTTTCCTTTCTCCAAACATAATGCTTCTCATTTAAACCAAAAAGTTCTATTTTGGTCTCATCCATCCACAAAACATTTTTCCAATAGCCTTCTGGCTTGTCCACGTGATCTTTAGCAAACTGCAGACGAGCAGCAATGTTCTTTTTGGAGAGCAGTGGCTTTCTCCTTGAAATCCTGCCATGCACACCATTGTTGTTCAGTGTTCTCCTGATGGTGGACTCATGAACATTAGCCAGTGTGAGAGAGGCCTTCAGTTGCTTAGAAGTTACCCTGGGGTCCTTTGTGACCTCGCCGACTATTACACACCTTGCTCTTGGAGTGATCTTTGTTGGTTGACCACTCCTGGGGAGGGTAACAATGGTCTTGAATTTCCTCCATTTGTACACAATCTGTCTGACTGTGGATTGGTGGAGTCCAAACTCTTTAGAGATGGTTTTGTAACGTTTTCCAGCCTGATGAGCATCAACAACGCTTTTTCTGAGGTCCTCAGAAATCTCCTTTGTTCGTGTCATGATACACTTCCACAAACATGTATTGTGAAGATCAGACTTTGATAGATCCCGGTTCTTTAAATAAAACAGGGTGCCCACTCACACCTGATTGTCATCCCATTGATTGAAAACACCTGACTCGAATTTCACTTTCAAATTAACTGCTAATCCTAGAGGTTCACATACTTTTGCCACTCACAGATATGTAATATTGGATCATTTTCCTCAATAAATAAATTACCAAGTATAATATTTTTGTCTCATTTGTTTAACTGGGTTCTCTTTATCTACTTTTAGGACTTGTGTGAAAATCTGTTGTTGTTTTAGGTCATATTTATGCAGAAATAGAGAAAATTCTCATGGGTTCACAAACTTTCAAGCACCACTGTATATCTAGCAGTTTGTCCACTTCTGCAAAAGTTTGGACACACCTACTTGTTCATAGGTTTTTCTGTATGTTGACTATTTTCTACATTGTAGAACAACACTGAAGTCATCAAAAGTATAAAATAACATTTGGAACATGTATGGAATTATGTGGTAAACAAAAAATGTAAAAAAAAAAAAAAAACCCCAGTGTTTTTTCATATTTTAGATTCTTCAAAGTAGCCAGCGTTTGCCTTGATGACACTGTGCACACTATTGGCGTTATTCTATTATTCACAGATGAGCTAATCTGCCCAGATGGCCAGTGAGCTTTTGCCATGGCATGGTGTCCTTTGTCCACAATTCTGTTAAATTTTGTCTCCTCTGTCAGTTCTCCATGTATTCCCGTTCCAATTGTTTTGTTTGAAAGAATTCCGCACAAAACTTGGTGGTTGTTTTGTCAAATTTTTTGATAAGTTAGCAATTACTCCAATTTAACGAGTTTTCCAGGCCTCTCACTAGAATTGTATCTCCTCTCATTTCTCATCCAATGTCAGTTCTGATCAATGGTTTTGGTAGATCGTAAACCTGGTCGTTTGTTTGTTGATTTTCCTGTTGTAAGCAATTTTAGTACTTTGTTTATTTTCAGTTAAACCGTATCTCCTTCAGTTCTCAATGGATTTCAGTTCTGATTTTGTTTGAAAGAACTAGCCTTTCTGTACAAAACTTGATTGTTGTATTGTCAAATTTTTGCTAATTAGGTCGTTTTAACGAGTTTTTGGACTTTTCACTAGAATTGTATCTCCTCTCTCAATCCTCATCCGATTCCATGTTTTGGGTTGATCTTCCCATGAGGAACAAAACTTGGTCTTTTGTTTGTTTGTTGATTTTCCTGTTGTAAACAGTTTGTTTACAACCTTTTTCAGTTAAACCGTGTCTCCTTCAATTCTCAATAGAATTTCAGTTCTGGTTGTTTTATTTGAAAAAACTTGACCTTCTGGACAGAACTTGGTCATTGTATTGTCAATTTTTTTCCTAACAAATTGGTAATCAGGTCAACTTAGCAAATTTTCTTCTGATTAGACTTGTAACTCCTCTCTCATTTATCATGCGAATTCAGTTCTGATGGATGTTTTGGGTAGATCTTCCCTTGGGGACTAAAAATTGAGTCCTTTGCTGATTTTTCTGTTGTAAACAATTTGTCGTGGAGGTTGGGCCTCTCTCACATTGTCACATTTCAGTTCTGTTGGATGTTTTAATAGTCAGGGTTGTTGTGATAGCAGGCCAAATGGGCTACTACGTCCTTGACATTCTGGTTAAAAATTCTAATTCACAGTGTAGCAAACCCCTGATGTGGGTGGAGTACAGAAGCACGGCAGGCAGGACCTGAAGTTCTTCCAAACATTTATTTTTTAAAGATATGCGCGCATGCATTCTGGTCGGGAGCCTCTTTTCTCTGCTCTCCCCCTCCTTTTATGCTCGGTCCCTGTAACACACATTAATTGACAGCAGGGGGAATGACTTAGCCACTTACCTTCCCCGACCCCGCCCTCCATTCACAGACTGCTGCTTGGCCACGCCCCCTCTGCCACACACAGTTACACACAATAAAAGGCGGTGAAAAAAAAAGTAGGTCTTAAGACGTGCTTTAAAAATCTCGATAGAGGAAGAGGACCTGATGTGGAGAGGAAGATCATTCCAAAGCTTGGGGGCAACAACTGAAAAGTCTCAGTCATCCCTAGACTTCAGCAGAGATCTTGGGACTACGTCTGGATGACCTCCGTGATCTCAGTGCCGAACAGAGATGGAGGTCACAGATATATTTTGGAGTGAGAGTAGACCATGCAAAGCTTTAAAAGCGACTGTTTAAGTTTTGATCTGTCTGTTGCAAAGGAGGTTGAATTGATGTAGAGCTCTGGCGTTGAAGCGATTCTGCCTCTCGGATCTGGGAGCAGAGTCGCTGACACAGACACAGCTGTTCAGAGAGGTTTCTCAGCTTATTGTAGGACAAACATGAGAACATATTCGCATTCAAGAGCGTGTTGTAGCTATGGGATTGGAGGAGGATAATGTGATTTGACGAAGCCAAGTTATGCATGTATGACTGGGTAACGGAAATGGGTGATGAAGCATTACATCACTGGTTTAGATGACACTACTATATCAAAGAAGCGAGACGTTATGCACCATTACATCATACATCAGGATCATAGTCTTATAAAAGAAGAAAGTAATTACTGGTCGACATAACCTTCATTAAGCAGAGAGCAGAATGTGCGAGCAAAGATGAATCTCAAGGATTTAACTGACTGAAAACAAGTAGCAATCAAAACAGCCTGTTCTAGTTTCAAGCATGCCAGACAAATATTTTTTTATCGACAACAAAATTTTAAACTCCATATGGAATCTCACCAGTGATCTGTGGTTGGTGGAAGAGAGCAACTGGACTTGCTTGAAAAGTCTTGAAGACGTTTCAACTCTCATCCGAAAGGCATCCTCAGTTCTGCCTGTCTAATAGGGAGTATCAAGTATTTATCCTCTCATGGATCATCATAGAATCAGAATGCTGATGGCTGCATTGTAGGTGGCTGATAGATGTCATAGACACCCACCTCTGTTCAGTGATGGTCGTTCCAAGTTGACAAAAATGAACGATCCTCTCTGGCTAAGATGTCTGCCAGTTTTCTGGAAGTCCTCTCATACTCCCGCACCAGTCGAAGGGAGCCTTCGGAGCCTTTCGGATGAGAGGCGAAACGTCTTCAAGACTTTTCAAGCAAGTCCAGTTGCTCTCTTCTACCAACCACAGATTGCTATGTACCTGGATGACTGAATATCTTCATAGATATAAATCTCACCAGTGGAGAGAGGCTAGTCCAGGTGAGAGATGATCCTTTTTTTCTAATGCCAGATAAATATCTAGCTGCGGCATTTTGAACCAGCTGAAGGCGAGACGGAGCAGATTGGGCCTAACCCGCATATAAGGAGTTACAATAGTTGAGCCAAGATGTTAAAGCATGAATGGCCATTTCCAAATCCTTCTGAGAGAGAAAATATTTTACCTTTGAAATTTGCCTCAGTTGGTAAAAACTGAATTTTACAACAGTGGAAATTTGTTCATCAAAACTTAGTGATGACTTGAAAATGATACCCAGGTTCCTGCCATCGTTATGACTCATTGCTCATGAGGAGCCTAAGGGCCTCTGCATGCTCTTGCGACAAGGCTTTCGCAGATAGCTTTTCGCAGACAGTTGTAATTTATCGTTGAGCGGGGAGTAATAGGCGTGCGTGATGTTATTCACCGCCACAACACAAGGGGGCGCGAAATCGCTAGGAGTAGTTGGTGGGTGTGGTTAGTGGAGTGTTTATCCTCCGGTTACTTATAATGACTAGAACTGGAGTCGTATAGATGTACGTACTTCCTCACTTCCTCGATCAACCGCTCTTCGTGCTACTCCATCTTCGCTCGTGTTTTTAAAAATGGCGGTCGTGAAAACAAACCAAACCGGGAAAGTAGGGAAGCGGAAGTGCGTGTACAGCGGATGTAGAGTGGACCAATCAGAGCCCTCTTGTCTGCGACGCTGTCTGCGGTGGTCACAATATTTGGGAGGTGCGCGCAGAGTGTCTGCGAAGGTGGGGGGGCTACGCAGACGCCATCTGCGAGGACTGCGTTGTTAGCATAAATTGGCCTTAACTGAGTGCTGATTTACGCAGTAGATGAGGTTGGGCCAAAAATAATGACCTCTGTTTTATTTTCATTTAGTTGGAGGGAATTTTAACCCATCTTAACCTTTATCTTAACCAGCTTCATGAGGTCGTCACCTGGAATGCTTTTCATTGAACAGGTGCCTCGTCAAAAGTTAATTAGTGCAATTTCTTGTCTCCTTAATGCATTTGAGATCATCATAATACTAATACAGTAAATAGCCCTATTCCACAACTGTAGTAATCCATATTATGTCAAGAACCACTCAACTAAGTAAATAGAAACGACATCCATCTTTTAAGACATGAAGTGACTTTTAATGAATAAAAATAAAGAAAAACCACTGAATGAGAAGGTGTGTCCACACTTTTGGCTGGTACTGTCGGATAACTTACCGTTTTTATTAACCATATGTAGTGATTTCAGTTCATTCTGATCACCCGTTGCTTTTAAAGTATGCATGTGGGAGTTTGGATAAATGTTACAAATAAGATTTGTTAGACGGACATGGGGTATATAGTACATTATTCTATCCACATTTACTGGATATGAGCAATCACACGCTCTGATTGGCTACTCTACTACTAGGCTGTCAGCTCCTATACCATGAGTAGAGAAAAATGGCGGAGCGTGTTGCTGAACCAACCGAGGATGAAATAAAAACTCTACTAGAAAACAAAACCCTAAAAAATACAGAAAAACCCCCCAACAAAATATGGTAAGAACATATATCTTTTATTTTTCAAGAGTTACTATTATAGCATTTTTCACAAATTGCTCCAGTCATTTTGCCGGTTTGTTTACATTCTAAGTGGAAATGGTTTTGTATACGTTTTTTTTTTTTAAATTGAATTTGCAAAAAAGAGTGTTTCTCAAAATCCAGTGAATGTTGATAGAATAAAAGTTATTCCACTTGATCTCGTCGCATATGGCTTCTAGCCAAGTCGGTGCTACTCATCTCATTGGCTATCAGCTCATGTACGACTCGAGTTCATGGAATAATAACTGTTAAATGTATGCTACACCATCTAGCTTTTTCTTCCATATTGGATTCCTATATACTCCTATACAGTGTTGCTTGAAAGTTTGTGAACCCTTTAGAATTTTCTATATTTCTGCATAAATATGACCTAAAACATCAGATTTTCACACAAGTCCTAAAAGTAGATAAAGAGAACCCAGTTAAACAAATGAGACAAAAATATTATACTTGGTCATTTATTTATTGAGGAAAATGATCCAATATTACACATCTGTGAGTGGCAAAAGTATGTGAACCTCTAGGATTAGCAGTTAATTTGAAGGTGAAATTCGAGTCAGGTGTTTTCAATCAATGGGACGACAGTCAGGTGTGAGTGGGCACCCTGTTTTATTTAAAGAACAGGGATCTATCAAAGTCTGATCTTCACAGCACATGTTTGTGGAAGTGTATTATGGCACGAACAAAGGAGATTTCTGAGGACCTCGGAAAAGCGCTGTTGATGCTCATCAGGCTGGAAAAGGTTACAAAACCATCTCTAAAGAGTTTGGACTCCACCAATCCACAGTCAGACAGATTGTGTACAAATGGAGGGAATTCAAGACCGTTGTTACCCTCCCCAGGAGTGGTCGACCAACAAAGATCATTCCAAGAGCAAGGCGTGTAATAGACGGTGAGGTCACAAAGGACCCCAGGGTAACTTCTAAGCAACTGAAGGCCTCTCTCACATTGGCTAATGTTCATGAGTCCACCATCAGGAGAACACTGAACAATAATGGTGTGCATGGCAGGGTTGCAAGGAGAGAGCCACTGCTCTCCAAAAAGAACATTGCTGCTCATCTGCAGTTTGCTAAAGATCACATGCAGAAGCCAGAAAGCTATTGGAAAAATGCTTTGTGGACGGATGAGACCAAAATAGAACTTTTTGGTTTAAATGAGAAGCGTTATGTTTGGAGAAAGGAAAACACTGCATTCCAGCATAAGAACCTTATCCCATCTGTGAAACATGGCGGTGGTAGTATCATGGCTTGGGCCTGTTTTGCTGCATCTGGGCCAGGACAGCTTACCATTATTGATGGAACAGTGAATTCTGAATTACACCAGCGAATTCTAAAGGAAAATGTCAGGACATCTGTCCATGAACTGAATCTCAAGAGAAGGTGGGTCATGCAGCAAGACAACGACCCTAAGCACACAAGTCGTTCTACCAAAGGATGGTTAAAGAAGAATAAAGTTGATGTTTTGGAATGGCCAAGTCAAAGTCCTGACCTTAATCCAATGGAAATGTTGTGGAAGGACCTGAAGCGAGCAGTTCATGTGAGGAAACCCACCAACATCCCAGAGTTGAAGCTGTTCTGTACGGAGGAATGGGCTAAAATTCCTCCAAGCCGGTGTGCAGGACTGATCAACAGTTACCGCAAATGTTTAGTTGCAGTTATTGCTGCACAAGGGGGTCACACCAGATACTGAAAGCAAAGGGTCACATACTTTTGCCACTCACAGATATGTAATATTGGATCATTTTCCTCGATAAATAAATGACCAAGTATAATATTTTTGTCTCATTTGTTTAACTGGGTTCTCTTTATCTACTTTTAGGACTTGTGTGAAAATCTGATGATGTTTTAGCTCATATTTATGCAGAAATAGAGAAAATTCTAAAGGGTTCACTAACTTTCAAGCAACACTGTAGCTTTCCAGCGTCCAGCCTTGCAGCCAAAGTTCTGTCAACAAATCAACATTTAAGTTGGTATCTCAGCACACGTGCTTTTTCTTTCTTTTTTTGTTATATCTTTTGTTAGAAACTACATGGTTCAGGTGCAGAAACAGGAACAGGAACCATCTCTCCCAGTGAAGTGAGTATGTCAATAGAGGTCTTGGTCAGCTTTCAGAAGGGCATTTGCGCTCAGTGCGGCATTAACTGACCTCTGCTACATATCTCTTTCATTCACCTGTACTCGATTTCCTCTTTTACCACTACAGCTATGCTTCTTTGCTCCTCTCCCTCTAGCCTGTATTCATATGAGACCAATCAGTGCTTTTGTAGGCTATATCCAGTATTTTATTTCTGGTCAAATGAATACTGTTTACTCCTGATTTTATTTTTAATTTTGTTTTTCCATCCGACACGGTCTCTGTAAGTAAGTTAAAGGAACGTGGGATGATTGGGTTCCCAATCTTCCACGGGTTGACTGGGGATTAGTAGTTCTTATCTATGCAGGTATTTTAGTCGTGCCATTCTTTCATCTGCTGGTATGATGCAAGCTGGTACTTCCCTAATTAAATTTCCTGTCAGCACTCATGAAATCTCAGCCCACTAATTTGCTGTTCTTCACAATATCTGTTTATTTTCATGAGCACTCGGCTTTTATGCATAATTCCTTCATGCTGGTCTGCAACATCATTCTCTCGCGCTGATCTCTGTGATTAATTGAATCTGGTTTCTTCTCTCAGCCACTCTGCTAACCTCTCTCTATCCAGGTTGCAGACGCCACTGTCTTGTTTCTACTGCATTGTGGGACTGTGTGTCTCTTTAAAATTGCATGTTCAAGATTTTCCCAAGGTCTTGCACATGCATTAACGAATGCAACAAGGGATTGTCATTTGAGGTGGTCTTGTTTCATTGTGTTCTCTTTGCTAACTTTTACACAGGATGGCCTTATCGCATACACCCTTTCCCTTGCTTCTGTGGATTGTTAATATTGCTCATCTTCTGACTGTGTTGTCCTGTCTGTCTGTTTGTGTGCACATCAATTTGTGTGCGTGTTCCCCCCACCACCACCACCACAGAGCTCTCAGTATGTTCAGTGCGTCGCTGGTTGCCTGCAGCTGATGCTGAGGGTAAATGAGTATAGATTTGCCTGGGTCGAAGCTGATGGAGTGAACTGGTAAGACTCAATACATCAGACTTCATTTCTTATTTAACTGTTTCGTAGCATTGGGGAAAAAATCAAATGCATTAATTAGACCAGTGTTTCCCAATCCTCCTCCTGGCGTTCCCCTGTCCTGCATATCTTCGCTGTGTTGTTGCTCCAAACACACCTAATTTAAATTAGATGCTCTTGGTTCAATCAGGTGTGCTCAGCGAATCCAAAGCGCCACTGATGAGTTCAGTCAGGTAGGTGGAAATCCTGTGGAGCAGGGGAGCCCCAGCAGCGGGACTGAGAATCGGTGAATTAGAGCATTAATTACCAGACTTTGATAACCATTGGAGGAGCACAAATGAGACCACAGAGGTATTAAATGTATTTAGTTTTGACAGAGGAAATGAGCAGTCATGCGAATAATGCAAGTTTCCCCACGATATCGGTTTCTGTTTAGTGCCGTTCTTTTAAAGGCCTAGAGAAATATAATCCCTTCCTCCTTGGATGAGAATAGTACAAGTCCCGACAATGAAAACTTATAATAGAAACTCATGTCGGGAATGTTCAGAATTTGTCGAGTTTAAATTTCCCGCCAAGGTCAAGTCAAGTTTATTTGTGTATCGCTTTTAACAATAAGCATTGTCGCAAAGCAGCTTTACAGAATTTGAACGACTTAAAATATGAGTTAATTTAATCCCTAATCTATCCCCAATGAGCAAGCCTGTGGCGACGGTGGCATGAGGAAGAAACCTCGAGAGGAACCAGACTCAAAAGGGAACCCATCCTCATTTGGGCAACAACAGACAACATGACTATAACATTAACAGTCCTAACATAAAGTCAGCTTCGTTGATACTATAAACTCCCCCACCGACGGAAACCCGAGCGCAAAACCGTTCACGATAACCGCAGCCCCAAAGTCAGCAAGTCAACCGCTGCAAGAGTCCAGAGTGTCCTTCAGGCGCGACCCCCAACTGGGAATCCCGGTACCAACGTCGCCATTACTTGGCTTTCGTGTGACGTCACGAGTGTGTGTGGGTTTTACCGGTGGTCTTTCCACTTGCATCCACAAAGTGTAGCTTCTGTCCAACTCTCTGCTAGATTACATTCATTTTGATGGAAACTTGCGACAGAACACGAAAGAGACAAATCGTTAAACTACAATCTACGACTGTTACGGAGAGCAAAAAAGGGAAAGCGATGCATTACTGCCGGGCGCAGCAACACACATGCTGTGGAGGGAGTGGCCCTGTTCCTTTTCCTGAAAGATAATCACTAATTAGTCAAGACTTTGCTACTATGAACTGCAAAGCATTTTGTTTCCAACATATTGGAATACTGAGAAAAGAAAAGAAAGACGTCACACACTTGCGAAATTCCTCTCTGCATTTAACCCATCTGAAGCAGTGAACACACACACATGAGCAATGAGCACACACATACCCAGAGCAGTGGGCAGCCTTACTAACAGCGCCCGGGGAGCAGTTGGGAGTTAGGTGCCTCGCTCAACGGCACTTCAGCCCAAGGCCGTCCCATATTAACCTAACCTGTGGGGGAAACCAGAGCACCCGGAGGAAACCCATGCAGACATGGGGAGAACATGCAAACTCCACATAGAAAGGCCCCCGCCAGCCGCTGGGCTCGAACCCAGAACCTTCTTGCTGTGAGGCGACCATGCTAACCACTTACACCACCGTGCCGCCCGTGAGGAATGCATCTTCAACTTCCAGTCATCCAAACCTCTTAAAGCGTGGAGGTGAACTCGCACCGGGCCAAATAACCACCCGAGGCGTGGTCCTAGCAGGCCGTGACCATGCTGGTTCGTGAGGGCACGGGGAGAGGGAAGTGTTTTGCGAAATCTCGCCTTGCTGCGAGCTTCCCTGGCGAGTTATGAGTTTTTAAAGTCCACCTGGATCAGTGAATCGTATAGAAACTCAAGGCATGGAATAGAGCTCGCACCAGGGTGAATAATGTCCCAAGGCATGGTCCTACCGGCCTGTGCTGGTTTGTAGGGGATCGTGTAGAGGGAGGTGCCTGCAAAATTTGGCTTCACTGGGACCTCCAGTGGTCGAGTTATGAGCGTTTTAAAGGTCGGCTGAAGCCGTGGATCAAATTGAAACTTAAGGTTCATCGTTGTCACGGTCACTGACCCTGCTCTCATCGGACAATTCTGGCTCGAATCGGTACGGTTCGATACCTCTCTCTTCTTCCCCATCACTGGCCATTTCTTCTTCCTCTGTCAGTACATCATCATCAACTTGAACTGACAAAAAACTACCATTTTTCCCCTCGCTAAATTACTGCTCACGTTGGTCACTCATGATGATGTTCGTGGCTGACACACACCCGTGACGTCACGTGGGTCCCGTCTGCTACTTCCAGGCGGTTCTAAATTTACTCTGCTTTTGTCTGCGAATAGTTGTCTCTGTCCAGGGACTCAGTAAACCTCGCTGAATTCAACTGCTAGTCTGTTTTAGCACAAAAAATGCATTTCTCTAGACCTTTAACAGTTTGAACACTATACGCACTCCTCCATCTGCATCTTTTTAGACTGTAATCCATGTGACCGTGTTGATATTGCAAAACGTGTGTGTGTGCTGTGCTTCTTCTAGCATCACAGCAGTGCTGAGCAACAAGTGTGGCTTCCAGCTGCAATACCAGATGATCTTCTGCGTATGGCTTCTGGCCTTCAGCCCTCAGCTGTGTGAGCAATTGCGCCGCTACAACGTGGTGCCCGCCCTCTCTGACATTCTGCAGGAGTCCGTCAAAGAGAAAGTCACCCGCATCATCCTCGCTGCTTTCAGGGTACGCACATCTCGACCCGGGGGGGGGGGGTAAATTTCCACTTCACCCCAATATTATCACTTCCCCCTATTTTGTGCGCATTTATTTATTTATTTTATTTAGGAAAAACCATAGAATAGTTGTGAATTGCACCATAAAATGAAGATCACACATTGACTTGAAGTTTGATTATTGATTAAGTTTATTATTAAGTTCGGTTATTGGTTGCTTTTTACTTGTAACGGACAATAACAATTTTATCCACAACAGTTTTTCCTGCCTTAGTCGATTTATTTCCATTTCACATGCATGCAGCTGTTGTAAAGTTCAGTGTGTTTGTGCAGAACTCTCTCAGACCGTAGGTTCATTACTCGATAATGTAGAAATCATAAAATAGAAATCTGTAACAAAGTTTGTATGAAGAAAAGAATAGAGTGCCAAGACTTTTGAACAGTACTGTGTTTGAGAATATTTATATATGTTTTTTGTTTTGTTACATCACCTCTAGGTTTAAAAAAATAATAATAAAATATGCGTGCTGCATCATGACAGACAGGATGATGTTTGAGTTTAAAATTGTTTAGTTTGTAGGTTATGGGTGTTTTATACAGACCTGGCAACCTGTAACTGAATCAGTGCAGCTGGTCTGTCATGACGCAGCACGTTTTTTTTATTATAATTATTTATTTATTTTTAATAAACCTAGAGATGGATGATATTTTAAAAAAGGCAGATATATAAATATTTAGCACAGGACTGTGTTCCTCTGATAACAGAAACAAAGCTCCAGCTCTCTCTGCTCTTAATCTGTTTTGTTCTTTCAGGATTTATCGCGCATGTCGCTCCTTGTTGAGTTTTTTTATGCCCGAGTTGTTTGAAACCAATCTGGGTTTTCTGTGTCGAATGAGGAAGCGGCTTCACCTGTGAGAAAATCAAACACTTTCATGAAGGAGCTGACTCGAATGTGAGCAGAAAAAAATGAAATGAGATTCTTAAGCAAATTCTTCCATCCTCACTTCCGACTTTGTTTTTATGCCTCTGCCACCGTAAGGTGCAGGAGGCATTATGTTTTCGGGTTGTCCGTCTGTCCGTGCGTGCGTCAGTCCCGAAACCTTGTGAACGCGATATCTCAAAGGCTAATGAAAGGAATTTCACCAAACTTTCACCATTTTGTGCGCTTTGGGACAAACATGAACTGATTAGATTTTGAGGTTAAAAGGTCACAGGTCAAGATTACTGTGAGGTCAAATGTCCATCCCCAAACTTTGTGAACACCATATCTCAAAGACTAATGAAAGGAATTCCACCAAACTTTCACCATTTGTGCACTTTGGGACAAAGATGAAATGATTAGATTTTGAGATCAAAAGGTCTAAGGTCAAGGTCAGTGTGAGGTCAAATGTCTGTCTGAAAACCTTGTGAACACAATATCTCCAAGGCAAATGAAAGGAATTTCACCAAACTTTCACCATTTGGGGACAAACATGAACTGATTAGGTTTTGAGGTTAAAAGGTCACAGGTCAAGATTACTGTGAGGTCAAATGTCCATCCCCAAATCACAACTTAAGGCGTGTAGTCTACCAGGCAGAGGCATCCCCATTGGCGTCGAGTTCTATTTAGTTCTTGAAGCATTTGCTTCTATTTGTTAACGTTTTTCTTGATAGCGGGGAGACGGCAATGCCTTTTATCTATTTCTCTGTTTCAAGAAGGAAAAACAGCAAAAATTTAACCATATTGAAGATGGATGAAGCCTTGCTTGCATGAGAGACTGTGTCTGTCTGACCCCAGCTGTAATTATCACGTGATGCGTGACGTCACGCACAAGGGGTCTATAAACAGTATGTGTACCAGACTACACCAGCGGGGGTATATAAAATAATTTAGAAAGCGGTAAATGAAACCGAGACTAAGAAAACAGCCAAGACATAATGGCGGATATGTAGTGAGGGACGCTTTTAGGAAATGAAATAATAAAAGATCAAAGCCTAATTTTTGTGGTGCTAGTTGGTAATGTATGCTCATTCTAACTTGCCCGGTCGGGCATGTTGGGGACATATCCCGCTTGCCCGAATGCATGTTTCACTTGCCCCGGGCAATCGGGCAGTGCTTAATGTCGAGCACTGTTGTATCATATCATTCGATACGAGACCCCCAATTCAATCCATAGATATTATGTAATCCAGGCTAAAGAAATCACCATGGTGATTGTGAAGTTCATATTCGGTAGCGGAGAAGACTTTTATTTATTTATTTATTTGCTGCATCATGACAACAGGACATTTTGAAGAAACAGACAATTTTATTTTAGTGCGAGGCTATATTGGACTGACAGGGCAAATGGCACCAACATTTGCACAACACGTTCTCTTCTGGACTGTACATTAGTTATCTGAATGTCCTCTTCGTAGGCAGAGATGGGACCAAGTCACACATGTGCAAGTCCCAAGTAAGTCCCAAGTCTTTTTTGTCTTGGGCAAGTCAAGTCAAGTCCTATAATAAGTCAAGTCCAAGTCAAGTCACCTTAGGCGTATTGGTGTAATTTTAGCAGCAGAATATGAATTTAATACATTGAAAAGGCAATACATAAGTAAATGTCAGTAAACATCCCTGGCACATGTGCCCAACCTGTTAAATATTTGCATTTTAAATACTCATGTTCTGTAAAATACATAAAACAAAACAGTAATAATGTCACAAAGTTATTTATTGATGGCAAAATTGATTGCAAGATTGAAAGCCAACTAAGTTTCTCACATTGTCATCAGCCAACAAGAAAAATAAACAGAGAATTGGCATTCTGTTATGTGCGTAGTTAAAAGAGGGTAGGACCGGACGACACCTTGGGTTAACAGGGGCATGAGCTCCTCCAATCTCTAATCACGTCAGATGAGATGATTATTATTAATAAGATACACGTGGAGAAACCTGAAATGACTTCGATGCATGTTTGCGCCAGTAAAAAAAAAAAAACCCAAAGGATAGAGAAATGTGTCAGACATAATTTAGGTCTCAAAAAGAAGACCTGTTCGCCCGTGCAAAAGTGACATCATCTTACCCCATATGACAAGCTACAGAGGTGTGTGCAAAAGCGCTCTCTCGCTCGCTCCCTCTCCGAGGCTGCCTCAGCCTGTGCGGAGTGGGGACATATAGAACAACTTTGGCGCGGGAGTCTTGGTTACCGCTATAATAGATTGTTACGAAAATAAATGTTAAATGAAATATGCGTCC
Source organism: Neoarius graeffei (assembly GCF_027579695.1). Classification (NCBI taxonomy): domain Eukaryota; kingdom Metazoa; phylum Chordata; class Actinopteri; order Siluriformes; family Ariidae; genus Neoarius; species Neoarius graeffei. The sequence goes on from NC_083569.1 coordinate 41,656,342, forward strand.
CACGCATTCCTTTCCACAGGAACTTTGCTCACAACGTTTCGGTCGTGGCTAACGCACTGTCCTCCTTACCACAAGTGCAACGTTTCGGGAACAATACGGAAAGGACAGCGCGCAGGATTCATCTTTCCTTGAACAATTACCCAGAGACTTTTTAAATTACCTCACTGGGAAATATCCAATGCACCTGTTCAGTTACAGAGTTGTGCTCTCTAAATTGTAGTCATTCAAACCATTGTTTTGGCGGCCTGGTAGCCTGATATACTAAATGTAAATTCATGGTTTGGATGACTGCACAATTTATTTTCGTAACACTGTGTTACAGCGGGAACCGAGACTCCCGCGCACAGTCAGCCTATTTTGCAGAGTTTAGTATTGCTGCTATTCAAACAGCGAGTGGCATGCCGGGGAATCCAAATCGTGGCGCTTTTTTCAATAGTGCATGATAGGCAGTGGGACGGAGTTTTCTTTTCTTTTTTGATCGAGTAGTGTGACGAAAAAAATGTGCAGGTTGCTGCACTGCTATTTCAAACGGCTATGATAAACTCCCCTGCCTCTATGCCCTATGGACAGTCTGGCTAATGTACACGAACACACTTGCACGAATTTGTGCTGCTCATGAACGTGTACATGTTCACAAGCTGACCATTAGCTTAACCCTGAAGCAGAACAACAGGGTAGGAAGCTGCTTATGTTATTCAGCATCACGACTGCAAAGTGCACAATCAACTTACTACTACTGATATACAATATCATTAACCTTGACGTAACTACATTGCTTACCAGCATTCACATGAGAATTTCACAATAATAAACTGAATCCCTAGCTACATCTGCAACGGCTAAAATCCTCCTACCGCTCACTCTCGTGGCTAACATTGGCTAACGAGGAGTTTAGCTGCGATCACCAAATAACAACACATTAATAAACTTACTGGGCAGAATGGATCTTCAAATGCTGGACGAAATTGGAGGTCGTGGTCTGGCTGTCAGAAATCGTCACGTTGCAAATCTTGCACTGCGCCGTTCGTCGTTTACCTTCTAGGCAGTAGCCCTTGAAGCCGAAAGTGATGACTCTTGGGATGGCTGACATGATGATATGATGTGAAATCTGTGAACACATCGTGGCATGGGGCGTGGTATATAGCCCACGCAGAGAGCGTGCCTGATGGACAGGGCGGTGACAACGCAACGGCAGTGCAATCAAAATTACTGAAGTATGTGCATTTTATTTTCACAATAAAAACACGATGGAAATAACACTCAAGTCATCGTGAGTCAAGTCAAGTCCCAAGTCTTAAACTTCCAAGTCCGAGTCAAGTCTCAAGTATTTTCATGTTTTGTCAAGTCAAGTCGCAAGTCATGAAAACAGTGACTCGAGTCGACTCGAGTCCAAGTCCCCAAGTCTCAAGTCCCCACCTCTGGTAGAGGGTGTTTAAAAAGATAGTGGTTCACACTGTGGGTTAAGGGTTATTTATTTATATCCCCCCCCCAAGCTCCTAAACCCTCCTTTGTTTGTTTCACTTCCATCTCTGTGCGCTGGCTCTCATACCACATCATGCATTTAGTCTAAAAAGGTTTGTCGTTTCCAGAGGCTTCATTATTAAATTACAGAATACACTGTTTTATTTCAGATATAGAATATGAATAGTGTGCTTTTGAATCATTTATTTTCTTTCCTGTTCCGCTGCCACTGTGAATGGCAGTGGCAGTTCAGAGGCGCACACTTGCAGCTCCACACAACCTCTATTATATTTGCTTTACCTTGTAAGCTTGGTGAAATCTGGTTTTGTTCCCACTTGTTATTTCCGAGCGCCATGTTGGGAGAGGTGAACCTGCATTAAGGCATTATTGCTCGAAGGGGGATAATACCTGTTATTCTCTGTGATTCATACATTGGCCCGATTCGCATGGTGCTTAGTATTTAATTTAGCCCTGAAAGCTAGAAGCTGTCACAAGCATTAGTGTTTGGTAATGAATTCATTGTCCACGTCTCAGACAGTATTGAATTAGTTCTACATTTCATTTATTTCATCTGCTTAAGATCTTATTACCCTGATTAACTGAGGAACTCTTTGTCCTCACTCATAATTATATGGCTTTCATTTTGAACCTATGATACTGTTGTCTGTCTGTCTGTCTGTCTTGTTGTGTACATGGTTTTTGTATATATGGAATGAATATTTTTTTTTTTTTTTTGGGGGGGGGGACAGACTTCTAGAGAAATGTGACTGGAGTTATCAGTGAACTGAGTAGGTATAACATGATGCAGTACTGTGGAAAAAGGCACTTTTTTAAATACAAATTTTATTGATTATTTTACGACTTATGCATTAGAGCGGCGGCTACAATTATCGACACCTTAATGATCTTTTGGCCGTTTCAGAAGTAGAAAAGACCTTCAATATGTAAATTGTGCATGAATAACTACTCAGACTTCCACTGGGGGAGGGGACAAAAGTTGAGTTCCCAATTACTTAGCATATCAGATCACGTTCCACAAGTCTTGACACCTTTGTCCACAGTTATCGACACCGTTCCACAATTATCGACATCCAGATGGTTATTTATAAATGTAAAAATAGTGTGTGGTATTAAGTTAATAAAACTTTTTTTTTTTTAATTTAAAATTTGTTTTACACAGACTTATATTTAGTACAAAATATATTTTATATAAATATATGGGGCGGCACGGTGGTGTAGTGGTTAGCGCTGTCGCCTCACAGCAAGAAGGTCCGGGTTCGAGCCCTGTGGCCGGCGAGGGCCTTTCTGTGTGGAGTTTGCATGTTCTCCCCGTGTCCGCGTGGGTTTCCTCCGGGTGCTCCGGTTTCCCCCACAGTCCAAAGACATGCAGGTTAGGTTAACTGGTGACTCTAAATTGACCGTAGGTGTGAATGTGAGTGTGAATGGTTGTCTGTGTCTATGTGTCAGCCCTGTGATGACCTGGCGACTTGTCCAGGGTGTACCCCGCCTTTCGCCCATAGTCAGCTGGGATGGGCTCCAGCTTGCCTGCGACCCTGTAGAACAGGATAAAGCGGCTACAGATAATGAGATGAGATAAATATATGGATGTCGGTGCTGACGTAAATGAGGAAGTAACTCTAATGTTTGTAAACAAATGAACTGATAATGTTTAACCTGTGTCAGAAAATCTTTTTGTTCCACTTTAAGTATTTATGTAGATCACATTTTGTTAATCATTCATCATTGTTTGCATTAATTTCTAGTTTTGTTGTTTACCAATAAATGTCAACAGGCAATTGACATTGTAACCACATGGAAATCCAGGTCAAAGGTCGCAGGTTGTTCCTCCAACTAAAACTGTATAAAATGTCGACTGATATTGTAATATGTGGTAGATATTTACAACAAACTGCAAAAAAAAAAAAAATTCTGAATGGAATAGAACAATCTGGATTCCAGATACTCTATAAACATTCCATTCTGTTCTGAATCAGAAATTATCACAGCACTTTTTTTTTTTTTAAAGTACTTCATCTACTTCAACAATGTTACACAAAGATCGATCCATAACAGTTGTAAATGTCACTTAATTCCACAGGGTGTCGATAATGGTGGACACCGGTGAAAGTGATCTCTATTATCGACACCTCACACGATTCTCAAACGCATGTTTAGATACAAAATGGCGACTGTCAAATGAAAGAGTAAGAAACAAAGTAGGTTTCGACAAGGAGATCATGAAATATTAGTGAATTTGATCAGTAAAAACATGTCCATGATCTTTCCACCATGTTTACCTGCGACGATAACGTCTAGGTTTTCCTCAAATTGCTGATCGTTCTAAAAAAAATTCCATCTCAGGTAACGACAAGCTCAAAGGGTGAGGGCGGGTCTTCCGGTTGATTAATTAACCAATAATAACTGTTGTAACTGAAAGTCATCTTTGGTAAAATTTTGCTTTTTATTGGTAAATCTGAAAAGGTGTCGATAATTATGGACTGTTGATAGTTGTAGCCGCTGCGCTAGTGAATCAATACAAAAATATTTTTAATTTTACAAACATTAATTTTTTTGTTGGAAAAGTAAATGTTCTAGGAAAATTGTCAGTAAAAGTGATGTATTCAATAACTCGCCATTTTTCAGATCATACTGGCTGTTTATTACTGTTTACTGGTTTTTATAGAAAAATGCAGACACTTATCCGAATTTTTGAAGGCATCTTTGCTTTACAGCCTTTCTTTAGTGACTTGCGTAAGTCCTCGGCCCTGTGGAGTGTGTTCCATCGACGATCTGTCTCCAGCGCACATGAATCTGGGCCCTTCTTCCTACGTCTACCCACCACAGTCCCTGTCCTCTCAGCTCATTTTCCTCATCTCTCCTCCAGCTGTTTCAAGGTCGCCCTTGTCTCCTTTTCCCTTGAGGATTCCAGGCCAAGGCCTGGCATCTTGCTCGCAGGCTTGCGCATTATGTGGCCATTACAGTATGTGGTGGCACGGTGGTATAGTGGTTAACACGGTCGCCTCACAGCAAGAAGGTTCCGGGTTCGAACCCAGCGGCCGGCGAGGGCCTTTCTGTGTGGTTTGCATGTTCTCCCCATGTCTGCATGGGTTTCCTCCGGGTCTTTCAATCCAAAGACATGCAGTTAGGTTGATGTGGGGTGGCCTTGGGCTGAGGTGCTTTTGAGCAAGGTACCTAACCCCTGACTGCTGCCCGGGTGCTCTGGGGTCGCTGCCCACTGCTCTGAGTGTGTGCGTGTGTTCACTGCATCAGATGGGTTAAATGCAGAGGATGAATTTCACTGTGCTTGAAGTGTGCATGTGACGAATAAAGGTTTCTTCTATCAACCCATCCTCGTTTCCTTTTTATCTGCGGAGCCACTGGCTCCTCTCCTGCTTGCTTCCATAGCTCCTCATTCGAAACTTTATTATTGTTAGTTTATTTATTCCTTTTGGCAGTACAAACTGAATTATAAGGAATGTCAGCAAGTAAGACATACACTGTGTTCCAAATTATTATGCAAATCATATTTTCTCAGATTTTCCTAAATTATCTATATTAATGGCAGTCATCATGATTTTCCAGTCATCAACCATTAGAGTACAATTCAAATGTTTTTGAACGAACCTCCCAATGATAACAGTAAATTTTTAAGAAATAAAAAACACAAATGCACCCAAAATGCATGTTCCAAATTATTACGCACAATTGAGTTTCCAAACATTTTATTGTCATAAAGAACAAAAAATGGTCATGTGTGAAATTAGAAACATTAGCAGGTCATGACTAACTGAAATGTAACTGAAATCAAACACTATTTAAATCAAAACATTATCACAAGTGAAGTCACATCTGAACATAGGACCCCTTGCTGAAAAGGACCTTCTCAAGTCTTCCATCCATTGAATTTGTCAGTTTTTGGATAGTATCTGCTGGAACTGCCTTGCATGAGGACAGAATAGCCTCCCAGAGCTGTTGTTGAGATGTGAACTGCCTCCCACCATCATAAACACTTCTCTTGATGATGCTCCAAAGGTTCTCAATAGGGTTGAGGTCAGGGGAGGATGGGGGCCACACCATAAGTTTGTCTCCTTTGATGCCCATTGCAGCCAGAGATGCAGATGTATTCTTTGCAGCATGACATGGTGCATTGTCATGCATGAAAACGATCTTGTTTCAAAAAGCACGATTCTTCCTTTTGAACCATGGCAGGAAGTGTTCTTTGAGGAACTCCACATACGTTATGGATGTCATCTTCACACCGTCAGGGATCCTAAAAGGGCCGACAATCTCTCTCCCCATGATTCCAGCCCAAAACATCATTCCACCACCTCCTTGTTGGCGCTGTAGCCTTGTTTGCATGGGGTGGCCGTCAACCAACCATCCACCACTCCATCCATCTGGACCATCGAGGGTTGCACGACATTCATCGGTGAACAGAACAGTTTTGAAGTCAGTCTTCATGTATTGCCTGGCCCACTGGAGCCGTTTCTGCTTGTGTCCAATGGATAGGGGAGGTCGAAACGATGGCTTACGCACCGCTGCAAACCCCTGGAGGACCCTGCATCTTGTTGTTCGGGGCACGTTGGAGGCACCAGCAGCTTCAAAAACTTGTCTGCTGCTATGACAGGGCATTTTTACAGCTGCTCTTTTGATCCAACATATTTGCCTGTAGGAAAGAGTCCTGGATATTCCATTATCAGCACGCACACGTGTGTGTGCTCTGAATCAGCTACATACTTCTTGATAGTGCGATGATCGCGATGAAGTCTCTTGGCAGTTTTGATTGTTGCCATGCCTTGACCCAAACATTCAACTATTTGTTGCTTTTCAGCAGCCGACAGGTCCTTTTTCTTGCCCATTTTGGTTGAAAATGGTAGCCTGCTTAATAATGTGGGACAACCTTCTTTAGTAGTTTCCCCTTTAATTGGACTCACCTGCCAAACTAATTAGCACAGGTGTCTTCAGTTGGTTTCACTGATGTACAGAGCCCTGATACACATTACCATTCATGAGTTTAACTGACAAACAAAAAATATCTTACCACTCTTAAACACTTGTTGCATAATAATTTGGAACACAGTGTAAAGCAATCCTATGAAATATATAATATAAAAACACCATTAAATGGCCAAAGAACAATCTTTAAATATTACAAATGCAAGAAATATCGTACGGAGAATTTCAAATCGGGTAATGATGGTCTAGATTAGATTAGATTCACTTTATTCATTCCACATCGGGGAAATTCACATGTTACAGTAGCAAGAAAATGTCAAACAGATAACAAATAAAACTGAAATAAAAATTAGACAAACAAAAGATTAAATACAAAGGGCTATTTGCATTATCTACCGTGAAAAAGTATAGAAAAATTGCCTTATTGAGAGGCTCGGAAAAATTGCGCATTACAGGTAGACTGTGTGTGTGTGTGTGTGCACACATATATATATATATATATATATATATATATATATATATATATATATATATATATATATATATATATATATATATATAAATAAATTTATTTTTTATATACATACATACAAGGCCTATATTATTGCACATAATTGCATCGATGAGAGATGGCAGAGGTAGTAGTGGTGAAGTAGTGCAAATATAACAACAAACAGGTTATTGTTGCTATGTTACAAGTTGTGGGTGTTATACAGTCTGACAGCAGCAGGTATGAATGACCTGCGGTATCTCTCCTTCTTACACCGTGGGTGTAGCAGTCTACTACTAAAAGAGCTGCTTAAAGCCCCCACAGCCTCATGTAGGGGGTGAGAGGGGTTATCCATGATTGAGGTCAGCTTGGCTAACATCCTCCTCTCACCCACCACCTCAATGGAGTCCAGAGGACAGTCCAAGACTGAGCCAGCCCTTCTGACCAGTTTATTAAGTTTCCTCCTGTCCCTCTCTGAACTTCCACAGCCCCAGCAGACCACAGCGTAGAAAATTGCTGATGCCACCAGAGTCATAAAAAGTCCTAAGCAGTGTCCTGCACACACCAAAAGACCTCAGTCTTCTCAAGTGGTGGAGACGACTTTGGCCCTTCTTGTACAGGACATCTGTGTTGTTAGTTCAGTTTGTTGTTGAGGTGAACACCCAGGTATTTGTACTCCTCCACAATCTCAATGTCCAAACCCTGGATGTTCACTGGTGCAATTTGAGGAACCGTCCTTCTGAAATCGATAACCACCTCCTTTGTCTTGCTGGTGTTGATGCGCAGGTGGTTCAGTTCGCACCAGGCGACAAAGTTGTTGATTACCTCTCTGTACTCCAGATCGTCCCCCTCTGGCACACGTCCAACGATGGCTGTATCATCCGAGAACTTCTGGAGGTGGCAGCTGTCCGTGTTGTAGCTGAAGTCAGATGTGTAAAGTGTAAAGAGGAAAGGAGAGAGCACTGTACCCTGTGGAGCCCCTGTGCTGCAGACTACCACATCAGACACACAGTCGCGGAGCCTCACATACTGCGGTCTGTTAATGAGGTAGCCGATGATCCATGCAGCCAGGTGGCAGTCGACACCAGCTCCCTCCAGCTTCCCTTCAAGCAGTGATGGCTGGATTGTGTTGAAAGCACTGGAGAAGTCAAAGAACATGATTCTCACAGTGCTCCCAATGCCCTCCAGGTGCAAAAGTGACCGGTGTAGCAGGTACTGTAAATGACAGCGTCATCCACACCAATGCCCGGTCGATATGCGAACTGCAGGGGGTCCATCTCGCTGTTCACCAGGTGTCGGAGGTGGGAGAGGACAATGCTCTCCATGATCTTCATTAGGTGAGACGTTAAAGGTACTGGCCGAAAGTGGTTGAGCTCCCTGGGGTGCGCAGTCTTGGGAACTGGAACCACACATGATGTTTTCCACAGAAGTGGAACTTTCTCCAGACTGAGGCTCAGGTTGAAAATGTACAGAAGAATCCCACAGAGCTGATCTGCACAGTCCTTAAAGGACATGGGACATGGATTTTTTTTCTGGGTATAATTATGTATAAAGGACATAAGAAATGCCATCTAAATCACTGCAGGGCGTCAAAAATGTGAAAATCATCACATTATTCAGTTTTTTTTATACATCAGCGTAAAACAATGATTCGTTAATTAGCTAAGCGGTCACGTGACCCATGACGTCACAAAAACTTTTCAAGGAGCCAGCGCTTGGGTATCTAATGTAAACAGGTTACTGAAATGGACACCATCGACAGTGACATTCCCGATGTTTCACAGAGATGTGAAGTTAGACCCTATCAATTCGAACCGATAGCTGGAAATTCACATGAACATGGATCTTGTCTTTACTCTGACGGGTCAGATGATTCTGAGAGTGAGAGTTCATTCAATCCCCATGAAACTGAAAGCGGTCGGCTCGATAACACATCCTGGTAAGTTAAAAACAATTCTGCTCAAAGGGTAATGATCTGTTGAAAGAAGTATTATTTTTGTATCATACATTGAAAGTTCATCATAGATCTAGCTAAAGTCCGTTGTAAGCTAGTTTTTTTTTTTTTTTTTTTTGCTGATATTTTTCGAGATTGATTGAGATACAATGCTTCCAGAGTCCGAGATGAAAACATTCAAAATGGCGAAACGAGTCAGAATTATGATAATCAATAATTGATACACCCAAAATTATAATACTAATCCTTACCGCATGAGGCCCATGGTAAAACCACACTTCCAGGAGGGGCTGCCGTCTGCCTCCCAAGCCGGCCGAAAGCGCTCCTCGTCGGGCACGGCCAGGCGGGCGAATGCCCTGGTCCGTCCGCCCTGTCTAAAAAATAATGGTACAACTCCGAGTGAAGGTATCAATGCGCTGTTGAAGCGCGCAGAAGGTGTTAGTACGCCTGTCATTATAGTGCGGACTTTCCATAGCATAGAAAATCGCCACGATTCAATTTATGTAACTGAACTTTGTTTCATGTCACTGGTCATATAAACCTATGTAAACAGGAAAAACGTGGAAGAGTTTGGTCGCATCTAACTACAGCCCCAAAAAATACCATTGGCCATACTGAGCCTAGCTACATTGCTAACAGGAGTGACAGCGCGTCTGACTGACTGGGAGGTCGCAATACACCATGATGTTCAATGTACGTTAAACACTCTAAAAACGAAACAATTTTCTTGTCATCCAAGACACAAAAACTATTTTGTCGCATTCGTCATCATCACGATTCACGCTTCTCCATATTCATCTACCCGCTTGTGCTGTACCCGAAAGTTTTTGTGATGTATGACCACGTGACAGCGGCTCTTCCGGTTGTAAAATATGCATATCGGAGCTCGAGCAGAAATGCCATATAATCATCATGAATATAACGATTTTGCTGAATTTAATAGATAATTTTGTATTTGTTGATGCAATTATTTCATATTTTTAATGGAAAGAAACTGATATAGCGTGCATTTATGTTTCATGTCCCATGTCCTTTAAGCAGTCTGGAGTTGATACCATCAGGGCCAGCAGCTTTTCTTGTCTTGATCCTCCTCAGCTCCTTCAACACCTGATCAGCTGTCATGGAGAGGCGAGGGGTGTAGCCGAGGTGTGAGTCCTGTAGAGTGAGGTCGGGGGTGGAGTGTGTGGATTGGTCTGGCAGGGATCGGAGGGGGGTGATGTGGTGTGAGGAGGGAGCTGTTGGAGTCAGAGATATTATGGGGGGTGGGGGGTGGAGTGATATCACAGACCGGTCAGGACTATGGTGAGTGGGGGAGGGTGGGGTGGCACAGTCAAATCTGTTGAAAAAGAGATTCAACTCATTTGCCCAGTCTTGGCCCCCAGATACAGGGCCCCTCCCACTGTCCTTTGTGTGGCCAGAGATGGTTTTCAGGCCTCTCCATACCTCTCCGGTGTTGCTCCCCTTGAGGCGCTCCTCCAGCTTCCTCCTGTAGCTGTCCTTGCCTCTCCTTATCCCCCTCTTCAGTTCCCTCTGCACGCTCCTCATCTCCTCCTTGTTGCCAGATTTAAAAACCCTCTTCTCGTTTAATAGGGCTTTTAGTTCAGAGGTCACCCAGGGTTTATTGTTGGGGAAACACCGTACCTTCCTGACTGGCACAGTGTTTTCAACACAGAAATTAATGTAATCCGTGATGCAGGTTGTCAGGCTATCAATGTCATCCCTGTGAGGTTCACACAACACATCCCAGTCCGTGGTGTCAAAGCAGGTGTCTACAATATATCTTAGTATCACCTATGACCTATCCAGCAAACACTTTTAGTAATGGATGGTTAAATAATCATTAAAGTGCTTAGTTCTAGCCATCACATTAACTACCCTAAATTGCCCTGATCTAAGATTATAGGGTTGGGAAAATAAGGCACTTTAGGAGAGGGACCCCACTGTACTTCTTGATAAACTTAATACATGGTTCCTCACGTCTATCACTAAGGCTAGATAATTTAGAAAGCTGTAAGGCTTCTCTTTCGCTTGAACCTGGGTAAATGACATTTTTTTCGCGGTCCGGTTTCCATCAAATCCTGCGCTCTGATTGGCTGGCGAGTGGGTCCATATTCTATGGTACGGACCCCAGTTACGGACCTCTGGTGACTTGCTCGTTCACAACAACAAACATGGTAGCAATTTTTGTCAACATTTATTTTCGTATTTCTCAGGAGAATAGCATTAATTTTACAGCATGGATAGCGATAATGACAGTCTTCACAGCGAAAGCGAGTTTTACTACCCTGAGGAAGGAGAAATAAAAGAAAACATTTCAGGAGAAAGCTAAAAACCTCTAACTTGCTAACCCCAAGCAAAAACATGGCTGAATCCTGAATGACTCAATTTTGTATAAATAGGGGACTACATAGGTGGCAAAATGTAGTTTTTTGTTTTTTTTTCCTCCCCTGCCATGGAAGTGCACTTGTATACTGAGGAGGAAGCCATTTGCATTACAGCTGTGAATGAGGATTCAAAATGGCGGCTCGGTTTTCCCTTTCGGGCGCTCTCGTTTTCTGTTAGAATTTGGTAAAGAAAAAAAGTATATTATTTACCAGCTTAAGGTCGGTCCGTATGGTGAAATACCGTGATCTCGGCCTTGAATACTGACCTTGGCCCAGAGGGCCTCGGTCAGTACTTTCAGACCTCGGTCACGGTATTTCACCATACGGACCTCCCAGCTGGTAAATAACATTTTTTATATATATATATATATATATATATATATATATATATATATATATATATATATATGCATGCATGCATGCATGCATATGCTTTCTTTTGAACTGACTCAATAAGGTCAGAAAGATAATCAGGTAGGTTATCCCAAACCGGGGAGGCATATTCAAGAATGGACCTAATGATTGAACAATAACAAGATTCAATGAAGGAAGGCCACTCCTCCTCTTAAGCAATCTAATAGTAAATAATCTTTTGTTGGCTTTGTTAACAATATAATTACAGTGAACGTTCCACGACAGATCATTAGAAATATACACGCCTAGTAACGTTTAAATCTCTGACCTCGTTCCAACGAGGGCCTGGTTCACAAGACTTGTAATGCAAAAAGTCGATAAGCATGACTTTTTGGGGTTTTTTGGATTTAACTTTATACCCCTTTTACTAGCATATCTATCCATGTCATTGACTGTGAACTGTAAGTATGAGGGGGAACACCTAGGAATAACTTCAATAACTGACATCTCATCAACATACTTAATCCTGTTGGGATTGTTAGAGCAAAAATCATTAACAAGAATACAGAACAACAGTGGGGCAAGCTTAGTACCCTGTGGTATTCCATCATTAGGAAATACCGGAGGGGAAGTATATTATCAATCCTGACCCGCTGGGATCTATTGTATAGAAATGAGGCAACCCACCTAATAAGAAAAGGGTTAATACCCAGCTTATCCATCTCCTTAAGTAAGACATTATGATCCACAAGATCAAAACCCTTGGGAAAAGAAGATTTGAACATAATACTGTCCTGTATCTAATGTCTCTAAGATGACATGTAGGAAAACGGTCAGTGCCTGTGTAGTTGATCTACCATCGAGGCAAAATTGATGATTGTCAAGTTTCTGTGATACAGACTTCAACATGGACTGAAGTGTGACGTCTTCCAGGACTTTAGTCAAGGGAAAGGTCAGAGACATTGACCTGCGACCATTCTCAATACTTTTTGAAGGCCAGGTCTTGGGAACAACAATGGTTTGTTTCAACTGCATAGGGAAAACTCTTTCAGATAATGAACAATTCTAGATACTGGCAACAATGGGAGCAAGTTTGAAAGCAAAATCCTATTTGGGATAGTATCAAGACCAAGGGATTTCTTGGTCTTTTAGATGTTTCAGAAGATTTAAATACTTCATAGTCGAACACAAATAAATCCTCCTGCACCGAGCCATATACAGGAAAAGGAGGCTGAAGAGGTTGAAAGTGTGACGATAAATTAACCAAAAAGTTATATGGTACATTTTGCCAATGAATCCGGAAGATTCTCCTAAGGCAGCCGTTGATGAACATCTGGATTTTCTTGTGGATCTTTTTAGTTCTCCTCCACGTCTCTGCACCGTATAACAGCACCGACTTCACATTGGAGGTGAATAGTCGTAATTTGGTTCTTGTTGTGAGTTCTTTCAATGCCCAAATATTCTTTAACATGAGAAAAACTGACCTAGCCTTCCCCACTCTAATTGCTGCGTCTTTGTCTGTACCTCCGAGACGGTCCACTGTACTTCCAAGATGAGGAAATGATTCCGCATCTTTAAGGTGGTCTCCTTCTACTACGACAGGTACCTCGTTTGTGGTGTTCATCCTAAGTGCTTTCGTCTTCCCCTTGTTGATCTTCAGACCGACCCGAGCCAAAATTTCTGCCAACTTTCCCCCCCAACCTCGTTGCATTTGATGATGGTTATGTGGCAGCATGGCTGAATTATCCAGGTCATCTAGCTTTTCCCACAGTGTCCATTGAATCCCATTGTTACAATCTTCTGTCACAGGTCTCATTATCCAGTCTATGACCAATAGTAAAAGGAAAGGAGCTAACAAACACCCTTCCCAAACTCCAGTTTTAAAGGCTCTGATAACTGCCCTCCATGTACCACTCTGTACAACATGCCCTTATGGCTAGCTTAATCAAGGCTACAAACTTCTCTGGAATAGGTGGGTTGCATCCGATGTCGCATCCGCCTCATTAGATCTGCAAGACATGAAGTGGTGTTCCGCTAAGCTCACTGTTCACAAAGCGTTACTATCACTGGGGCACCTTGTTAGTCATTAAAATGCCCAATGCTTGTGGTGTTTTGGCTGCTTGAATCAAACAAACCGTGAAACTGAAACATTTCTTCTCGGTTCCTTGTGAAGTGATAAATGGTGAAAAAAGCAAAGGATTTCACCAAAAGACGACGAGAAAGGTGGATCTTGAACCTGAGTTGAAGAATGCTCAAGTTTGCAGTTTTTAACTTTATGAAAGGTTTTTAAATTCCTCTGACTTATTTCGTTTGGGTTTTGCAAGTCACGTCTTGCCATTTTCCATTATTTTCATGATGTTTTGAAGTTCAGGAGACGCTTAGGTCCTCAGATGTGTTTCTGTTTGCTGTTTGATCGAGGTCACTAGATTGTAAACTAATGCACGTTTTCACTTTATCAGATTGTCCTAGCAATGTTTACAAGGACGATGATGTAGATTGGGCTCCTACAGTGAACTGGATAGATAAGATAATCGAGACGATCCACGAAAACAGAAAAGCCGAGCTCATGAGTTAAGAGCATGAAACTGCTTCTCCAGCCATGCAGTTACAATGAGCTGTGATAACTTCTCCATCCTGTTTCACCAATCCTCAGGTCTTTGTAGGGGTTTCTGTGGAACTTTATGAATGAGTTACCCAGAAATGAAGAGCAGGGAGGATTGATAATCGAGCGGCTGCGGGTTTGTTTACACCCAATACTAAAACTTGTAGCGTCCTAGAGATCATCACAAAGACATATACAAAAAGCCTCAAAATACCAACTTACCTGGGCATAAATGATACAGGATTTATCTTGTAGTGTCCTGATCCCCAGATCTTTAACTCAGCCACATATAAAAAGTTGTTGTACTCCTTCATGCTCTTCCAGCTTTTCATCTGTGCGTCCGTGTAGAATGATGTCTGCAGCACCAGGTAGTTTGAGATGTCGGGGAACTCAACGGATGGATAATTTTCCAACTCGCAGGATAAATCCTTCTTTACTAGCAAGTAAGGATCTATCCCATCATAAAGAGCAACTTTCTGAAGGTATCTTGACCATGCATTGGCCTCTAAACTATGAAAATAGTCTGAGACGGTTTCACTAGCTTTCTGCATAATGGCAGCCAAATCGGTTTGTCTGACCACCACTTCATTCACCGGAAGTAAACTTGCAAGCAAGTCATGTGATTGAATATAGCTGGGTTTCAGTCACGTGACTTTTCTTAGCGGTTTTACCGGAACTGAAATAGCTGGTGGTCTAAACGGCTGCCGTAGTGCAAACAACTAGCGGTAACTTATCAGAGTACGCTCATAATCTAGATTAGATTAGATAAAACTTTATTGGTCCTTTTGGGCAGGTTCCCTCAGGGAAATTAAGATTCCAGCAGCGTCATTACAGATAAACAGAGAAAAGAAATAGAGAAAACTTCTAGATAAATTAAAATAAATTAAGTATTTGCATATACAAATATAAAAAGAATAAAATATGGGGAAGAGAGGAAGGTGGGGGGGAAAGGTGTGTGTGGGGGGGGGGGGGGGGCGCGGCGGCAGGAGAGATATTGCACATTATATTGCACATTGTCCGGTATTGCTCATTGTTAGGCTAGGCTACTGCTCCTTCCCATCCTCTGTCCTCCTGTTACCCCTCCTCCCCCCCAGAGAGGAGTTGTACAGTCCGATGGCGTGAGGGACAAAGGAGTTTGAGTCTGTTCATCCTGCATTTGGGAAGGAGCATTCTGTCACTGAACAGGCTCCTCTGGTTGCTGATGATGGTGTGCAGAGGGTGACCAGCATCATCCATGATGTTCAATATTTTGTCCATAGACCTCTTCTCTGCCACCATCACCAGAGTCTCCAGCTTCATGCCGACCACAGAGCCGGCCCGCCTGATCAGTTTGTCCTGCCTGGATGTGTCCTCCTTGGATGTGTTGCCCCCCCAGCACACCACGGTGTAAGACAGGACACTGGCGACCACAGACTGATTGATAGAACATCCACAGAAGTTTCCTGCAGATGTTAAAGGACTGCAGCCTCCTAAGGAAGTACAGGTGCTGGTCATATAATTAGAATATCATGAAAAAGTTGATTTATTTCAGTAATTCCATTCAAAAAGTGAAACTTGTATATTATATTCATTCATTACACACAGACTGACATATTTCAAGTGTTTATTTCTTTTAATTTTTATGATTATAACTGACAACTAATGAAAATCCCAAATTCAGTATCTCAGAAAATTAGAATATTGTGAAAAGGTTTAATTTTGAAGACGCCTGGTGCCACACTCTAATCAGCTAATTAACTCAAAACAACTGCAAAGGCCTTTAAATGGTCTCTCATTCGAGTTCTGTAGGCGACACAATCATGGGGAAGACTGCTGACTTGACAGTTGTCCAAAAGACAACCATTGACACCTTGCACAAGGAGGGCAAGACACAAAAGGTCATTGCTAAAGAGGCTGGCTGTTCACAGAGCTGTGTGTCCAAGCTCATTAATAGAGAGGCAAAGGGAAGGAAAAGATGTGGTAGAAAAAAGTGTACGAGCAATAGGGATAACCGCACCCTGGAGAGGATTGTGAAACAAAACCCATTCAAAAATGTGTGGGAGATTCACAAAGAGTGGACTGCAGCTGGAGTCAGTGCTTCAAGAACCACCACGCACAGACGTCTGCAAGACGTGCGTTTGAGCTGTCGCGTTCCTCGTGTCAAGCCATTCTTGAACAAGAGACAGTGTTAGAAGCGTCTCACCTGGGCTAAAGACAAAAAGGACTGGACTGCTGCTGAGTGGTCCAAAGTTGTGTTCTCTGATGAAAGTAAATTTTGCATTTCCTTTGGAAATCAAGATCCCAGAGTCTGGAGGAAGAGAGGAGAGGCACAGAATCCACATTGCTTGAGGTCCAGTGTAAAGTTTCCACAGTCAGTGATGGTTTGGGGTGCCATGTCATCTGTTGGTGTTGGTCCACTGTGTTTTCTGAGGTCCAAGGTCAACGCAGCCGTCTACCAGGAAGTTTTGGAGCACTTCATGCTTCCTGCTGCTGACCAACTTTATGGAGATGCAGATTTCATTTTCCAACAGGACTTGGCACCTGCACACAGTGCCAAAGCTACCAGTACCTGGATTAAGGACCATGGTATCCCTGTTCTTAATTGGCCAGCAAACTCGCCTGACCTTAACCCCATAGAAAATCTATGGGGTATTGTGAAGAGGAAGATGCAATACGCCAGACCCAGCAATGCAGAAGAGCTGAAGGCCACTATCGGAGCACCCTGGGCTCTCATAACACCTGAGCAGTGCCACAGACTGATCGACTCCATGCCACGCCGCATTGCTGCAGTAATTCAGGCAAAAGGAGCCCAACTAAGTATTGAGTGCTGTACATGCTCATACTTTTCATGTTCATACTTTTCAGTTGGCCAACATTTCTAAAAATCCTTTTTTTGTATTGGTCTTAAGTAATATTCTAATTTTCTGAGATACTGAATTTGGGATTTTCATTAGTTGTCAGTTACAATCATAAAAATTAAAAGAAATAAACACTTGAAATATCAGTCTGTGTGTAATGAATGAATATAATATACAAGTTTCACTTTTTGAATGGAATTACTGAAATAAATCAACTTTTTCATGATATTATAATTATATGACCAGCACCTGTATAGCCTGCTCTGTCCCTTCCTGTATAAGTGATTGGTGTTGCAAGTCCAGTCCAGCTTGCTGTCCAGCCACAGCCCGAGGTACTTGTAGGAATCCACAGCCTCCACCTCGACTCCCTCTATCAGAACTGGTCATGACCTTGGTCTGGACCTCCCAAAGTCAATGACCAGCTCCTTGGTCTTCGAGGTGTTGAGCTGCAGATGGTTCCTGTTGCACCCCACAGCAAAGTCCCTCTCCAGGCTCCTATACTCCTCCTCTCTGTTGTCACTGATACACCCAACGATGGCTGTGTCATTGGCAAACTTCTGAATGTGACACAGTTCCAAGTTGTAGCAGAAGTCCGCGGTGTACAGGGTGAAGAGAAGAGGGGCGAGCACCGTGCCCTGGGGTGCTCCGGTGCTGATAATTAGTGTCAGACGTGATGTCCTTCAGCCTGACATACTGCGGCCTGTCAGTGAGGTATCTGGAGATCCAGGTGACCAGGCAGGGGTCCACTCGCATCCTGTTCAGTTTGTCCTGAAGCAATAGGGGCTGGATGGTGTTGAAGGCACTCGAGAAGTCCAAGAAGATGATCCTCACTGTGCCATTTCCCTTATCCAGATGCGAGTGGGCTTGGTGTAGCAGGTAGAGGATGGCGTCTTCCACACCGACACCTTCCCGGTACGCAAACTGCAGACAGTCCTGGGCATGTTGTACCTGGGGTCTGAGGAGGCTGAGGAAGAGCCGCTCCAATGTCTTCATCAGATGTGAAGTGAGTGCCACCGGTCGGAAGTCGTTCAGCTCACTGGGCCAATTCTTTTTGGGAACTGGAACAATACATGATGTCTTCCAGAGGGTTGGCGCTCTCCCCAGCTGCAGGCTAAGGCTGAAGATGCGTTGGAGTGGTTCACCCAGTTCAGCAGCACAGGTCTTCAGTAGTCGGGGATACACCTTGTCCGGGCCTGCTGCTTTCCTGGGGTGAAGCTTCCTCAGGTGACCTCTGACCTGGTCTGCAGTAATGCATGGAGGAGTCTGTGTTGAGGTGGGGGAGGAGGGGGCTGCTGTGATGACTGGGAGGAGGTGTTTTGAGGGAAGAAGGAGAGATGGCTGCAGTGAGGGAGAGGGTGGGGGGGACGTGGGCTGGTTGAACCGATTGAAGAAGTCATTCAACTCATTCGCCCTCTCCACTGTCCCCTCAACGACTCTGGTCTTTGTATTGTGGCCTGTGATGGTTTTCACACCTTCCCAGACCTCCCTCATGCTGTTCTCCTTCAGCTTCTGCTCCACCTTTCTCCTGTAGCTGTCCTTAGCTTCCCTCACGCAGCGTTTTACCTCCTGCTGTGCTGCTTTCATTGCCTCCACTGCTGGCTTTAGATATATTCAGAAGATTGCTATGTGCAATGAAATCAACCCCTACAGTCTGGGAAAGAAGGATTTGTCATACGATCTCGAAAACTCCCCTTTAGTCGAGTTCCCCGACATCTCAAACCATCTGGTGTTGCAGACGTCCTTCTACCCCGCAAAACAGATGGAAGCGTGGAAGAGTATGGAGGCTTACAACTTTTTTGTATGTGGCTGGGTAAAGGACCTCGGTATGAAGTTGCTGCCAAATGAATCCTGGATTGTTTTTGCCCATGTAAGTATGGGTTGTTTTTTTTTTTTTTTTTTAAGCTTTTCGTTCATGTCTTTACAATGAAGCGCTGCAAGTTGAAGTGTAAACAAAGAGTTGGCTTGATTCTCACTTGTGTTGGCTCTCACCTCTCCGGTAAATCATTCACAAAGATAATCAGAAACCCCTTTAAAGACCTGGATCTCAGTTAAACAGGACTGAGAAGTGATCACGGCGCATTGTAACTGTACGGCTGGGGAAGAATTTTGTCGCGACCTTCATGCATATGGGCTTTGTGAGGAGTAAACAAAGAAACAGCTGGGGACTTTAGCGCTTCATGACTAAAAAAAAAGTACTGTAAAATAATGACACAGCAAGAAAAGTACTTGGAAAACACGAAGGACAGCTGAGAGGGAGATACAAACATTTCACTAAGTGATCACTGCAAACTCGAGCATGCTTCGACTCGGCTCCCTTCGATTTCAGCGAGAGGTTCAAAAGCCACCTTTCTTGACGTCTTTTTGTGAAATCCTGTGTTCGTTCACCCTTTTTTTTTTTTTTATTAGTTCACAGGGAACCCTGAAGAAACTTATCAGTTTCACGGTTTGATCGATTCAAACAACCTAAAACAACGCAAGTGTAAGGCATTTTTCATACGAGTAATGCACCTTCTCCATACAAACGCTTTGTCAACTGAGCTTTGGTAGACCACCAGCTAAAGTTCTGAATAACTAATGAGGCGGATGAGACGTCACGTGAAATGCAGCAAATTCCATAGTGTCTCCTGGTCAACAGCGTCAAAAGTGTTTTCATAATCTAGAAAATTGATGTAAACAGCATTTCTTTGCATATTCAGAAAATTTTGCTCAGGACTATTTGTGACAGCAGTGTTGGTGGAAATGGGAAAAAAAAGTGTAAGTTTGCAAAAAGGTATTCTTTTTAAAAGTAATTATTTTCTTTATTTAATTTGATTTTTTTCCCCCTCATTTTTTTTTCTCCACCTCAACTGCTGTTGGAAAGCCTTACTTAATGTCAGCTTTAATTGAGATTTCAGTCTCACTTGGCACACTGCAATGCCTTTTTATACCGGTTTTCTAAAGTTAAACTTTTCAACTTTCTTGTGCAAAATATTAGTAACTGTTGGGCTAAGTGCTATGCTTAAAATCTCCAATTTTCTTCTCTGCTGCCCAAGTCCTCCTCAGTGCACAGTGCAGCCTATTAGAGGGTATGCCATGGCTTGTCGAGCTCTTACTGAATTTTCAATTTCACCTTCCCTTTAGCTGCAGTTCTGTATGACAGATTAATATGGTAACACGGTTGTCTCAAAAATACATTACTGCCATAATTCAAGGTGACAGCTTCCACTTGATCAATTTGGCTTTTATTTGCTTTCTGCTGTACTCGGATATTCTTGCTGTCATTTTCACGTGTATTAACGGCACATCCTGACATCACAAAAGGATGGTGCCTCTATCTCTACTGCGGTCGTTTACGTCTGAGGCTTTTTTTTTTTATTCATGCCACCAATATTCAGTCAGCCAGCAGTTGCCCAGAGCAAGCAATTGTAGTGCTTAATGATCTCTTTCCTGGATTTTTCTTTCCCTAGTCATGCAGTATTGCTTATTATTGTTTTCAGTGTATTTTATTGCGGGCTTATTTTGAAACATGAACGCAGTCAAAGCTGCCAGCAGCTTGGTTCCCAAACAGACAAGATTATGTGAGCTTGTAGTGGGAACATCGAGAAGCTCTTTACGTACAGTGGATACAAAACGTCTACAGACCTCTTTTTTTAAAATTGCAGATTTTTATCATGTAGAAAATGAAACGAAGACAAGTCATGTCAGAATCCCCCCCACCTTTGTGATCTAGCAACCAACAGAAGTTAAGTGAAAAACAAATGGATTTTTTTCGGAAAAAAGAAAAAAAATGTACAGTTACCTGGTTACAAAAGTATACACACCCCTGCAGTAATACTTTTACAACCAAAAAGTGCTTTAACATACAGCAGTCATTGTTTTTGAATAAGAGTCTATTAACGGTGTCCATCTCGATTTGGGAAATTTATTCCACTCTTGCTTACAAAAATGCTCCAGATCTATGAAATTATGATGGGATCTCCAATACAAAGCCCTCTTCAAGTTGTTCCACAGGTTTTCAGTAGCCTTTAGATCTGGGCTGTGACTGGACCGTTTGCAAAATGTTGATCTTTTTCTGAAGCCATTCTTTTGTTCACTTTGATTTGGGTTTCATGTCACCATCATTCTGGAAAGTGAAAATTTTTCTTCAGCTGTCTAACAGAGGCTTGCAGGTTTTGTGCCAAAGTAGACTGGTATTTGAAGCAGTCCATGATTCCTTTTATCTTTAGTAAAAGCCTGTGTAAGGTGAAGAGAAGTAGCCTCATGACATTAATGCTGCCAACACCGTGCTTCACTGTGGGTATCACTACTGTTTTTGCATCAAAAAAATCTTTAATTATGCACCAAAAGTTCCGCATTTGTCTCATCAGACCACAATACATTGTGCCATATGGTTTGGCAAAATTTAGGCAGACTGAAATTTTTTTTTTTTGAGAAGGGCTCCCATCTAACCACCCTCGGCCTGTCTAAAGTACTAGAGATTGGTCATTTCCTTCATGTGACTGAACTTGATGTTCTGCAGGTCCTTTAATGTTGCCATAGGTCTCTTGGCAGCCTACCTGAGAATTTTTTTTTTTTTTTTTTTTTTTTGTCATTTATTTACTTGCTTGCTTGCTTGCTTGCTTGCTTACTGAAATTTTGGCTGGACAGTCTATTCGGTCACTGTGGTGCCCCGTTTTCTTCATGTGTTGCTGATTTGCCTTGATGGTATTCCATGGTACATGTAATGTTTTTTGGAAATTCATCCTAACCCTCTCCTTATCAATACCTTTTGACAATGAGATACCGTACATGCTATGTAAGGTCTTTTGTGGACCATGGCTTCAGCAGTTGGATGAAACCATGATGATATCAAAAAAATCCTACAGAAACAACCGTTTCATCTTAATTTGGGGGTTTAGTCAGAATCGCTTCATTGATGGCCTGCATATAATAATTACTTTTGAGCCTGTCTGTCATTTGGTTAATTCTGAGCACAGCCACATGCCTCATTATGAAAGTGTTTACACACTCGTGCAAGCCGGGACCTATATTTTTATACTGCCCCCCCCCCCTTTTTTGTTTGCAGGGGGTATATAGGAATCACCCTGTCCATCCATCCGTCTGTCCATGTGTCTTGTAAGCACAACTCTTCCTAAACGGTTTGATGGATGTTGAGGAAACTTTACGCAGTTACAGTATACCACCTGAAGATGTGCAGGAATGAAAATATAATCCCCGTCCGATGTTTGAAAGGGGAGATAATTCAACTTATTCCCTTACATATAGCAATGGATGATGACAGGCTCGTAAGCGAGGGGTATTCTAGAGTGAGTTTACTCACAGTTCTAGTTTTTATTTATTTATTTTTATATCCCCTGCTGGCCGAAAGGCCCGAAGGGGGATTATGTTGTGGCGATGTCCGTCTGTCCCAGGAAGGGTGCTCACCTTCTGAAATCAACTCCTCTCACAATTGTTGGAGGAATTTCACCAAACCTGGTAAAAGGCATTGTTATACAGTATGTCGGTAGTAAGCATGTTTTGTTCAATTCAGTAACGTTTTACCAGAGTTGTGGCTCTTGATTAACAGCCTTGTACTTTCACAATTTCATGAAGGTGTGCTTGCCTTCTGACGTTGACTCCTCTCTCAATTTTTGGACAAATTTCTCAAAGCTTTGCAAAAGGCCTTATTATATGACGGTAATACGCATATTGCGATTTTATTTAGTTTGTGAAAATTTGACCAGAGGTTTGACCCTTGATTAACAAGCTTGTACTTTCGCAATTTCATGAAGGTGTGCTTGCCTTCTGAAATCAACTCCTCTCACAGGTTGTGGTTGAATTTCACCAAACTTGGCAAAAGGCTGTGTTATGACAGTTATACGCATACTGAAATTTTGTTTAATTTGGGCAAATTTTACCAAAGTTATGCCCTTGATTATTAACAAACTTGTACTTTGGCAATTTCGTCAAGGTGTGCTTGCTTTCTGAAATCAACTTCCCTCACAATTTTTATCCCCCACTGGCTGAAGGGGGATCATGTCGTGGCGATGTCCATATGTCCCAGGAAGGGTGCTCACCTTCTGAAATCAACTCCTCTCACAATTTTTGGAGTAATTTCACGAAACTTGGTAGGATCCTTTGTTATATGTTGGTAACATGCATATTGTAATTTCATTCAATTCAGTCACATTTTACGAGAGTTATGGTATAGTTGCCAGCAGGGGATATGGTCCTCTCAGAGCACTCTTGCTTATTTGTGGGGGGGTTTCCCCCTAAAACGTTTGTTTTTCACTTGATGTGCTTTTCAGGTTTTCGAAATGGCCCAGTCAGAGCCTAGCTGTAAATCCTATTGAAAATCTGTGAAATGGCTCCAAGAAGGTTGGTAAATCAAGTTGGTAGACTCTTACTTAAGAGCACTCAGTGCTGTAATACAAGCAAAAGGTGCTTTAACTAAGTGTTAAGGGTGTGCACACTAATGCAACTAGGTTATATTAAGTTTATTCTTTTTGCCCCCCCCTCCCCAAAATGTTTGTTTTTCATTTTAATTTTGATGATAGTTATATCGCATTAAAGAACAGACATGAGTTGTCTTTTTACATTACAGAAACCTACAATTTCAGTAGCAGGCCTTTTGATAACTCCAGTTAACTACAGCTGATATCTTGCTGAGAGCCAGCTTTGTGATTAGAAAGGAAAGTTTTATTCATTCAGTGATATTCAATCTTTTAAAACTAATATTATAAATACTGTTGTGTCTTTTAATTTGTAGAATTTAGTACAGATTTGTTGTTTCCTTAGAAGGCATAGGTACATGAAATTGATGAACAACACAGTTTGAAATAGTTATCTGTCTTCAAATGATATTCAGATATTCTCCTGGAGAGTGGAGGAGTTCTATATGCTGGAAGTGGTTTTAAGGGGCTTCAAACCTTGCTGAATGCCATTGAAAACTATCTTTAGAGTGCGTTTTTGGTCCAGGAAATGGATTTCAGGATATTTCTATTAGCAATTTTACACATGAGAATGAAATGGGTTTTAGGGGCAGGAGTGGACCTTTTCCTTTGTTAGAATGCCCAATAGCGATCACATTTTAGGTTTTATTTTAGTCTACACCAGTGAAAAAGGCTTGTATAATATGTGTTTTTTTTTTTCCCCTCCGTACTTTTCCACCATGACAGTGTGCTTTTGGGAAGGTCTTATATAGTACACTCTCCTGCATTTTTGTCCTGTAATTCATTTCAAAAGAGTCCATTAAAATGTTGTGTGGTTTATGAATAGTCTAAATCTGTTTTATTCCTTATTTTTGAAGCAGGAAACTGGCTGTTTGTGGTCTTGTACCTTTAGAACCATTTAACCTTTGATTAACTTGCTGTTTTGTGAGTTTAAAGTGCATATTCTGGACCAATTTCTTTTTTTTTTTTTTAATATGAAAGTATGTCCTGTCCCTTTACACACTCCTCCAGAAGGGTAATTTTGCACAAGACCATCTGTCTACAGCAGAAAAAAAAAAATGACAAAACGCATCTGGAAAAATCCCAAGGGAGTCTGGAGCCAGATCTACGTTATCTGCGGAAGCACCAGCAGGCTGCGCGAGCTTTGCATGGTTTCAGTGCACAGCCTGTGTAGACCAAGCGCTCCCATTTCTCTCTCATTGTCCGGTCTTTTGGGAAATGATGAGTACTAATCCCATCAAGATTGGTGTTGTTACACCCTCCTACGATACATCTGTTAACCATTTTAATAATTACGCGATAACGTTGAAGAAATTTGCAGAAAACCACCAGGTCGTTTTCTCATAAACAAACCAGCGCTGACGTAGGATTCAGAGGGAGGCGTCCCGCACGCGACGTCACGAAAATCAATGTTTGCCGGGAAATCCAAATGCCAAGTTTTTTCAGAGGCAGACCAATTCGCCTCAAATGGCTTGATTTCAACTGAATTTTTCTGGTATTGCGCAAGGTAAAAAAAAAAATTACACAAAATGTGACAGATATTTGACCAAAGTTTAATATAAAATAGGAGAATTACATTGATTTTGCTCCTGAATTTACCTGTGATATGCACTTTAATGTAATGCACCAGCACATATTGAAGTGTCCTGACAATTCTTTGAGTAATGTATAGTATAGAGGACAAATAATAAGCCAGCTCCTTGAACAATTATAATGCAGGACATTTCACAGGAGTAAATTCTGAGTGGTTTTGTTTTGAAATGGAATGGGCGGAGCCATGTGGCTATAGGCAGCTATATGCCAAAAGGAATTTTAAAAAAAAGTGTGTGTGCAAGTAATATAGAGATGAGTGTTTCACAGGGAAATATGACACTTGTATTTTTCATACAAACTACATCTGAGACATCGAGTAACATAACATAATATAATATTGTCTGGCTTGATATATAATATTGGCTGGCTTTGAGTGGTACATCAGATATATTCCATTCAGCTAGCATGATACTGAATGAGTTGAAGACGAGTCGCTGAATGGAATATATCTGATGTATCACAAAAAAAGCCAGCCAATATTATTATTATACATACACATTCAATGGAACAATTATAGATTTTACAGAAAGTTGAGAACAGGGGTGACTTACCAATATTGAATGCTGATTCTAATCGCATGTAATTCAATGTTCTGTCAATCCAATGTACAAAGTCAAAGTTCTAACGATAAAAATGGTACAAGTCCAAAAAGCCTGAACAACAACCCAACTTGTATACAAGCTATATCCAGGTTGACAGTTCAAGTTCACAGTTACTTTTGGTCGTAGTTAATTGTTACATTGCAGTTGTTCAAAACAAAAGGGCTTTGCTGAGCGAAGTGCACGAGTGAAGTCCTCTTGTAAAAGTCTCCATCACTTTTTCTCACCTCCAAGTAGAACTTTGACAAGATTTCCGCTATTGCTCTCTTTTCCAGTTTTTCGATGTCTGTTGGTATGTTTTTCTCTTGTAAATATGTGTGAAGAATGTGCAGGGAAGTTTTAGTAGCCTTTCGGGTGTCCAGCACGTCTTTCTCTTTAAATCTTTGGCTTTTAATGAAGCAAACTTCATGGCCATGTTTGTGAACAAACTGTCAGTCACTCACTGTTTGTTATAATAATTCCTCATTTCACGCCGATGTCACTCCTAGTGTTTTCCTGTTGACTAGACGGACGGTGTCAAAATGGCAAACCAGTTCAAAATTAAAATTCTTTTCGTTAACGTTTGTATTTTTTTTTGTGGATATGTCTATATACAGTAATATAAAGAACATTACATGGTGGCAAGAAGATATAAACTTCATATCTTCAAGCCAACATGTGATTTTCTTTTTATGATATAGACACATTTACAAACAAAATTGCACAAATTTTTCAAAACAATTAATCGATCGATCTCACAAGTGACACAGAGATTTATGTCACGTGTTTGGGTCTCCATGTCCCGGATGTAGCTCGTATGAAAAATATGAGTGGCATATTTCCCAGTAAAACACTCATGTCCACATAATGTTATACCTGTATGTAACAGAACCTGCTGGAGAAGTCTGCAGAGAGGGAGACTCGTCAGGAGTATGCTTTGGCCATGATTCAGTGCAAGGTTCTGAAACAACTGGAGAATCTGGACCAGCAGAAATATGACGATGAGGACATTACTGATGACATCAAGTTCCTTCTGGAGAGGCTGGGAGAAAGTGTCCAAGACCTCAGGTACCATTCCTTGACTTTTAATTCTATATTTTAATATATGCTTCATGACCCAACTCATGTACACTTTTATATCTGAATTCACTGAACTTTTTAATCCGATAAACCTTTATAGGTCACTTTGGAGATGAGCAATTAGTGCCAAAGTGCCTTCTGTAGCCAATTTGTTACTCTTTACAGTTTGTCTCCTCCATTAAAGCCTAGGTCACAACCGGCCGTACGTGCTCCTACGGCCGGTCTACGTGCAAAAAACGCAAGAAACGCACGGAGGGCGCGCGTGTGACGTGCTGATTTTCGAGCCGTAGACTGGCCGCAGAGGTTCTTTGTCATGTCAAACAAACTCTACGGGCGCTTATGTTTTTTTCAGGTTGCAGGACAAACTTATGGCCAATGTGCGTCTTTCTCCACGAACAAAAAAAACGCAGCGATTTGGGAAACGCCAAAAATCGCACGGCCAAAAAAATTGTACGTCCGGTTGTGACCTAGGCTTAACGGATGAGTAAAATGGAAAGAGAACACCGCTGACCATAAGCTGTTTGGGTGGGGGGGGGACATTCTCAGGGTTGTGAGAGGTAGACAAATTGTACATAGTAACAGATGGGATACAGAAGAGTTTAGGTTAAGCCTTAATTTGCCATCTCATTTCTCTCATCCCTATATTCTCCATGGTCATCGCTGGCTTCTTTTTAAGACACTTGCAGTTTGTTTAAGCTAAGTAGTTCCTGTAAGGCACAGCACTAACAATAAATTGGCATGCTGTGGCCCAAAACTGACACTGAAGAAGTACGAGAAAACAAGAACATTTGTAGAACAGGTAGGCCAGCCAGTGTTGGTATGCTGGTGCACTTACTCGACCACGCCAGTGTGGTAAACTATACCACAGTGGGGGCCCTGTGCTGATTTGGTTCCTTTTTATCCCCCGCTGGCCGGAAGGCCCGAAAGGGGATTATTTCGTGGCGACATCCGTCTGTCCATCCATCCGTCCCAGAAAGGGTGCTCGCCTTCTGAAATCAAGTCCTTTCACAATTGTTGGAGGAATTTCACCAAACTTGGCTAAAGGCTTTGTTATATGTCGGTAGTACGCATATTGTTATTTTGTTCAATTCGGTCACATTTTACCAGAGTTGTGGCTCTTGATTAACAACCTTGTACTTTCACAATTTCATGAAGGTGTGCTCGCCTTCTGACATCAACTCCTCTCTCAATTTTTGGACGAATTTCTCGAAGCTTGGCAAAAGGCCTTGTTATGTGACGGTAATACGCATATTGCGATTTTAATTTCGTTTGTGAAAATTTTACCAGAGTTTTGACCTTTGATTAAATAACTTTGACAGTTTCATGAGGGTGTACGTTCTTCTGAAATCAACTCCTCTTAGAATTTGTGGAGGAATTTCACCAAACTTGGCAAAAGGCTGTGTTATATGACAGTTATACGCATATTGAAATTTCATTTAATTTGGGCAAATTTTACCCTTGATTATTAACAAACTTGTACTTTGGCAATTTCATCAATTTGTGCTTGCTTTCTGAAATCAACTTCCCTCACAATTTTTATCCCCCGCTGGCTGAAAGGCCTGAAGGGGGATTATGTCGTGGCGATGTCCGTCTGTCCCGGGAAGGGTGCTCACCGTCTGAAATCAACTCCTCTCACAATTTTTGGAGTAATTTCACGAAACTTGGCAGGATTTGGTGTTGTATGTCGGTAATACACATATTGTAATTTTGTTCAGTTCAGTTGCATTTTACCAGAGTAATGGCATAGTTGCCAGCGGGGGATATTGTGCTCTCTGAGCACTCTTGTTAAAAAGTGACCGGGTAGATGAA
The DNA here is from genome assembly GCF_027579695.1 of Neoarius graeffei. Lineage (NCBI taxonomy): Eukaryota > Metazoa > Chordata > Actinopteri > Siluriformes > Ariidae > Neoarius > Neoarius graeffei. The sequence continues at coordinate 41,684,850 of NC_083569.1, forward strand.
GAGTGAAATTGTGCAACAAATGAGCTGCAGTCAGTAATTGTTTGCTTACCTATAAAATCACTGATATTGAGTGTACCTGTTAATGAGTGTAGCTGCACAGTGATGAAATGGCAGCTGCCTCCATGCTGTAATGCAAAAACATCTATGAAAATGAATGATTGATTGCAGTGCATTTGGCCAAGCAGAAAGAACAATTTCATAAATTACCATACTATTTCAGTCTGCACAGTTCATGGCTTTCTTTTATCTTTCCATCTGTGCTCAGCTCCTTTGATGAGTACAGTTCTGAGCTAAAGTCTGGCCGACTTGAGTGGAGTCCAGTGCACAAGTCGGAGAAGTTCTGGAGAGAGAACGCCGTCCGTCTGAATGAGAAAAACTACGAACTGCTCAAGTGGGTGGCTAATGTAACATGATCAAATTGAATGAACACTGGTGTTGACATTTGTTTCATATTGCTTGTTAAGCAGTGGGAGTATGACTCTAACATTACATTTGGTGTTGTGATGCATCGAATATGCATTGGTTTATTGTCCTGGATTTTACAACAGAAAATGAGTGGGAGATAAGTATGTATAATGCAAAATAAAATTCTCTCTCTCCCTACCCCCCCCCCCCCCCACCTATCTATTGGAGTTGATCTTTCTCTGTACACGCACTGGCCACAGCCAGTCGTTAAACATGTGGCAGCAGCCCAATATAGTAACTCAAATGACCATGCTTTACAACCGTGGGGAACAGAAAAGTGTCTCAGAACACACCAGATGTCAAACTTTGAGACAGATGGTCTCCAACAGCAGAAGACCACAGTAGGTTCCAGTCATGTCTGTCATAAACAGGAGGTTAATTGGACACAGACTTGGCAAAACTGGACAGCTGAACACTGGAAAAAGACCAGGCAATGGTTTTCCAATCTTAAACTGTCCAGTTTTCGTGCCCCTGAGCCCATTGTAGCCTGGGATCCCTCTCAGATCCACCTCAAGGTCTGATGCTTGGTGAGTTCTGATTTTTCTACTCACTGCAGTTCTGAGGTTAGTTATTGTTTTAGTTCAGTTATTGTAGCCTGCCAGCTCAAACCAGTCTGAACTCTTTTCAACAAGAAGGCCATTCGCTGGAGATGGATATAATTTATTTTTCGACCTATATTCAATTGGATACAATACAAAGACAAGCTCTTTAATGTTCAAATTGATGACCTTTTATTGTTTTTTGTAAACATACACTCCTGATTGGTGCCTTTTTCCAAAAAAGTTGGGACAGGGGCACGTTTACCACTGTGTTTCTTTAAACAACGCTTGGTAAGCTTTGGGAACTGAGGACACTAATTTTTGAAGTTTTGAACATGAATTTCTTTCCCATTCTTATTTGATGTACATTTTCAGTTGCTCAACAGTTTGGAGTCTCCATTGTTGTATTTTGCACTTTACAATGCACCATACATTTTCAATGGGAGACAGACAGGCCAGTTTAGCACCCACACTTTTTTTTTTTTTTTTTTTTTAACTATGAAGCCACACTGTTGTAACATGTGCAGAATGTGGCTTGGCTTTGTCTTGTTGGAATAAGCAGGGACGTCCCTGAAAAAGATGTCCAGATGGCAGCGTATGTTGCTCCAAAACCTGTATGTACCTTTCAGCATTAATGTTGCCTTTAAGATTTGCAAGTTACCCATGCTGTGGGCACTAACACACTGTCATACCATCACAGATGCTGGCTTTTGAACTTTGTGCTGCTAATAATGTGGATGGTCCTTTTCCTCTTTAGTCCGGAGGACACAATGTCCATGATTTTCAAAACCAGTTTGAAATGTGGACTCTGACCACAGCACACTTTTCCACATTGTGTCAGTCCATCTCCAATTAGCTCAGGCTCAGAGGATTTGGTCGTGTTTCTGGACGTTGTTATATGACTCTGGTAGATACAGTGATGAACTGTATTTACAGACAACGGTTTTCTAAAGTGTTCCCAAGTCCATGTAGTAGTGTCCTTTATACAATCATATCAGTTTTTAATGTAGTGCCGCCTGAGCGATTGAAGGTCGCGGGCGTTCAGTGTTGGTTTTCAGCCTTACATGCAGAGATTTGGTGATATGGACTGTCGATGAGGAAATTCCTAAAGTTGAGAAGCATTGTTCTTAACCTGTTGAACTATTTGCCCATTCAGGGTTTTTTTTGTTTGTTTTTTTTTTTTACAAAGTGGTGAACCCCTCTCCATCTTTGCTTGTGAAAGACCAAGCCTTTCCAATTACCAGTTAACCTGTTTACCTAGAGGATGTTCCAAGCAGGTGTGTTTTGAGCTTTCCACAACTTTTCCCATTATATTGTTGCCCCTGTCCCAACTTTCTTGGAATGTGTTTCAGGCATCAAATTCAGAATGAGTGTATATTTACAAAAAATAATAGTTTATCCATTTGAACATTAAATAAGCTTGCAAACCATTACAATCTGTATTTGTTAACATTTTTACACAGTGTCCTTACCTTTTTTTTTTCCCCGCATATTGCATGGTGCCCTCCATGATTTATTGGCGCTTCTTGGCGAGATTAGTAAAAAGGGTTAGAAAAAATCCACCTTTTGGTGAAGTAGCTCCATCTCACATTGTAAAATGAGAAAAATCCAACCTTTTAACTGAAAGATTTATTACTGAGAACAAAACAAATCTCTCATCAAGAAAAAAATATTTTCAACAAAAACGCACGTGCCACTCTTATTGGCACGCCTACATTTAATACTTTGTACAACCTTCCTTTGCCAGTAAAACAGCACTGAGTCTTCTATAGCATTTTATGAGACCATTCCTCTTTACACAATCTCTCCACATCATCCAGGATCCCAGTCCCTCTCTTGTGCTCTCTCCTCTTCAGATCCCCCCACAGGTTTTCAATGGGGTTCAGTCAAGTCAAGTTTATTTTTGTATAGCGCTTTTAACAATAAACATTGTCGCAAAGCAGCTTTACAGAATTTGAACGACTTAAAACATGAGCTAATTTTATCCCTAATCTATCCCCAATGAGAAAGCCTATGGCGACGGTGGCAAGGAAAAACTCCCTCAGACAACATGAGGAAGAAACCTCGAGAGGAACCAGACTCGAAAGGGAACCCATCCTCATTTGGGCAACAACAGACAGCATGACTATAATATTAACAGTTTTAACATAAAGTCAGCTTCATTGATGCTATAAACCCCCCACCGACGGAAACCCGAGCGCAAAACCGTTCACGACAACCGCAGCCCCAAAGTCAGCAAGTCAACTGCAAGAGTCCAGAGCGTCCTCCAGGCGCGACCCCCAACTGTCCTCATGGGGCCGTCCTCCACAGGAGCAATGTGATGAGACTCCAACCAGACACAGGGCACCAGGATGGATCAGGCAGGTCCGAGGAGCAGAAGAGGCCAGCATCTCGATCTCAGGACCGACATGTAACTCAGGGACAGATTTTTTTTGGGGGGGGGGGGGGGGAGAAACCACAGGTGGTTAGGTATGCCCAATGTCACCTGAATAAGTAGGAACAGTATACATATTGCACTGAGTGCAAGCAGGGACTCCGGCAACTAACTATAACAGCATAACTAAAAGGGGAGAGCCAGAAGGTAACACAGGCATGAGGGAGCCCCGGGACATAAAGCAGCAGCCACTACACCGTCAACAAACTCAAGTGAGCAAGCGAGTGGGGACTGACAGCATCCATACATCCCAGTTTACCAAAACACTCTGTCTGAGGACCCTCCAGATCTACTCCTTTACCTCATAAACACCATTAACACAAGGCTCGACTAAACAGGTCAGGGGTTAGGGAACCCTAACAAGGTTTCCAGGGCCTTTGGAGGAAAAACAGCCCCAAAACATGACAGACCTTCCCCCCCATAAATCACAGCTGAGTTTGGGTTCTTTTCATTATAGCTATTTTAAAAAAAATGATTACGCCAAACCCACCTATTACTGTTTTATTGCTAAAAAGCTCCATTTTTGTTACATCAGACCATAGAACACCGTTCCAGTCAAAGTTGTAGTAGCATTTCGCAAACTTCAGGCACTTACATTTATGGTTAACTGAGAGAAAAGGCTTTTTTTTTTTCTGGCAGACCTTTCAAATAATCTGTTGGCATGGTGGCAGCATCTGATGGTGGGTTTGGAGACTTGGAAATCCCAAGATTTTACTTTTTTCTTGTAATTCACCAATAGTGATTCTTGGGGATTTTTTTGCCTCTCTTACCCTCCTCCTCACTGTACATGGGGGGCAAAATAAACTTGGGTCCTCTTCCAGGCAAGTTCGTAACAGTTCCAGTTGGTGTTCACTTTTTTATTGCCTTAACAGTAGAAATGGACATTTTCAGGCGAGTGGCTGTTTTTTTTTTTTTTTTTTTAAATATACCCATTCCCTGACTTATAAAGGTCAACACACTTCTCCCTCATTAGGTTTGTGTGTTCACTTATCGTTCCCATGTTAATGGATGACTAAGGGAATTTGGCCTCTGTGTCGCCTCATATTTGTTCCCCAGTTAATCAGGAAGTCATGGATTACAGCTTGAAAGTTCCTACTCACTCCAATCAACTCAGAAATGTGAAATGTAAATGGGAAACATGCTTCAATTACTTTGTGTTCACTGTAATTTCCAGGGCTGCCAATAATCATGACGTGTTTTTGTTAAACAATTTCTGGATGAGAGATTTGTTTTGCTCTGAATAAATTTATTTCAGTTAAAGGTTGGATTCTTTTCAGTTTTTTTCAGTGAGAGATGAAGATACTTCACCAAAAGGTGTTTGTTTTTTTTTTTTAAAACACTTTTTCTTCCTAGTTTTTACAAGGGGAGGGGCAACAATGGTGGAGGGGTGTGTGTGAGAGAGAGAGATTTATTTTATATATAATAGATGTGCGCGCACACATCCTGGAGCTAATTTTAGATGCAACAACTTCCTTTTTTTTTTTTTTTTTTACTTGGATGTGCACTCGACTGCAGCACAAGTTGAAAGGTTGTCTCCCATCATTGCTGGTCAGTATTTGAAATCATTAATCGTGACTCCTTCTTGCCCCTTTCACAAGCCTTAATTTACATATCTAATTTATGTCATGAATCCTATCTCCATAAACAGTACAGGTTTCTTTTTAGGATGCCTACAATTTCTTTTAGCTCAGCTGATCCTTCTTTTACTGTTTGTAGTTAATTTTATGAATGGTCCCCATCTTAATAAATGGCTATATCTCTGTCACCCTTTATATAGTCTCTCACATTTCTAATTACCAAGTCTGCTCTTGACTGCAGCCTCATCTTATTCTTGGCCTGTTTGTGATCCGTGTTCTGTTTCTCACAGAAATACAGCTGCTTTATGTGTCCTTTGCATCTTAAATCACAGGCTGTTGTTCTTTTACTGCTTTGAACCAGGGCCATTATAAAGAACATCCTTCTTGATGAATGGCTTAGCTCAACAGAAATATAAAATACCATCAATTCTGACTATATTCCTCCTGTCTGAAATAGGTTACATGGTATAATCCAGGGACCTGTTAGGCTTGTGACTCACCTAAACTTGTATTTTCCTTTGGTTAATCTGGATTTGCACTACTACTACTAATAATAATAATAATAATAATAATTATTATTATTATTATTATTATTATAATACCCCCACTCTGAAGGAGGGGTATACTGGTTTACCTGTCTGTCTGTCTGTCTGTCTGTCCGTCCGTATCTCCGTCCATCCGGAACACCCTTTTTCTCAGCAACCACAAATCGTAGCTACTTGGTAGCAAACTTCAGCTTGGGGTTCTGTACCGTGTATACCGTTTTCAGGTCTGTCCACACATCGACTTTCTGTTTACTGACTGAATGTATTTACCAAACCCATAGGGTGGATTTACAACATTTTCGTAACACTTTTCTTAGCAACTATAAATCACAACTGCTTGATATTTGGTACCGAGCTTCAGCTTGGGGTTCTGTACCGTGTATACCATTTTCACGTCTGTCACACATCGACTTTCTGTTTACTGACTGAATGTATTTACCAAACCCATAGGGTGGATTTACAACATTTTCGTAACACTTTTCTTAGCAACTATAAATCACAACTGCTTGATATTTGGTACCGAGCTTCAGCTTGGGGTTCTGTACCGTGTATACCGTTTTCAGGTCTGTCGCACATCAACTTCCTGTTTACCAACTGAATGTATTTACAAAACATATAGGGTGGATTTTGACACCAGTTCAAGAAGCAAAATGCTGTTTCTATATGACAGTTTACCAGGATGCTATTTGAAATCCCTGGGGAGAACACTGCTCTTTACTTGCTTGTTTCAGGGTTCATTATTTGTTGAAGTCAACATTCATAATAAGTGTCCTATTCCTTCGATTGCTTGCATTCTGATATAAGCGAGAGCGGGGGGGATACGTAAGTGAGCAGGAGCTCACAGTTGATCTTGTTTTAACGAAAATGTCGTATCATGATGGAGTTCTTTGGCCATCAGTTGAGATTGTGGTTTCAAAATGCATAATGTGGTCCTCGGTCAATGTAGTGCCATTGTAACTGACTGCAATGTTCTGACCGTGTCAAGTCTTTTATTAATATCTCAAAAAGCCATGAAAATATGGTAGTGACAGTGAAGAAACATGAATGAAATGTGGGATTAAAAAGAAACACAGATTGTTGTATTGTTGCAGCAGAGAGAATGTTTCTTTGAGGTCTTATCAGAGTTTCATCATGACAGGACAAAAAAAAAAAAAAAACACAGCATTTAAAGAAATGGCAGCAAAAGCACAGCTTCATGTATCCTTATTACATAAAATACACTTTGAAGAATTGGCATTCATGTTGTCGTCTCTTACCCAGCCATGACTTCTCTTCATGCTTTTGAAGTCATTTTTGTCTGTGTTAACATTTGCTATTAGTATACCAAGAGTTTGTTCGAAAACTGTGAGCCCAAATCAAGCTGATTGATATCGTAAATAAGACCTAGACCTGTAATTAAAGAAAATTACTATTGTTGGAGTATCTTCATCATATAAGCTATTACTACATATTACTACACAGTCTGTTATCAAATTCTGGCAAGATTTTATTAGGCTCATCTCATACAACGTGGCAGGAGGTATTCTCAAAAGGCTCCTGAAATCACAGTCTAAAACCGACATCAGTGTTTGTATTCTCCCAAGATACCGGAGTTTCAGTTTTGATTGTACAGATATGAAATAATTGTATATTTGTTCTTCTGTGTGCCAGGATTCTGACCAGGCTGCTAGAGGTGTCTGATGACCCTCAGGTTATTGCTGTGGCTGCTCATGATGTGGGAGAGTATGTAAGACATTACCCTCGTGGCAAAAGGTAAGACCCTTCCATAACCAAGCCAGTGTGAATCAATCTGTCTAATTTGCTTTCTCAAGCTTCTGTTTATCTTTCAGTCTTTGTGACCGTGCCAGGCTTGGAGTACTCAAGTCCGACTCGTGCCCTAATTTTAAGGACTGGTGACTTGACTTCGACTTAAGCATTAATGACTCAGACTGGTGCATTAACTGCATTCGGACTCGTAAATTGGAGACGAGGACTCAGATTTTTTTTTTCTTTATTTTTTTGTAACATGCCATAATAATTTGGCATAAGATATTTATATCTACATTAATTTTTGTACTAATTTCGTGCAAGAGTGTCACACCTGATCGCCTTGGTGCATGCATCAGATGGACACTCAGGCGCGCGCTGTAAATGACTCGCACCTGTATAGGATTAAAGGAACAGTCCACCATACTTCCATAATGAAATATGCTCTTATCTGAATTGAGACGAGCTGCTCCGTACCTCTCCGAGCTTTGCGCGACCTCCCAGTCAGTCAGACGCAGTCAGACGCGCTGTCACTCCTGTTAGCAATGTAGCTAGGCTCAGTATGGCCAATGGTATTTTTTGGGGCTGTAGTTAAATGCGACCAAACTCTTCCGCGTTTTTCCTGTTTACATAGGTTTATATGACCAGTGACATGAAACACGTTCAGTTACACAAATTGAAACGTAGCGATTTTCTATGCTATGGAAAGTCCGCACTATAATGACAGGCGTATAACACCTTCTGCGCGCTTCGGCAGCGCATTGATATCTGAGCGCCGTATCAATGCGCTGCCGAAGCGCGCAGAAGGTGTTAGTACGCCTGTCATTATAGTGCGGACTTTCCATAGCATAGAAAATCGCTACGTTTCAATTTGTGTAACTGAACTTGTTTCATGTCACTGGTCATATAAACCTATGTAAACAGGAAAAACGCGGAAGAGTTTGGTCGCATCTAACTACAGCCCCAAAAAATACCATTGGCCATTCTGAGCCTAGCTACATTGCTAACAGGAGTGACAGCGCGTCTGACTGCGTCTGACTGACTGGGAGGTCGCGCAAAGCTCGGAGAGGTACGGAGCAGCTCGTCTCAATTCAGATAAGAGCATATTTCATTATGGAAATACGATGGACTGTTCCTTTAAGGCGAAATCAGTGCACCGATATAAAAACTGTGAAAACACACTTAGTTTGCGAAGTATTGAGTTGCGTTGCTGACACATTACAGAGCCTTATTTCCTTGTTTGGGTTCCTGTTTCTTGTCTTTGATTCCGCCGAGTTTACGATAGCCTGTTTGTGCCTCGCTCGACCTATTGCCCATTTTACGATTTTGCCTGCCGTTCTGGATTGTTTACCATCTTCACTTGTATTAATAAACACACCTTCTGCACTTGGTCCCCCAACCATCTCTGACAGAATACTTCACACTCCCTGATAAAGAGAAGCACATAAACCTGTTCAGGAACAAACTAATGTTAACGGTGCTAAAACAGCTGCCGTCAAATGGTGCGGTTGGAGTCTTGTTCTCGGACTTGACTCGAATCAATAGTGGGCTCGACTCAATCTTTTTAATGACTCAGACTTGAACACTGGGGACTCGTACTTGAGGTTTAGTGACTCGACTACAACGCTGGACAGTGCAAAGAGATATATGCATTGCTCTATGTAATATGCGTTGTGACATTTACATATGGACTCCTTGAAACAGGGATGAGCCGCGGTGGCAAAGCTTTTGTGCTGTTATTGGAAAATAATGCACTTCGAAGTGGTAACATTCTCACACCACCCTCCAGCTGAACTGTTTCCATTCCAACAGTAGGTGATTTAGCAAGAAGTACAAAGAGACCCTCCTGGTGATTTATTTCCTGTGGGTGACCACCATGAGTGTACACATTTTCCTCTACTCACAACAATGCCCTCAGCTTTGCAGGAAGTTAAATGCTATCCATAGGCACTGATTGTTGTGAATCATCTCTCGTACTAACCCCTTAATCGGACCACTCTCACGCAAATGTAATCTCACAGCTCTGCACTACTGGAGATGAGAAATGATCCAGAACTACTCCTAATTCCTTATATCTTTTTTTTTACTGCCTAGTTATTGTATTTAACTTCAATTGTTTTGTTTCCTTGAAAAGGATATGAACCAGCTTCATGTTTTTTGTTTGGTTGGTTTTTGCGGGGGGGGGGGTTGTTTTCTACTGTTTATCATTTTACCTATAAGCTTGAATAGTTCCCTTGCAAAAACATATGTTGCATCACCCTGTACTTAAAATTACTGATCCCCAGGAGTGCAATTTCCTTACACGGTAGTGCTTCTTGCACTATATGAGCAAATGAGGCAAAGTGTAAAATGAATATGTTGCCTTTATACTCGGCTGAATGACTTAACATCTGAAAACTGCTTATTTTTTGATAATGTGAAATGACCTTCAAAACAACAGTATAATAATTTTCATAGCAGAAATGTCTGGACATTTTTGTTTCATATAGACTAGAATCTGCAGCTCTGACTGAGTATGACTGATGGCAACTTCTCAGAAACACAATCTTAGCATGAACCTAGCCGTCACTGAATCTCTTCATTTTTTTTTTTTTTTTTGTGATTAACTTTGCCAGAGTACCGATGTTGCATTATACTGTGTCCCTTCATTGCTGTGAATGGCTATGGCTTCGTCTCTCATTTTCTATGCTCTGTTAATCTTAATAAACTGCTCTGTTCTCTGTAATTGATCTGACTTGTGTCTGCGCTGCACTCCTCTTATTATACTTTTCTATGCTTTCTCTTTCTCATTCTCTTTCCCCCATCAGGGTGATTGAACAGCTGGGTGGAAAGCAGCTGGTGATGAGCCACATGCACCATGAGGACCAACTGGTGCGCTACAACGCCCTACTCGCCGTTCAGAAGCTCATGGTGCATAACTGGTAAGTTTCACTTTTCTCACCGGTCTCGGTAATTTAAAAGGTCAGACCCACTATGTTAAAATGTCAGGCACACCGTTTAGAAACTGGTGCAACAGAAACCCAAGGAAATCATGGTCAGGGTTTTGCTACTGGTCTAAGCGACTGAAATAATGCAGTCAGTAGTTACATATACAGTGCAATAATGATTGATATTTAATGAATTATAAAGTCGTACGCTGTGGGTTAATTTTCTATTACAGCAGCTCTGACAGTCATGTGGGCAGTAATTCAAATGACAAATTTATACTACTGTGCTCATTTTAATCCCTTTGCGTTTCTATAGTAACAACTAATTCATAGCGACTTATTCGGCAGATGCTTTGTGCAGTCTAAATCTAATAACACCATTTAAAAATATGCTGTTATTTGACGAATAAACAACAAATAATCACTGATATGATGAAGCATATCGAGCGGTTTATTAAATATTTCTATAAGGAGTTCCCGGGTGTCAGTGCTTTGTAACGGTCAGTAAGTTTTGAGTCTTAGAAGAATGAACCCTTTCTGGTTTCTCTCAAACATCTCATCTCATCTCATTATCTCTAGCCGCTTTATCCTTCTACAGGGTCGCAGGCAAGCTGGAGCCTATCCCAGCTGACTACGGGCGAAAGGCGGGGTACACCCTGGACAAGTCACCAGGTCATCACAGGGCTGACACATAGACACAGACAACCATTCACACTCACATTCACACCTATGGTCAATTTAGAGTCACCAGTTAACCTAACCTGCATGTCTTTGGACTGTGGGGGAAACCGGAGCACCCGGAGGAAACCCACGCGGACACGGGGAGAACATGCAAACTCCGCACAGAAAGGCCCTCGCCGGCCCCGGGGCTCGAACCCAGGACCTTCTTGCTGTGAGGCGACAGCGCTAACCACTACACCACCATGCCGCCCCTCTCTCAAACATGACAAAGCAATTTTTTTTTTTTTCATTTTCGTATTCAAGGAAGAAAAGAGAGAGGCCGATGAAGGAATGATGAGCTGTTCATGTACTCGACAACAGGAAATGTATCTATAAATAATAAAAATGTAATCGGGGCAAATTGCTGTGGTATAAGAGGAATAAAACACTTTGGGACACTATGGTTATTGGAAAGTAATCGGGATCAGAACCCCACCCTGCCACTGATTATGTACCTATAGCAGCACGTCCTGTCATGTTTTCAGAATCACAGCTCAGCAGAGGTTGTACTTTCTGCGCCAGCTCAGGAAGCTCAACCTGCCTAAGGAGCTGCTGACACAATTCTACTCTGCCATCATTCAGTTTGTTCTTTGCTCTTCCATCACTGTTTGGTTTGGATCGGTCACCAAACAGGAGAAGAACAGACTGCAACGGACAATAAGGTCTGCAGAGAAAATTATTGGTGTCAACCTGCCCTCCATCCAAGACCTATACTTGTCCAGAGTCAGGAAACGGGCAGGTAACATCTCTGCGGACCCATCACACCCGGGTCACAATCTGTGTAATCTTCTCCCCTCAAGGAGGCGATATAGATCACTGTATGCAAAAACAACCAGACACAAGAATAGTTTCTTCCCTCAGGCTGTCTCTGTGATGAACAGCTAAAATCCAGATTCATATATCAGTAATATCACTTGTAGAATATCTGCACACTCATACTGTCATTCTGTGCTCACTGTTATTTATATTTATACTTATTTATATTTACTATTCCATCTTTGCACTATGCACCATATTGCACCAAAAGGGAAAATCCTTTCTGTGATGAACAGCTAAAATCCAGATTCATATATCAGTAATATCACTTGTAAAATATCTGCACACTCATACCGTCATTCTGTGCACACTGTATACTTTATTTATCTATTTCATACTTGACTTACCTGGATTACTTTGCACTATGCACCTATTGCACCATTTTTGATTGTTTTTGTTTGTTTGTTTTTGTGTATATGCTTTTTATCTGTTTTGTACTATGACAGCTAAGTGAAACCGGAGTCAAATTCCTTGTGTGTCCCCACATACCTGGCAATAAAAGTGATTCTGATTTTAATTAGGGATGTGGAAGTTAACGTGATAACGCATTCATGCAAATTTCTTTTAACGCCACTAATTTTTTTTTTTGACACATGATTAATGCATGCAGGTTCTGTGCCCCTCCTCCATAGTCTGGGAAATCAGAAAGTGACGTAGCATGAGTGAGTGATGTAGTGAGTCGGTGTAAGTCGTGATAAAGTGCACTTATGTACAGAATCAACTTATATTGTTGCATTCTGACTGTGTACATAAAATGTTTTTTGTTTTTAATATGCTTTTGATGGTCCACAGGTGAGAAAAGATGTGTTAAGGTCCAGGTGTGTGTGTGTGTGTGTGTGTCTGTGTGTGTGTAAGCATGCAGGCTGCACATTGGAGTGAGAGAGTTTGTTTTATTCTGAGAAATTTGTGAGTTGTGTAAAAGTGTATATAAATGCAGTTTTTGCTCAGGAATGTACTGGATATTTACCAGTGAGTTTTTTGCATTTTACTGTAAACCATCTTCATGATCTGTGTAGCCGAACAAATGTATTTATTTTGGTTTTGTATTTTTTATTTTCTGATTCAAAGAATAGCCTCTACTGTTGTCCAGAGTCCACGTCACCTCGTTAGTTTAGTTTATTTTATTGCATAGTTTGAGGCTGGAAGTTAAGGACAGAACTAGAGGAAAATACGATCTTGTTTTGTTCACACTGAATTGTGCGAAACCCTCAAATTTATAAAGTGAACGCTGCTTTAATTTTATTAATTTTTTTTAAATGCAGTGTGGGAATAAAATGCCCACAAAAATAAGGTTTGCTGTGTCCAGCCTGATCCTTTCTGGCCTGGCCACATACATTTGCATAAAGCAAGCATATTTGTCCGCTCCCACTCCACAAAAACTTCAAAAATATCCCTGTAAGGTACATTTAGAACAGATTTTTTTAAATATGCGATTAATTAGTGATTGTGAGTTAACAATGGACAATAATCACAATTAAATATTTTAATCAATTGACAGCCCTAGTTTTAATCCTTACATACCCTTGGAGTACTAGTTGTTTAAACCTGTAAAGATAGTTTACTACATTGAGTAGGTTTATTAGTAGTACTTAATAAAGATGCCCTTCTTGTTCAATGCTGACATTTGGAAATTGTGTAGTTTTTGTTCCTGATGTTGACTGAAAGCATTTGAAGAGAAGGAGAAAAGCACAAAGATTTGTGTTCTCAAATTTTACAAATATTTGTGTTTATTTCATAAACCTACCAGAGGATGAGAGTATCACTTTACGAGTGTAGAATTGATTTTGCCGTGTGGAATATTGTCCTGTTTTTAAGACTAGCTCATCTTGACTCAGTGTGGCCATAACCACTACTACTTAGACCACCATTACTATTTACTTACTTACTACATCTTACTACTACTTCCTTACTTCTTACTTGCTACTATTTCTACCACTACTAACTTCTATTACTTACTACTACTTCTTACTTACTGCTACTACTTCTTACTACTACTAAATACTATTACTACTACTAACTTCTAAGTTACTACTACTAACTTCTACTTACTACTAACTTATTGCTACTACTTACTACTAACTTCTACTACTTATTACTTACTACTTACTGCTACTACTTCTTACTACTAAGTACTATTACTACTACTTACTACTACTAATTTACTACTAACTTACTACTACTTCTTTCTTACCACTACTACTTACTACTAACTTATTACTACTACTTACTAAGTACTACTAAGTTACTACTACTAACTTCTACTTACTACTACTAATTTACTATTACTTACTACTAACTTACTGCTACTTCTTTCTTACCACTACTACTATTTCTACCACTACTAACTTCTACTACTACTTACTTACTGCTACTACTTCTTACTACTATTAAGTACTACTAAGTTACTTCTAACTTACTACTACTTACTACTACTAATAATTTACTACTAACTTATTGCTACTACTTACTACTAACTTCTTACTTATTTACTACTACTTACTGCCACTACTACTAGTTCTTTCTTACTACTCCTTACTTATTTACTACTACTTAGTACTATTACTACTACGACTTACTGCGACTACTAACTTATTACTATTTACTTACTACTACTTCTTACTTACTACTACTACTACTTACAGTAACTACTCACTGTATATATAGTGTTACAAATTTGATTGTTCCTTTGAGCCTACCAAGCAATTAATAAGAAATATTCATCCAGGTTGTGTATTACATTCCTATGGGTTTTGTTCAAGTACATAAAATAATGCTGTAACTTTAAACTTCAGATTGATTGGAAAGAAATTTTCCTAAAATTACATAAAAATAAAGTCCCATGCTGCTAATAGCAATCATTTTGCGAACACTACATTATTACAGTTGCAGACAGAAGTTTATATACATGGACATGAATATCATGGCCATATTGCACTTTCAGTGATGTTAAAAATAGGGTTTGCTTGAACAAAATAAATCTTCAGAAACAGGAAGAGAAGTCTCTCAATAGAGATTTGATGCAGCTTGGCTCTTGCCATGTTGCAAACCAGGTAATGTCTCAGCTTGGGCTTTTCATAACGATGGACTTGCCGCCTCGTGAGTTATACGTCATATTCGGTGTTGCATGGTTCACACGTCTCGCGGAGGTTCGTGCTCCGTAGCATTCTGTTAAATACAGTCAGGTGGGAATACATGATATGATGTGATATCTGTTCCATTTCTGTTATGGAAGACTGAATGGGAATGAAAATGTATTATTTATCCCGTGATGTTTTTGCCTCATACAGTAACAGGTTTTGTATGTGAAAGGGGCTTCGGTGTGTCTCTTGGGTTCTTGGTCACTTCCCTGACTGATGCTCTTCTAGCCCAGTTACTGAGTTTGGCCAGACAGCTAGCTTAAAGAGATTCCTGGTGGTTCTAATGGTTTCATCCCATTTCCCAGCTCTGTGTCTCAACATTGTTTGATCGCAGAGATGTATGTAGAGTTCCTTGGACTTTTACAACTTGGTTTTCGATCTGATGTGCACTATGAATTGTGGGACCCCTTACTCCTAAGTGTGTGCCTTTCTAAATGATTTGCAATCCAAGTTTTAGAGACATTTCAAGATAATCAAAGCAAACAGTCTGCACCTGAGCTCAGTTTGGAGTACATCAGCCGAGGTTCTGAATACTTAACTAAATGACTGATTTCAGTTTTCATTTTTAATGAATTTGTAGAAAATTCTAAAAACATGTTTTGCTTTGGCATTATGGTGAGATTAATGGTCAAAAAAGTAAATTATTCACTTTAAAATGAATCTATAACACAATAAATGTGGAGATATCGAAGGAGTCTGAATATTTTCCAAACCCACTGCTTACTGTTCACATAGATTTTGAGCTGTGTCTGTAAGAGAGGTTCTACAAAACTGATGTGCAAAAATATGTAAGCCAATGGAGGTGGTTTGACAATTGTTTGTTTCTTCAGGCACATGTCGACCTTTTGTGATTTCATGTATGGGATGGTCACAAATAAACTTGTTATTCATTAGCTTTCAACCATCAGAGATGTTCATTGGCATAATTGTTGCTATGGTTTTGTTCTTTTAGCAGATGTTCGTGTTAAAGTGCACTGTTTTTATATATATATATATATATATATATATATATATATATATATATATATATATATATATATATATAGCACAGATTGTCTTCACCAGATGCTCTATCAACAGTCAGTGCAACTGACATGTACTTGGTGACATCTTGTTCAATTAGCATCAATGTGGGATCGTTTGCAGTACTTAAAGGCCTATTGATCTCATGCTCTATCCTTCCCTCACTCGTGAACAAGATCCTGAGATACTTAAACTCCTCCACTTGAGGCAGGACTTCTCCACCAACCTGAAGAAGGCAAGCCACCCTTTTCCGGTCGAGAACCATGGCCTCTGACTTGGAGGTGCTGATTCTCATCCCAGCCGCTTCACACTCGACTGCAAACCACCCCAGTGCATGCTGAAGGTCCCGGTTTGAAGAAGCCAACAGGACATCATCTGCGAAAAGCAGAGATGAAATCCTGTGGTTCCCAAACAGGATTCCTTTCGGCCCCTGGCTGCGCCTAGAAATTCTGTCCATAAAGATTATGAACAAAACCGGTGACAAAGGGCAGCCCTGCCGGAGTCCAACATGCACTGGGAACAGGTCTGACTTACTGCCAGCAATGCGAACCAGACTCCTGCTCCGTTCATACAGGAACCGGACAGCCCTTAGCAAAGAGCCCCGAACCCCATACTCCCGAAGCACCCCCCACAGAATACCACAAGGGACACGGTCGAATGCCTTCTCCAAATCCACAAAGCACATGTGGACTGGTTGGGCAAACTCCCATGAACTCTTGAGCACCCTATGAAGGGTATAGAGCTGGTCCAGTGTTCCGTGACCAGGACGAAAACTGCATTGTTCCTCCTGGATCCGAGGTTCGACTATTGGCCGAATTCTCCTCTCCAGTACCCTGGAGTAAACCTTCTCTGGGAGGCTGAGAAGTGTGATTCCCCTATAATTGGAGCACACTCTCCGGTCCCCTTTCTTAAAAAGAGGGACCACCACCCCAGTCTGCCACTCCAGAGGCACTGTCCCCAACCGCCACGTGATGCTGCAGAGGCGTGTCAGCCAAGACAGCCCCACAACATCCAGCGACTTGAGATACTTGGGGCGGATCTCATCCACCCCCGGTGCCTTGCCACTGAGGAGCTTGCTAACCACCTCAGTGACTTCGGCTTGGGTAATGGACGAGTCCACCTCTGAGTCATCAGCCTCCGCTTCCTCAATGGAAGCCTACATTGTCGACGCGGCTGTTCGGAGCTGTGGCCACAAGGTCTCCGGTGCCTGTCGTGGCGGCAATCCCTGAACCCGGTGGTGGACACCGGAAGTAAGGGATGCCGTCAAGCTGAAGGAGGAGTCCTATCGGGCCATGTTTGCCTCCGGGACTCCTGAGGCAGCTGATGGGTATCGGCAGGCCAGGCGTGCTGCAGCTTGGGCAGTTGCGGAAGCAAAAACTCGGAACTGGGAGGAGTTTGGTGAGGCCATGGAGGAGGACTGTCGGTTGGCCTCGAAGAAATTCTGGCAAACCGTCCGGGGCCTCAGGAGGGGGAAGCAGTACTCTGCCAACACTGTTTACAGTGCAGGTGGGGAGCTGTTGACCTCGACTGGGGACATTGTCGGGCAGTGGAAGGAACACTTCGAGGATCTCCTCAATCCCACTGTCACCCATATAAACTCTTAATGAAATAATCTCCAGCCAGGGGCAGCTTCAGGTCTTACTCACTACGCGGAGCTTCTGTGTCTTGCACCCAAATGACGTCAGAGCACTGCCAGAAACGATCGGGGGGATTTTTCTGATTGGTTAAAATATTTGCAATGGCGGCCTCCATGAAATCATCCATTCTGCATAGAAACTTGACTTTTGGAGATGGATATCTTAGTTGTGTGAGCGTATTTTCAGTTATTCACATGAATCGTTAGTTTATATCATTATCTTCATAACTGTATTTTAAAAATGGGTTTTCTTTTCTTTTAAAGGAATTAACGGAATGGAAACTAACACAGTGGTCATACATCTCGGTGACCTTTATTCGCATTGGTGAGCTCTCCCAGTGCTACAGAGCAGATAAACAGATTTTGCACTCCACTTGAACAAGTCTTGCAGCTCTTCAACTCTTGCTGCATGTGCGTGGTCTTTTAGCTTGTGTTGCTATTGAGGTGGAGCACTGCTGGAGCCTAAACAGTGCTGTATGTCTCGCTGTTTCTGGGATTATTAGTGGTGCACAGAAGCATGCTGTTATTTCTGGGGTTTTATTTTTCCTCCAGCAGGTGTTTGATGGGTCATCTTTTTGGAGAAACCTGTATTTTAGTTCATGATTTAATAATAATAACGTCTTGATCGAACATTTAACTTACAGAAATCTTACTGACCATTACAAAGTTCTGATTCTCATAAATTCTACTTCCATTTATTAGCAAAGATGATATGAAACGTCCGTCATACGAGTCCCTGTTAACGAGCTGTGACTATATAAATGATAGCATATTAGTACACTAATATACACCTATCGTTGAATTATTGCCTGGACTGCCATCCGATCTCCTGTTATAGAAAATGAATCAATATCTTGTGATCCGATTTGAGAACTCAACAGCGGTGTAGTATAAAATTAAAATGAGAAGTATAATCACTCTTTTTCTAGTTCCTGTCTGGATCAGTGTTTCAGCATTCATTTGTAGTGCAGGACACACTTGACATTTATTCGTTTTTGATCAAATGCTTCGTGAAAACATGAATACGCATGTATTTGTTATCGAGTCATTTGTTTAGCGACGGACAAAATGAACTGGAAGGCAAGGATATCTTCTATTTTAAGATGGCAGGCTTTTAGGGCTTTTAAACAGGAAGCAGTTTCACACAGTAAGAAATCCAAACGGTATTGTGTCCTGCTTACGAAAGTGGCCTTTTTCAGATTTCAATAGCCTGGATTGCTTCCTGGAACAAAACGTTTCGATGTGAATAAAGAATGATTTAGAAATGTGAGTTGGATATAGATGTAGTGTGTTCAACTAATATGCAGGTCACAATGAACTGCTTTTGAAAGTAAAAGTATAATTAACATCCCTTTGTCAGTCTACAAATGTCGTCGTCGTCTTTTCCCTTCTCAACTTCTTAAAGAGTAAATGGCTGAAAAGCTTGCTGTGCCGCCTGACTATATACCTGCAGCTGAATCAAGAAATCCATAAAACGGGAAGCAACAGGGAATGGTGTGAAAGGGTTCTAATGATTTTGTCTTGTTTTGCAGGGAGTATCTGGGCAAACAGCTGCAGTCCACAGAGCAGCCCACACCGGCTGTGGCCACCCGCAGCTGAACTCTCAGCACTCATGTTTGCATCAGTGAATGTTGTGTCCGTCATTGCTACATTGTGGTGGTTTAAAAAAAAAAAAAAGCCGTGATTCTGTGTTGATGTAGTGTGTTTGTTCATAAGAGCACTTTGACTGCCCCAGGATTACTGAGCTACCAGAGAGCATGAATAATGTATATACGCTATACATTACAGGAAGTCTGTACATTTGCAGTCCTCTTTTAGTCACAGGAGCAATCATCCATGTGCAGCCATTGCTCATAGGAGCTTTACTTTGTGTTGAATTGTGCATCTTCATGCTTATTGTGAAATGGTTAAGTAGTTTCCAAATTTAGTGATATTCAGTGTTATTTATGTCTTGTGCATAATACAAATACAGTATGCATTCCAATAAAGATTAACATCATAAATCCAGTTTACGTGGTCCGTTTTACATTTCTCCACTGCTGTGTGAAGTGTAGGAGTGTAACACATTGTCACTATCTGCATTTGCTTAATGCTCCAAATATTCGTATTTGCATTTAAACTAGATGTGGGTGTGGTCTATACAGGAAGTTGTTTTTTTTTTTTTTTTTTTTCTTCCCTTTAATGTGGACAGCCAGAAACTCTGGAAAACACTTTCAGTCATTTTTCATTCACAAGATATACCAATTTATAACCGGAGAGGCTATGGCTTAAAAGTTAGAGAAGCAGCTTTGGGACCAAAAGGTTGCTGGTTCGATTCCCTGGACCACCAGGAATGGCTGAAGTGCCCTTGAGCAACCCCCAACTGCTCTTTAGGCTGCTCTGGGTATGTTGTATGTCACTCTGGATAAGAGCATCTGCTAAAATGCCTGTAATGTGATTTGCTGAACAACTTTATTGAATTCCTGAACCAGACATGTGTGGAATTTTCTGGTAAGCTTGCTTTCTTCTATCTAATGTGACTGAGTAAGAAAGTCTATTATGTTTCAGAACAATAGTGTCGTTCCCAAATCAGCGAACTGTTAATATTTGACAACCCTAACTATCTATCTACATTCCAGAAAGATCCGTAAAGCTCCCTGGACATGCTGTCAGGATCCATTATCACGGGTGCAAGTTTTCCAGCATGTGCCGGAAGCTCCGGTTTTTTCGGTTCTGAAAAAGTCATTTTTCCAAATCGTGTAAATCCGTTGAGATTTTCGGGGGGGCCCTCTCACTGTCTCACTCTCAGCGTATTACTGGGTTACCGTGGTACAGTCCCTGCACAAGACAAATCTTTTCATCTCATCTTCGCCACAAACCTCATTCAATTTATACGCCGCTCACTGACGAGCGGTCCTGACTAGCCTGTTGTTTCACGGTGTTATACATGTGATGATATGTTTCACGCACGTAGCACGTTGTTCGACCAAATCAACACAGCTATTCCCATGAGTTGCCGTTTCTTTTAGTGCAAGTTAGAGCGGTGCTTTTGATTGGCTCACTGTTAACTGCCGTCCAATGAAACTTCAGCTTTTATAATAAGCCTTATTTCGCTTCCCTCCCTTGCGACAGATCCAAGTGCTTTGCCTCTGGTTGCTGATCAAAATATGTCAAAATGAAGTTTTTATCGGAAGGCTCCAATACAAAAGAATTAGAAAAGACGTCTAGAAATAAATGGAGATGGGAATGGTCAAGTGAGTGTGACAAAAACGGTGACACATGGGGAATATGGCTGAGAAAACTGGATGTCCCGGGAGTTGCATATTGTGACTGCTGTTCAAAGACTATCAAGTACGGCTCCAGCGGGAAGAAGGGACTTAAAAGTCACACCGATGAGACTAGTCACTTTTCTGATTTTTGTGCTATGTAGTAATAAGTGAATTCAAAACATTTATTGGTGATTTTAAATTGTCATCTGATATTGTGTGATGTGCAAATGCAATGTGCTTTCTTCTAGAATTGAAATTATTCATCACAAATATCTGCTTTTATAAACTTTTTTTTTTTTTTTACATTTGATTACCTTTCAATTATTAAATAAAAGTAAGGTAGGTCTTGAAATAAGTTTGTTAGCTTTATCATCATTTCTAATGTGGTTGTTAGGTTGAAGACTCATTTGTAGTCAGTAATGGATTATAAAATATAGATATTTTTATAGATGGAAAAAGCTGAATCTTATTTGCTAAAATCCAGGAGTTTCTGAGGACATCCAGACATGTGGGCCCCTTATTTTAACTCGAACTGTGTATATATTGTAAAAAAAAAAAAGTATCACAGCAAAAGCATATTAAAAATGGTTGTTTCAACATTTAAATTAGTAGTTGCTAGATGTTTTGAAATATCAAGCCTTGTACTTGAAATATTATTTCAGATGAATTGATGAAATGTATTAAACATTTGATGTGAATATGCAAATCATATAACTATTAATATTATAATTGTTTGCATGAGAGACAACCATTTTAACTTGTAATTTAAATTTTTTTTGAGCCCTAAGGGGGGCTCACCCTCCTTTGTCGTCCCCCCCCCCCCCCGGCTGCGCCATGCACGTCTGACTTTGTCAGACTTCAGGTTTTTGAAAATTTTATACTTGCACCCATGCATTATGAAGCTGGATGCAGTACTTCTGCCACACAAAATGGGCAGCATTTCATTATAATGCCCTTCATTTAAGAATGGTGAAAATAAAATGTGCAGTGAATGTACAAGTTAATATTTTTTTAAATTGCATTACATGGCATTTAGCAGACACTCTTATCCAGAGTGACATACAACGAGTGCAGAAGTTAGGTACACAAAGTGCTGAACTTCTAGACAAGAAAGTTCTAGTGGCAACTTGAACAAGTGACAGAATAACACTTAGGCTACGTTTACATTACGTCGAATCAGCGGATCATCAGATTAATGTTCTTAAAACGATTCGCGTTTACACTAAAACCGTTAGCCGTGCACACAGCAATGCCAATACACGGATACGCTCGGCTCCGCAGGCATCCTGCACTCCAAATCACTCCGCCCTGAACAGTGAGTGCCCTCTGGAGGGTGCGCACTCCGGCCCTGCGCAGCTCACAGAGCGCGCGAGTGAAGTGCACAAGCTGTGATTCGGGACTGAGCCGCTGTGTGTGTGATCCCAGCGCATATCACTTACCACTTGCAAGTGGAAGGATGGCAAGCCTAAAGACAATCATAACTACACAATGGGCAGTATTTGCATCAGTATTTGCAGTATTTTCATACTTTTATACTCTTTAATGAAAGGTGATACAAGGCGGAAGTCCGCGCCGTTTTTCAGCAGTCGCATCACATGACCAACGCCAGCGAATCAGGAAGGTGGATGTCACAGTGACGTTGTCCAATGAGACGCCAGCTAGAGCTCAGCACAGCGTATCCGCGTATTCTGAATGTTTACACAGCACCGGAGCTGACACGATCTGGATTGAATACGTGGACGCTGGCGGATTCCCGTTTCCAGGCGGTTTAATGTAAACGGACAGTGCATCCGCGAAGAAAACGAGACAGATACGGTCTAGTGTAAACGTAGCCTTAGTGTAATATTCTGTTGAAGTACCGATACTCAGCAAACAGCCAAGGACACAAACTAACCATACAAAGTAAAATTAATAAAGAACTCAAAATGGTTAACCCCTTGGTTGGTCTAATTAAATATAAATGGTCTAAATTAAATAAATGATTTTTAAAAAAGAGAGAGATAGAGCTCAGCAGACACACTGTGTAGTCTGCATGGGGTGTATCAAGTTGTGGCTAAATAACTCGATCAGAAAACCATGCGAAACCCTTTTTGTTTCTCCCTTGACGAGTGCCTGAAGGTTTTGTTCTAGTTTCAAGTATTTTTCTGTGGTTTTTGAGGGAATTTATTGAAACCTGGCAAGCCGAGCGTCATATATTCTGTGTCGTGAAGGTAAAAATCTTGCACTTAGAAGACTTGATTTGTCTTATGCGATCCCAATCCTAATGCACACACCTTGTCTCAGTGTGAAGCTTTCTAGCAAGCTTTATTAAAAGCAAAAACCAAACAAAGTGCACTTCCTATACATTTTCTGTTTTTGTATTAATTTAGAACACGTTATCTGTTCAATCCAAATAATGCATTCAGATTTGGTTACGTTCTTAGTAAACTGTCAAACAGAACATGTGCCACTGAACAGCATCCAAGTATGAATTTTAATGCTTTTCTATGTATTACTTACAGTGCCCTCCACAATTATTGGCATCCCTCGTTATGTTCTTAGGCTTCTAATAAATTCATTTTTTTTTTTAAATATAGGACAACAATGCAAAAAAAGAGAAAAATCCAACCTTTAATTAAAGTGCATTTATTCAGTGGGAAAAAAATCCCACATTAATAAATAATTATTTTTACATGAAATCATGTGTGCCACAATTATCGGCACCCCTGATGTTAATAGTTTGTACGACTCCCTTTTGCCAACAAGACAGCACTTAATATTCTCCTATAGCATTTCACAAGATGGGAGAATACAGAGAGCGGGATCTTCGACCATTCCTCTTTGCACAATCTCTCTAAATCGTCCAGAGTCCTGGGTCCTCTCCTATGCATTCTCCTCTTCAGCTCACCCTACAGATTTTCAATTGGGTTGAGGTCTGGGGACTGAGATGGCCATGGGAGGAGCTTGATTTTGTATCTGGTGAACCATTTTTGTGTAGATTTGGCCACATGTTTAGGGTCATTATCTTGCTGAAAGACCCAGTGACGACCCATCTTCAGCTTTCGGGCAGAGGCCACCGGATTTTGATTTAAAATGTCCTGGTATTTCAAAGAGTTCATGATGCCATGCACCCTAACAAGGTTCCCGGGGCCTTGGAAAGAGAAACAGGCCCACAGCATCACCGATCCTCCCCCATACTTCACAGTGGGCATGAGGTGCTTTTCTGCATACTCATCTTTTGTGATGTATTAGAGTGTTTGTTGCCAAAAAGCTCTATCTTGGTCTCATCTGACCAAAGCACACAGTCCCAGTTGAAGTCCCAGTACCGCTTGGCAAACTCCAGACATTTACGTTTATGCTTGTAAGTGAGAAAAGGCTTTTTCCATGCATGCATAAATGGGAGGATGTCAGGAGTGATAGTTTGGAAGAGAGATGACGGGATGGATCAAGGGCATAGGTGGTCAGAGAGCAGGAGCTGGGAGACATTTGAAGTGGGAAGAGGGGGAAAAGCAGAGAGCAAGGGGGAAGAGAGGGAGGAGTGGGATGGGGAGGCAGGCATGGTGAAGGAGTTGTGGATGGCTATGATCCTTTCCTCAAAAAAATACTGCGAAGATCTCTGCAGTAATGGAGGACTGAGGTGCAGCTGGTGGAGAGTTGAGGAGAGAAGAGAAAACAGTTGGCAAGGATTGGAGATGGAGGTATGAATTTTGGAGTGATAAATAATTGGACTTTAGCAATATGTCTGCCTAGCCTTATAGAAAACGCCAGTCACACACAATAAGTGCACAGGCAGTGTGTGTGCAGGCAGGCAGGTAGGTAGATCATCTAATCATTTCCTTTGAACCAAATTAAATAATTGGATGGGCTTTTTACAGTCCTGTGACTGTCATAGATGATGGTGATGCTGTCGCCTCACAGCAAGAAGGTCCTGGGTTCGAGCCCCATGGCTGACTGGAGCCTTTCTGTGTGGAGTTTGCATGTTCTCCTCATGCCTGTATGGGATTCCTCTGGGTGTTCTGTTTTCCTCCCATAGTCCAAAGATGCACAGATTAAGTTCAGTTGGCTACTCTAAATTGCCCATAGGTGTACGAGTATGTGAATGGCTGTCTGTCTCTCTGTGTTGGCCCTGCAATGGATTGGTGACTTGTCCAGGATGTACCCTGCCTCTCACCCGACGTCAGCAAGGATTGGCTCCAGCTTCCCTGTGACCTGCAATGGATAAGCAATACAGAAAATGAATGAATAAATAAAAAGTGCTTTGAGAATATGTTGCCTACCCTTCCTTTAATGTAATCTTTCAGTATTGCAAATGCATAAATCATTTTTCTCAGTGGAGCAATTCATAAACTTAGTTTCATGTGTAATTTAAAACCAGGCTTCCTGCACACACTGAAGTGAAATCAATTTAGTGCACACTGCAGGTAGAAAAGGGTTTAATGAATGTTTTGTGCATCTCTGCCTCAGACCACACACTGAGAAAATCAAAGTTTAACACTGTGAATAGACATTGATAAACTTTTTTTTTAATAATAACTTGACATTGATAGAACAGTAATGTTGCATTGTTCTACTTTTGCATGACCTATTTTTCCTCCAGTCATTTTATGCAAATAAATGATGAAACAATAATCATTACACTTCTGAATGTATTTCACTTTATTTTCACTGCTGATGGAGTACTATGGATATGTCAGTGAAGCGCGATGAAAAATATTATCCCAAATGAAGATCAGGTCTAGGTGGGTGTTTTATACTGCTTATCACTCAACATAACTGTCTTTGATGAGCTGCATAAATCTACAGCTTGGGCTAGAAAGAAATCAGTCTATAATTGCTTTTATTATTATAGATAGATAGATAGATAGATAGATAGATGACCATTAGTGATGTTCTTGGGCTTGGTTTCTCCAAAATAACCTGCCTTTAGCCATTTGTTAACAGCAAATAATGTGGTATGGATGCTAAAAATGAAGACCTTTGGTCTACATTTACAGTCAGATGTTTACATACACTGACATGAATGTCATCATGGATATGAATGTCATGGCAATATTGGGCTTTCATTGATTTCATTGCATCTTTAAGAATTTGAACAAGAGCAAGAATTTGGTGCACAAGGTTTAATTTATTTTGGGTTTCCTTAAATCAACACATGGTCAGGATTATACATACACCCACTTTGATTATTAATTCAGTGGTGCTTCCAAAGTTCCAAACTGTCTTTTAACTTGCCAAGGCCTCTTAACTCCCTGGTAGTGATCATAACTGACTACAGCTGGTAGCTTCTCTGTGCCAAAATAAAAAGGGTTTGTTTGTTTGTTTGTTTGTTTGTTTGAAAGCACTCATTGTATTAACCAACACACAGTACAATGGGAAAGTCCAAGGAGCTCAGTGCAGATCTGAGAAAGATGATCATTGAGTTACACAACTCAGAAATGTCTTGGAGCCATTTCTAAACAACTGCAGATTACAAGATCATCAGTTCAAACTACTGTATGTAAGTACAAGAAATTGGGAGGTGTAGCCACTTTGCTTGAAGAAGACCTAAACGGTCAACCTCAGCTGAGAGGAATCTGGTTCAGATGGTCAGGAACCATCAAGGTACAGGCTTGTTATGAACTGGAAACTGCTGGAATAGTCTGCAAGCACCATGGACTGAGAGCTTCCCCTTCCAACCCCTTCAAGCTCGAAAAAAGTTTGCAGCTGACCACATGGACAAAGAAAAAGCTTTCTGGAGGAAAGTTTTATGGTCAGATTAGACAAAGATCGATTTATTTGGCCACAATGGCAAGAGGTACAAGGGAACACTGCACCAACTCTTAAGAATGGTGGTGGTAGCATCATGCTCTGGGGCTGTATTGCTTCTAGCAGAACTGGTGGATCACACAAAGTGGATGTAATAATGAAGGAGGCTTACTTCAGAATTATTCAACATCTAACTTCAAACCATCAAAAACTTGGACAGAGTTGGGAGTTCCAAAAGATCAATGACCCCAAACACATGTCAAAGCTGGTTGTTTAATGGATCTTCTTTTGGCTGCTCCTGTTAGGGGTCGCCACAGCAGATCTGTTCCGCATATTTGATTTGGCACAGGTTTTTACACCAAATGCCCTTCCTGATGCAACCATCCCCAATCTGTCCAGGCTTGGGAAGGTTACATCCACACGACAACGGCAATAAGATTTTTTTTTTTAGCGGGTAAAAAAAATATCGCGTCCACATGGGCAACGGATCAGTAAAATGTCAGGTACATATGGCAACGCAACGCTTGCTGAAAACGATGCAATACACATGCCACACCTCTACGTGCGCTGTAAGACGGTCCCATCGGAGACACCAGAACAGTAGAAGAAGTAGGACGCATGCGCATAAACCCCTTCTTCTACCCGGCGTGAAGCACTCACAGGAACAAACACACAACAAGAAGAAGAAGATGGCTGTGACTACGCGAGGAAATCGTGCCTTCTGTGTGTACAAATTAGTTTTATTAGTGTGCATAGTTTTATATAACTTAATTTTCTTATTGTGTGTGAACATTTTGAAAAGCATTTTTATATAATTTATATAACTTTTTATATTGTGTGTGAACATTTTGAAAAGCAGTCTTATCCAATAAAAAGATTCATAAAACACAGGACGAGATGGTATTACTGTCCATTGTGCCATTAGATGTTGAGTCACATGAGGTGCCTTGATGTTAAAAGTGGCGTGGGGGTTGTATCTCAGTCAATTTAGGACACATCATCAGTAGTGTTCCTTTGAATCAAGGGGTGTTTCGGCCTTTCAACACTAGACACCCTCATCAAAGGTGGCCAGCGACAGGGTGATCAAGCCTGAGTTTGTGTCCCATGCCCAATCACAAGTCCACGGGACTATGCACGACAGGGGCGTCCACTCCCCTGAGTCAGGCTTGGAGCTGACCACATACCTTGCTCCCTCACCTCCTGGGTGGGAGAGAGGGTGTTGGGGGTGTGTGGGGAGCTAATGGGTGGGTCCAGATGTTCTTTGAGCCCAGCAAGGATCTTTCCTCTTTGCCCAGATCCACTGGCTGCTTCTTTCCGCTGCTTCAGAGACAGATTTAATTGTCTGTCGCAGCGCCCATCTTTGGATACCAAGGTCTTTTAGCAGCCTGATGGTAGAAGCGGCCACAAAACCTCGGCATCCTACCTCCACTGGGTAGACTTGCGCATTCCACCCTCGTTGTCGTGCGTCTGCAGCCAGCTCTGTATAGCGCAGCCTCTTGCGTTCATAGGCCTCTTCTGTTGAACCCTCCCATGGGACTGTAAGCTCTATAATGTTGACAGCTTTGAGTGAGGGAGACCAAAGTACCAGGTCTGGTCTGAGTGTAGTAGCTCCTATCTCAGGTGGGAAGATGAGTTGCTGGCCAATGTCAACTATCATCTTCCAATCCTGAGCCAAGGCTAGCTTTCCAACTTCTGGCTCGGTTGGGGGATGTTTGGACTTTCGTTGTCCCTCTCGAATAAAAGTTGGAGCTTGGACAGAGTTGAATGCTGTCCTGGGTGAGGAGTTGATGGTGTTTCTCTTTGTCTCCAGAGCTGCTGCCAAACTTTTGAGGACCTGGTTATGCCTCCAGGTGTAGCGTCCCTGCGTGAGGCTGGTCTTACACCCAGTCAAAATGTGCCTGAGAGTCGCTGGGATTGGACAGAGGGCACAAGTTGGATCCTCCCCATACCAGTCTTGAAGGTTTTTTGGAGATGGTAGCACATCGTATATAGCTCTGATAATGAAGCTTATGGTACTTGCCTCCATTTCCCAGAGCTGCCTCCAGCTAAGTTCTTTCCTCTCCAGTCCTTCCCACCTTGTCCATTGTCCCTGTTTGGCAAGAGACACAGCCTTTGCATTTCTTCCAGCCTCCTCCTGGTGGCGCACCTCTTCCACCACCATTTTCCTCCTCTCTGAGGAGGAGGCCTTGCGCCAAGAAGGCTTACTTGGCGCAAGCCCAAAGCCTCCTCTTCCCATCTGGACATGCCCCACCATGTCATTATGCCTCAGGGCTGACATGGCATGCTGGACCGCATCGGAAGGTGTCCATTTCCGTCCAGTTGTCAGTGGTGCAGCCTTACTGATGGTTTGGTCTCTAGAGTCCCTCAGAGTCATCAGGAGCCTTACCTTTGAGCACTTGTACTCCTCGACAAGGCTTGTGATGGGTAGTTGAAGGACTCCTTTGCCATAAAGACTGATGTTAGTCAGACAGCGTGGAACTCCAAGCCATTTTTTGACATGTGCGGTGACAATTCGCTCCATCTTTTCCACAGTTGTTATTGGGATCTTGTAGATTGTTAATGGCCACATTATCCGAGGGAGAAGTCCAAATTGCAGGCACCAGAGCTTGAGCCTGGCAGTAGGGTCTTGTTGATGTTTTGTAAGCTGTTAATAATGTCCTGCCTTATCTGCTTCACCTGGTCTTTGTCCTTGAGGCTTGCATTGTACCATCTGCCCAAGTTCTTAATGGGTTGTTCGGACACTGTTGGTATGGGGTCTTTGTCAATGCAAAACCTCACATTTTTCAGCTCTCCCTTGACAACAGAGATACTCCGGGATTTGTTCGGTTTGAATTTCATCCAGGCCCACTTGATGTTCTCCTGCAGCTTTCCAAGTAGCCACCTGGTGCATGCTGCAGTGGTGGTCAGAGTGGTCATGTCATCCATAAATGCTTGGATAGGCGGTAGGCGGATCCCACTTTTCATTCGTTCCCCCCCACCACCCACCTTGAAGCCCTGATGATGATCTCCATGGCCATTATGAAGGCCAGTGGTGACACTGTACAGCCCGCCATGATTCCTATCTCTACACGTTGCCAGGAAGTTGTAAAATCAGCTGTGGAGAAATTCAAGAAATGGTTCAGTTACTTGTTTATTTAAAAGAAAAGCTGTATAAAAAAGTGAATGCAATGCAGTGGTTCATACAAAACAGTCTGTTGAAGGGTCTTCTGACCCTTTTCCCCTCTGCCTCCATTATAGTCAGGTAACTGTTGCTTTGTGTGGAAGGCTGTACTTTCTGTTCATCAAAGCAGGTGGAAATTGTCTGTCTGGCAGGTCAGTCAGGTTAATGTGTAAACAATTTCAAAAGATTCTTATCCAGTAATAAAGATTCTTATCCGTTGTTGTTACGAATGATGCACGCGAGAGTGCTGCTTGTTCTAGTCATGTGGTTGTGAAGTCATCGTAAACAAATCCGTTCTACTCATCCAGATGACATCGCAAAGGCACCGTTGCCAGATTTTTCCACTCTGGAACCCGTTTTCAAAAAATATCGTTTTGGGGCACCCAAAACGCTGGTGCCATGTGGACGCCAGGCCGAAATGATAAAAAATTTTATCAGATTCACCTGAATCTGTTGCCGTGTGGACAGGGCCTAAGTATGCACTGGCTTGTACAACCTCAATGGCTGGGTATTTTACCTAATCTGCATGCCATTGAACTGTGGGGGAAACTGGAGCACCTGGAGGAAACCCATGCAAAATCCACTCAGCAAGGCCATGAGGTTCGACCCCGGAACCTTCTTGCTGTGAGGTGACAGTGTTAATCACTGCACCACCATGCTGCCCGGTTGTTTAATGGATAACCCTATTGAAAATATGTGGACTGTGCTTAGAAGTCATTGGTCAGAACAGTGGTCAAATATCCAACCAGAATTCTTCCAAAAGCTTGTTGATGGCTACCAAAAGCATCTGGTCAAGGTGAAACTTGCTAAGGGACATTTTTTTTTTTTTTAAAGATATTTTTTTGGGCTTTTTGCACCTTTATTGGATAGGACAGTGTAGAGACAGGAAATGAGCGGGAGAGAGAGAGACGGGAAGGGATCGGGAAATGACCTCAGGCCGGAATCGAACCCGGGTCGCCCGCATTCATGGTATGGCGCCTTAACCACCTGAGCCACGACGCCCCCAACTAAGGGACATTTAACCAAATATTGGGTGTGCTGTATGTATAATTTTGACCCTGTGTTGATTTCAGAAAAACACAAAATAAACTAAACTTTGTGCACTGAATTCTTATTTTTTTAATTAAAGGTGTTTTACGGGGCGTCGTGGCTCAGGTGGTTAAGGCGCCATACCATGAATGCGGGCGACCCGGGTTCGATTCCGGCCCGAGGTCATTTCCCGATCCCTTCCCGTCTCTCTCCCGCTCATTTCCTGTCTCTACACTGTCCTATCCAATAAAGGTGCAAAAAGCCCAAAAAAATATCTTTAAAAAAAAAAAAAAGGTGTTTTACAATCCTTTTGCCACAGAAAAAGAACAGTTCAAGAAGAATAGGAAATCTTCTTCTTGTGCTTTATTATGCTTTAGCATTTAACCATATTATATATCCTATATGTAATGGCACTTAATTCATGGAAAATAATGTATTTTTCTTTTTGAATGTTGCTTGAAAGCATCATTTTTTGTTTTCCAACTGCAGCAGTCCTATTTATGCTATTTCCCAAATGACCTCCAGATACCAGCACCATAGTGCAGATATTGAGTGTGTGCAGTGTGTGAGGGCCTGACAGATGCAGGACCTGGGTAATTTGTGTACAGACACTCAAGCTGAAATGGAAAACAAGTCATGGAGCTGGCTACTAACAGGTGTGAGACCTATGTGCTTTCTCAATGTCCTGCTAGAAACAACTTTCCACCCTATTAGCACTGAGTGATGCATTAACTCTTTCAGATGTCAGATTGTAGACATTGAAATGCTGTGGGCAGTTAAAGCTTTATGTGCCGCTTTATCTGGCTTCAGTTTCAACAGATTTAGTAGAAGAAAGATAAAGGTATAATGATGTTATTGGATGTGGTTTTACTGGGGAAGGTGTCCAATGTTGTTGTTTTTTTTATACTGCCGGGAATATTTCCTATTATTGTCTTTAAAGACCTTGCTCTAGAGATATACATCCTCAGTCCTCATCAGTGTAGAATGAACCAATGAAGATTTCAATGAAGATTAGGTTGTTGATTTTTTTTTCTTACCCAGGTTTATGTAGGGAATGTTGCTCTGTATTGAAACAAACTGTGGACAAATGTGAAGTTTCTGTTTGATAAAGTTGATCCATCCTGCATGCCCCGAACAAGTCAAGCGGAATATTATCAATTCATCTTATTGACTGACTCGCTTTGTGCTTGTTGACACAGGTCATCAGATTGCCTGTTCCCTTGGTTACAATTAAAACAAGAGTGACTCTACAGTGTTATGGCAAGTCTCTGTGTCATAGGCATACTGCCTACGCTTGGTGAAGTGCCACAATGGGTGAATGAGTGGAGCCCATGAGAGCATCACATACCAAGAACTTGCTCTCAGCAGTACATTCAACATGTGTTTCTCTGTGTGTCATTAGACCATGCTATTTGCTTCTTATCTACCTTGGCAAAAAAAAGAGACAGAGAGACTAATTAACTCAAGATTCGTCAGTAAACAGATTTGCACACAACTCCAGCTTAATATTTACCTTTACATGTAAGGATATACAGTAGCAGTCAAAAATTTGGATACACTTTCTAATTCAATGCTTTTTCTTTACTTTTATTTTAAATTAAGACACTTCATGTCTTAAAGTAATGATGGCTGTTGTTTCTCTTTACTTAGGCTACATTTACATTAGACCGTATCTGTCTCGTTTTCTTCGCGGATGCACTGTCCGTTTACATTAAACCGCCTGGAAACGCCGGGAAACGGGAATCTGCCAGCGTCCACGTATTCAATCCAGATCGTGTCAGCTCCGGTGCTGTGTAAACATTCAGAATACGCGGATACGCTGTGCTGAGCTCTAGCTGGCGTCTCATTGGACAACGTCACTGTGACATCCACCTTCCTGATTCGCTGGCGTTGGTCATGTGATGCGACTGCTGAAAAACGGCGCGGACTTCCGCCTTGTATCACCTTTCATTAAAGAGTATAAAAGTATGAAAATACTGCAAATACTGATGCAAATACTTCCCATTGTGTAGTTATGATTGTCTTTAGGCTTGCCATCCTTCCACTTGCAAGTGGTAAGTGATGTGCGCTGGGATCACACACACAGCGGCTCAGTCCCGAATCACAGCTTGTTCACTTCACTCGCGCGCTCTGTGAGCTGCGCAAGGCCGGAGTGCGCACCCTCCAGAGGGCACTCGCTGTTCAGGGCGGAGTGATTTGGAGCGCAGGATGCCTGCGGAGCCGAGCGTATCCGTGTATTGGTATTGCTGTGTGCACGCAAATCGTGTATTGGCGTTGCTGTGTGCACACTAATCGTTTTAAAAACGTTAATCTGATGATCCGCTGATACGGTCTAATGTAAACATGGGCTTAGTTGAGTGGTTCTTGACATGATATGGATTACTGCAGTTGTGGAATCGGGCTATTTACTGTATTATTATTATTTATTATTTACTGTTTGATCTCAAACTCATTAAGAAGACAAGAAATTGCACTCATTAACTTTTGACGAGGCACCTGTTAACTGAAAAGCATTCCAGGTGATGACCTCGTGAAGCTGGTTAAGATCATGCCAGTAGTGTGCAAAGCGTCATTGAGGTAAACGCTGGCTACTTTGAAGAACCTAAAATATGAAACATTTTGTTTTTTAACACTTTTTTGTTTACCACATAATTCCATATCTGTTCCAGATGTTATTTCATAGTTTTGATGTCTTCAGTATTGTTCTACAATGTAGAAAACAGTCAAAATATAGGAAAACCTATGAATGAGTAGGGGTGTACAAATTTTTGACTGGTATTGTATATACCTTAACATGGGTTGCTATGGGTGTATGGAAAAAAATAATAATAATAGTGATAACAAAAAACTCTTCATAGGATCACACATATCACTACTAATATGAAATGACAATATCTCAGCGCTCTTAACCATAATCCCCTGACTCAAAACATTACAAAAGGCTTAATGTTGAAGACCTTTGAAGTATAATTCACAGCACTTCTTTAGACAGTGCATTATTATGAAAATGTCTTTACTGAGCTGGGTTACAATCAGCCAGTGATTGGGTCCTTCTGGTTTTTCTTGCAATGGAGACTCTTTGCGCCGATGAACCTTTCAGTTCCACCAGGAGTTCCTATTTAGGTCTTGATTACGGACATCGGTGGCATTTTGTATGAATTGAGCACTGAACCAGTTTTAACAAAGAACATCAGACACTGAAAGGTGCTACAGAGCAAAACCAAAATGTCAGTTTTTCTGCTCCCGTCTATCAAAATAATCATCTTGTCTTTCCATAAAATTACCCGGAAACCCCATGGATAATCTAAATGTCTGTCATGTCTAATGCTTATAATCTGAACTTACATTTAGGGAACAATAAAATCAGTGACAATATTTCATAACTACTCCAGCAAGTATAAAACCGTATCTAAAAGGTTAAGATGAGCCTCCATTTCTCACTGAAATGACCATAGGTTCAGCTACACTCTGTATGAGTCCATAAATTGGCCCTCCATTACTGCACCATCGCTGCTAATGGCTTTAGTGAGAGGTCCATCTTTTGCTTTGTGCTAGTATGACGCACAGGAGGACTTTGATCACATTTATTAGTCACTGAGTAAAGTATCTCTACTTTTCCATAATTTTCAACTTCCTTGTTGAAGTAGACATGGTGAGAAATGACTGGCGAAATGGCATGTGTAATGTAGATGCGGTGGTTTTAAGAGCAGTGTGTTTGCATACAGTATAGGATCAGGAAGACGGGACTGGGTGACAGGGGGGCTGTCTGACTGAATATACATGAAAGCCTCATCGAGTTGAACAATTGCCAGTAAAAAATGAATTATATATTATAGTTAAGACATTTTGTCTGTGTCTCAGGCATATTAACGAGAACACGAGAAGAATGTGAAGCTGTGAGACTTCACACAGATGGTGGGAAACCAAATCGCAACCCATGTTAAGACCTTGTCAATGATTATTCACCACCATCAGCAAAGTGTCAAATAATTTATCATCCATATGTTATACAGTGGGCGGCATGGTGGTGTAGTGGTTAGCACTGTTGCCTCACAGCAAGAAGGTTCTGGGTTTGAGCCCAGCGGCTGGCGAGGGCCTTTCTGTGCGGAGTTTGCATGTTCTCCCCGTGTCTGTGTGGGTTTCCTCCGGGTGCTCTGGTTTCCCTACAGTCCAAAGACATGCAGGTTAGGTTAACTGGTGACTCTAAATTGACCGTAGGTGTGAATGTGAGTGTGAATGGTTGTGTCTCTCTATGTGTCAGCCCTGTGATAACCTGGTGACTTGTCCAGGGGTGTACCCCGCCTTTCGCCCGTAGTCAGGTGGGATACTGTAGGCTTCAGCTTGCCTGCGACCCTGTAGGACAGGATAAAGCAGCTACAGATAATGGATGGATGGATGGATGGATGGATGGATGGATGGACGTTATACAGATATTTATCACGGAACCCTTTTTGTCCATCATTTGTAATTTCCCAGGCTGTTGTGCACTTGTGCAGCATGTCTGCTTAGCAGTGCACTGTTCATGATAGGAATCAATCCATTTTTCAATTTCTATGTGTAATTTAATTAAGATAGCTGTGACGCCACTGTGGGAAAACTATCAGAGATTGACATGACAGATTGTTGTCATAGTGACACAAGTTCTGTTATTCTTCTGGTATTTGTGCATTCTGAATTAATCACGTCTATCATTGTGCCATAAATGTCATAGTGTGAATACAGTGTTGAGTTATGAAAAGAGGGCATACAGTACCATACTGAATGAGTCCAGGATCAGAAATTGTGCCATAGTGCCACAATTTCACAGCTGACAAATAAAGCTCTCAGTGTGGTTTTCAAATACCACAGTATTCAATTTTTAAAGGGTCAGGCGCACATAATAATATATGTCTATAATCGTCTTTTTATAAAATCCCATAATGCTGCACTCTTTAACATCTTGTTATAACACTTGATATCTTATGTGAATCACTGGAATAATTTGTCAAAATGTGTGCCAAGTGCAAGCATAGATTTTGATCTGTGATACTGATTCTCCAATCTGATTGGTTGGAAGCTCATCTCATCTCATTATCTGTAGCCGCTTTATCCTGTTCTACAGGGTCGCAGGCAAGCTGGAGCCTATCCCAGCTGACTACGGGCGAAAGGCGGGGTACACCCTGGACAAGTCGCCAGGTCATCACAGGGCTGACACACAGACACAGACAACCATTCACACTCACATTCACACCTACGGTCAATTTAGAGTCACCAGTTAACCTAACCTGCATGTCTTTGGACTGTGGGGGAAACCGGAGCACCCGGAGGAAACCCACACGGACACGGGGAGAACATGCAAACTCCGCACAGAAAGGCCTTCGTCGGCCACGGGGCTCGAACCCGGACCTTCTTGCTGTGAGGCGACAGCGCTAACCACTACACCACCGTGCCGCCTGGTTGGAAGCTGTTTAGCTTAATTTTCTTTCAGGGCTGTTTCACAATCAGGGTATACTTTTTGGGTCTACGATAATTCAAAAATCAAACCTCGGATTTTTGTGCTTCTCTGCTGCCAAAAATGACCTTTTGAGATAGAAATTAATTACACAGTATTTCAGAGCTACAGGTCATATAGTGGGCATGTTATTTGTGGTGAGAATACGGCATATAGTGTATTTCTAAAATTGACCCACTTTCTTATAGTCTACAAGAGTAAGATGTACAAAGTGAAAAACTGTTGAAATGCACGTGATTTTAAGTACAAATTTTCAAGTACTGTGCAGCAATGTTTGTACATGGTGGTAACTGTAATAACAACTGAACAGGATAAGCGGTTATGGATAATGGATGGATGGATGGAAAATAAATAAAGTAAAAAGTACAAACATGAAAAAGTGAAATGTTTCAACATTAAAAAAAAAACATACAATAAACATCGGGGCGGCACGGTGGTGTAGTGGTTAGCGCTGTCGCCTCACAGCAAGAAGGTCCGGGTTTGAGCCCCGTGGCCGGCGAGGGCCTTTTTGTGCAGAGTTTGCATGTTCTCCCCGTGTCCGCGTGGGTTTCCTCCGGGTGCTCCGGTTTCCCCCACAGTCCAAAGACATGCAGGTTAGGTTAACTGGTGGCTCTAAATTGACCGTAGGTGTGAATGTGAGTGTGAATGGTTGTCTGTGTCTATGTGTCGGCCCTGTGATGACCTGGCGACTTGTCCAGGGTGTACCCCGCCTTTCGCCCGTAGTCAGCTGGGATAGGCTCCAGCTTGCCTGCGACCCTGTAGAACAGGATAAAGCGGCTAGAGATAATGAGATGAGATAATGAGATGAGATGAGACTATAAACATCAGTAAACCATAATAAATGAAACAAAGTCAGTGTTTGGTGTGAGACGACCCTTTGCTTTAAAAAAAAAAATAGTAGTCTCAGGTACAGTGAGTGCAGTTTTATAAGGAAATGTGCTGTAGGTTTTACTGAGCATCTTACAGAACCAGCCACAGTTCTTCTGGACACTTTGACTGTCACACTCGCCTCTTAATTTTGCACCAAAACCCAGCAGCCTTCATTATGTTTTCTTTTTAAAACTTTTTTGAAGTGCTCTCTTGTGTAACATGCTGCTCAGATACAAACTTTCTTTTTCTGTAACATTTAATTTTGTGCTGGAAAACAAACATTTGGACTCTAAAATGTTTTTGTACTGACTCGATAATGTAGAAATCATAAAATAGAAATCTATAACAAAGTTTGTATAAAAAAATAGGGTGTCTAAGACTTTTACACAGTACTGTAGATGTTCATTACACATTTATGGAAGGAGCCTCATGCGTCAGCACTTTCTAACAGTCAGTAATTTCCCCCACAGGGGTATCTTCTGGTTTCTTGTTAACTGTTTTTTTTTTTTTGTCTTATTAACTTCAAGATAGAGGAAAAAAAGAAAGGCTGGTGAGAGAACAACCGTTTATAGCTGCTATAATGGGAGCTACCTTCTCTCACAGATGGCTACAACATTAACAATAAATGGTTAAAAGTATATCTTTACTAAAAATAAAAAAAATGTAACTGTTGAAAAATTGCTGTGGTTTAAGAGGAATAAACTTCAGGATATTCTCTTATTGGAAAATAATAAAGAATGGGATGGTAATGGTATTAAACTACCATTGCATTGATACTATCACAGCACTACCCGTCATGTTTTATTCCTTACCTAATATACTGTATGAAATACCATTGCAGTCAGAGTGCAAGAACATGGAGTGACTTTGTCACCAACGTTGAGGTCCTCCAGCAGGCAGAGGTCACCAGCATCAAGGCCATGCTGCTGAAGACACAACTACGCTAGGCAGGGCACGTCTCCGGGAATGGAGGATCACCACCTGCCTAAGATTGTGCTGTACAGCGAACTCTCCACTGGACACCATGACAGACAGGCACCAAAAAAGAGATACAAGGACTCTCTCAAGAAATCCCTTTGTTGCCTGCCACGTTGACCACCACCAGTGGTCTGACCTAGCCACTGACCGTGAGGCCTGGCGACACATTGTCCACCAGGCTGTCTCCTCCTTTGAGAACTCCCGCAGGGCTAGCCTTGAGGATAAAAGGAGAAGAAGGAAGAACCATGTGACAGCACCAAATCCAGAGCAGATAGCTTTTCCTTGCAGCCGCTGTGGTTGGACCTGCCTGTCCCGCATCGGACTGATTGCGCCAGTGCGCCTACAGTAGACGTGAACAGCCACCTTCATAATCTTCGTTCGTGAAGCCAAGCCATGACGATGAATATACTGTATACTGTATGAAATACCAAGTGTCCACAAACCTTTGGCCATATCATGTATGTTGTTCTCCTTGGCTTTTAATGGCTGTTCCAGATTCTGTCTCAATCTGTTCCTGTGTGATGACACATTTAATTAAAAATCTTTATGAGACTTTTGACACTGCCTCAGGCTGACAGCTCCAGGAGACTGTCCTGTTATCTCTGGGCATTTCTCTCTTCTGAGGCATACTGTCATGCATGCTAATTCAAATCTTCTTCTCTCACTTTACTTCATTCAGTCATTCAGAAAGAGTGTTGCCCACAGAATACAAAAAAATACAGAATTTAATTAATTGAATCCACTCCAGTGGTAAGTGCGGTCATATGCGACGCTTCACTTCATTCATCTCATGGATTAAGGACATGAAGTTTGGAGTGAAATCTTCAACTGCCAGATTCCTGATGCTCTACAAGAAAACTCTGGTTGCCATAGAAACATCACAGCCTCTAAACAAACTTGCTGCATTCAGGGTCCTGCTTTCACACTTCAAGGTCATTATGAAAGCATGAGAACACTCCTACCTCTATTTCTTTCTCTCTGTTTGCCTCTCTTTCACTCTCTCCTCTCTCTCGTACACACTGACATTTTCAGTTTTTCTCTGTTCCTTCATACTTTTGTTGCGCCTCTCATATGTTCAATAACATGGGGTGCGAATAACCTTTTTTCCCTCAAATATTCCAAAACCAAAAATTTCTTTAGAGATTGTAAACACTTAAGGATGATGTCTCACCTGTTTTAAGGTTTCTGACTCAAGAATACACCTTTAATTCAGGAAATAAAGAAACATACAGTATTGGTTGACTTTTATTATGATTTTAAACGTTGTAGTGTTGGTGTTGGTTCCTTTCATGCATAAACATCATAAAACCATGGCGCAAACAATTCTGAAGGACTTTGCTTCAGCCTTTGGGTGATGCTTACTTTGAATAAATTGCTGTTGTGTTTCTTCTTACATGTCCCTAAAGGAAGCATCAGCTACTTTAACTGAGCCTCAGAGGAGGCTGATGAACACTTGACTCGACAAGGCTCCTTTCCAACACAGTGCTTTTAAAATAAAAGCCAAAAGAAGTTGCAGTCTGCCTCAATAATCTCTTACATTAGGTGATATGAGAAATGAGTGCAAGAATAATAAAACGCATGGCACAAAAATACCAGTCTCTTAGCAACATGCTGTCTACACATCATATTGGATGGAAAAAAAGGAAGTGGGTCCTGGATATTTAATAGTCATATGCAGTATATAGGTCCATTACTGGTGTGTTTAGATTAAATTGATATGATGGTGTGCCATGTGCTTGGGAAAGAGGCCATTAGCAGATTTGCTCTTCATTTGCTCTGCTGCAATTTTCTAGTTCGCTAAGCTTTATCTTTACTCAGCATGTAAGATCACCACGGGCGTTATTCATAATGATATTTGTGATAATGAAGGTTGAAAGGCAAAGATTTTCATTGTTCGATGAAGTTCTTCCCCCCCATCATGATTTTACTTGCTGTGTGTTATCCTCCTGCGAAACCAATGACTGTTGCTTCTCTTTATCAAAGTCCTAACTGTCTGAACAATAAAACACTGCTGTCCTGTATCCATAGTTACATCCAAGCTAGAATACATCCTTGTTAAACAGACCCTCCCATTCTCATGATGTCACTGACAAGATGCCATTTAAGATGTAAAACATCTCCATCGATAGAGCGGCTAGTCTTTTTTTTTAATATCATATAGAACTTGCGAATGTGTCTTCATTTTTTATCATGTCAACTTTCAGCTAATTAACGAACATACTGTGTATAAGGATATGTTGAAAGAAATGTATGATTTAGAGTGTATATCAATAGTGCAGAATATAAGAAGGATTAAACAATACAGGGTGTGTGCTGTTAGAAGAAAATAATCAGTGATTGGGTGCTCTGATGTTGTTACTGTTCCAAAGTTGAATATTTTCTAATCACAGCAATGTTTTATTCCTCTTATATCACAACAATTTGCCAAAGATTTACAGTTTTTAATTTATTTAAAAAAAGGACGTAGTATTAACAGTTCATAGTTGCATGTAATGGGGCGGCACGGTGGTGTAGTGGTTAGCACTGTAGCCTCAGAGCAAGAAGGTTCTGGGTTCAAGCCCAGTAGCCGACAGAGGCCTTTCTGTGTGGAGTTTGCATGTTCTCCCCGTGTCTGTGTGGGTTTCCTCCGGGTGCTCTGGTTTCCCCCACTGTCCAAAGACATGCAGGTTAGGTTAACTGGTGACTCTAAATTGACCGTAGGTGTGAATGTGAGTGTGAATGGTTGTCTGTGTCGATGTGTCAGCCCTGCGATGATCTGGCGACTTGTCCAGGGTGTACCCCGCCTCTCGCCCATAGTCAGCTGGGATAGGCTCCAGCTTGCCCGTGACCCTGCACAGGATAAGTGATTCTGGATAATGGATGTTTATTGTTTTTATAAGAAACTGTAAAGTTTAATTTCTCTGTTCTGAAGACTTTCCTTTGGTGAAAAACATATTTGTCATGTGAGACTTTTACATAAATGTCACCATCCACACCTGCTATTTTATGCACTTATCCAATCAGCCAATCATGTGGTAGCAGCACAATCCATAAAATCATGCAGATGCATATCAAGAAATTCTTTTAATGTTCACCTTAACCATCAGAACTGGGGGAAATTGTGATCTCTGTGACTTTAACTGTGGCATAGGTGTTGGTGCCAGATGGATTGGTTTGAGTATTTCAGAAACTGTTGATCTCCTGGGATTTTCACACACATCAGTCTCTAGAGTTTACACAGAATGGTGCAAAAAACTAAAAACATCCTGTGTGCTGAGAGTCTACAGGCTGAAACACATTGTTGATGAGAGATCAGAGGTGAATGACCAGACTGGTTTGACCTGACAAGAAGTCTATAGGAACTCAAATAATCAGTCTTTACCACCATGGTGAGCAGAAAAGCATGTTGGTATGCACAACACATCAAACTTTGTGGTGGATGGACTACAATGGCAGAAGACCACATCTGGTTCAACTCCTGTCAGCCAAGAATAAGAATCTAACGCTACGTTCACACTGCAAGGCTTAATGCTCAATTCCGATTTTTTTGTGAAATCCGATTTTTTTGTGAGGTCGTTCACATTAACAAATATATGCGACTTGTATGTGATCCTCAGTATGAACGAAAAGCGACCTAAAAGTGTTCCGCATGCGCATTGCAGGATATGA
The DNA here is from genome assembly GCF_027579695.1 of Neoarius graeffei. Lineage (NCBI taxonomy): Eukaryota > Metazoa > Chordata > Actinopteri > Siluriformes > Ariidae > Neoarius > Neoarius graeffei. The sequence continues at coordinate 41,726,563 of NC_083569.1, forward strand.
CAACGTCACACGCAGTGAGCACGGCCAGTGTTTACGGAAGTAAAACCGCCCGGTTGCGGTATGACCCATCCAATCTAGCTTGAATAGCTGCATCCCCCCAAATGGAAATCAGCTCCCTAACCTCTGCGTCCTTCCATTGAGAAGATTCAGAACCTTCACAGCCCGAAGCGTCCCTCGCACTGATGTCATGCGCAGGGGCGCAGATACGTTTTTTGAACTGGGGGGGACAAAAAACTGGGGGGGACAAAGCTGCCAGCAAACCAACCCCAACCCCGATATGCCTGTCAAACTTGTTGTTAGTAACCATAGCAACCAAGCTCGAGCTCGCAACCTGTGCAGTCTGCGCAGCTCAACCAACCGAATATCAGTCTTTGTTTTGTTTTATGTGAGTTGTTGCAACTATGTATACACTGCTGTGCACCTCAATAAACCGAATGGTAATTAGTCTTTTGATTTTTCCGTGAGGTTTGCCTTATGCAAAGAAAGACAGCATAGACGTTTTTTCCTCCCTATAAGTAGGGGGGACCGAACGAGGTGAATTTAAATATGACTCGTCCCACCCTCTATCTGCGCCCGTGATTATGCGCCATGTTGTTGTAACTTTTTTGAGAGACCCGCCGCCTACTTCAGCGCAGAATAGTGACGTTTGTGGCTTGTTGATGACGTGTAAGTCGGATGAATGCGACCTGGCGGTTCAGACTGAAGTCGCATATGAAAAGAGCGGATAGGAATCAGAATTAGCACCACATATCCAAACGGCCTGGGTCGGATTTGAAAAAATCGGATCTGTGTCGTTCATATTGTCAATAAAAGATCGGATACAGGTCACATATGGGCGAAAAGATCGGATTTGAGTCACTTCAGCCTGCAGTGTGAACGTAGCCTAATGCTATCATGGGTACAGACTCACTGAACAAATCTTTTAACCCTAACTGATGCAGTGAGTAGCTTCTCATTTCTTAAACAACCATGTCGAAAGATGTTACTGTGTTTCCAAAGGGTCAAATTATTGGCCTGGATCAAGCAAACAACTCAAAAGATTGCTGAAATTACTAGAACTGGGTTAAGAACTGTCCAACACATTATTAAAACCTGGAAGGATGGAAGGATAGTGGTGAACTGTCAACTTCCTGGAAGAAATGTGGTCAGTAAAAATCTTGACTGACCGTGATCAGAGATCACTTAAATGCTTGGTGAAGTTCATCTCATCTCATTATCTCTAGCCGCTTTATCCTTCTACAGGGTTGCAGGCAAGCTGGAGCCTATCCCAGCTGACTACGGGCGAAAGGCGGGGTACACCCTGGACAAGTCGCCAGGTCATCACAGGGCTGACACATAGACACAGACAACCATTCACACTCACATTCACACCTACGGTCAATTTAGAGTCACCAGTTAACCTAACCTGCATGTCTTTGGACTGTGGGGGAAACCGGAGCACCCGGAGGAAACCCACGCGGACACGGGGAGAACATGCAAACTCCACACAGAAAGGCCCTCGCCGGCCCCGGGGCTCGAACCCAGGACCTTCTTGCTGTGAGGCGACAGCGCTAACCACTACACCACCGTGCCGCCCGCTTGGTGAAGTTGAGTCATAAAAAAATTAACAACAGAACTCACTGCTATGTTTAATAGTGAAATTAAGAGCATTTCCACATACACAATGTGATGAGAACTCACAGGATTGGGACTAAACAGCTGTGTGGCCATAAGAAAACCATTTGTTAGTGAAACTAATTGGAAGAAAAGGCTTCGGTTTGGTAGAGAGCATAACAGTTGAACTCTGGAGCAATGGAAAAAGGTTGCATGCAGGGGCGTCAGAAGCATGTTTAATGTGGGGGGGACACACTGGCGGGGGGTCTGGGGATCCTCCCCCAGAAAATTTTTAATTAATTAGATGCCATTTCCTGCATTCTGGTGTATTTTTAACAGGTTGTTAAACACTTAATTTTACCGACAAAAGTCACTTAATTCAATTTTAGAGACTCAACAATAAGTCCTCATTCAACTAGTCCATATATTCATCAGCCTGTTTTTAAACCCACTGCTCTGCCTAAGATAATGAGATGAATGTGACACAATTTATCACCAACAATGACTTTATGGGTGCATTTAACTTTTTATTTTGTGTTTCCTTTTTTATTTAGTTTTAGATGTAACACAACATGCCACTGTGCCAAGCAATAGTGACACTCAACTGTATGTTTAAAAATAAGAATATTCATAATTTCACACAATGAACAGGCATGACATGGCATCATGCAAACTTCATAACACAAAATCACACTGTGTCAAGCAACGGTGACACATAAAAAATAACTTCACACAATGAACAGATGCAATTTTGTTAACCACCAACAGTGACTTTAGTGGGTGCATTTTACTTTTTTCCGATTTAGTGATACTCATAACAAAAAAGACATGGCATCATGCCATGACTTGACCTCATTCTTGGCATTACAGTAAGGCAGGCCTACTGGGTTTGAATTAAATGATAGCTAACGTTAAGCTAGCTGATACATCTCCTAACATTGACTAGCCAGCTAACTGCACTAACATTTCCATTGGGACAAAAAAAACCCTGTCCTGTGGGGAAATTCTGACTGACTTTCTGCTGCTTTGTAAAGAATGTCCTGATGTCCATTGTGTCTGAGGAGGAGCAAATACTGCAAACAATTCATCATCAACCAAGAATACCCCATTAGGCTAAGCTTATTTCATTGTTCAGTTGAACATTAATTTAACGTGGCCTAGGGTTAATTTTGAGGGCAGAAAACAAAAGAATAAGGTTTTAGCAAAAGCTAGACATTGTGAGGTGGCAATGGGGCTGACGTCACCTCCTCCACTTTCGAGCAGCTGCACCAAAATTTTTGTGCTCGCGCTGAGATTCACTTCACTTGCGTGCGGTGAGATGTTGTAGGTAACACCCAGAAAACCCAGAGTGGATTTTCAGTGGTATGTGTATTCTCTTATCGATCAAGTGGAATGGATTCTTTCATGAAGCAATAGAAACAGCGCTGGGTGAACTAATATTTTATGTTAAATGTGGGGGGGTCCAAACGAACAATTATGAAATGTGAAGGGGACATGTCCCCTTCATATTCAGTGGTGGCAATGCTCATGGTTGTGTGGTTTGATAAGTCCAGATTTACCCTATTCCAGAATGATGGGTGTGTCAGGGTAAGAAGGAAAGCACATGAAGTGATGCACCCATCATGCATAGTGGCCACTGTACAAGCCTCTGAAAGCAGGGTTATGATCTGGGGTTGCTTCAGTTGGTCAGGACGAGGCTCAGCAATGTGATGTGGTTATAAAAAGAAATCACAACCTGAATGTACTGAATGACCAGGTTATTATCCTGTCAATGGACTTTTTTCTTCCCTGATGGCACAGGCATAAAATTAGGGCTTTTTAAAGGCACATTGTGAAGGAGTGGTTCAGGGAGTATGAGGAATCATTTTCACACATGAATTGGTCACCACAGAGTTCTGATGTTCACTCCATTGAAAGTCTTTGGATCAGAATCAGAAATACTTGAATAATCCTGAGCAGAAATTGAGTAGGGATGTGATGTTGACTTTGGGATGTGCTGGACAAGACTTTGCAGAGTGGTTCAACTCTCTCATCATCAATACAAAACCTTGCTGAAAAATTAATGCAACTCTGGATGGAAATAAATGTTGTGATGTTGCATGAAGTTACTGAAACAATGCCACAGTGAATGTATACTGCAATTAAAGCTAAAGGTGTTCTAAAGAAATATTAGTTTTTGTTTTTTTGGGGTTTTTTTTGCCGGAAATATATGTGTTTATGCAGTACAAGTCAAACGTTTGGACACACCTTCCAAATCAATGTTTTTTTTCTTTATTTTTATTAATTAAAAGACACTTCATGTCTTAAAGTAATGAAGGATGTCATTTCTCTTTACTTAGTTGAGCGGTTCTTGACATAATATGGATTCCTAAAGTTTTGGAATCGGACTATTTACCGTATTTTTTTATTATTTACTATTTACAGTTTGATCTCAAATGCATTAAGAAGGCAAGAAATTGCACTAATTAACTTTTGACAAGGCACACCTATTAATTGAAAAGCATTCCAGGTGACTACCTCATGAAGCTGGTTAAGATAATGCCGATAGTGTGTAAAGAGTCATCAAGGTAAACGCTGGCTACTTTGAAGAATCTAAAATATGAAACATTTTGGTTTTTAACACTTATTTGTTTACCATATAATTCCATATCTGTTCCAGATGTTATTTCATAGTTTTGATGTCTTCAGTATTGTTCTACATAATACAGTGGTGCTTGAAAGTTTGTGAACCTTTTAGAATTTTCTATATTTCTGCATAAATATGACCTAAAACATCATCAGATTTTCACACAAGTCCTAAAAGTAGATAAAGAGAACCCAGTTAAACAAATGAGACAAAAATATTATACTTTGTCATTTATTTATTGAGGAAAATGATCCAATATTACATATCTGTGAGTGGCAAAAGTATGTGAACCTCTAGGATTAGCAGTTAATTTGAAGGTGAAATTAGAGTCAGGTGTTTTCAATCAATGGGATGACAATCAGGTGTGAGTGGGCACCCTGTTTTATTTAAAGAACAGGGATCTATCAAAGTCTGATCTTCACAACACATGTTTGTGGAAGTGTATCATGGCACGAACAAAGGAGATTTCTGAGGACCTCAGAAAAAGCATTGTTGATGCTCATCAGGCTGGAAAAGGTTACAAAACCATCTCGAAAGAGTTTGGACTCCACCAATCCACAGTCAGACAGATTGTGTACAAATGGAGGAAATTCAAGACCATTGTTTCCCTCCCCAGGAGCGGTCGACCAACAAAGATCACTCCAAGAGCAAGGTGTGTAATAGTTGGCGAAGTCACAAAGGACCCCAGGGTAACTTCTAAGCAACTTAAGGCCTCCCTCACATTGGCCAATGTTAATGTTCATGAGTCCACCATCAGGTGAACACTGAACAGCAATGGTGTGTATGGCAGGGTTGCAAGAAGAAAGCCACTGCTCTTCAAAAAGAACATTGCTGCTCGTCTGCAGTTTGCTAAAGATCATGTGGACAAGCCAGAAGGCTATTGGAAAAATGTTTTATGGATGGATGAGACCAAAATAGAACTTTTTGGTTTAAATGAGAAGTGTTATGTTTGGAGAAAGGAAAACACTGCATTCCAGCATAAGAACCTTATCCCATCTGTGAAACATGGTGGTGGTAGTATCATGGTTTGGGCCTGTTTTGCTGCGTCTGGGCCAGGACGGCTTGCCATCATTGATGGAACAATGAATTCTGAATTATACCAGCGAATTCTATAGGAAAATGTCAGGACATCTGTCCATGAACTGAATCTCAAGAGAAGGTGGGTCATGCAGCAAGACAACGACCCTAAGCACACAAGTCGTTCTACCAAAGAATGGTTAAAGAAGAATAAAGTGAATGTTTTGGAATGGCCAAGTCAAAGTCCTGACCTTAATCCAATCGAAATGTTGTGGAAGGACCTGAAGCGAGCAGTTCATGTGAGGAAACCCACCAACATCCCAGAGTTGAAGCTGTTCTGTACAGAGGAACGGGCTAAAATTCCTCCAAGCCGGTGTGCAGGACTGATCGACAGTTACCGCAAACGTTTAGTTGCAGTTATTGCTGCACGAGGGGGTCACACCAGATACTGAAAGCAAAGGTTCACATACTTTTGCCACTCACTGATATGTAATATTGGATCATTTTCCTCAATAAATAAATGACCAAGTATAACATTTTTGTCTCATTTGTTTAACTGGGTTCTCTTTTAGGACTTGTGTGAAAATCTAATGATGTGTTAGGTCATATTTATGCAGAAATAGAGAAAATTCGAAAGGGTTCACAAACTTCCAAGCACCATTGTATGTATAGAACAGTCCAAATACAGAAAAAAAAAACTATGAATGAGTCGATGCGTCCGTACTTTTGACTGGTATTATATTTTCATTCATGTAGTTAGTTAATAATAAGTTATTTATAAGCGATTTAATATCCTGATAGATGCAAATATGTAATTACTTTTATAGAAATACCCTGTGTAAAATTATATACTACAGGGACAAAAGAAGATGATTTCCAACACTACATGTGTTCAATTTTTCAGTGTGGATTTTTATTTACTTACTTACAGTAAGGGATACAGTCGACCAAACCCACACTGCAAACACTTCCTGTCGAATCCCTGTAAACTTCATTGCGAGTCGGTGTGTGTCTCTGCGGGCGGTTCAGTCAGTGCGCTGCGCTCTGATGTCATCAGGCGGCCACAGCTGGAGCGCCTCTGGAGCGCCAGCGCGTGAGAAAAACGCATCCTGTGCGGGAACAAACACGCATCATAGGCGACTGCCACAGAGGAGAGTTTCTACAAGGCTTGTTTTTTCTTTCTTTCTGCCTTGAAACGAACTAACGACAGGACGGTAAGCTTCTTGCTTCTTATTTATATTTATGGTTGCTCTGTTGCACTGTTTCCCAGAGCACAAATATCATCTTTATCACCTCTACAGACAGGCTGCTGATTTTCATAATTAATCTTTCAATCAATTTTTGTGCTTTAGCTGACTGCTCTAGGTATCTGTATAGACTATTAAGAAAAAATAAATAAATGAACAACCCAGTGTGACATAGGCAGATTTTTTTTTTTTTTTTTTGCCATTGTGTGTGTAGAGGAGATGGATATCAGCGTGATGCAGATTTTTAAAGAGGATCAGTGTCCGTCTGTTGGTGATGGTGCTGAGGAGTGCTCCTCGGTGAACTTGGAAGCGCCTCTGAACTCCTCAGGGAATGAGAGCTGGCCGAGTGAGGTCGAGACCCTGTCCCCTATCGTGCCTGTCATCACAGCTGTCTACTCTGTGGTGTTTGTCGTCGGCTTGGTGGGGAACTGCCTGGTGATGTATGTCATTATAAGGTAAGTTTAAAATAATAATAATAATAATAATAATAATAATAATAATAATAAAGTCCTGCAGTCAGCCTGTAGCTGTTATTCCTGTTGAAGGTGACTGTAAAGATGGAGTGTTTTTGTTTGTAGGAACTGTAACTGGAATATACAAATCCTAACCCAGGTTGATAGACTTTTTATGAATTTCATTCCTGGAAATATTTGTTGGGAAATAATTGTAAAGTCCCAAGATCCAAGAACAATATTTGCAAATTGGTGGTCTGGCACCCCCAAGTGGAAGTCGAAACTCATTAAAAGATTTCAGGAAGGAAAACAAATCCATCCATCCATCCATCCATCCATCCATCCATCCATTATCCATAACCGCTTATCCTGTGCAGGGTCGCAGGCAAGCTGGAGCCTATCCCAGAGGTGGGGTACACCCTGATCAAGTCGCCAGGTCATCACAGGGCCGACACATAGAGACAAACAACCATTCATGCCTACGGTCAATTTAGAGCCACCAGTTAACCTAACCTGCATGTCTTTGGACTGTGGGGGAAACCGGAGCACCCGGAGGAAACCCACACAGACACAGGGAGAACATGCAAACTCCACACAGAAAGGCCCTCGTCGGCCACTGGACTCAAACCCAGAACCTTCTTGCTGTGAGGCGACAGTGCTAACCACTACACCAATGTGCCGCCCGGGAAAACAAATCCTAATATCTAATATCTTCCTTTTGTTCCAGTGAAAGGTATCAAACTGTCTTCCCGTTGAGACTGCACCATCCAGGATGCATATTTTGTACCTTTAGTATGTATCTTTTCCCTGGGAAAGTGCTTGTGGTGTATCTTTGATTAGCTTTAAAGTAATTAGTAGGTGAAAATGTGAATTTAATTGCATTTAATCGAAACCTTAAAGGAGCCTTAGGGTAGTATCTCACTGGGCTGCGACAGCTTGCGACAAATTGTGAACATCATTCGCGAGAGAGTTTCAAAAGTGTCTTGAAACATTCGTGGGGCTTCTCAATTTCCTCGCATGAGTCGCAAAGTGTTGCTCCTTCATCGCTGAAATTTTGAACATGTTCAAAAAATTCGTGCGACAAAATTTCTCTCAAAATAGCCGCAAATGCGTCGCTGGTGTCGCAAAGCCGTTGCAAACCCTTCTCAAGTCAGTTTCCATGAGGCTTCCTCTACTTCCCTGCCAGCCGAGGGAAAGCCGTGCTGCGACAGCCTGTGACTAGTTGGAGACACAACAATTGTGGTAAAACATGCGAATATCAATTCAGTGTGATTCCAAGTGAAAATTGTCACTAATTCGCATGTTTTATCACAATTGTTGTGTCTCCAACTAGTCGCAGGCTGTCGCAGCCCAGTGAGATACTGGCTTTAAATTTAGTAGTGTCTTTAAGTTACCTTTAAGACCAGCCCTTACATTTAGTCATGAATTTAAGAACCATTACTGAAATTTTTTAATTCATTAACTACAACCCCGATTCCAAAAAAGTTGGGACAAAGTACAAATTGTAAATAAAAACGGAATGCAATGATGTGGAAGTTTCAAAATTCCATATTTTATTCAGAATAGAACATAGATGACATATCAAATGTTTAAACTGAGAAAATGTATCATTTAAAGAGAAAAATTAGGTGATTTTAAATTTCATGACAACAACACATCTCAAAAAAGTTGGGACAAGGCTGTGTTTACCACTGTGAGACATCCCCTTTTCTCTTTACAACAGTCTGTAAACGTCTGGGGACTGAGGAGACAAGTTGCTCAAGTTTAGGGATAGGAATGTTAACCCATTCTTGTCTAATGTAGGATTCTAGTTGCTCAACTGTCTTAGGTCTTTTTTGTCGTATCTTCCGTTTTATGATGCGGCAAATGTTTTCTATGGGTGAAAGATCTGGACTGCAGGCTGGCCAGTTCAGTACCCGGACCCTTCTTCTACGCAGCCATGATGCTGTAATTGATGCAGTATGTGGTTTGGCATTGTCATGTTGGAAAATGCAAGGTCTTCCCTGAAAGAGACGTCGTCTGGATGGGAGCATATGTTGCTCTAGAACCTGGATATACCTTTCAGCATTGATGGTGTCTTTCCAGATGTGTAAGTTGCCCATGCCACAGGCACTAATGCAACCCCATACCATCAGAGATGCAGGCTTCTGAACTGAGCGCTGATAACAACTTGGGTCGTCCTCCTCTTTAGTCCGAATGACACGGCGTCCCTGATTTCCATAAAGAACTTCAAATTTTGATTCGTCTGACCACAGAACAGTTTTCCACTTTGCCATAGTCCATTTTAAATGAGCCTTGGCCCAGAGAAGACGTCTGCGCTTCTGGATCATGTTTAGATACGGCTTCTTCTTTGAACTATAGAGTTTTAGCTGGCAATGGTGGATGGCACGGTGAATTGTGTTCACAGATAATGTTCTCTGGAAATATTCCTGAGCCCATTTTGTGATTTCCAATACAGAAGCATGCCTGTATGTGATGCAGTGCCATCTAAGGGCCCGAAGATCACGGACACCCAGTATGGTTTTCCGGCCTTGACCCTTACGCACAGAGATTCTTCCAGATTCTCTGAATCTTTTGATGATATTATGCACTGTAGATGATGATATGTTCAAACTCTTTGCAATTTTACACTGTCGAACTCCTTTCTGATATTGCTCCACTATTTGTCGGCGCAGAATTAGGGGGATTGGTGATCCTCTTCCCATCTTTACTTCTGAGAGCTGCTGCCACTCCAAAATGCTCTTTTTATACCCAGTCATGTTAATGACCTATTGCCAATTGACCTAATGAGTTGCAATTTGGTCCTCCAGCTGTTCCTTTTTTGTACCTTTAACTTTTCCAGCCTCTTATTGCCCCTGTCCCAACTTTTTTGAGATGTGTTGCTGTCATGAAATTTCAAATGAGCCAATATTTGGTATGAAATTTCAAAATGTCTCACTTTCGACATTTGATATGTTGTCTATGTTCTATTGTGAATACAATATCAGTTTTTGAGATTTGTAAATTATTGCATTCCGTTTTTATTTACAATTTGTACTTTGTCCCAACTTTTTTGGAATCGGGGTTGTATACTAGTAAATTTAAAACCCTTTTTTGGTATTCTTTAAAGTAATAGTGACTTTAAGTAAATTTAAATGTTAAATTTAGTAATTTTAAGTGACATCTTAAACATTGTTTTTAACAGCATTTCGTTATCTTAAGAAGTCATGGAAAGTCACTTAGTTATACTATAAGAATTCTTAAAGTTATAAGTACACTGAAATTTAGCATTTTGCAAACTTTTAGGATACTTTCAGAATATCTTAAAGCTGTTTACAGGCAAGAGGTAGCTTACTGTAAGTGTAACTTGTGGAAATCTGAACTCTTGTTTCTTGTTTGTTTAACGAAGTGATGCTCAGGCACTCCGTGACCAGAATTTGATTGTTCATTAGGGATTTCAGAAGATTACACAATAGCCCTGAGGAAATCAACAATTTATGAGATATTTCTGTTTGGGGTTTTTTTTGCTTGTTTTTTTTTTTTGTGGTATATGACAAATTGTTTTCACATTGTTGAAAAGATTGCTTTATTTGACAGGCAGATAATCCTTTGGAAATGTTTCATTATTTTTCCCATTATCCGTAACTGCTTATCCTGTGCAGGGTCACAGGCAAGCTGGAGCCTATCCCAGCTGACTATGGGCGAGAGGTGGGATACACCCTGGACAAGTTGCCAGGTTATCGCAGGGCTGACACAGAGACAAACAACCATTCGCACTCACAGTCACACCTATGGTCAATTTAGAGTCACCAATTAGGCTGCATCCACACAACAACGGCAACGAGATTTTATTTAAAAAATATCGCGTCCACATGGGCAACGGATCAGTAAAATATCAGGTACATATGGCAACGCAACGCTTGCTGAAAACGATGCAATACACATGCCATACCTCTACGTGCGCTGTAAGACGGTCCCATCGGAGACACCAGAACAATAGAAGAAGTAGGACGCATGCGCATAAACCCCTTCTTCTACCCGGCGTGAAGCACTCACAGGAACAAGCACACAACAACAAGAAGAAGATGGCTGCGACTACGCGAGGAAATCGTGCCTTCTGTGTGTACAAATTAGTTTTATTAGTGTGCATAGTTTTATATAACTTAATTTTCTTATTGTGTGTGAACATTTTGAAAAGCATTTTTATATAATTTATATAACTTTTTATATTGTGTGTGAACATTTTGAAAAGCAGTCTTATCCAATAAAAAAAGAAATTCAAGAAATGGTTCAGTTACTTGTTTATTTAAAAGAAAAGCTGTATACAAAAGTGAATGCAATGCAGTGGTTCATACAAAACAGCGAGAGTGCTGCTTGTTCTAGTCATGTGGTTGTGACGTCATCGTAAACAAATCCATTCTACTCATCCAGACGACTTCGCAACGGCGCCGTTGCCAGATTTTTCCACTCTGGAACCCGTTCTCGTTTTGGGGCACCCAAAACGCTGGTGCCGTGTGGACGCCAGGCCGAAACAATAAACAATTTTATCAGATTTACCTGAATCCGTTGCCGTGTGGACAGCCTCTTAGCCTAACCTGCATGTCTTTGGACTGTGGGGGAAACCGGAGCACCCGGAGGAAACCCATGCAGACACGGGGAGAACATGCAAACTCCGCACAGAAAGACCCCTGTCAGCACCAGGGCTTGAACCCAGGACCTTCTTGCTGCGAGACGACAGTGTTGACCACTACACCACCATGTCACTTTAGTAGTTATATAAACTTAATTAGTTTATATAACTACTACCTAAAAGTAGAGCTCCCAATGACTGTATGAGCAAAATATTTGCAAGGACACAAAATCAACCTGAATAGAATAATAATAATATAGCATATGAATCATTGAATTGTGTCGTGTAGTGTATTTTGCATCAGTAAATTCCTGCATTGTCTTGTGACAGTGATACAAATAATGAGATACACATCACAGTTACGAATAGATATTTATTCCTTTCTATGATACTGCATGCCATGCACCAGAAACAACACTATGACATTTATTATGGTGTGACTCTGCTGGGTGCCTGGTGGACAGCAGTGAACCAGTGCTTTCACTTTATATCATTACTATATTGTTACGATCAAATATAAAACTTGATATTTCAAACAATTGTCTGGTTACTTCACCATTAGGACGAATTAGCATGCACCTGTTCCTGTTGAGAGCACAATCACAGCATATATATATATATATATATATATATATATATATATATATATATATATATATATATATATAAGGACTCTCAGTTACACACAGACTTTGAAGTATACGCTCTGTGCTCTGCGTCTGACATTACCATGTCTTGTATTTTGTATCGCTTTTCTGGGTTTGACCCTGTTTGTGTTTTTGGACATTGAGTATTATATTACCTCTGCTATCCTGTCTGTGCCTCACTCAATTACTGTCTGTTTTTCAACTCCCCCCTTGTCTACATTTTGGATCTGTTGCTAGTGTGTTTTCAACAAAACTCTTCCTGCACTTACATTCATCTACAACCTTTACATGATAGAAACTGTCAACTGTCCAACAAGCTAGTGGACTAATAAAACTGTTCTAACTAGCTTTACATGAAACTGTCATTAATATTTTAGATAAAATGTGTTAGTAACTAATCCCACATTATTTTTTTAAAAAGCAAATTAAAAATAAGTGCTGGATAAATCCCATCTATCTTCTGTAAATAAAGATACAAATTTCATTGAGTTGCGTTGCCTTGCACCTACGGTTGAGTACCCTGTGGTGGTACATGTTCATACGTACGAACGTCATACGGTCAAAAGGCATCAAAAATCAGGTCGATGCATTATCTTAAGCATAAGGCTCTGTCATGATTTTATAAAGAATTTAGAGCTTGTGTGGTGCGGCACAGTGGCATAGTGGTTAGCCCTGTCGCCTCACAGCAAGAAGGTTCTGGGTTCGAGCCCAGTGGCCAACGGGGGCCTTTCTGTATGGAGTTTGCATGTTCTCCCTGTGTCTGTGTGGGTTTCCTCCGGGTGCTCCGGTTTCCCTCACAGTCCAAAGACATGCAGGTTAGGCTACTTGGTGGCTCTAAATTGACCGTGAGTGTGAATGGTTGTTTGTCTTTATGTGTCAGCCCTGCGATAACCTGGCGACTTGTCCAGGGTGTACCCCGCCTCTCACTCATAGTCAGCTGGGATAGGCTCCAGCTTGCCTGCGACCCTGCACAGGATAAGCAGTTACGGATAATGGATGGATGGATGAATAGAGCTTGTGTGATTTCCCTTCTCCAAAAAAATCTGAACAAAATGAATAATTGAATCGAATGGATTAAAAAAGGGAATCAACAAATAATGCTGGTCTACACTGAGTCCTATTTTTCTACTTTATTCTATTGTCTCTTTTTCAATATTCCGGTAGATACACTAAGATGAAAACAGCGACCAATATCTACATCTTTAACCTGGCAGTAGCTGACGCCCTCGTGACCACCACCATGCCCTTTCAGAGCACAGACTACCTGCTCAACTCATGGCCCTTTGGAGAGGTCGTCTGCAAGGTCTTCATCTCCATTGACTACTACAACATGTTCACCAGCATCTTCACTCTCACCATGATGAGTGTTGACCGCTACGTAGCCGTGTGTCACCCAATCAAGGCCCTGGATTTCCGTACACCTGTCAAGGCCAAGATAATCAACATCCTCATCTGGGTTTTGTCCTCGGCTGCTGGCATCCCGGCTATGGTCCTTGGAAGTACTCAGACCAACAATGGTACTCAGTCCATCTCACATGCTAGTAATGAGCATACTAAAGAGTATCTTCATCCTTATATTCAATACTAAGCCATACATGTCCAATTGATCCGTGTCGTCTACTTTGGTTTTATGATAATAAAGTTGTTCCATTTACTTTAAGATATCGAATATATCTTACATTCATGTACATTTCTAGCAATATAAACAATTTTTACATACATACATACATACATACATACATACATACACACAGCTTCTGGTTGATTTGGGATTCTCCTGATGGCAGGTGCATGTCCAAATAACCAACACATGGAATATAACAGGGGATGTAAAGTCTCCTTTTAAATGTATATTTTTAAAGACCAGTACTTTTTACTACTTTTACTTCTCCTTGTTACACTGTGCTGACCTGACATGCATCTACAATTTTTTGTCTCATTTTCTACCATGTTAATAATTGAAAATCATTGAATTCCCAGAAGCCAGCTAGTTCTATACCACATAACAGCTATCAACCAATTAGTGTCAGCTAATAATCTAAAGGATTACATCATTGGGCTGAATGCATTGAAGGGAAACCAATTCTGTAGACACGATTCAAGAGGTGCACGTGATTGTCTAGTGCCACTCTGATTGAACTTGAGAAAGAAGTGACATCATTCCCACCCAAAGAGATTGGACTCCCATCCATGGATGATGGATTCAAACTCTTGACCTGCCGAACACTTGGGCTATATTCACATTACAAGCTTCTTTGTGCAATTCTTCTTCTTCTTGCTTCAATCTGAGTCAGTGAACCATATGATTAACAAGATTGTACCTGTCCTGTGAAACTCCCCCCATGTGCACATTGATTTCTAGGGCAATTGTTTTGAACATTACTTGATTTTAGTAGGTTCCTTCCAGTATTTCTATTCAAATATCAAGTAACTCACCAATTTCTTCATCCCTCCACTAAATATAGTCACTTCTGTTGCTGTCATCCATTGTTGTTTTGCCACGTTGCCAACACTGGATGAAGACGATTCCAATCTGACCATTCTCATTCATGACACATGACCACATATCATATATGTATTAGATTTAGAACCACATATGAAAGTGGCTCATGTCTCATTTGAAAAAAACAAAAATCAGAATTTTATGTCCACACAGGTTTGTGACTCTTCAACCTGGTAATAAGAACATAGTCTTAGAATGTTGCAGCACTGAGGAGCTTCTAAAATGGATCCTTTTGACACGAACAAAATATATAGGGTTAAGAGTAATAAAGATCTAAGTACTGTACATTTTACCAATTGATTTATGAACATTATATATTTTTTTTATAATTTAGTTATACTCCATCTTCCAAATGTGACTTTTTTTCAGTAATGGTTTATACAGAGTTCTCCAAGATGAGATATCTTTTTGTTCCCTCATTTTTCTTAGGCACTACGGAGTGTGCTTTGCAGTTCCCTGATCCCTATACCTACTGGGATACATTGATGAAGATCTGTGTATTTGTCTTTGCTTTTGTGGCACCTCTGCTCATCATTAGTGTGTGTTACACACTGATGGTGTTGCGATTGAAGAGTGTTCGTCTGCTATCAGGCTCACGTGAGAAGGATCGCAATCTGCGGCGTATCACGCGTCTTGTTCTAGTGGTGGTGGCTGTGTTCGTTGTCTGCTGGACACCCATTCATATCTTCATCCTGGTGAAGACCCTGGCCTCTGACGTACCTGAGACCACAGCCGTCATGGGTGCCTACTTCTTCTGCGTTGCACTTGGCTACACTAACAGCAGCCTCAACCCCATCCTCTATGCCTTTCTGGATGAGAACTTCAAGCGCTGCTTCCGTGATTTCTGCTTCCTGACTCGGAACAAGACAGATGGCATGGGCATGACACGTGTCAGGAGCACTCTCCGTGAGCACACATGCCAGGCAGAGGGCAGAGGTGAGGGAAGCCGTGGCAGATCCGTATGACTAGCTGTGGAGCTCTCCTCCTTCCAAGGCCTGGAAATCTCCAATGACCTGGGATTGACACAGATCACCACCACCTTCTGAGGAGGAAACAGATCAAAATGGGCCTTAGGTGTGAGAGCTGCATCCTTAAGGAGCACATAAGAAGAATTGTTCCATAATGTAGTGTCCAAAATCATTGTTTCATTCGATTGATGGTTAACCATATTCAATTTCCCAGATTGACTGCTGTAGTCTTACTAATAAATACTAAAGGCTTATCTCAAAGTTTAACTAAATAAAGTCTTATTATGGGTAGCAGGGTGGGTCAGGGTTTAGCACTGTCACCTCACAGCAAGAAGGTTATGGGTTTGAGCCTCGTGGCTGACTGCAGCCTTTCTCTGTGGATTTTGCATGTTTTCCCCGTGCCTGTATGGGTTTCCTCTTTGTGCTCTGGTTTCCTCCCATAATCCAAAGACGTGGATTAAGTCAACTAACTACTCGAAATTGTCCATAGATGTGAATGTGAGTGTGAATGGTTGTTCGGCTTTGTGTTAGCCCTGTAATAGATTGGCGACCTGCCCAGGGTGTACCCCGCCTCTTATCCCGATGTCAGCTGGGTTTGGCTCCAGTTTCCCCCACAAACCTGATGGATAAGTGGCATATATAATGAATGGATGGATATATCATCTGATTACCCATAATGTCTGAAGGTTTCAGAAGAGCTTTGGATTCTGATGGAGTTTCTGGCAAGGTACTGGTGCTGTTAAGGGATCAAACAGGCACCAGCTCCAGTGCTCAGCCAAATCAGCTGATTTGCCTGCAATGCAACGTTTTGAAACCTCTACACCATACACTTTGATTCTCCCAGTTCATGAATACAGCTGAAATATTAGTTCCTACCCAACTCCCACAGTCCTTTATGTACCACATGTCCCATATCTGAATGCTCCCAAGCCAGAGACCAAAGACATTGTCCGTAAATTATGAGCGACAGTTGTACGTGATGCTCCATACACATTACACAATTAAATTCTCCATTTAAGTGTATTATAAATGAGAATGGAGCTTGATACAAAGGGAGCTGGATGCAATGGCTTTTACTTCAAATGTGGGAATGAAAAAAGAACTATGTGGATATTATACCCATGTGAATGGGGATAACTTTGATGAAGACTGTGACTTAATCATTTTATACAAATGTTATACAATGTCACCAGTGAAACATGATCATAACTTAGGAATCAGTGTATTATTATTATTATTATTATTATTGTTTTTTGAATTGTCATCAGCAACACTTATTTGTGTCTGCAGGAAAATAACTGTTATACATATTAGACATTAAGAACTGCTGACTGCTGCTTTTCACTCCATTTTGTAAATGGTCATGCATAAATAAAATTGCTTCTTAGGGACTTATGCTCAAAAAAATCAGTATCAAATCTGATATTTAGTGATGGCTAGAAATATTTGATATCAAAAGAGGTATAAAAAGTGATTTTATACTTCTTTCTGCAAATATTAGAGGACAGAGGGCTCTACAAAAACTAAAAAACTTGAATCTGTAGCTAAATTGTTTCTGTTAAACAGCATTTGGTGAAGTACTCAAAAGAGTAAGAAAATATTCATATAGTTCATGGTGACATTTGAATGGAATATAATTATCAGTAAAGTTGTGATTTCATCTAAATATATGAAATCAGCATGTGATAAATTATGCTATGGTATTTTTTTATATTGTCTAAAGCGGCACACTGTAAGTCATTAAGGAAAGGAGATCTTCTTAAATATTTACATGTTTAAGTGTTTGGTTATCTTTGTTTAATGGTCATGCAGTATTGCATATTAATGTAAGTGCTGACTATGTAAATAGGTTTGTCTGTGGATAATGATTAGTGAGAACATCTTTGGTTCTGCAAAACAACAGAATATTAAGGTATTCATATTACATAGTACATTCTCATTACAGCCTAGTGCATTTTATTTTCCAAAACCCTGTCAAGAGAGAGGAGTTGGGGTTATATTTCACCAAAATTCTGGCTTGTCACAGACCTTTTCTATTGTACTTATTGCAATGTGGTGGTACAGTATGAGATATTACTATAATACTGTACATATTTGCTGTTTTGTTTGTTTATTGCTTTGGTTTGATGCACTTTTTTTAAAAAAGTATATAGCAACCATATAATCAACTATTTGATGATAGGGAGTCATGTCTGGGGGCAGCACAGTGGTGTAGTGGCCACCTCACAGCTCCAGGGTCCCCAGTTTGATCCTGAGCTTGAGTTTCACATGCTCTCCCCGTGTCCATGTGGTTTTCCTCTGGATTCTCCGGTTACCTCCCAACTCCCAAAAACATGATGGTCAATTATTTGGTAACTGTAAATTTTGTGTGTGTGTGTGTGTGTGTGTGTGTGTGTGTGTGTTCACCCTGATTTCACACAGGGTGTTCCCTACATTTCCAGGTTTGTCTCATCTCAACTGTGACCAGAATAAAGTGGTTCCTGAAGATGAATGAATGAGTATTGTCTGTGGCAGTAGCTACAGTATTATGTGGCTTGTATGTAACTTGTAAAAACTATTACTAAATTCAACAATGTAATAAAATAATAGAATAAATTCTGTTTTTAATCTGTTTTCATATATAGGAAGTACCACAATTTCCTTATTTTACATTTATCACATTTTGTCTAAAGCAACTTATTTTGTCACTAATATAGAAATGTTCATTAAACAGAGCACAGAATTTGATCACACACACACACACACACACACACACACACACACACACACACACACACACCTTTGTCAATCCTCTTCTGGGCCTAGTGGTCCTTGAGGCGTTAGGAAGAGTGCTCTCCATCTGGCCCTGTCTGAGGCAATACTTGGGGCTGTATCCAGAGTCAGTCCTCTCTCTTTTAGGTCTTGTTCTATTGTTCTTCGCCAGGTCTCTTTGGGGCGGCCTCTGTTTCTCTTCCCAACTGGCGTCCACTTTAATGCACTTTAATGTTATTGAGTTGGGAGTCATTCGACATACGTGGCCAAGCAATAGTTTTCTCCAGGGGCGCCACTCCTGTTCTGCTGTGAAGGTCCTCATTTGAAATGGTGTTCGGCCAAAAGATCCCCAATATGCGTCTTAGGCATTTATTTTGGAAGACTTTTAGCCAGTGTAAACAAGAGTGCATGTCCATGATGCTAGTGTACTGTGGGCATTTGAGAATTAGCCTTGCTGCCTTGTTCTGTACTACCTGAAGTTTGGCTAGATGTGTTCTAGATGCATTGGACCATACTATGTTACAATACTCCATCTGACTCAGAACCAAGGCGCTAATCACTCTTTTCATTAATTCTTGTGTAATGAAATTCCTACACCTTCTAACCAATACAAGGGCACAACTCATTTTATTCACTATTTAATCTATTTGTTTTGACCAAGTCAATCTACTGTCTAAAATTACACCCAGTAACTTTGTTTCCTTTACTTGTTCAATAGGTATTTGGTTTATAGAGAGCTGAATCAAAGGGTCATCTTTTAAGGAATAATTTGATCCAAATAAAATACTTTTTGTTTTAGATATATTAAGGACAAGTTTGTTCTGTTTCACCCAACCCTCAACCTTTTGTAACATATCATTTAATGTTTCTGAGAGACCTAATGGGGACTTTGCAGACGCGTACACAGTTGTATCATCTGCATACATTGCTACCTTTGCATCTTTTATGGCAAATGGAAGGTCATTGGTGAAGATGGAAAACATTAACGGGCCCAAACAACTTCCTTGTGGTACCCTGCATTCTACCTCTACTCCATCAGAAAAACAACCATTAAAGTAAACCCTCTGAGACCTTTTGGTCAGATAGCTTTTTAACCAATTAATTGCAGATGGTTTGAAACCATAACACTGTAATTTAGAAATAAGCAATCCATGGTCAATTACGTCAAATGCTACGTCAAAAACAAATCTAATAAAACAGCGCCACATTTTTTGTTATCTATCTCTTGCAACCAATCGTCTGTCATTTGAGTAAGGGCTGTACAGGTAGAGTGTCCTTTCCTGTAAGCATGTTGGAACTCTGTTATCAAGTTATTTACTGTAAAATAATATTGTATTTGATTGAATACTATCTTTTCAAAAACTTTGGCAAGCGCAGGCAACAAACTTATAGGTCTACAGTTAGATGCTGCAAATGTTGCTTTCTTGTCCTTAGGTAGTGGAATGATTTTAGCCTCCTTCCACTCCTGTGGAAATACACCTTTCTTTAGGCTAGCTCAATAAAGGTAGGTTGGGGAGATGCCTTTTTCCCTAATATACTGTTTAATGTACTCCACAGTTTTTTCCCATCATTATTGAATTTCTTTAGCTGTGACGCAAAATATTCCTTCTTTTTCCTCATATTTAGCTTAGTGACAAAATTCCTCAGTTTGCAATAATTCATTCTGTCAGATTCACTTCTTGTATTAACTGATAGTTTCTTAGCCAGGTTCCTCTGAGACATATATTTTTTTAACTCTTCATCAACCCAAGGTGCACCAAATGTCTTCACTGTCATTTTCCGGACAGGAGCATGATAATTAATCACTGGAACAAACTTGGACATGAATGCTTGCAGTGCTGCATCTGGGTCATTTTCTTTAAAAACATTGGACCAGTCTATCTTACCAGTATCATTCACAAATGCCTCCTGAGAAAACCTTTTGTAGGATCTTGCCAAAATGACCTTAGGCATGACTTTTGGTATGTATCCTTTCCTTGCGATGACCACAACATTGTGATTGCTGCAGCCTATTGGTTCTGATATTGCTTTGGAATATATATCCATTCTATTTATATAAATGTGATCAATGCAAGATCTAATTTCAACACCTTTATTATTAGTACCTATCCTGGTAGGCTTATGTACTACCTGTTTCAGTCCACATATTGGCTATGTTAGTGAGCCTAAGTTTTAAGGAGCAGTTAGATGATAACCAGTCTACATTCAAATCACCTGTTAAGATGACCTCTACATTCAAGTCACATACTTTGTCCAGCATGTTACTTATATTATCCATGTAGCTGATATGTGCACTTGGTGGTCTGTAACAGCAGCCTACTAGCATATCTTTCTGATGTGGTAAATGAACTTGCAACCGCAATACCTCAACCTCTACAGGCATGATGTCTTCCCTTACTTTCACTGGAATTTGATCTTGAACATAAAAAGCTACACCACCACCAAAACAATTTCTGTCTCTTCTATACACATTAAAACCAGGGATGGCCACAAAGCCATCACTAAAAGTGTGATCAAGATGTGTCTCAGAAATGGCAAGTATATGAACTGAATTTAAAGTAATAAAATCTTGAATATCATTGACTTTATTCCTTAAACTACAAATATTTAGATGTGCTACCTTAAGACTTTTCTTTGGTAGCCCTGATAACATAAAAAAGACCCATTTCATGCTCATTCCTTTTTTTCCATGCAGCTTATAAATGTCCATCAGTCCCTTGTGCACTGTCCTCTGCTGGCCGGATGACTAATTTGTCATAGCGGAGAAAGGCGATGTCCCCTCTTTGTCTCGCCTCTCTCATTTTGGGCAGGAGTTCCTTTCTTTTCTGACGTACAGCTTCAGGGTAGTCCTCATTGATGTAAATCTTCGTCCCCTTCAACTTTTTTGCATTCCTTAAGACTATGTCTCTGTCCTTTAGTCTGTTGAACTTAACGACTATTGGGCGAGGCCTGCCCAGAGTGCCATCCTTTGGTTTATTCACCTTCCCAATACGCATGACAGAGTCTATTCCGAGTCTCTCTGGATCAAGTCCTAATTTGTTCTTGATAAGCTCCAGGACCTTTTCCTCTGAGTGTGAACTATTTTCCTTTTCTGCCTCTGGCATTCCATCTATGACGATGTTGGTGCGCCTTGCATGGTTGTCAAGAAAGTCCGTCTTTGTATCTAATATTAACATGGATTCTGCCAGTTTTTCAATGTCTGTTTCTTGTCCTTTCATGTTAGATTGAAGTCCTTTATTAGTCATTTTAAGGTCATCCACATCTTCCTGTGTAAATTGCAGACTTGTTCGTACTTCCATTAATTCCTTTAACAAATCATCAATCCTTTTATTGGCTGTATCAATGATGGCATTAACACATGCTTTAAGGCCCTGTCCACACGGCAATGGATTCAGGTGAATCCGATACAATTGTTTATCGTTTCGGCCTGGCGTCCACACAGCACCGGCGTTTTGGGTGCCCCAAAACGCAATCTTTTGAGGACGGGTTCCAGAGTGGAAAGATCTGGCAATGTTGCCATTGCGAAGTCGTCTGGATGAGTAGAACGGATTTGTTTACGATGACGTCACAACCACATGACTGTGAGTGCTTCACGCCGGGTAGAAGTGTAACGAACTCGATGCGAGTTGTCAACAAATCCTATAACTTGGTTCATGAAACGCGCTTACAAAATATTTTCACTGTGAATATTTATTGTGTAATGGTGCAAAGTGAGAGAGAGAGAGAGAGAGAGAGAGAGAATAGCCCTTAGGCCAGAGTCAATCCCGCCAGCAAAAATAGGGAAAAAAAGGAGCGATCTCACCTCTTCAGATGTTGGTTTAAGTCCTACAATACATTCCTCAAAAAGGGCGTAGAAGAACAAATTAATCCATCAACGTGTAGCATTCAATTTATTCCGGACCATTAAAGACACCGCCTTCCGCGTAGAATCATACGTCATCCTCGCCGCCATATTGGATGGGGCAAAGCGGAGAATAAAGATGCCTCATTCATGTGCTGTGTTTAACTGTACCAACAGGTTTACCGTCCAAATGAGATCACATGGGATTACCTTTCACAGGTGAGACTGGAAAAATACTTTTAATTGTATTTGGTCATTATAATGTAATTTTACGAACAGATTTTTCTGACTTTGTGGCTAATATGAAGTCTCGCACATAATAGTTTATGCGCATGCGTCCGTACTTCTTCTATTGTTCTGGTGTCTCCGAAGGGACCGTCTTACAGCGCCCCTAGAGGTGTGGCATGTGTATTGCATCGTTTTCAGCAAGCGTTGCGTTGCCATATGGACCTGATATTTTACTGATCGTTGCCCATTTGGACGCGATATTTTTTAAAATAACATCTCGTTGCCATTGTCGTGTGGATGTAGCGTGAAACTGCTTTCTTGTTGCTGTAAAAGTTCTTTGTAGAAAACCTTTTGTTGCTCAAGCAGGTCATGCACCTGTGCCATTGAAACACTTTGATCATTGTCTTTGTCCTTCCCCTTTCCACCAGCCATATTGTCTTGGCTCAGATCTTGCACACAATCCCAGATCTTTTTTACACAATCCCCAGCTTGTTGAATGACTGCAATTCTGCACCCCACAAATCACAGTTCTCTTAGTTCAGGGTAGTAGGTTGTGTTAATATGAAAAGGATTAAGGATTACAAAGATTTTTCCAGATTTGGTTTACCAGTTCAGCAGCTCACCAAACAGCAAACAGGAAGCAAACAGGAAACAGTATGGATTGAGGTGTCTCTCCAGAGTGGGCCGAGCATTGCAAAGGTTCAATTTGCTTTGCTAATCCGTGTATTTATTTCTTTAGTACAGTCCCCATCAGACGTTACCACACTGCCTAGGTATGTGAACTCTTTCACATCTACAAACTGCTTGCCATTCAAACTAACCGGGTCTTTTGTAGCAGTTCTGTTTCTAAGTACTTGTGTTTTCTTTTCATTTACCCATAGCCCTATGGTACCAGCAGTTATGTGGAGTCTTCCTGTCTTCTCTTGTACATGACGATGTAAATGTGCTAGTAGTCCTAAGTCATCAGCATAATCTAAGTCTTCCAAAACTTTGTTTAAGGTCCATTTAATGCCTTGTTTCACACACACACACACACACACACACACACACACACACACACACACACACACACGTACTTAAATTGGGACTATTTCAATTAGCATGGAAAGCATGGAAAGAGAACCTCCTAAACTACAGAAAAGCTCTTAGTGTTGCTAGATCAACGTATTTCTCTACCCTAACAGAAGATAACAAAAATAATCCAAGATTCTTATTCAATACAAAATTAACGAGGAATAAGACCCACCACAGAAATGTGCACATCTTCAATATTCAGTAGGGATGACTTAATGAATTTTTTTTCATTGGCAAAATTGAAAAAAATTAGGCAAAAAGTTCAGACTATTCATTTAAATCCAGACAATTTCATTACTAACCCTAAGGATATAACTATATCAGATCAGTGATTAGAATGTTTTACTCCCCTTTGAGAGACCGAACTAACTTCACTCATTTCCACATCAAAATCATCAACTTGTGTACCTACATGTTTCTTCAAACGGATACTACCAGAAGCAATCTAACCTCTTTTAAAAATAATCAATTCTTCCCTGAACACTGGCTATGTACCTAAATCTTTTAAACTAGCAGTTATCAAACTCCTGTCAGTTGTCTAATGATATACCGATATCAAACCTCCTCTTTATCTCCAAGATCCTAGAAAAAGCTGTGGCATAGCAGTTATATGCTCATACCTACATATGAATAACATCCATTCAGGATTTAGACCTCATCATAGCACAGAGACAGCACTGGTTAACTGGTCTCTGATCCGGGCTGTGTGTCTTTGCTTGTGTTGCTTGACCTTAATGCAATTTTTGGCACTGTTAGATCATACAATTCTCCTTGATAGACTAAAAAATGTTGGCGTTATAGGAATGACCCTCTCCTGGCTCAGGTCTTATTTAACTGCTCATTATCAGTTTATAGATGTAAATTGTGACTTTATTAAAATTAAGGTGAAGTATGGCATTTCACAATGTTCAGTTTTAGGCACACTTCTTTTTTCTTTATGCTACCTCTGGGTAATATTATTCATAAACACTGCTATACTGATGACACTAAGTTGTATGTTTCAGCAAAGCCAGATGAGAAACACCAGTTTAATAAAATTGAGAAATGTGTAAAGGACATTAGACACTAGATGAACTGCAAAAGAGAGCAACTGGACTTGCTTGAAGATTCTTGAAGACGTTTCACCTCTCATCTGAAAGGCTTCTTCAGTTCTGTCTGACTGGTAGGGAGCATCAGGTATTTATCCTCTCATGGATGAAAAGCTCATCTAAGGTGTCAGTCATCCTGTTGGTGTGGGTCACTGGGGGCTGGTTGTGAACGGCCTCGAGAGTCGTTAGGATGATCAATGGATCGCCCGTTAGGGTGATCAATGGAATGCTGATTCTCTCTGTCCTCCTATGAGTCACTGAAAACAGCTGGGTTTTGGTGTGCATTCAGTTGTCTGGGAAGTGTGCCAAGGACTGCATTGTAGGTGGCTGATGTGATGTCTTAAACCCCCACCTCTGTTCAGTGATGGTCGTTCCAGGTTGACAAAAATGGCTTCTTTAACTCCTCGCTCATACCAACAATCCTCTCTGGCTAAAATGCGTACATTGCAATCCTGAAATGAGTGTCCTTTGTTGTTAAGATGAAGGTAGACAGCAGAGTCCTGGCCTGAGGAACTGGCTGTCCTGTGTTGAGCCATGCGCCTGTGAAGCGGTTGTTTTGTCTCCCCAATATATGAGGCCATGCATTCCTCACTGCACTGAATGGCATACACTATGTTGTCCTGTTTGTGTCTGGGTATTCTGTCCTTAGGGTGGACCAGTTTCTGCTTCAGAGTGTTACTGGGTCTGAAATGTACCGGAATGTTGTGTTTGTAGAAGATCCTCCTGAGTTTCTCAGATAGACCAGAAATGTAGGGAATGACAATGTTCTTGCGTTTGTTCCTGTTATCCTCCTTGTCCATTCTGTTCCTTTTTCTGCTCTTGAGGAAAGACCAGTTGGGATACCCGCAGTTCTGAAGTGCTTTCTTGATGTGATTCTGCTCCTTCTCTTTTCCCTCTATCGTTGTAGGGATATTCTGAGCCCTGTGTTGCAAGGTCCTAATGACCCCAATTTGTGTTCCAGTGGGTGGTGAGAGTCAAAGAGTAGGTACTGGTCTGTGTGTGTGGGTTTCCGGTAGACCTCGATGCTCAGGCTTCTGTCTTGTCTAATGTGTACATCACAATCCAAGAAGCCTAGATTATTCCCACTGACGTCCTCCCGAGTGAAGTTGATGTTAATATCCACTGCGTTGATGTGCTTAGAGAAGGCTTCCACCTCATGGGTTTTGATTTTAACCCAGGTGTCATCCACATATCTGAACCAGTGGCTGGGAGCAACTCCTGAAAAAGTGGTCAAAGCTTTATGTTCCACTTCCTCCATGTAAAGATTGGCCACAATAGGGGATACCGGTGAGCCCATGGTGCATCCATGCTTCTGTCTGTAGAAACTTTCATTAAACTGGAAATAAGTGGTAGTCAGGCAGAGGTCAAGCAGGGTGCAAATCTGGTCCGTGGTGAGGTTCGTTCTATCCAATAAGCTGCTGTCTCGAAGGAGTCATTTTCTAACAGATTCAACTGCTTCTGTGGTGGGAATGCAGGTGAACAGAGAAGTGACGTCATAGTTTCATCATGGTTTCATCTGAGTCTAGTTTGAGGTTTGCAACTTTAGTAGCAAAATCTTGGGAGTTTTTGACGTGATGTGGCGTATTCCCAATGAGAGGAGCCAGGATGGTGGCTAGGTGTTTGGCAATGTTGTAAGTAACAGAGTTTATACTGCTGATGATAGGTCTGAGTGGAGCTCCTTCCTTGTGAATCTTGGGGAGTCCGTATATGAGAGGAACGGCTTCCCCAGGGTACAATCTGTAGTACAGAGATCGGTTGATGGCTTGGTCTTTTACCACCCACAGTTTACCATGACCTGGATGATTGAGAATCTTCACAGACATAGACACTAGATGCTTATTAACTTTCGTCTAATTAATTTTGATAAGACAGAAGTACTTGTACGAGGACCACATGCAACTAGAAGTAAGCTTTTCTGATTACATAGTAACTCTGGATGGTCATTCCATGTCATCAAGTGCAGCAGTAAAAGACCTTGGGGTGATTATTGCCTCCTGTCTTTCATTTGAAGCTCATGTAGATAATATTATGAGGATAGCCTTCTTTCATCTCAGAAATATTGACAGAAATGTCACTACACTGTGAAAGAAACCCCCTAGTTAATGCTTTTGTTACCCCAGCTTGTATTATTGTAATGCCTTACTGTCTGTATGTTCTAGCAGGTGCATAAAAAGCTCCATTTAGTCCAAAATGCAGCAGTGAGTGTCTTTACAAGAACCAGAAGATATAACCACATTACCCCTGTCTTATTCACACTGCATTGTCTCCCAATCAAACTTCTCAATGATTATTAAAATACTACTACTGACCTATAAAACACTCAGTGGTCTCGCACCACAGTACCTGAGTGAACATCTGGTCTTTTATGACTTGCCACACCTACTTAGATCAAAAGCTGTAGGCTATCTGTTGGTACCTCAAATAGTGAAGGCAACAACAGAGGGCAGATCCTTCTCTTACAAAGCCCCACAGTTATGGAACAGCCTTCCAAGTAGGGCTCCAGACTACTATGCTCTAGGCTGAACACATACAGTGAGAGTAAAAAGTATTTGATCCCTTGCTGATTTTGTTGGTTTGCCCACTAATAAAGACATGATCATTCTATACTTTTAATGGTAAATGTATTCTAACATGGAGAGACAGAATATCAAAACGAAAATCCAGAAAATAACTAAAGAATATATACTAATTGATTTGTATTTCATTGAGGGAAATAAGTATTTGATCCCCTAGTATGCATTAGGAGTTCTGGCTTTCACAGACCAGTTAGACACTCCCAATCAACTTGTTACCTGAATTGAAGACACCTGTTCTAACTAATCACCTGTATGAAAGACACCTGTTCACAGAATCAGACAATCAGACAGATTCCAAACTCTCCAACATGGGTAAGACCAAAGAACTCTCTCAGGACCTCAGAGACAGGATTGTTGACCTGCACAAATCTGGAATGGGCTACAAAAACATTAACAAGATGCTGGGTATTAAAGTAACAACCACTGGTGCAATTGTGAGAAAATTTAAGAAGTATAACATGACCATCAATAGACCTTGGTCTGGTGCTCCACAGAAGATTTCACCTCGTGGGGTGGCAATGATCATGAGAACTGTGAGAAATCGGCCTGCAACCACACAGTGGGAGTTAGTAAATGACCTCAAGGCAGCTGGGACCACAGTCACCAGAAAAACAATTGGCAACACTTTGCGCCGCAATGGATTAAAATCCTGCAGTGCCCGAAAGGTACCCCTGCTTAAGAAGGCACATGTGGAGGCCCGCCTAAAGTATGCCAATGATCACCTGAACACATCCCTTTTATGCCTGAACACATCCCTTTTACAAGACCCTAAATTTAGCAGTTTTATTAGGAGAGAGTGGGCATGCTTTCTAGAAATGAACGATTCCCCTGGATCATCTCCTTCCCTTTTGTGGGAGACAGGAAAGGCAGTGCTTAGAGGCAGAATAATCTCATTTTCAGTACACAAAAAAAGGACAGAAAAAGAACAGGAAACTGAACTAAACCATAAAATTAAGCAACTGGAGGAAATTAACGCGACCCACCCATCTCAAGAAACACAAAATGAATTAAGAAAGTGCAAATCCAAACTAGATGAAATACTTAGTAAACACATCCAATTTATGATCCATCGATTAAGGCAAGAATCCTTTCATCACAGCAATAAATCAGGTAAATATTTAGCAAATCAAATTAGACGCAACAAAGAAAAAGCAACAATTTCAGCCATATAGAACTCAGCAGGGAAGCTAACCAGTTCACCTGAAGAAATTAACCAAGTTTTCTACAATTTCTACAACAAACTATATTCTTCTGAAATAAACCCCAACCAGGAATCCATTGACTCATTCCTCAATAATATCAATTTACCACAACTAACCGAAACCCAAATAAATAAACTGGAATCACCTATTATTCAAGAGGAACTGTTTTCAGCTCTGAAACGCATGCCTAACAATAAAGCACCAGGACCGGATGGATTCCCCGCTGAGTTCTACAAACAATTCTGGTCCATTTTGGCTCCACTATTCATCAGGATGATCAATGAATCAAAAGAAAATTCAAAACTACCAGCTAGCACTACCTCAGCAACAATTTCACTCCTCCTCAAGCCCAATAAGGACCCAACAATTCCATCTAGCTATCGACCAATTTCTCTTCTCAACGTTGACAATAAAATAATCGCCAAAGCTTTAGCACGTAGGTTAGAAGAGGTCACCCCATCCATTATCCATCCGGACCAAATTGGTTTTATCAAGGGTAGAATCTCAACCTCCAATGCTTGCAGATTATTTAATATTATACACTACTCCTCAACCATACAAGAAAATACCATCATAGCAACTCTAGACGCAGAAAAAGCATTTGACAGGGTCAACTGGAATTTCCTGTTCTCCACATTAGGGAGGTTTGGTTTTGGGGAATCCTTCATTAATTGGATCAAAATTCTATACACATCACCTTCAGCCACAGTAATCACCAATGGACTAACATCACATAGTTTCACTTTGCACCGGGGGACTAGACAAGGATGCCCACTCTCTCCTTCACTATTTACCATCTTCATTGAAACTTTAGCCGCCACTATCCGACAGAACTCCCTCATCAAGGGAGTTCAAACTCCAAATTTACATCACAAAATTAGTCTCTATGCTGATGATATCTTACTTTTCTTACAAAATCCCCCAACATCTGTACACGAAACTATTGAACTGATCAACACATTCTCCAACATTTCTGAATATTCTATCAACTGGAACAAATCTGCAATCCTCCCATTACATTCCAACAGCTGGGATGTGTCAGCCCACTCATCACCTATTCCCCTATGCACCAATTATATCACATACCTGGGGATAAGGGTTTCCCCCAAGCTGTCAGACTTGTTTAGTCTAAATTTCACCCATCTCATCTCATCTCATTATCTCTAGCCGCTTTATCCTTCTACAGGGTCGCAGGCAAGCTGGAGCCTATCCCAGCTGACTACGGGCGAAAGGCAGGGTACACCCTGGACAAGTCGCCAGGTCATCACAGGGCTGACACATAGACACAGACAACCATTCACACTCACATTCACACCTACGGTCAATTTAGAGTCACCAGTTAACCTAACCTGCATGTCTTTGGACTGTGGGGGAAACCGGAGCACCCGGAGGAAACCCACGCGGACACGGGGAGAACATGCAAACTCCACACAGAAAGGCCCTCGCCGGCCCCGGGGCTCGAACCCAGGACCTTCTTGCTGTGAGGCGACAGCGCTAACCACTACACCACCGTGCCGCCCTAAATTTCACCCCCCTACTCAATTCAATAACTGATGACCTCTAGCGCTGGATGAACCTTCCACTATCCATCATGGGCAGGATATCAGTTATCAAAATGACAGTTTTACCCAAAGTTAACTATTTACTTTCAATGATTCCTATTCAGCCTACCCAATCCTGGTTTAAATCACTAGACTCTACAATCATTAAATTCTACTGGAAAAACAAGACACCAAGAATCAAACTGACCACACTTCAAAAACCTAAAATACTAGGTGGTCTAGAGGCGCCACACTTCTACCATTATGCACTGGCCAACCAGCTTCAATACAGTTACAAATGGATACATCCCACCTCACTTGAATTCACCTGGTTAGACCTAGAACCAGGGCCGTTGACAGCTTTGGCTGGGCCCGGGACAAAATAATCTGAGTGGGCCCCCCCCCCAAATAATCTGAGTGCCCCCCACACACACATATGCGCGCACGCACATCGCCACACAGCAACCACCCACACCCAACCCCTCTTTTCACAGTCTCCATTCACTCCAACCCTTAAATAACAGGTATTCCAAGCCCATTATAACAGTCAACCATTTTATTTCAACATTTCAACATATTTACAGTTTGAACATTTCCTTAGTCTGCAACTATTCAGGTGCGAAATGCAATGTGCCGGACTTTTGCTGTGGCAAAGTCGTCAATAAGGTCATTGAAGTCCAGCTTCTTTGCAAGTTCGCGCTCTATAGAGAGGATAGCCAGCCCATTGAGCCTCTCCTGTGACATGTTTGAGCGCAGGTAGTTGATAAACCAAAATGATTGTTTACGGGATGGAACTGGGCCTCAATGAGAACGGAGTTATGGCTTTCCCAAAATCTGAACATAGAAGCATCACCACTAGTGATGTGTACAGTGAGTTTTTCAGTGTATTTTTTTGTCTTGTTTTTCATAAACGTCCTTTCCGTACTCGATTTAGAATGTTACAAAAAAAATTGACACCCTCCCAACCACGTAACATTAGCCTATCTGACCTGGGAGCTGACACGTTTATTACGGATAAACCAAAAGGATTACAACGTTCCCTGGATATAGAACTGGACCGAGAAGATTTCAAAATCTTAATGTGTAAGCAACAACAATAAAACAGAGGTTGTTTTATTCATTTAGGGCTTATTAGGCTACTTTCATTAATTGCGCTTTTCATACAGGCCTATCATTTTTCACTTGAGCAAGGGAATTGTTTGAAGAGTATCCAGTCTAAGTGAAGGTTTAATGTTTTGCAACAGACTAACCTCAAAACACCCCATTTATAGCCCATTCGTTACATTAAACTCTATCTAGCTGGCAATTTCACATGCCGTCGTATCTACACGGGATGATTTCCAACAAAATAAGGTTTAATTAACAAGAGGCAGCGTTCCACGGGCTTTCAGCTAACTGGAGTCCAGCTCAGCGCAGCTCAGCAAGCATGCCTAAAACATTTGGATATGATTGCGGGCCAATGTGCTATTCTTTGCTTCATTGAGATATATGCAACACAGTGTTATTAAACCGATATGTTTATGAAATAATTCAATGCCCTGTGCATTTCAGTGTTCACTCAGTGTACCCTGCTATCCCCTACTTTATAATTATGAATGGCGCGTCGCGCGTGCTGGGGTTACATTACGGGGCTGGAAAAAAGTTATCTGTGTCTTACCTGGCTTAGCTGCCCCACTGCCTTCACCACCTGCTGCATCATCTGAATCTTTTCTAAAATATCTATGCAGTGACAGGCCCGGCGCCATGGGCGGACCTTAGGGGGCCGTGCCCGCCCTGAGACTCATGTGGGCCCGCCCTGGAACCCAGAGCAGATACTTTTTTTCATAGGAGACAGGTCACTGAAGAAATCATCCATAGAAATGAATGGGGACAGTTCGTAACGGCAGCAAACATTCTAATCAACCGTCTCTGACGGCAGTACGGGTCTGCAAATATCCCGCCTGTTCTGCTGCCAACAACCAATCATATGTCGATCTGAACCAACAGCTTTCCAATCATCTTGCAGCTTCGTGCTCCGCTGTCCCTCTCCTGCCGTTATAGAAGTACTGCGCCTGCGCAGTGTCAAAATAATCCACGAGAAAAGTGGATTTTAAAGCTTTTTCTGAGTCATGAGAACCAACCTAACACTCAAGTATAATCAACTTTTCATGGCGATTTCAATCATATGCTCTTCACGACCGTTAGTTTTCACAGAGTCCAGTATTGATATCTCCCCATTCATGTTCAGAGGGTCTGGTCTCACTAATCCGAAAAAGATGCCTGAAAGTGGCCGGCGAGTGACAGCACTTGCATGGCCTGATAGGAGCCCGTCACAGCTTCTTCTTCTTTGTTTTTTTTTTTTTCCCCCTCAAAAAAAAAAACGTAAACTACAAGTAAAAGTTTTTCAGTATAACAATAATAAAGAAAAATGTGCTCAATTTAAAATGTATTGAAACTATTCGAAATCGGTTGATTGGTTCATTCATTATGATCCGGGTTAAACGGAAATTGTGTAGCCTAAGCTTGCAATGTAGTTATAGACTGTTATTATCGCCAGAGTTGTAGATATTACTTTTACAATTTAATTTTTCAATAAACCAGCTCCATTTTGCGGCATACTATCTTTTCCGTGAGTACAGAAACACTAGTAATAATTTCTGGATCATTGCTATAAACGTGGACTAATGCTGCGTTCATGTGCTATGGGAATTATAGTAAATACCAAACGCCGACATGGAAAGCACACATGAACGCCCCCTCTTGTGGTATTTTCCACTGGGCAACTCGTAGAAAACTTTGATACACGAGTTGCCGAGATGAGATGAACTTTAACCTTTTCAACATGGCGGCGAGTGGTACAAGACACTTGAATGTTAAGCATTGTACGCTACTAAAGTTTTTTTTTACTAGTACTAGTGGGTAGTTTTTTGTGTCTATGCAATGTTGCGTCATTAACAAGTGTAATATAATACGTTAGAAATCCGTTTCCTTTAAAAATGTGTTGTTATGGTTTGTTTTTACCTATCCAGAGCAGACGCTATTGCTAACGATAGCTAACTAACTATTGCTAACTTGAATCTGGTCCACCATCTTTAATTTGTCAACAACAACAAAAGCATGTGAACACAACACACTGGTAAATACCACTTCCCAACTGGAAAATATCATCTTCCCATAGCACATGAACGCAGCATAATATTTCTTGGGAACCAATGGGTTAATGTCATGGAATGAACCAACCGACCAATCGCATTTTTTCTTCAAATGGTATCTGGGTAAATCAGCAGCTGTCTCAGCCAATCACATTTTATTGCTGGACGGGATCATATCACGACATCTTCCGGTAGATACCCGAAATCAGCTTTGTGCGTTGTGAGGCCAGCGGAGCAAAAAAAAAACTTTTAATATGCTGAGCAATGTTTGATACATTTCGGAAGGTTGTTTTGGTTGCTTTATAGGTTTCTTAGAATATTTAACTCGTCACGTCTGTGCTGCTCTCCTGGGTTGCTAGAAACAGTTGTGTTGCCCTGGCTTGGCGTATAAAATGTGTGCCCCCCCCCCAAAGCAATTCAAGGCCCGTCCGTCAGTCCGTGTCTGGCGCCGGGTCTGTGTAGTGAGCCCCTGAGGCTCTTGGCTTCTTCATCTCTTTTTCTCTTTTCTTTTCTTTGCTCCTGACTTGTGCATGTTGGCAAACGGGCTCGCACGCTTATTGTCGAAGCGTTATGATGGAATAGTGCCGTGTTATTTGGCGCCTTAATCAAAGACCAAACCATTTTTGCATTAGGGGTGGTAGGTGGGTTCTTGAATCTATTTTCGAAGACAATAAAGGCAAAAGAACCAGAAATCATTCATTGAATGCAAATATAGCACATTTTTCTCCCCCAAATCAACACATTTTGAAATGAAACAGAATGATTAATGGCATCTTCATGAGGGACCAGTTCTGGGCCCCCCCTCATGCCTGGGCCCGGGACAAAATACCCGGTTGTCCCCCCCTGTCGACGGCCCTGCCTAGAACAAACCATTTGCAAGGATATTCAGATCTCAGACTTACCTTTCTGCAGCCAGTCAGTCAAAAAGCATCCATCTTTCAAAGCTCCAACCATAGCATCAAGTCTGACAGCCTGGTGGAAGTTTTATGACCTCACTAATTCACCTCTGACACTATCAAATCACACCCCTATCTGGAATAATCCTGATTTCACCATCAATAAAAAACCACTCAACTTTCTCACATGGATAGGCAAGGGTATCACTCATCTTCATCATATCATCCAAGACAATAGACTGGTCTCTTTTCCCTATTTGGTCCAGAAGCATGGCATTGAGGGTAAACACTTCTTACAGTATCTTCAAATTAAATCAATTATTCAAGCAAAATGGAATATTCAGATACCTAATTTAGACATCCCCCCACAAATCTTGGAACTGATTAACATACCCTCCCCTCAAAAAATCCTTTCCAAAATATACAAAATTATATCGCAATCCAAAAAAACTTTAAGCCTTCCATACCACAATTGGGAATCAGACCTGTCCATTACTCCTGATGCCGGCTTCTGGACTCAAATCTGCAAAAATATCTATCTAATGACTAAAAATGCCAATCTTCAACTAATACAGTACAAGGTACTCCACAGATTTCACTACACTGCACAGAAACTGGCAAGAATGGGTTTTGGCTCCGACACGTGTTCCCACTGCATGCTAAACACCCCGGACACATACATCCACGCTGTCTGGCATTGCACCCCAATCCATAGGTTCTGGATAAAAGTCACAGACTCACTCACCTCTATCCTTGGCCATCACATCCCAGCAACTCCTTCCCTCTGCATATTAGGAGATACATCTTCAACCAACCTTAACACCACAGACAATAAATTTCTTCTAGTAGCACTAACTATCGCCAAGAAAACAATCCTCATGAACTGGAACTCAAAGAACTCAATCCACATTACCCATTGGAAAAACCTGCTAGCAGATTATATATCATTGGACAATCATACCTCTCCCAACTTACTCCACACTCAGAATACACACTCCCCTTGGTCATCTTACCTCACCTTTTTACAGACTTGACCTGGCCCTCTGTGCCTGAGATCCAGTCCCAACGCCACACTCAAATATCCTTCCATAATCGTTAATACTTAGCCATACATATTAGGGAAGGGAGGATGGAAGCTGGAATCTCTTATCTCTGTTTGTTTATGTACTTCATTTATTAATTTTTCCCACCACTCCCTACTCTTCCCACCACTCCCTCCCTCTGCTACTGTCTTCCCTCCCCCACTTCATCTACTCTTGTTATACCTGGGCTTCTGGGATGGTGTGGTCGGCCCCATCCTGTCTGGCTGTCAGATGGGACTGGCGTTGGTTGGTGCCATTGGGAGGGTTGATGGGTCAGGGTTCCTCTCCGGGTCAGGGTCCCGAGGTTCTCTCGGCGCCCCGCCCCGCCCACCCCACGCATGCACTCTGATACCTGCCTATTCTTGATATTGCACAGCATGCCTTATCTTCTTTTAAATGCTCTACACATTAGGAAGCACACACCATTTGTCCACCTTCAATAAGAACAACATGATAGACTAGGGCAGGGGAGGAGTGCATGTGGAAAACCTCTGCAGGTGCTTCGCTGCACTCCTTGCCTCTTTTAATGCAAATACATCTTAGAGGAGGCTTATATCTTTGATTACATAGGGTGTGGGGGGGCGTGTAGGTGGAGATCTGGGCAGGTTTTCACCCTGCATGCCCTCTTCTTTTAATGCAGTACATTTTAGAGAAGGCACACATTCTTGTCATATACAGTCATATATAGGATAGGTAGGGCGTGTTGTGAGGAGGTTATGGGGGGCTGGTGTCGGTGTGTGGGGCGTCCGGGCCCGGAGCCCTGCCTCATGCAGTACCTCCCCCTCCCCTCTGTCGTCCCATCATGATTTAGCTTGGGCAGGGGCGGCTGGCACCATAGCCATGAACAGGTGCTCAGGTAGTCATCGTAATTAACTATTAAATAATTATTATTTTTAGAATTACTATCTATAAAAAATTTACTAACACAAATGATTAGCAAATAAAATAATACTCCCCCCCCCACCACTCTCCTTCATTATGATCCAGTTTCCTTCTCCCTGGCCCGACACAGACCAGCACTGCTTATATACACTCACACACACACACACACACACACACACACACACACACACACACACGTGCTCACTATCACAAACTCCGCTCCCCCCCAACATATACACACTGTCCCTCCACCCATAACTCAAGGCCCAAAACCCCTCCAAATCCCCCCCACCTACCCTCCTCTATCTCACATGCACATTCATTACCCCTAACCAACCCCACCCATCCTCCTCTATACAGCAATATAGCTCTTGTTTATCTTTGTCGAATTTGTCTCCATGTGTTCTGTTACATCTCTTTAACATATTAGTAGTATTGTCCAGCCTTTGAAATTGTTGTTAATGTTACGTCAGTGCTTCTGTTGTATGTCATGTGTATGTATTGATGTGTTTCATTCTGTCCTTCTTACTTTGTATTTGTTTGTATTTGTTAGCAAATAAATAAAAAATAAAATAAATAAAAATAAAGTATGCCAGTGATCACCTCAAAGATGTACAAAGTGATTGGGAGAAGGTTCTGTGGTCAGACGAGACCAAAATTGAACTATTTGGCCTAAACTCTACTCATCATGTGTGGAGGAAGAAAAATGCTGCCTATGACCCCAGGAACACTGTGCCCACCATCAAGCATGGAGGTGGAAGCATTATGTTTTGGGGGTGTTTCTCTGCCAAGGGCACAGGGCTACTTCACCGCATCAGTGGGAAGATGGATGGAGCCATGTACCGTGCAGTCCTGAGGGACAACCTCCTCCCCTCTGCCAGGAAGTTGAAAATGGGCCGTGGTTGGGTCTTCCAACATGACAGCGACCCGAAGCATACAGCAAAGGCAACAAAGGAGTGGCTCAAAAAGAACCACATTAAGGTTATGGAGTGGCCCAGCCAGTCTCCGGACCTCAATCCAATTGAAAATCTATGGAGGGAGCTGAAGGTCCGAGTTGCCAAGTGACAGCCCACCAACCTTAATGATTTAGAGAGGATCTGCAAAGAAGAGTGGGCCAAAATTCCCCCTGATATGTGTGCTAACCTTGTGGTTAACTACAACAAATGTCTGTCCGCTGTG
Organism: Neoarius graeffei; assembly: GCF_027579695.1. Classification (NCBI taxonomy): domain Eukaryota; kingdom Metazoa; phylum Chordata; class Actinopteri; order Siluriformes; family Ariidae; genus Neoarius; species Neoarius graeffei. The sequence goes on from NC_083569.1 coordinate 41,763,696, forward strand.
CTTGCAAACAAAGGCTTTGCCACCAAGTATTAAGTGCTTTTGGCTAGAGGGATCAAATACTTATTTCCCTCAATGAAATACAAATCAATTAAAATATATTCTTTAAAGTTATTTTCTGGATTTTTGTTTTGATATTCTGTCTCTCCATGTTAGAATACATCTACCATTAAAAGTATAGAATGATCATGTCTTTATTAGTGGGCAAACCAACAAAATCAGCAAGGGATCAAATACTTTTTACTCTCACTGTATTGTTAGTCAAGTTTTTTGTTAATAATAATAATAATAATAATAATAATAATAATAATAATATTATTATTATTATTATTATTATTATTATTAAGTTCAATTTATATAGCGCCTTTCACAAACCCAAGGATGCTTTATAAAAGAGTTACCACCAAAAAAAACATAGCTTTTTACCAAGTAAAGGAACAAATCTGGAGGGTCCTCAGGCATGGAGTGTTTGGGTAAACTGGGATATTTGGATGCTGTTCCCTCCTCCCACTCACACACATTCACTCAGGTTTGTTGATGGTGAAGTTACTGGCCACTTTACACGTATGTCCCAGGGCTCCTTCATGTCTGTGTTAACTTCTGGCACACCCTTTTGGTTATGCTGTCATTGTTAGTCTTGCCAGAATCCCTGCTTGCACTCAGCACACAATGAACACTGTTCCTAACCATTATGTAACAATGAGCATACCCAACAACTACCTCTCTCTCTCTCTCTCTCTCTCAAGCTACGCATGCAACTCGTGAGATACCAGTGATACTGGTAAAAGTGTGATACAAATGAAATTGACTTGAGTTAAACTACCATTGCCCTTTTAGTTGAATAAATATTTATACAGGGTTATGTATTTGTCAACTAGGTATCTGCAATTAAATTTATACAGTGTCTTGCAAAAGTATTCATCTCCTTTCTTGTTTGTCCTGTTTTGTCACATTACAAGCTGATATTAAAATGGATTTTTTGGGGGTTAGCACCATTTGATTAACACAACATACCTACCATTTTAAAGGTGAAAATTGTTGTTTTATTGTGACACAAACAATAATTAAGATGAAAAAACAGAAATCTGGATTGTGCATAGGTATTCACACCCCCAAGTCAATACTTTGTAGAGCCACCTTTTGCTGCAATTACAGCTGCCAGTCTCTTGGGGTATGTCTCCATTAGCTTAGCACATCTAGTCACTGGGATTTTTGCCCATTCCTCAAGGCAAAACTGCTCCAACTCCTTCAAGTCAGATGGGTTGCGTTGTTGTACAGCAGGGGTTTTCAAAGTGTGGGAGAGTCAGCCCCCCCTCGGAGAGCAAATAAACAACCGCGCCCCCCCTTACAATTTTTGTTGTTGCTATACTTAATGTTCCATTCGTATTTTTAAAAAATGGTTGTTGTACACATTATTTTTTTCTTTTTCACATTTTAAACATCTGTGCTTTTTAAAACATCTTGTTTTACACATTTTAAACATCTCATAGCATTGTTAGCTAGCACCTCTTGGCAGACAACACACTGTGGCAGTGGAGCATCTTCAGATCCAGTCCATGAAAATCCAAACTTTACCGTAAATAATCGTGATCATACTTCCTTCTTTTTCCAGTCCCCCAGGATTTCGCGGGCCTTTTTTGTGATTGTTGCGGCTAAAATGTCTGATGTTGCGGGGGTTTTCCAAAAAAAATTGCGATGAAAGTTGCGGTGATTTTTTAGGTTTTTGTTGCGATTACATTGCGGGAGGAAGTGAAAGTTGCAAGAAATTGTTGCGATTTTCTCTTTTTGTGATTAAAATTGAGTGATATGTTAAATATTAAGTTATTACTGAAAAACTATTGATTAAAAAAACAAAGACACTGAGAAATGGTCCTATAAACAACTTTACCAATATAAAAGATTACCAGGACTACAAAAATGCAGAAAAATAGGCTTTACTTATCCAAATGCACCTGTTGGTTCTAAAGTTAAAGTGCAGAGAACCTCACAGCACAACATGAAGTTACCTTCAAATATAATATAAATGCCTCAGCTTTCATATAAGAAAAAAACTATTAATACTAGTACTGTGTACAGTCAGTCTCTCCTGAAGACTAAATTAAACAATAATTATAAACTAATTAAATAAATGGCTCAGACTTCATAGAAGAAAAAAGCAATTTGAACAGAATCTCACAGTATGATGCTGAAGCTGCCTAAACAATGGAAAATAAAATACCATTTTGGCAAAAATGTTGGCAGCCATTAATTTCTTGTATTAAGTAAAAAAAAAATAAAGTGCACACAGTCCTTCACTGTAAACATAACACAGCATGCTGCTTCTCTTGAACACACGGAAGTAAGGCAGAAGGTAGTTTGTCGACGTCACCTCAAGACGACGCCAATGATTGGTCAAATTTGCAGGAACGTTGCGGTGATTGGATATAATTGCAGCACTGCCCTGAATTCGCGGGGATTGGTTGAATTTGTGCTGAAGTTGCAAATCGCAACATCCTGGAGGCTCCGTTTTTTTTTGCTTGGCCCAGACTTTGTCTCCTCACTCACTGTAGCTTTAGATACTAAAAATCGATCCATTTTGTCTCTCACGTTGCACCCCCCCCTGAAGAACTCTGGCGCCCCCTGGGGGGGGGGGGCGCCCCACACTTTGAAAAGCCCTGTTGTACAGCAATCTTCAGGTTATGCCACAGATTCTCAATTGGATTAAGGTCTGGACTTTGATTAGGGCATTCCAAGACATTTAAATGTTTCCCTTTAAACCACTCCAGTGTAGCTTTAGCAGTATGTTTAGGGTCATTGTCCTGCTGGAACGTGAACCTTCGTCCCAGTTTCAAACCTCTGACCGACTCAAACAGGTTTTCCTCCAGAATTGCCCTGCATTTAGTGCCATCCATCTTTCCTTCAGTCCTGACCAGCTTTCCTGTCCCTGCAGATGAAAAACATCCCCACAGCATGATGCTGCCACCACCATTCCTACATTGAAGCATGGTGTTCTCACAGTGTTGGGTTTGTGCTACACATGGCATTTCCCATGATGGCCAAAAAGATAAATTTTAGTCTTATTTGACCAGAGAATCTTCTTCCATGTGTTTGGGGAGTCTGCCACATGCTGTTGGGCAAACTCCAAACGTGTTTTCTTGAGCAATTAATTTTTTTCTGGCCACTCTTCCATAAAGCTCCACTCTGTGGAGTGTATGGCTTAAAGTGGTCCTATGGACAGATACTCCCATCTCCGCTGTGGATCTTTGCAGCTCTTTCAGTGTTATCTTTGGTGTCTTTGTTGCATCTCTGATTAATGCCCTCCTTGTCTGTGAGTTTTAGTGGGTGGCCTTGTCTTGTCAGGTTTGTAGTGGTGCCATATTCTTTCCATTTTGCTATAATGGATTTAATGATGCTCTGTGGGATATTCAAAGTTTGGGATATTTTTTATAACCCAACCCTGATCTATACTTCTCCACAACTTTGTCTCTGACCTGTTTGGAGGCTCCTTGGTTTTCATATTGCTTGCTTAGTAGTGTTGCAGAGTCAGGGTCCTTCCAGAACAGGTTGCTTTATACAGACATCATGTGACAGATCATGTGACACTTAGATTGCACACAGATGGATCTTAATCAACTAATTATGTGACTTATGAAGTGAATTGGTTGGACCAGCTCTTATTTAGGGGTTTCATACGAAAGGGGGTGAATACCTATGCACACTCCAGATTTCTGTTTTTTTCATCTTAATTATTGTTTGTGTCACAATAAAACAACAATTTTCACCTTTAAAGTGATAGGCATGTTGTGTAAATCAAATGGTGCTAACCCTCCAAAAATCCATTTTAATTCCAGCTTGTAATGAGACAAAACAGGACAAACACCAAGGGGGATGAATACTTTTGCAAGACACTATGTATTTATTTATATACATATAAGATATGAAGTGTATATATAAGATATTAAGTTTATCTTTGAGCGGTGAACGTATTCATGAGTGAGCAAAGCAAACAAGTGAAAATATTTTCATCACGAGAAGATAAACTTCATATATTCAAACCACCATGTAATGTTCTTTATATTATAGTTACATGAGTTACATGTTGATCCTGGGATTGAGATGTTGGCTTCTTCTGCCCCTCGGACCTGCTTGATCCATCCTGGTGCCCTGTGTCTGGTCGGAGTTTTATCGCACCGCTCCTGTGAAGGACGGCCCCATGAGGACAGTTGAGGGTTATACCTGTTAAAACTGTTAATATTATAGTCAGGCTGTCTGTTGTTGCCCAAATGAGGATGGGTTCCCTTTTGAGTCTGGTTCCTCTCGAGGTTTCTTCCTCATGTCGTCTGAGGGAGTTTTTCCTTGCCACCGTCGCCACAGGCTTGCTCATTGGGGATAGATTAGGGATAAAATTAGCTCATGTTTTAAGTCGTTCAAATTCTGTAAAGCTGCTTTGCGACAATGTTTATTGTTAAAAGCGCTATACAAATAAACTTGATTTGATTTGATATTATATGGACACAGCCACAAAAAATATGCAAGTTAAGCAAAAGAATTTTAATTTTGAACCGGTTCACCATTTTGACAATGCATGTCTAGTCAGCGGGAAAACATTGGAAGTGACATTATCGGAGTGAAATATCGGGAAATATGCCACTCAGATCCATGATATGTTTTGGATGAAAAATATGAATTTCTCAACACGAGAAGATAAACTTCATATCATCAAGCCAACATGTGATTTTCTTTTTATTATATGGACACATTCACAAACAAAATGTGCACAAATTTATCAAAACAATTTATCGATTTCCTCGCGAGTGACATGTAGAGATTTATGTCATGGTTTTGGTTCTCCAGATGTAGCTTGTATGAAAAATACTAGTGGTGTATTTCCCAGTAAAACACTTGTCTCTCTCTCTCTCTATCTATCTATCTATATATCTCATCTCATTCATCTCATTATCTCTAGCTGCTTTATCCTGTTCTACAGGGTCGCAGGCAAGCTGGAGCCTATCCCAGCTGACTATGGGCGAAAGGCGGGGTACACCCTGGACAAGTCGCCGGGTCATCACAGGGCTGACACATAGACACAGACAACTATTCACACTCACATTCACACCTATGGTCAATTTAGAGTCACCAGTTAACCTAACCTGCATGTCTTTGGACTGTGGGGGAAACCGGAACACCTGGAGGAAACCCACGCGGACACGGGGAGAACATGCAAACTCCGCACAGAAAGGCCCTCGTCAGCCATGGGGCTCGAACCCAGACCTTCTTGCTGTGAGGCGACAGCGTTAACCACTACACCACCGTGCTGCCCTATCTATCTATCTATCTATCTATCTATCTATCTATATATATATATATCTCAACTGCCATCTATCCAGTATCTATATTACTTATACATCAGTCACAGGAAAAGCTGGAGCCAATCCCAGCTGATTTTGGTTGCATGGGAAGCAGGGTACATCCTGGGCAGGTCAACAGTCTATCACAGAGGCAAACAAACATTCACACCTATGGGCAACTTAGAGTCACCAGTTTACCTATGGACAATTTAGAAATCCATGCAAACTTCACCCAGAAAGGCCCTGGTCAGCCATGAGGTTCAAACCCAGAACCTTCTTGCTGTGAGGCAACAGCACTAGCCACTGCACCATTGTGCTGCCCTAGCAACTGCAAATTTAAAATAAATAATTTTTACAGCTGAAAGTATTTCTCTATGACACAATGTGAAACTGAATTAAAACTATTATTATTTTCACTAATATGCCATGCTATTTCCTTTAAATTATGGAATCAGAGCTCAGCACAGCTTACAATTCATATAAACCAAAGGTGAAGGTGCTCCAGATGCATTCTCAATAATGATGCTTTGATATAAAATGCTTGCTCTACATGATAATGTGGGTAGAGGTAAATGTGCCTTTGAATGTGAGTTCAAGTGGGATTGAGTTAATCAGTCGTGGCGCTGCTAGAGGTCATCTGTTATCATGTGAGATGCACTATATATTTTATGGCAGTATGGTGGTGCCATGGTTAGCACTCTTGCCTCACAGCAAGAATGTTCCTGGTTCAAACCTCATGGCCAATGGGTGACCCTTTCTATGCGGAGTTTGCATGTTCTGCATGGGTTTGCTCTGGTTTCCCCAACACTTTAAAGACATGCCGATGAGGTAAAATGGGGCCACTGTAATTGGTGCATGCTGTAATGGTTTCCCAGCCATAATGTAGGTACAGTGGTGCTTGAAAGTTTGTGAACCCTTTAGAATTTTCTATATTTCTACATAAATATGACCTAAAACATCATCAGATTTTCACACAAGTCCTAAAAATAGATAAAGAGAACCCAGTCAGACAAATGAGACAAAAATATTGTACTTGGTCATTTATTTATTGAAGAAAATGAGCCAATATTACATATCTGTGAGTGGCAAAAGTATGTGAACCTCTAGGATTAGCAGTTAATTTGAAGATGATATTAGAGTCAGGTGTTTTCAGTCAATGGGATGACAATCAGGTGTGAGTGGGCACCCTGTTTTATTTCAAGAACAGGGATCTATCAAAGTCTGATCTTCACAACACATGTTTGTGGAAGTGTATCATGGCATGAACAAAGGAGATTTCTGAGGACCTCAGAAAAAGTGTTGTTGATGCTCATCAGGCTGGAAAAGGTTACACAACCATCTCTAAAGAGTTTGGACTCCACCAATCCACAGTCAGACATATTGTGTACAAATGGAGGAAATTCAAGACCATTGTTCCCCTCCCCAGGAGTGGTCGACCAACAAAGATCACTCCAAGAGCAAGGTGTGTAATAGTCGGCGAGGTCACAAAGGACCCCAGGGTAACTTCTAAGCAACTGAAGGTCTCTCTCACATTGGCTAATGTTAATGTTCATGAGTCCACCATCAGGAGAACACTGAACAACAATGGTGTGCATGGCAGGGTTGCAAGGAGAAAGCCACTGCTCTCCAAAAAGAACATTGCTGCTCGTCTGCAGTTTGCTAAAGATCATGTGGACAAGCCAGAAGGCTATTGGAATGTTTTGTGGATGGATGAGAACAAAATATAACTTTTTGGTTTAAATGAGAAGCATTATGTTTGGAGAAAGGAAAACATTGCATTCCAGCATAAGAACCTTATCCCATCTGTGAAAGATGGTGATGGTAGTATCATGGTTTGGGCCTGTTTTGCTGCATCTGGGCCAGGACGGCTTGCCCTCATTGATGGAACAATGGATTCTGAATTATACCAGCAAATTCTAAAGGAAAATGTTAGGACATCTGTCCATGAACTGAATCTGAAGAGAAGGTGGGTCAGGCAGCAAGACAACGACCCTAAGCACGCAAGTCATTCTTCCAAAGAATGGTTAAAGAAGAATAAAGTTAATGTTTTGGAATGGCCAAGTCAAAATCCTGACCTTAATCCAACTGAAATGTTGTGGAAGGACCTGAAGCGAGCAGTTCACGTGAGGAAACCCACCAGCATCCCAGAGTTGAAGTTGTTCTTTATGGAGGAATGGGCTAAAATTCCTCCAAGCCGGTGTGCAGGACTGATCAACAGTTACCGGAAACATTTAGTTGCAGTTATTGCTGCACAAGGGGGTCACACCAGATACTGAAAGCAAAGGTTCACATAATTTTGCCACTCACAGATATGTAATATTGGATCATTTTCCTCAAGAAATAAATGACCAAGTATAATATTTTTGTCTCATTTGTTTAACTGGGTTCTCTTTATCTACTTTTAGGACTTGTGTGAAAATCTGATGATGTTTTAGGTCATATTTATGCAGAAATATAGAAAGCTCTAAAGGGGTCACAAACTTTCAAGCACCACTGTACATATATAGCTTGCTATGGCAAAGCTAAAAACATTAATTATACGTATATCCAACCCCTGCAACTGATCCAGAATGCAGCTAGAAGGTTGAAGACATGACTTCAACCTTTTGAAGTTCTTCCACATCGCAGTGCTCCACTGGCTTCCTGTAGCTGTCCACATCAGATTTAAAACACTGATGTTTGCCTACAAAGCCAAAAATTGACTAACACCCACCTACCTTATCCCACCTTGAAATGCAGCATGCTCCCTTCAAGAGTCTAACATGACTTGACTTGACTTGACTTACCACCCTTCAAGATCCAAGGGAGACATACTTTAAAACCCTTCTCTGTCCTGGCAGCCAGGTGGTGGAATGAACTTTTCCTGGCTGTCCAAAAAGCTGAGTTACTGGTGGTCTTCAAACTAAAATTAAAGACCGATGTCTTCCCCAACCACTTGATTTAACATTTTTATGAAACAAACAAACAAACAAAAAATCCCTTGTCTTGTGTATTTCTTTCAAGTTTGTTCTATCCTCATCCAATAGGGGTTTAGCTTGATGGTATTCTTAGTCCCTGACTGTCAGAGTGCAGGCACTTACATATGCAGGCGCAAGGGAGAGCGGGTGCATTGCAAACAGTAGTCCAGATCCAAATCTCAAGGCGAAAGATGAAGTCAGGGTCAGGCATGGGTCGGTCAATTTGCAAACAGGATATCAAAGGGCAGGCAAGTAGTCGAGTCAGTAGATAAACAACGAGAGTTAAAAGCACTCAGGGTCAGGCAGGGTAAAGATAAAGCTTGGTATGATCAAGCTCAGAGACACAGAACAATACTTCGCACAGAGATGAGTGTTTGCCGAGCTTAAGTGGGGCTGTAATTAGTCTCCTGATACAGAACAGGTGCGCCTCTAGAATTCAGGAGAGGCGGGGTGCTGTGGCGTTTGGGAAATGTAGCCCGGAGCGGCCATGTTTGAATGCCAATCCAAACATTGATTTTTTGTGCTCTTACTGACACTGACCTAGTGAAATAGTATGAGGAGATGCTTTCTTAGAGCCTACAAAGCACTTCTGTAAGTTGCTCTGGATAAGAGCATCTGTTAAATGCTATTAATGTAAATGTAATTCCTAAGATCATCAATGCATCAGTTTCTGGTAAAGACAATAAATAAAAGCTTGTCATCAACCTGAAGTATTTCCTGAGACTGACATCCTCAGGTTGCTCTATTTAGAATACCAATGCCCTATTATTCTTTCATTCATCTTCAGTGACTTTTTTTAAAATCCTGATCAGGGTCACTGTTGATCCAGAGCCTAACAAGGGAACACTCTGGATAGCATGCCAGTCCATCACAGGACACCGTGTACACACACATTCACATACTCACGCACAGGTGCAATTTAGAATAGCCAGTCCACATACTATGTTTCATGAGTGGGAAGAAATCGGAGAATCCAGAGGAAACCCATATGCACATGCATAGAAATTCCACACAGAAAGTTACCCAAGCTCAGAATCGAACCAGGGACCCTGTAGCTGTCGACACTACATGCCAATCTCCTGTAATAAACAGAAAAATCAATATATTTAATGGAAATTGTGCGTCATATGCCTTATTAAACAGAAAGTCTTCAGGATTGTCATGGTAACTACTTTTACTTCTGAAGCATTGATTTAGCTCAGCAGAACAAACTACAGGCATGAATCATTGTCTTTTCCACAACTGCTCCCATTCCAGCAGAAGTACTCTTCTGTCTTCACAGCCAAATGTGCATGATTTGAATTTACAGCCAGTCCTTCAAAATTGGAAGAATTTTAGTCATGTGATTGGATGTCAGACAATTACTCCATATCTGCATAAATGCAACAGGGAAAAGTTTGACTGGTATAGCCAATTTTGTCACATTAACAGACCTTGCTGCTAAGTACTTGCAGACATTCTCCAAGAGAAATGATACAGGAGACAAAAGCAGCTTAAATTGAGCTTTAATCATCCTTCTTTTGTGTGCCTGTGAGTAATTTTTAAACCAGTGTTTAGTTTTGAGGTTTCAGCCCTAACGTTGATGTTGCCATGGCACACGATGATGGCTGGAAGCAGCAGTTCATGGTCACTTGGTACAGTTATAAAACAGTGATTCATCAATGTGTCCTTGAAGAATAAATTTGCTTGTTGTTTTAAATCTCTTCACTTTGAGCATGCATTATGCCTCATAATGCCACATATGACACAGAAGAGCATTCAGATTACTAGTGTTATTAGTAACATGCTGTGCTTTTTTTTCCCAGGATAATTTTTGGGTTATTTCTTTTTGTTTGGTTATGCTTTCTGCTGTCAAGGAGCAGTATAAGGCACAATATTGTATCTAGCAAGAGTCCTTTAAAAGAAATGAAAGAATACTGTCTGCTCTGATAACCTGCAGCTTCCACAGTATATTTTGGAGGAACTCCCATCTCATCTCATTATCTGTAGCCGCTTTATCCTGTTCTACAGGGTCGCAGGCAAGCTGGAGCCTATCCCAGCTGACTACGGGCAAGAGGCGGGGTACACCCTGGACAAGTCACCAGGTCATCACAGGGCTGACACATAGACACAGACAACCATTCAGATTCACACCTACGGTCAATTTAGAGTCACCAGTTAACCTAACCTGCATGTCTTTGGACTGTGGGGGAAACCAGAGCACCCGGAGGAAACCCACACGGACATGGGGAGAACATGCAAACTCCACACAGAAAGGCCCTTGCCGGCCACGGGGCTCAAACCCGGACCTTCTTGCTGTAAGGCGACAGCGCTAACCACTACACCACCGTGTCACGGAGGAACTCCCATTTCACATATTTCTCATTTTAAATATGGACATATAAGCATCTATATCTTATTACCTATGTTAACCCAGGATCAAAACAGAAGCAAAGTATACAGTAGATAAGCCCTTATCACACCCCACATTGCACCATGCTCCCTCTGATCCTCTCATAGTGCCTGACTGGTCCCACCATGTTTCAGGGTACAAGGAAGGCATGCATCAATGCTTTTCTCTGTTCTGGTACCTCCCGCAGGTGGTGGATTGACCTTCCCCAGATGTCCGAACAGCTGAGTCACTGCTGTCTTCAAACAACAACTAAAGACCTACCTCTTCATGAAGTACTGAAATTACACTTTTTTTTAACCTTGTTTTTATACTATATTACTTCCCCAACAGAGATTTTAGACTGGTACTACTCTTAGTCTATGACCTAGTGAACCAGAATCAGGAAGTATTTATTAATAGAGACTTTAAAGCACTTCTGTAAGTTGCTCAGGATAATGGTGTCTGCAAAATGCCATAAATGTAATTATACATACAGGGCACTTTTTCAATGGAATAAAAACATTGTAGCAGTCAGAGCAGGTGGGTGGAGCACAGAAGTACGGCAGGACAGAACTGAGTTCCAAAAACTATTTATTGTTTCACTTTTCAGTCAAACACACTCTCAGTCACCCAGACACACACATGCGCGCACACAAGTCGTCTGGTGCGGGAGAGAGCTCACTTCCTCTGCTCTCTCTCTCCTTATATAGGGCGTGGTTGCTGGGAAGACACACAAACACAGGTTAATTGCTCTCAGGTGAAGTGATTCTGCCACTTACCTTCCCTGACTCCGCCCTCCTGTCACAGACCGGCGCTTGACCACGCCCCCGCTGCCACATACCCCCACCGCCCGACTCAGGCCGGGTGCCCGTCCGGCCTGCAGCCGACTCCCCCCCCCCCCCTTGACGGGAGAGGAAGTCCGCCACGACCATCTGCGCCCCCGGCCTGTGGACCACCTTGAAGTTGAAGGGTTGGAGTGCCAGATACCAACGGGTGATCCGCGCGTTGGCATCCTTCATGCGGTGGAGCCACTGGAGGGGCGCGTGGTCCGAACAGAGGGTGAAAGGGCGCCCCAGCAGGTAGTAACGAAGGGCGAGGACCGCCCACTTGATCGCCAGGCACTCCTTCTCAATCGTGCTGTAGCGCCCCTCACGCACTGACAGCTTCCGACTAATGTACAGGACCGGGCGGTCCTCCCCCTCCACCTGCTGGGACAAAACGGCCCCCAGCCCTCTGTCCGATGCATCCGTCTGTAACGTAAAAGGGAGAGAGAAGTCAGGGGAGTGTAAAAGTGGCCCCCCACACAGTGCAGCCTTTACCTCAGAGAAAGCCCGCTGACACTGCTCCGTCCACTGGACCGGGTCTGGCGCCCCCTTTTTAGTGAGGTCAGTCAGCGGGCTGGTGACGTCCGAATAATTAGGTATAAACCTACGATAGTAGCCAGCCAGCCCCAGGAACTGTCTCACCCCCTTTTTGGTCTTGGGCCTCGGGCAGGCCGCAATTGCTGCTGTCTTATTAATTTGGGGACGCACCTGCCCGTTGCCCAAGTGGAAGCCCAGATACCGTACTTCCACCCGCCCAATTGCACACTTCTTTGGGTTGGCAGTGAGTCCCGCCCGCCTCAGCAACCTAAGGACGGCCCTCAGGTGTTGCAGGTGCCGCTGCCAGTCATTACTATAAATGATAATATCATCTAAATATGCGGCCGCATAGGTGGCGTGGGGCCGGAGGACCCTGTCCATCAGCCGCTGAAACGTAGCGGGCGCCCCAAACAGCCCAAACGGAAGTGTGACAAATTGGTGTAAGCCGAACGGTGTGGAAAAGGCCGTTTTCTCCCGGGATAATGGAGTCAAGGGGATCTGCCAATATCCCTTCGTCAAATCCAGTGTCGAGTAAAAGCGAGCCGTGCCTAGTCGATCGAGCAGCTCATCAATACGAGGCATTGGGTATGCGTCGAATTTAGACACCGCGTTGACTTTTCTATAGTCCACACAGAACCGGACCGAGCCGTCGGCCTTGGGAACCAAGACCACCGGGCTGCTCCAGTCACTGTGGGACTCCTCGACGATGCCCATTTCAAGCATGGCCTGAAGTTCTTCCCGAACCACCTTTTTTGTGTGTTTGGGTAGCCTGTAAGGGCGGCTACGCACTACCACCCCCGGGGGCGTCTCTATGTGGTGTTCTATGAGGTTAGTGCGACCGGGCAGGGGCGAGAACACATCCGAAAACTCGGTCTGCAACTGGGCGACCTCCGTGAGTTGGGTCGGGGAGAGGTGGTCTCCACAGGGGACCGGAGAGGTATGTGATGCCAATGTCCCTTTTTGAACCTCCGGCCCCAGCTCCGCCTTCTCCGGAACTACCGACACCAACGCCACGGGGACCTCCTCATTCCAGAGTTTCAGCAGATTGAGGTGGTAGATCTGTAGCGCCCCACCCCTGTCTGCTCGCCTCACCTCATAGTCGACGTCCCCGACTCGCCGTGTGACCTCAAAGGGCCCTTGCCACTTGGCGATCAATTTGGAGCTCGACGTGGGCAACAGTACGAGTACTTTATCTCCCGGTGTGAACTCTCTAAGGCGCGTACCCTTGTTGTACAGGCGGGTTTGCCGTTCCTGGGCCTGCCACAAATTCTCCTGAGTTAGGTGGGTGAGCGTGTGGAGTTTTGCGCGCAGGTCCATAACGTACTGAATTTCGTTTTTACTTTGTGAAGGTCCCTCCTCCCAATTTTCCCGCAGCACGTCCAGGATGCCGCGCGGCTTACACCCATATAATAATTCGAATGGGGAGAACCCCGTGGAGGCTTGGGGGACCTCTCGCACTGAGAACAGCAAGGGTTCGAGCCACTTATCCCAATTACGTGCGTCCTCACTTACGAATTTCTTAATAATATTATTAAGAAAAATATTCTTAATATTTTTGAGGGTGCAGTTGAACCGTTCCACTAAACCGTCCATTTGTGGGTGATATACGCTGGGGCGGATCGGCTTAATCCCCAATAACCCATACAGTTCGCGCAGTGTTCGTGACATAAACGTAGTGCCTTGGTCAGTCAGAATCTCTTTCGGGATTCCAACTCAGGAGATGACACGGAAGAGTGCCTCTGCAATACTGCGTGCTGAGATATTGTGCAGAGGCACTGCTTCCGGGTATCGCGTTGCATAGTCCACCAGAACTAATATAAAGCGGTACCCTCATGCTGACCGATCTAATGGCCCGACGAGATCCATCCCAATTCTCTCAAACGGGGTCTCGATTAACGGTAGAGGCAGGGCTCGAAATTAACTTTTTTTCTTTGTGTCCCCCAGTGGTCCCGAATTCTGTGTTGTATTGTCCCGAATGGAAGCAATAGTGTCCCCATTTTTTTCCTCTCTGAAATAACCAGTGGTTAATATTATCATATGAAGTTACTATTATATTTGTAACTATGCGATTTTGAACCCTTTATATCATTTTTACAATAAGTCACAAAACACAAGTGACATGTACTCTACATCATCTACTTCAAAATTACAGTTATTGCATTTTCAGTTTATTAAACTTTGGCGATCTCACTGTATGAATAGATACCCGTTTATTTAAAGGGGCCAACTAGCTCATTCAGAAAATGTTTCAACTCACTACATCTGCAGTACACTTTAGTTGAAAATAAGACCCCTTTTATGTTCATTTCATCTACTTATACCTTGAATATCTGTTGGCATATATAAGGCCAACTTATCATTTTCACCATTACCGTTATCCATTTTTATGTAATATACCTGTTGCCCCATTCAGAGATGTTTTGAAAGCCATCAGCCATACCATCAATGGATGAAATGCCCTTGAGCAAAGCACCTACACCCCCCCCCCAACGTTGCTACAGGGACTGTAACACTGTAAAAAACGTAAAGTCACTTTGGATAAAAGTGTCATATCATAAGTGCAAACAAAGCAATGTAATGCACGTTTTTTTTTATTGTAACCTTTAGTCATAGAAATCATTTACATTATTTACAGTGCTTAATTTCATTTTCTTTGACCTAGATAAATTTCCCATTCATTTCTATGGAATTATTTGAAAAACTACACACATTTTCAAACATCCGCTGCTCTGGCATGCTTTCACCTAGAGACATGATTCAAACTTTAAAACGTAGAGAAACTTCTCCTCTGTGGATCTGGCATTCAACTTTTTGCTAGGTTCTATACTTTTGGTTCAGACCCAGCTCAAACACCATGTGGGTTCCTGGAGAAATTCCGGCTTTATAATGGGTGTCTATTGCGTTACACACCAGTGGAGCTCGTTAAGTTACAGTGTAGAGAGCTTGGAAAAATAGCTCAAACTTTCTCATTTAAACTGTGTTTTCAGCCCCAATTTTCACTCTACACACATAATTTTCTCAAAAGTAGTAGCCACACTTGTCCTGATTCACACAATGTGTCTCCCTGAGCGATAGGACTTGCAGTTTTTGAATGAGAAGCCTGAAAGTGAGGAGAGGGCAGGCGCACAGCCCCATAGACTGCCATTATAAACGTGGCTGCGCTTTGACTGTTAAATCAGAAAAGTCACTCGTTTTTAACTCGCTCTAGTGACCTCAATTTTTACACTACAGACAAAAAAAGTACATCAGTGTGTTCAGGAGACCCTTGTGGCACTCAATGTGAAATAATTTTGTGAATATCTCCTTCCGTTTTCGTGTAAACCCCCGTTGTTTGGAGGGAGCGCTCTGACGGAAAGCTGCCCTTTTTGTGTGCCCCTCCCCCACCCGCGCGCTGAGCAGAGAGAGACAAAAATACAGTCCAGCTCAGCTCCGGCAACTGTGACTGTTACGCGCACTGCATCACTCTCACGATTTCCCCCGGGGGAATTATCGTCTCTAGATCTATTTTTTTCCATTGTCCCGGGATTGTCCCAGATATTATAATTTTGTGTCCCGATGACATTTTTTATGGTCCCCGGGACGTCGGGACACCGTTAGTTTCGAGCGCTGGGTAGAGGGCGCAAAGGCGCTTTTGGAATGGCCGCTGGATTTACTAACTGGCATTCGCGGCATGCCGTACACCACCTACGAACATCGCCGCGAATCCCCGGCCAATAGAATTGGGCCATTATTCGGGCTAGTGTTTTATCCTGCCCTAAGTGTCCAGCCATGGGATTAAAGTGCGCCGCCTGGAATACCAATTCCCGGCGGCTCTTTGGAATCAAAAGCTGCGTGACTCGCTCTTTAGTTTGAGTGTCCTGCGTCACTCGGTATAATCTATCCTTCATAATCGCGAAGTAGGGGAAGGACGGGGTGGCATTCGGCGGGAGCGTTTGACCATCGATTACTCTCACTTGGTCAAACGCATGCCGCAGAGTCTCGTCTCGCGACTGCTCTAATGGGAAATCCGCGAGGGATTCCCCAATAGAGAGAGGAGGGGCCGGCGGCTCCTCACTCTGACGCGGAGATGACGTAGACGGCTCTGTGACAGCTGCTCCCGCCAAAGCGACACCGGGACCTCCCCCTGTCAAATGGCAGGACCCACTCTCTACTAGGCGTGTCATTAAACCCCGAAATCCCGGCCAATCAGTCCCCAAAATTAAAGAGTGGGTAAGGCGAGGATTAACCGCCGCCTTCACTATAAATTTTTCCCCTCTGAAAATAATGTGGACCGACACCAAAGGGTAGCTGTGAACATCCCCGTGCACACACAACACCCTCACCCCTTGTGCTCCCCCCAATGCCTCGTTTTGAACCAGGCTTTGGCAAATTGAGGTCTGATTACAACCCGAATCCACCAACGCCTGATATGTAGCCCCTTGGATACTCACCGGTATGCGATACGCTCCGGCCCGCTCGAGGACGGCCTCTGGCGCGTCAGGGATCCGAACCACCGCGCCCACTTCCATTGTCGCGCCCTGCTGTTGAAGGTGGCCCGGCTCCCCGCAGCGCCAGCCAACCGGCCCGGGCTTTCCCTCTGCACCGGTGATCTGGGGTTCACTCACCTGAGGTGGGGGAGAGACAGACACAGAAGGGAGAAACGGGAGGGCACCGCGGGTGCGGCGGGCCGGCTGGGGTGGGGCCAGCCCCCGCCTCCGCGGTGGGGGAATGGGGCGAGGACGGGACACAGGAGGAGGGAGAGAGAGAGAGAGAGAGAGAAGAGGAGAGAAGAGAAGATGCCTTCTGCCGTCCTGCCGCTGGGACAGCCGCCAAATGGTCCTCCGCCAGCTCGACTGCCTGATCCAGCGACGCCGGGCGGTGGCACCGGACCCACTCCGCAGTTCCTGCTGGCAAGCGAGTGACGAACTGTTCCAGTGCCACCTGGTCGAGGATTCCTTCGGCGTCGCGGTTGTTGGCCCTCAGCCACCGCCAGCAGGCGTCCCGGAGCTGCTGGCCAAACGCGAACGGCTGGCCGACTTCCTCCAAGCGCAGCGCGCGGAAGCGCTGGCGCTGCTGTTCTGGAGTGCGCCCCACGCGCTGGAGGACGGCCCGGCGGAGGTCCGCGTAGGCCAGCCGGCGGTCGGCGGGGAGCTGTAGCGCGGCCAGCTGTGCTTCTCCCGTGAGCAGGGGGAGGAGGCGCGCCGCGCGCTGCTCCATCGGCCACCCCGAGGCTTCGGCGACTTGCTCAAAGAGCGTGATGAACGCCTCGGGGTCATCCTGCGGGCCCATCTTGGTGACAGTGAGGGGAGACGGGCCCGCAGTAGGAGCGCTGGTGGACCCCGCCGACGCGAGGAGGTGCCGGAACGCCTGTCGATCTTCTTGTTGGGCCAACACCAGGGCCTCAAACCACTCTTCTTGCTCCTTTCGGAGGGTGAGTAGCGCCGGGTGCTGGCTTTGCTGGGCCGTGGCAAGGGCGTGGACTAGTTCAGCAAACGGGGAGGACTCCATGGGGCTGTGAGGCTGCTGTGCTCCAGTTCCCGGGTTTCGGCACCACTGTAGCGGTCAGAGCAGGTGGGTGGAGCACAGAAGTACGGCAGGACAGAACTGAGTTCCAAAAACTATTTATTGTTTCACTTTTCAGTCAAACACACTCTCAGTCACCCAGACACACACGCGCACACACAAGTCGTCTGGTGCAGGAGAGAGCTCACTTCCTCTGCTCTCTCTCTCCTTATATAGGACGTGGTTGCTGGGAAGACACACAAACACAGGTTAATTGCTCTCAGGTGAAGTGATTCTGCCACTTACCTTCCCTGACTCCGCCCTCCTGTCACAGACCGGCGCTTGACCACGCCCCCGCTGCCACAAACATGTATTCTATTTCTTTCTCATGGGTTTCATTCATTTGGTTTGACAGCATGCAATATTGTTAGCATATTGCTTATCCTACGTGTATATCACTCTACCCAATGGAGAATGAGTGTTCAATATGGTTTACAATATTGCACAGTTGTCAAGACAACATGACAACACTCATCAGAGCTGAAGCGAATATTCAATGAGAAAGTTTTTTGCTGCGCATGCGCAGAAACATTTCTTTGATAGCCGGGAAAGAGAAAGACGCATTGAACACCCAAAAGGCTACCAAAACTTCATTAGATATTCTTCGTGCATATTTACAAGAGAAAAGCATACCAATGGACATTCAAAAAAACTGGAAAAGAGACACTTCAGAGATGTAAAACTTCTGCTCTAATGAGCGACTGTGACAATTTGTAAACAAACATGGCCGCCAGGTCTGCTTCGTTAAATACGGAAGATTTTGAGAGAATTTTGAAAGAGAAAGACGTGTTGAACACCCAAAAGGAATGTACAGTATAATAATAATAATAATAACAATAATAATAATAATAATAATAATAATAATAATATTGGCTGACTTTTTTCATGGTATATCAGATATATTCCATTCAGCTAGCATGATACTGAATGAGTCAAAGACGAGTTCAGTATCATGCTAGCTGAATGGAATATATCTGATCTATCACAAAAAAAGCCAGCCAACATTATTTAAATATATATCCATAGGTGATCTTCTAGCTGATATTCTTTTGTAACTAGTGGAATGTTCCTTTATACTGATTCTTTACTGAATACAAATGACTGAACATTGTGACCTTGATCCTGACTTCACAAGCATAGAGTATAAGAGATCCCCATTATGTCAATGGTTATTCTTGATGGCCTGAATTACTCAAGTGGTCTGGCCATTTTTCTTTTAATTGTAGGACCACGGCTGCATATGTAACCTTCCTCTCTACTTCCTTACGTTCGAATCTGCCATGATGGTTTCCTTCTGAACTAGTGCTGACTCCATTCTGACCCAAGCCTCTCTCCAGACAGCGGTTCTTTAAGACAAAAGCTGTGCACCTGCTCACTTCCAGAGCTTGCTTGCCTACTTCAGTGTCACTTGCAATTTCGTGCCCTTGTTGCTAGTTCCTCTAAAACACTAATGTTGCTCCGCACTACTATGTGTGACTCTCTTTGAAGTTTCTGAAAATTTGCAGAACCAGCTCCACATCTTTCATTACAAGGGTGCTGATATGCTGACGTTGCAGGCCCTGTCAAAGCAATCGGAAAATCTTGGGAAGTGAAATACCAAAAAGCAATTTCGGAAGTGGTCGAGTAGTCAGACTGTTGTAAACTAAAAAAACAGATTTCATTTGTCACTTGTTGATATGACCGGAAGAGGTGTCCGATCTACTAACCCCATATACAGTATACCAGAAGATATATGGGGCCTATACATGTGTATATAACCACTTCTCGGCAAGTTTAAGCTGAGATAAATCCTGACAGATCATTGACATTATCCTAGATTTTTCTGATGTGGGTTTTTTTGGGGCGGTGTAGTGGTTAGCACTGTCGCCTCACAGCAAGAAGGTTCTGGGTTCGAGGCCAGTGGCTGACAGGGGCTTTTCTGTATGGAGTTTGTACCGTATGTTCTCTGCATGTCTATGTGGGTTTCCTCTGGGTGCTCCGGTTTCCCCCACAGTTCAAAGACATGCGGTTACGTTAACACGTGGCAGCCATGGCATGAAGTGCCCTTGAGCAAGGGCATCTAACCCACAACTGCTCCCCGGGCACTGTAGCATACAGTGGTGCTTGAAAGTTTGTGAACCCTTTAGAATTTTCTATATTTCTGCATAAATATGACCTAAAACATCATCAGATTTTCACACAAGTCCTAAAAGTAGATAAAGAGAACCCAGTTAAACAAATGAGACAAAAATATTATACTTGGTAATTTATTTATTGAGGAAAATGATCCAATATTACATATCTGTGAGTGGCAAAAGTATGTGAACCTCTAGGAGTAGCAGTTAATTTGAAGGTGAAATTAGAGTCAGGGGTTTTCCATCAATGGGATGACAATCAGGTGTGAGTGGGCACCCTGTTTTATTTAAAGAACAGGGATCTATCAAAGTCTGATCTTCACAACACATGTTTGTGGAAGTGTATCATGGCATGAACAAAGGAGATTTCTGAGGACCTCAGAAAAAGCGTTGTTGATGCTCATCAGGCTGGAAAAGGTTACAAAACCATCTCTAAGGAGTTTGGACTCCACCAATCCACAGTCAGACAGATTGTGTACAAATGGAGGAGATTCAAGACCATTGTTACCCTCCCTAGGAGTGGTTGACCAACAAAGATCACTCCAAGAGCAAGGCGTGTAATAGTCGGCGAGGTCACAAAGGACCCCAGGGTAACTTCTAAGCAACTGAAGGCCTCTCTCACATTGGCTAATGTTAATATTTGTGAGTCCACCATCAGGAGAACACTGAACAACAATGGTGTGCATGACAGAGTTGCAAGGAGAAAGCCACTGCTCTCCAAAAAGAACATTGCTGCTCGTCTGCAGTTTGCTAAAGATCATGTGGACAAGCCAGAAGGCTATTGGAAAAATTTTGTGGACGGATGAGAACAAAATAGAACTTTTTGGTTTAAATGAGAAGCGTTATGTTTGGAGAAAGGAAAACACTGCATTCCAGCATAAGAACCTTATCCCATCTGTGAAACATGGTGGTGGTAGTGTCATGGTTTGGGCCTGTTTTGCTGCATCTGGGCCAGGACGGCTTGCCATCATTGATGGAACAATGAATTCTGAATTATACCAACGAATTCTAAAGGAAAATGTCAGGACATCTGTCCATGACCTGAATCTCAAGAGTAGGTGGGTCATGCAGCAAGACAACGACCCTAAGCACACAAGTTGCTCTCCTAAAGAATGGTTAAAGAAGAATAAAGTTAATGTTTTGGAATGGCCAAGTCAAAGTCCTGACCTTAATCCGATGGAAATGTTGTGGAAGGACCTGAAGCGAGCAGTTCATGTGAGGAAACCCACCAACATCCCAGAGTTGAAGCTGTTCTGTACGGAGGAATGGGCTAAAATTCCTCCAAGCCGGTGTGCAGGATTGATCAACAGTTACCGCAAATGTTTAGTTGCAGTTATTGCTGCACAAGGGGGTCAGACCAGCTACTGAAAGCAAAGGTTCACATACTTTTGCCACTCACAGATATGTAATATTGGATCATTTTCCTCAATAAATAAATGACCAAGTATAATATTTTTGTCTCATTTGTTTAACTGGGTTCTCTTTATCTACTTTTAGGACTTGTGTGAAAATCTGATGATGTTTTAGGTCATATTTATGCAGAAATATAGAAAATTCTAAAGGGTTCACAAACTTTCAAGCACCACTGTAGCTGCACACTGCTCTGGGTCTGTGTGTGCATTCACTGCTTCAGATGGATTAAATGCAGAGGTTAAATTTCACTGTGTGCTTAAGTCTGTGCTTGTTTTATCTGTAACCGCTTATCCCATGGGTGGTTGTGGGGGGCAAGCTGGAGCCTATCCCAGCTGACCATGAGCGAGAGGCAGGGTACACCCTGGACAAGTCACCAGCTCATCACAGGGCTGACACACACAGAGACACAAACAACCATTCACACTCACGGTCAATTTAGAGCCACCAATTAACCTAACCTGCATATCTTTGGATTGTGGGAGGAAACCCACACAGACACAGGGAGAACATGCAAACTCCACACAGAAAGGCCAATGTTGGCCGCCGGGTTCGAACCCAGAACCTTCTTGCTGTGAGGCGACAGTGCTAACCACTACAACACTGTGCCACCTCCTGCTTTTCAAGTTCAAGTTCAAAGTGTTTATTGTCATATGCACAGTAAGGACATGTCCACTTGCACAATTAAATTCTTAGGTTGCTGTCCACCATAAATGCCAATTACAAATAAATAGGCAGAAGAAGTAATACAAAGTCAGGCAATATAGTGCAAAAATAAAAGCAAAAAAAAGCAAAAGCACCAAAAACAAAAAGACGCAGTGTAGTGCAAAATAAAGGTTAAATATAGTGCAAAATAGGTAGTGTAATACAAAAATAAGGGAATGATCAGACGTAGCAGCAGAAGGGCAGTAATGTGCGAATGTGCAAACAATGTAACCACACGTAAACAGTCAAGGAAATAGCACCAAAATGGCAGTAATGTGCAAACTGTACTCGAGTTGAGGGGGGATGGGGGGGATGCCATCCCCCCTGGAATAAAAAATGGTCAAAATCATCCCCCCTCTAAAACGGGCATCCCCCCTCCCTTCCCTTGAGCAATTTTATCAATAAATGTGGACATTACTTCTGTTTAACATTGGAATTAGAAATGCCATTCCACGTAGCTTTGCTGAAACTGAGCATACAATAAGCTACCGCGAGAGAGGGCACGCGCAAGCGAAGCGTTTGAGGAGGTGACATTCAGTTGGGGTTCCATTATTTTTTATTTCATTCGGCGTCAGTGACAGCAGTGGATTGCAGCATGATGGCCAAGCGGAGTGGACAGCAAGACCTAAGCAAGTTCGGCTTTAAGATCGCAAGAAAAAACATTTCAGGAGGTAAGTCAAGAGTTACGAATATCAGTCACACTTTCTGTGAGCCCACTATCATGCTGTAAAGTTACCGATATGTAGCCTAATTTGTGGGCGGCGGATAACAACACAGCTATCATAATGAATGTTAGTTTGGAGTCTATCCAGCTATCGATAGCTTACTCAGGTTCATGTTAGCTTTGATTTCTCGTATAAGGCCATTAATTTAATCAGCCTGGACGTTCGTTTGTTATTCTTCAGGCAACAAAAAGTGTTATTCAAGACAGGAAGGCTAAAATAAACGACACTAGCAGTTTTGAAGGCTTCATTGCCTCATTAGAGAGCCGGTCACAACATGTAAGGCAGAGCAGGATTGGTGTAGGACTCGACAAAGTGTCTGCTAAAATGCAGCTTTCTTTTTCTTCGTCATAGGCTCTTCTTCTGTCTCCTCAATGGGCGTTTTCCCCTTTCCAAAGATGCCTGCTTTTAACTCATTTTGCTAGCTTGTATCCAGTATGTATCAAAGTGCTGGTATGTATAGAAGCAAAGTATCAAAGTATCCAAGGCAGCTCCTTGGTAACCGTCAACGTTAAGGTGTCACGTGACCTAGATAACAGCGGGAATCAACATTACAGAAAGAATCCGGTCATTTTTCAAAGCTCAATCCTAGTTCAGATAATAAATAAATAAATCAGAAATAACATTATAATTATATTTAATTAAATTATCTTATCCACTGCTCTTTATTCCAGATGACAGTCAGCAGCAACTGCAACACAGTGCAGCAGGAGCTGGAGGGGACCCGGAGTGGGAGACAATACAGGAGCAGGAGCAAGCAGGAGAACCAACAGCTGAAGATTTACAATTTACTGTTGCTTGTTTTAGCTTATTGGTTACCTACCTACCTCTGTATTTAACTCAATGTTCCCAATGTTCAGCTTTGAATAAAAATTCTATTGACTTGATATGAAAAAATTCAGTTGTTCATTTACATTGCCTGCTGAGGTTTTAATAAATTATTTATCAAACGATTTAAAAGGAGCCTACCATGACCATGAAGTTACACTTTAAATTTGTCATCTGCATTTCACCCTAATATGGAGAATGTGGTAGGTATGTCAGCCAGGAGACTGACTAAATATGACATATGACATCCACACTGTGCATGTTTTACAGTAAAATACCAGTGTATTATGTTTTTTACAACAATAAAAAGGGTACACAGTGTGTACTACACACTTTATCAGCACAAAAAACTGCATGTCTGGTAAATCAACAAGGTCCACAGACCTATGTTGTGTGCAAACCCTCCTAAAAGCAAACCAGTTTCCCACCGACGGACCGACCGATGGGTCGACACGCGACTAAAAATTTCACCATCCCCCCTGGTTTGATTTTACAACTCGACCACTGTGTGCAAATATGTGCAAACAATGTAAACAGATGTAAACAGTCAAGGACAGTTTACAGGGAGGTAATCCATGGTTATAGACTCCTGTCAGCTGTTCAGGAGTCTGATGGCGGTGGGAAAGAAAGAGTTCTTTAGGCCAAGTTTACATTAGACCGTATATGTCTCGTTTTCTTCGCGGATGCCCTGTCCGTTTACATTAAAACGCCTGGAAACGCCGGGAAACGGGAATCCGCCAGGGTCCACGTATTCAATCCAAATCGTGTCTGGTCCGGTGCTGTGTAAACATTGAGAATACGCGGATACGCTGTGCTGAGCTCTAGCTGGCGTCGTCATTGGACAACATCACTGTGACATCCACCTTCCTGATTCGCTGGCGTTGGTCATGTGACGCGACTGCTGAAAAACGGCGCGGACTTCCGCCTTGTATCACCTTTCATTAAAGAGTATAAAAGTATGAAAATACTGCAAATACTGATGCAAATACTGCCCATTGTGTAGTTATGATTGTCTTTAGGCTTGCCATCTTTCCACTTGCAAGTAGTAAGTGACGCGCATGCCTGACATGCACTGAGATCACACACACAGCGGCTCAGTCCCAAATCACTGCTCATGCGCTCCACTCGCGCGCTCTGTGAGCTGCGCAGGGCCGGAGTGCGCACCCTCCAGAGGGCACTCGCTGTTCAGGGCGGAGTGATTTGGAGCGCAGGATGCCTGCAGAGCCGAGCGTATCCGTGTATTGGCGTTGCTATGTGCACGCGAATCGTGTATTGGTGTTGCTGTGTGCACACTAATCGTTTTAAAAACGTTAATCTGATGATCCGCTGATACGGTCTAATGTAAACCCCACCTTAGTCTGCTTGAGTGTATGTGTGACAAATAAAGGCTTCTTGGCAGGTCAGTTGGATTGGATATCATTTTGCTGGTCTTGGGAGGTCTTAAATACACACACACACACACACACACACACACACACACACACACACACACACACACACACACGTCCATCCATCCATTATCTGTAGCCGTTTATCCTGTCCTACAGGGTCTCAGGCAAACTGGAGCCTATCCCAGCTGACTATTGAGGTATTTCACCTGACGTCACAGGGTCACGTGACGCCCCGGTGTCCACCATTTTGGACGACAAGCTAGCTAATGTCAACAACAGTAGCTAGTATGTTACTGTAGCAATATTTACGTTCAGTCATTTGGATGACTGTTAAAACCTTTCAGTCTCAAGTTTTTCCTTTACTGGATTTACTAGTTTACTGAGCTAGCGCGCGATGGCTCCCGGCTCGGCCGGCGAGCGCGCGATGGCTCCCGGCTCGGCCGGCGAGCGCGCGATGGCTCCCGGCTCGGCCGGCGAGCGCGCGATGGCTCCCGGCTCGGCCGGAGAGCGCGCGATGGCTCCCGGCTCGGCCGGAGAGCGCGCGATGGCTCCTGGCTTGCCCGAGCGCGCTAGCTCAGTAAACTAGTAAATCCAGTAAAGGAAAAACTTGATACTGAAAGGTTTTAACAGTCATCCAAATGACTGAACGTAAATATTGCTACAGTAACATACCAGCTACGATGTTGTTGACATTAGCTAGTGCTAACAGCTAGCTGCTAGTGCACTGCTACAACACAGACACCGACCCTAATAATACAGTTCTTAGTCATTGCCTGGTAACAGCAAATTTATAACGGGCCATGTCTCAACAGACTAAGAAGTTATTTCAATGACATTTAATAACATTTTGTTTATCCTGAGGACCGAAAGTAAATGAAAATGTGAACAAACCTTAGCTGTAATCAGATGGCGACCACCGGCTCCAGGGACGACCCGCTGATGTAGGCATGTTACCCAGCCTGACACAAAATATTTGTAGGCATCCAAACTCGTATACGCTTTCAGATCAATACCTGTGTATGGCGATGGGTTTTTAACGACATAGGTATACAGATCATGTGGGCCGAAGTCAGGTAAAGACGAGGGCTTCGTGTACTTCCGTACGTCAGTGAACAATCCTGGTGGAAGCAGGTAAACATCGTTCTCTAAGCCTGCTAACCTCAATTTTTGCAAATACCTCTCCCTCTGCTCGCCCTGTAAATGCCCTACATTGCTGGATAGTGAAGGTGTTTTCTGCATCTCGCTCCTTTTTCTTTTATGTTTTTCGTTTGTCGCCTTCCTCGCATTCAAACTGATTCGAGCCGTGCCGTCCAAAATGGCAGCATCACATGACTTGGTCACGTGAGTGAAATACCTCAATAGGCGAGAGGCGGGGTACACCCTGGACAAGTCGTCACATAGAGACAAACAACCATTCACACTCACATTCACACCTACGGTCAATTTAGAGTCACCAGTTAACCTAACCTGCATGTCTTTGTACTGTTGGGGAAACCGGAGCACCCGGAGGAAACCCACGCAGACACGGGGAGAACATGCAAACTCCGCACAGAAAGGCCCTCGTCGGCTGCTGGGCTTGAACCCAGGCGGCATGGTGATGTAGTGGTTAACACGGTCGCCTCACAGCAAGAAGGTTCTGGGCTCGAACCCAGCGGCCGACGAGGGTCTTTCTGTGTGGAGTTTGCATGTGCTCCTCGTGTCTGCGTGGGTTTCCTCCGGGTGCTCCGGTTTCCCCTACAGTCCAAAGACATGCAGTTAGGTTAACGTGGGGCGGCCTTGGGCTGAGGTGCCCTTGAGCAAGGTACCAAACCCCTGACTGCTCCCCGGGCACTCTGGTGTGGCTGCCCACTGCTCTGGGTGTGTGTGTTCACTGCTTCAGATGGGTTAAATGCAGAGGATGAATTTCACTGTGCATGTGACAAATTGCATGTGACATGTTTATTTTCTATTTTGTTGGTACAGATATATATGTTTAAATTACTTGTGTTTAGGAGTATGTGATTTAAAAATCTCATCTCATCTCATTGTCTCTAGCTGCTTTATCCTGTTCTACAGGGTCACAGACAAGCTGGAGCCTATCCCAGATGACTATGGGCGAAAGGCGGGGTACACCCTGGACAAGTCGCCAGGTCATTGCAGGGCTGACACATAGACACAGACAACCATTCACACTCACGGTCAATTTAGAGTCACCAGTTAACCTAACCTGCATGTCTTTGGACTGTGGGGGAAACCGGAGCACCCGGAGGAAACCCACGCGGACAACATGCAAACTCCACACAGAAAGGCCCTCGCCGGCCACGGGGCTCGAACCCAGAACCTTCTGGCTGTGAGGCGACAGCACTAACCACTACACGACCGTGCCGCCTGATTTAAAAATAGTAAATAAAAATAATAATAACAATAAAAATAAATAAATAATAAATTATATATACACACAGGAAGTAAATAATAAATAGTATTATTTATTAATTGGAAAGAGGGTAGGATTAAATACACCCCAAAAGCGTGTTTCCAAAACTCTATGGACATATCAACTTTCCCACACGTGGAAACAATACTCTGGACAATGTTTACACCATGCATAAAGACACTTACAAAGCCCTACTCCTCCCCCACCTTGGGGCCTCAGATCACTCCACTGTTATGCTAGTGCCAGCATACAGGCCGCTGGTTAAAGTCACCAAACTAGCTACAAAACAGATGCGTGTGTGGCCAGAGGGGTCCTCAGAGGCACTCCAGGACTGTTTTTCCACCACTGACTGGAGCATGTTCAGACAGGCGGCCACCTACAACAACACCACAGATCTCCAGGAGTACACGGAGACCGTCACTGCCTACATGAGGAAGTGCATGGACGATGTTATGGTCACCAGAACCATCTCCATTCGGGCCAATCAGAAGCCATGGCTGACAGGGGAAGTCCATAGGCTCCTGTGGGCTCGGAACACTGCCTTCAGAGCTGGGGACGAGGTGGGCCTGAGGACAGTTAGGGCCAATCTGTCACGAGGCATCAGGGTGGCCAAGAGACAGTATTCCAGACACATTGCTGACCATTTCAACGACAGCAGAGACACCAGGAACCTGTGGCGGGGGATTCAGACCATCACAAACTACAAGCCCTCGCCACAGACCTGTGACAACTCCACGTCTCTGCTGAATCAGTTGAACGACTTCTTCGCTTGCTTTGAGGCAGACAACAGCACCACGGCATAGAAGACCCCACCACCTCCCGGCGACCAGGTGTTGACGCTGTCCCCAGACAGCGTGAGGAGAGCTCTCAGGACGACAAATGCATGAAAAGCCCCAGGTCCTGATAACATTCCTGGTCGTGTCCTGAGAGACTGTGCTGAGGAGCTCACAGATGTCTTTACAGACATCTTCAACATCTTGTTGAGCCAGGCTGTTGTACCCACGTGCCTCAAAACCACCACCATCATCCCGGTCCCGAAGAAGCCGTCTCCCTCCTGCTTCAATGACTACCGCCCTGTCGCACTCACTCCCATCCTCAATAAGTGCTTCGAGCGGCTAGTCATAAGGCATATCAATTCTGCCCTCCCCCCCGCCCTGGACCCTTTCCAGTTTGCATATCAGTCCAACCGTTCAACCGATGACGCCATCTCCACTGCCCTCCACTCAGCCCTCACCCACCTGGAGACAAAAGACTCGCATGTCAGAATGCTGTTCATAGACTTTAGCTCAGCATTCAACACAATCATTCCTCAGCAGCTCATTCATAAACTGGACCAGCTGGGACTCAACACCTCCCTGTGCAACTGGCTGCTGGACTTCCTGATGGGGAGACCACAGACTGTACGGGTTGGCAGCAACTCCTCCAGCACCATCACACTGAACACGGGGGCCCCCCAAGGATGTGTGCTAAGCCCCCTCCTCTTCACTCTACTGACCCACAACTGCACACCAACATCCAGCTCAAATCTCTTCATTAAGTTTGCGGATGACACGCCTGTGGTGGGTCTCATCAACAATGGCGATGAGACAATCTACAGGAGTGAGGTAAGCCGCTTGGCCATGTGGTGCAAGGACAACAATCTCCGTCTGAACGTGGAGAAGACGAAGGAGATTGTTGTGGACTTCAGGAGAGAGCATACCCAGCATGCTCCACTATCTATCAATGGTGCTGCAGTGGAGAGGGTGAGCAGCACCAAGTTTCTGGGTGTGCACATCTCTGAAGACCTGTCCTGGAGCAACAACACCGCATCACTGGCCAAAAAAGCCCAACAGCGTCTGTACTTCCTCCACAAACTGAGGAGAGCAAGAGCCCCGGCCCCCATCATGCACACATTCTACAGAGGCACCATCGAGAACATTCTGACCAGCTGCATCACCGTGTGGTACGGCACCTGCACCGTGTCCTGCTGCAAGTCTCTGCAGCACATCATGAGAGCAGCTGAGAGGATCATTGGTGTCTCTCTCCCTTCTCTAATGGATATTTATAACTTCCGCCTCACCTGCAAAGCCATCAGGATTGCAGGTGACCCCACCCACCCATCTCACAGCCTCTTCAGTCTGCTGCCGTCGGGGAGGAGACTGCGGAGTCTCCAGGCCAAAACCAGCAGGCTCAAGGCTTCTTTCACCAGGTGGTCAGGAGGCTCAACTCCCTCCCTGTTCTGCCCCTCCTCCCCCCTCTGCCCCCTGCCACAGATTCTGCTTGCACACACCCCTGCCCCCCCCTCCCTTCAGCATCTGACATGTCATCCTCACAGTCCCCCCCCCCCCCCCCCCCAACACACACACACACACACACACACACACACACACTCTCAACATTCATTAACGCTCTGAACTCAGGGACCGCACATCTCACTTTACCTCGCTCATTTGCACTATTCCGCACTACCTCATCTTAACAGCTGCTAGTTTGTTTATACTGCTTATTTCATGTTTACTTGCTATACCTCAAGTGCCCTTGACTGTTTGTTATTGAACCAATTTATGTGTGTGTATATGAGTGTTTAGTCTACGTCTAGTTCATATCTAGAGTGTTTATACTGTTTATATTGTCTGTTTAAGTGTCTAGTCTTTGTCTAATTCTTATCCAGTGTTTACACTGTTTATATTGTCTGAGTGTTTAGTTTATACTGTTTATTTATGCTGTTTATATTGTTTGTCTGAGTGTTTAGTCTATGTCTAGTTCCTATCTAGAGTGTTTATACTGTTTATATTGTTTGTTTGTTTGTTTTCATCTCATCTCATTATCTCTAGCCGCTTTATCCTGTTCTACAGGGTCACAGGCAAGCTGGAGCCTATCCCAGCTGACTACAGGCGAAAGGCGGGGTACACCCTGGACAAGTCGCCAGGTCATCACAGGGCTGACACATAGACACAGACAACCATTCACACTCACATTCACACCTACGGTCAATTTAGAGTCACCAGTTAACCTAACCTGCATGTCTTTGGACTGTGGGGGAAACCGGAGCACCCGGAGGAAACCCACGCGGACACGGGGAGAACATGCAAACTCCGCACAGAAAGGCCCTCGCCGGCCCCGGGGCTCGAACCCGGACCTTCTTGCTGTGAGGCGACAGCGCTAACCACTACACCACCGTGCCGCCCCTGTTTGTTTTCAATTATTCTATTTTTATTTTTATTTATTGCATTGCCTGTTTGCACCGTGGGTCAGAGAGGACAAAATTTCATCTGTGCTGTATGTTGAGCATGTATAGCATATTTGACAATAAAGTTGACTTGACTTGATAAGCTAATGCTTCTTCCTACTCCTTTTCAAACATATTAAGCTAATATTGTTCCATTGTTTTTTAATCGAATTAAGTGTTTTTATTTGTTATTTTGTTTTTCTTCTCTTCTGTTTTGTACCACTTTGATATGTTTGAAATAAAGCCTTCATTCATTCATTCATTCAAATAAAGGTTTCTAAAGCTGCTAGAG
Organism: Neoarius graeffei; assembly: GCF_027579695.1. Classification (NCBI taxonomy): domain Eukaryota; kingdom Metazoa; phylum Chordata; class Actinopteri; order Siluriformes; family Ariidae; genus Neoarius; species Neoarius graeffei. Next base: position 41,794,333 of record NC_083569.1, read on the forward strand.
ATAATGAGATGAGATGAGATGAGATGAGACATTCTCTGTGCGAGCACAGACTGTGTAACCCACTGGAAGTGATGTAGCAGGTTGTGAGGTCATTCTGAATGACCTGAGTTCGATTCTTCTGTACTATTTGATTCGGTTGTAACAGAACGCAGAGTCGGTTCTTGATTCTTGTTGTCGATTCGTACTTCTCTGGAGAATCGATACTTCTGATTCACTCAGAAGAGTCATTGGAAAGAATCGCTCCCAGGTTTCGGCACTGAGCTGAAGCAGGACCAGGGGCTCGATCACATCAACATGAACCGGCTTTTCGGTAGAAGCAGGAACCAGGCGCCTCCCAACCTTTCGGATTGTATCGGAAATGTGAGCTGTTTCTTAAATTGCTGTGTGTCTTGTGGTCTAGTGCGGTGAAAAGCCGGGCATTGACGCTTCACTCATGATGGCCGCCGTTTTCAGATCGATGGCCGAGCCGAGGTGATGGAGAAGAAGATCGCGAGGATCGACGCGGAGCTCATCAAGTACAAGGACCAGATGAAAAAGATGAGGGACGGACCGGCCAAGGTACCCTGATCACTGCCCATGTGGGATGAAGAGTGTTAATGCATGCATGCTCCTGCACTTACTGTATGCCTTTGGCCTGCACATCCGGAATGAATGCATAAATTAACTCTGTTTTACAGAATGCAGTGAAACAGAAGGCAATGAGAGTACTCAAGCAGAAGAGGCTGTGAGTGTTTGTCATAATAAAGCATACTGGATTTGTATTTTTTGTCTGTTAATGCTCTTCTTGTTTACTGTCACAGTAAGTAGATGTAACATTTCAGTTACAGGGAGTCTAGCTGATCATTATAGACATTTTTATGAACAATAATGCAAAGCATATATATCTCATCTCATTATCTCTAGCCGCTTTATCCTGTTCTACAGGGTCGCAGGCAAGCTGGAGCCTATCCCAGCTGACTACGGGCGAAAGGCGGGGTACACCCTGGACAAGTCGCCAGGTCATCACAGGGCTGACACATAGACACAGACAACCATTCACACTCACATTCACACCTACGGTCAATTTAGAGCCACCAGTTAACCTAACCTGCATGTCTTTGGACTGTGGGGGAAACCGGAGCACCCGGAGGAAACCCACGCGGACACGGGGAGAACATGCAAACTCCGCACAGAAAGGCCCTCGCCGGCCCCGGGGCTCGAACCCAGAACCTTCTTGCTGTGAGGCGACAGCGCTAACCACTACACCACCGTGCCACGCGGACACGGGGAGAACATGCAAACTCCGCACAGAAAGGCCCTCGCCGGCCCCGGGGCTCGAACTCGGACCTTGCTGTGAGGCGACAGCGCTAACCACTACACCACCGTGCCGCCCAAGCATACATATATATATATATGGCAGGGTAGTGGTTAGCACTGTCGCCTTGCAGCAAGAAGGTCCTGGGTTCAAGCCCCGGGGCTGACAGGGGTCTTTCTGTATGGAGTTTGCATGTTCTGCCTGGGCTTCCAGTCCAAAGACATGCAGGTTAGTGTGAGGGGTGGAAAGGTTCCAGGAATTTTATTATCTGTAGCCGCTTTATCCTGTTCTACAGGGTCGCAGGCAAGCTGCAGCCTATCCCAGCTGACTACGGGCGAAAGGCGGGGTACACCCTGGACAAGTCGCCAGGTCATCACAGGGCTGACACATAGACACAGACAACCATTCACACTCACATTCACACCTACGGTCAATTTAGAGTCACCAGTTAACCTAACCTGCATGTCTTTGGACTGTGAGGGAAACCGGAGCACCCGGAGGAAACCCACGCGGACACGGCGAGAACATGCAAACCCCGCACAGAAAGGCCCTCGCCGGCCACGGGGCTCGAACCCGGACCTTCTTGCTGTCAAGTGGTTAGCCGACAGCGCTAACCACTACACCATCGTGCCGCCCTTAAAACATTTCATCACCCAGAAAAACAAATTAAAACCCATGTTAAGCCTTTCTTTCAATTATGTACTGTTTTGTGCTAATTAAGAATAGGACATATTGCTAAAGGCCAATTAATAAAAGGCTTTTAGTTTTTCAATATTAGTATTATATTCAGATTTTTCAGTGAAAAATTATTATTCTCAATCTCAATTAGGGATTTTTCTTCAAATAAAGCATCTTGCCACTCTTACATTTTGTGGGAAATCCCAAGATGCTAAATATAATAACATTTAATATAATAACAGTACCCTTTGGTAAGAATTAACTGGAAATCTAACTCATTGTATAACAAGAAGTGATTTCTAAAAATCTTGCAAAAACTCAATTTTGACCATTTTTATTACAAAATTTTACAAAACTTGAAGACTTGTGAGCCTTGTGAGATGGAAGATTTCAGGTACAGGGAGTCTAGCTGATCATTATGGAAATTTTCATGAACAATAATGCAAAGTATATATACACTACCGTTCAAACGTTTAGGGTCACCCAGACAATTTTGTGTTTTCCATGAAAAGTCACACTTTTAGTTACCACCATAAGTTGTAAAATGAATAGAAAATATAGTCGAGACATTTTTCTGGCCATTTTGAGCATTTAATCGACCCCACAAATGTGATGCTCCAGAAACTCAATCTGCTCAAAGGAAGGTCAGTTTTATAGCTTCTCTAAAGAGCTCAACTGTTTTCAGCTGTGCTAACATGATTGTACAAGGGTTTTCTAATCCTCCATTAGCCTTCTGAGGCAATGAGCAAACACATTGTACCATTAGAACACTGGAGTGATAGTTGCTGGAAATGGGCCTCTATACACCTATGGAGATATTGCACCAAAAACCAGACACTTGCAGCTAGAATAGTCATTTACCACATTAGCAATGTATAGAGTGTATTTCTGATTAGTTTAAAGTAATCTTCATTGAAAAGAACAGTGCTTTTCTTTCAAAAATAAGGACATTTCAAAGTGACCCCAAACTTTTGAACGGTAGTGTATATTATTATTATTATATATGGTGGTGGGCGGCACGGTGGTGTAGTGGTTAGCGCCGTCGCCTCACAGCAAAAAGGTCCGGGTTCGAGCCCCGTGGCCGGCGAGGGCCCTTCTGTGTGGAGTTTGCATGTTTTCCCCGTGTCCGCGTGGGTTTCCTCCGGGTGCTCCGGTTTCCCCCACAGTCCAAAGACATGCAGGTTAGGTTAACTGGTGGCTCTAAATTGACCGTAGGTGTGAATGTGAGTGTGAATGGTTGTCTGTGTCTATGTGCCAGCCCTGTGATAACCTGACGACTTGTCCAGGGTGTACCCCGCCTTTCGCCCGTAGTCAGCTGGGATAGGTTCCAGCTTGCCTGCGACCCTGTAGAACAGGATAAAGCGGCTACAGATAATGAGATGAGATATATGGTGGTGTAGTGGTTAGCACTGTCACCTCGCAGCAAGAAGGTCCTGGGTTTGAGCCCAGTGCCGGCGAGGGCCTTTCTGTGTGGAGTTTGCATGTTCTCCCTGTGTCCGTGTGGGTTTCCTCCGGGTGCTCCGGTTTCCCCCACAGTCCAAAGACATGCAGGTTAGGCTAATTGGTGGCTCTAACGTGAGTGTGAATGGTTGTTTGTCTCTGTGTCAGCCCAGATAGGCTCCAGCTTGCCTGCAACCCTGTAGGACAGGATAAGCGGCTACAGATAATGGATGGATGGATGGATGGATGGATGGATGGTACCAATATTTTTTACAATATTATTAAAAATAAAATATATATTTTAAAGAAAACATACATTTTGACCTAGATTTGAAAATATATTGCAAGATAAACTAGAAGGGTACTCATGAGAATGAAAACCTCAGCCAAGCCACATATTATCAACATCAAACTCAAATAAATTGAACCTAGAATAATACTAAAGCTTTACACCAAATTACATCAGAATCCAATGACTACTTTTTGAGTTACATTGGGAACAGACAAAAAAAAAAATCCTGGATCCCCGTACATATCTGTATTTGCATCAAAATCTAATCAATTATTCCTTGGCCCATTGGTCCACCTTTCCTCAAAATTTCATCAAAATCCATCCACTGGTTTTTGAGTTACATTGGGAACAAACAAATAAATGGAAGCGAAAACATAACTTCCTCCAACAAAGTTGGCGGAGGTAATAATTTGGTTATGATAGTGAACGTTGTGCCATGCAGGTCAACATACAGTCTATTGAAATAATCATAACTAAACTACTGTTTACCATATCACATCATATGTTTACCAACGGCGGCACGGTGGTGTAGTGGTTAGCGCTGTCGCCTCACAGCAAGAAGGTCCTGGGTTCGAGCCCCGGGGCCGGCGAGGGCCTTTCTGTGCGGAGTTTGCATGTTCTCCCCGTGTCCGCATGGGTTTCCTCCGGGTGCTCCGGTTTCCCCCACAGTCCAAAGACATGCAGGTTAGGTTAACTGGTGACTCTAAATTGACCGTAGGTGTGAATGTGAGTGTGAATGGTTGTCTGTGTCTATGTGTCAGCCCTGTGATGACCTGGCGACTTGTCCAGGGTGTACCCCGCCTTTCACCCGTAGTCAGCTGGGATAGGCTCCAGCTTGCCTGCGACCCTGTAGAAGGATAAAGCGGCTAGAGATAATGAGATGAGATGTTTACCAACATATCAGAAGACTCTGTTTACATATCACCAACATATTTACATATTTACTGTTTACATATTTGCCAATATATCACAAAACTTTGTTTGCACGGTCAGTACTTAAATTAAGTACTCATTTCAATTAAATTATAATTTAATTTAGTTAATGATTTAATATCATATTAATTTAGTTTAAATTAAGTACTAATTTAAGCTAAATTAAATTAAGTGTCTTCAACATTGTGCAATTATTGGTACTCGCACGCATCACTTTCTCCTATGTGCAATACTGGCACTTGCGCTACACCCCCCTCCCCACACTACCCCCTCAGACAGTGCATGCACAGCTCTTAATTATTTCTATGTCTATTTTTACTTTAATTGTACTTCCATTTTTATATTTAGGACTTTGAATCTTGTTATTACTATACTGTTAAACTCCTGTAGGGCTCCAATGCTGAGAGACTTGTTTCTGCTTCTTATCTCATCCAATGTATTTCATTGTAAAGTTGACCCTGTAACATACATATGACAAATAAAACTGAACTGAACTAAATCAATAATGAATATATTGACATAATTATAACCAAATATATATTTCATATTGTAATATATCCTAAATATAGGTCAAAATGTATATTTTCAAAAAAAAGGGCCAGTTTTAAATAATATGCGTATGTTCTTCAAAATACAACCCCAGTTCCAAAAATGTTGGGACGCTGTGTACAACATAAACAAAAACAGGATGTGATGATTTGCAAATCATGGAAACCCTATCTTTCATTGAAAATAGTACAAAGACAACATATCAAATGTTGAAACTGAGAAATTTTATTGATTTTTTTGAAAAGTATATGCTCATTTTGAATTTGATGTCAGCAACACGTGTCAAAAAAGCTGGGACAAGAGCATGTTTACCACTGTGTTGCAGGCCCTCTACTTTTAACAACACTCCGTAAATGTTTGGGAACTGAGGAGACCAGGGGCCTCATGTACAAAGACCTGCGTGGATTTCCCACTAAATATGTGCGCACGTCAAAATCGGGAAATTTGCGTACGACCAAAAAAATCCGGATGTATCAATCAGTGCGTACGAAGGTTTCCACGCACTCTCCTGTTGTACATCCCAATCAACGTGGAATTCGGCGCACATGCACGAGCCCCGTTCCCCGCCCCGTCTCCTCCCTCAATTATTCCACACTGAATATGTTAATTAGTATAAATAGACCTGCAGTAAGGCCCGCGTTAGGTAAAAGACATGGCGAAATCTCGAAAAAGAAATTTCACAGATTGCGAGGTGGAGGCGCTGATTTCGGAGGTAGAGGCAAGACACAAGATCTTGTTCGGAAGCCTCTCCTCCGGAATCAGCACCAAAACCAAACGTCTGAATTGGGAGCAAATAACTAATGTCATCAATCAAGTCGGGGCCAACAATCGATCCACAGCCGACACACAAAAAAAAATGGTCGGACATCAAAGTAGATGTGAAAAGGAGGATGGCTGCGCAGCACAGGAGCGCAATGAAGACGGGTGGCGGGCCAGGGGTCGAGGCCCTCTCCCCTTTCGACCAGAGGGTGACCGCGGTCCTTGGTGACCATGCATTAGTCGGCGTGGTTCCGCCCGAAGAGGGGGACTCCGACTTGGCCCAGCAGGATCTCACAGGTGCTGTAATCATTTTCATACAGGGCGTCCCGAAAAATGTAGCCTATACTCTAAATCGCCATAAAGTATGTGTGAACTGAAATCCCTGCCTTTAGCACAGTGTAATAGAATTCACATACATCACTTAATTGTTCTGTCACCTCCAATTAAAGTGATGTTCAAAGTGTATGCTATGAGACATGCAACGGTCACTGATTGTATGCCACTGAATGTGAATGTAGCCTATACCAAGATAACGGTATGATTCGCATCGTCCGCAGTGCCTGCGCCACAATGAGTGTCTATTTGAGTTACATGGGTTTTGAAAACAAAAAAACACCTTTAGTGCTCTAATGTGTACATTTTTTCGGGGACACCCTGTATTTGAGGAAATGTCTTCCTCTCTTAGTAGGCCCAATATTCCTAGCCACATGTAACCAGAAATAAAACGTGCACATATTTTCCACAATAGGATTTTAATGACAAATGTATTCTAGCAGGGTGCCAGGGAACAACAGGAGGCCCCCAGTCCATCCCACCCGAGCAGGAAGAGGACCCCCAGCCGAGTGGATCCAGCGTCACTGTCACCTGCCCCCCTTCTCCACCGCCTGCCCCTGTCGCCGGGTCCACAGTCCGGGTGCTGACGCGCGCGGTCCTTGAGTTGCAGGGGGACATTTTAAAGGGGAGAGAGGCGATTAACGACAACCTCGAGGGAATCCGCGAGGAATTGAAGGAACTGAATAACACATTAAAAGAATATCTTAAAAAATGAACGGTGTCCCGTGTCCCGTCTGCCCTTACCTTTTCACATTGTGGCTATTAAGCGCTGCCGGGTTTGTATGCCATGTCGCTGTGGCACCTCGTTGTGAGGCCCAGGGTCTGGGTCCTCCGGCAGGTCTTGCTCCATTATTGGCACGCCGTGCCGCTGCGCCACATTGTGTAACATGCCACACGCCAGCGCAATATGGCACGCCTTGTCGGGCTGATAGAGCAGCACCCCCCCCACTCCGGTCAAGGCAGCGCCACCGGCTTTTCAGGTGGCCAATGGTGCGCTCCACCACTGACCGCGTCCGTGTGTGGAGGTTGTTGTAGCGCTGCTCCTGATCAGTCCATGGGTTGGCTAGGGGGGTCAGTAACCATTTTCGGAGTGGGTAGCCGCTGTCTCCTATGAGCAATTGGGATAGGTCCAGCATAAGCTATCCAACATGTGTATATTTCAAGTGAATTTACTTCAAGTGTTTTAGATTGCTTACCAAGTAACCACCCATCACGCACTCTGCCAGCATCCAGTCTGTTTCCCACCGAGCTGTTCGCCAGGACGAATGCATCGTGGGTCGCCCCAGGCCACCTTGCCACGATATTTGTCAGGCGCATTTGGGCATCACATATAATCTGTACGTTTATAGAGTGGAAATGTTTCCTATTCACGTACGCATGTTCACCCTCAGATGGCGCCTTTATAGCAATATGCGTGCAGTCGATCACTCCGATTACATTTGGAAAACCGGCTATTGCTGCAAATTGCGCTTTTATCTGTGCTTGGTCTGCCACATCATAGGGAAACCGTATGTACCTGGCCGACAGTCAGATGATCCCATTTAACACAGACGGAATAGTGCGGCTGAGAGCTGCCTGGCTCATTCCCGACCGGTCGGCCAGTTCCCTCTGGAATGAGCCTGTTGCTAGGAACCCAAGCGTGGTCAGGACTTGGATAGGAACGGGTAAGGCGTGACTCCTCACCGTCTCCCTCTCCAACCCCGGGCCCAACTCAGCACAGAGCTCCAAAAGAATGGCTCTTGGAAGTCTGAATCGGCTGATAAGCCAGTCATCATCGTGAGCCAGGAAATCGGTGTAATCACGGAACACCCGTTCCCTCCTAATCCGACCATTTGCAGCGTCTTCCAATAAGGCCAACCACGCCATTGTCATCCTATCGGTTATCGCCACATGTTGCGCATGCTTTTATATCCTCATTTAATTTGATGCATGCTAGTGATTGGTCCCCACACACCGTGGTTGTGTCTGATTTGTACGCACTTGGAAATCGTTTCATATATTGATCTTGGTAATTATGTGATAAGGCTACCCCACGCAACATCAACTAATAATAATATTTCAGTCTGACACCTCGCGGCAAATGCACGAGGAAGATCTATTAAGCTAGCTGCAATGCATGGTCCTGCATGTGCATTCTTTAATTTAATTAATTAACCAATAGTCAGTGGGAATAATATCGAAATGATATTGCTGGGGTTTCTCATTTCCCGTAATTACAATATGGAAGGGATGGTTGATGGATCTGTTGGCATTTACCCAACAGTCTCGCAGTATGTGTCTCGACAATGTCGTATGACTGACATACATTTCAATTCACGCATCCTGATGTTCCGATGCATTTTTGGATGCCTCTTATCGCCATGTCATGACTCTTGACCGAGTAGGCCTAAATGTAGTTGCGTTGCTCTGCCTCTAAGTGTCGCCAAGTACCAAGATGCACCAGAAATGTGCGTACGCTAGCCATGAGGTTTGCGTAGAGTACCGCACTTTTCCACGCCAAGTCAATCTTTGTACATACGAATGTTTGCGCAGAAAGTGACGTACGTAGCTTTTTTGTGTGTACGCAAGCTTTGTACATGAGGCCCCAGTTGCTTTCGTTTTGAAAGAGAAATGTTTTCCCATTCTTGCCTGATCTACAATTTAAAGGTTCTGACTGCAAAGTTGAATTCTGGGCAAAAAGTCCTATTTCTATTGCTGTTGGAGTTTCGAGATGTTTTGCTGCTGCACACACTGTGTATCCTATGTGTAAATGTTTTGCTGAGATAAAATGCATTCCACGTTTTACAATTCCAGAGATTGCCGAAGCAAGTTAACAACAATATCACATGACCACCACAGGGCGTATTTGACCTACTTTTAACCATAATAAATCGGCATGGGCAAACATGGCGGACTCCACTCTCCCACCTAGAAGCCAGCGGAAAAGGAAGGGAAAGCCTGCCTGGTGAATGCTGCTGCAAGATAGAGCAAGGTTAGATGATGTGTCATTTTTCTGGACAGATAACTAAATCATTCTAGCTCGCGCTCCCTTATCTTGGCCTTAGAATGTATGGGCTCGACTCCATGGTAGCAAGTATGGAGTTATACACCTAATGTTTTGATCTTAGAGAAAAAGAAACGATAACACAAAAGCAGTAACAGAAAAGATATATTCGTCTTTTGTTTCATGGATCTATTCATGAATATCAACCACAAATTACATACTTGCGACTCAAAACTCTCCGAGGTCGGTGCAGAGTCACGATGTTTTCCACATGTCACCATCTTAGTGTGACGCAGTTCCATATTTATGCTAATTAGTTAAAGCTCCTTGTGGTTGGCTATTTCCGTAGGGCCATACAGTTTACCTCAAGAGGTAGGAAAATGGTCCCAAAACGGAGGACAGCGACCCTCAGTACATCAAAATGATCACATCCCGTCTGCATAATATTGTTCTTGCGAGACATAGGAAAATGCCATGTACAAGTTTGAAAATTTCAGATGACTTTGCAGTCAGCACCTTTAAACTATTCAACAGTTCAGGGTTTCCTATGTTGCGTTTTGTGCTTCATAATCAGCCAAATGTTTTAAATGGGAGACAGGTGTGGACTGCAGGCAGGCCAGTTTAGCACCTGGACTCTTTTACTACAGAGCCATGCAGTTGTAATACATGGAGAATGTGCCTTGGCATTGTCTTCCTGAAATAAGCAAGACCTTCCCTGAAAAAGATGTCTTCTAGATGGCAGCATGTTGCTCTACAACCTGTATATATATCATTCAGCATTAATGGTCCCTTCCCAGATGTGCAAGCAACCCATGTCATGTGCACTAATGCACTCTCATACTATCACAAATGCTGGCTTTTGAACTGTGCACTGAGAACAAGCTGGATGGTCCCTTTCCTCTTTAGCCTGGAGGATGCAGTGTCCATGATTTCTAAAAAGAATTTCAACTTTTGATACACCAGACCACAGAGCAGTTTTCCACTTCGCCTCAGTCCATCATAAAAGAGAAGGTCCAGAGAAGGTGGCGGTGTTTCTAGATATTGTTTATATCTGGTTTTAACTTGCATTTATGGCTGCAGTAATGAACTGTTTTCATAGACAATGGTTTTGTGAAGTGTCCCTGAGCCCATACAGTGATTTCCACCACAGACACGTGTCTGCTTTTAATGCAGTGTCTCCTGAGGGCCTGAAGATCACAGGCATCCAATGTCAGTTTTCAGCCTTGTCTCTTGCATACAGAGATTTCTCCAGATTCTCTGAATCTTTTAATGATATTATGTACCATAGATGATGTGATCCCCGAATTCTTTGCAGTTTTAGATTGAGGAATGTTATTCTTAAATTGTTGCACTATTTGCCCACGCAGTCTTTCACAGAGCGGTGAACCCCTCCCCATCTTTACTTCTGAGAGACTCCACCTCTCTGGGATGCTCTTTTTATACCCAATCATGTTACTGACCTGTTGCCAATTAACATAAGTAGGGTTTTTTTTCATTACACAACTTTTCCTTTGTTGCCCCGTCCCAACTTTTTTGAAACATATTGCTGGTATAAATTCAAAATGAGCATATATTTTTCAAAAAACAATAAGATTTCTCAATTTCATCATTTGATATCTTGTATTTGTACTATTTTCAATGAAATATAGGGTTTCCATTATTTTCAAATCATCACTTTCTTTCTTTCTTTCTTTCTTTCTTTCTTTCTTTCTTTCTTTCTTTCTTTCTTTCTTTCTTTCTTTCTTTCTTTCTTTCTTTCTACGTTTTATAGTGTCCCAACTTTTTTAAATTGGGGTTGTATTTTAAAAGGAATTGTTTTTCTATATGGCAGTCTATAAAACAAATTGACTTAAATTGCTATATTAAAACTGTAATAGCAACTACACTGCAATTCACTATAAGGAACTTACTATGAAAGACAAGGAACTTTTACTATGAACTTTCTCATATAGTGAACTAAGTTCATGTCCCCCACCTTTAGTGGGGAAGTCTTCTCACCACTTCAGTGAGTTGGAGTCTTCAAAAAAGAATAAATAAATTTAGTGTGTCACGTCCATGCGTGTTGGCACTCGGAGCGCACAATGCCATTAGGACTAATTACTATGCACCTGTTCCAGATTAGAGTGTAATCACAGCGCGCGTTTATACGGAATCTCTAAACACACAGATTTGGCGAAGTATACACACTGTATTGAGTGTCTCACATTACCAATCCTTGTATCTGTGTATTGACTTTCTGGTTTTGACTTTGTTTTGTGTATTTGGACTCATTTTGTTAGTGCCTCACATGACCATTGCCTGTTTCACGACCCTGCATTGTCTTACATGTTTGAACTGTTTGCCTGCCTGTTTGGAAATAAACACTTCCTGCAATTACATCAATCATTCGCCTGCTTACATGACACATTGAGCCATGCGTTCCACTTCCCACCAGAGATGAACAATAAGTAGTCAAGTCCACAGTCAAGTTAACAATATGTGTTAACACCATCAAACAAAGGCTTAACCAGCCTCGCTTAGGTGTCAGTCCCTAACAATTATTGACAACGGTGATTACAGAATCAATAAAAGGATGAAATGAGTGCTGATCCTGCTAAACTTAACATCTAGTTAAAGCATACTGGCGGTGTTTTTATACCCCCTGCCCAGCTCTGCGGCATAACCTAAATAACATCATCTGTGATTTGCAACACATGAATGAACTAAATGGTGAAGATTTATAAAAAACACAGTGAGTCAGTGGATAGACACTGATAACAATACACCGGTAACCTCCGTCATTTCCATAACAGACGAAGAAATCATCGCCTCCATTCGTGATCCTTTAACTCAGTCAGTGAACTGCAATAGTGACTCAGAAGGAGAAATTCATGATTCGGAGAATGTGCTGTAAATTTTACATATAACGTGAGTGTTTGGTGTGACAAGTGGATCCATTTCAGTATTATGAACTTTTCGGTATAACCAACTATTTGGATGTCTCCCAAGGAGTTCATTATAGCAGGGTTGCAGTGTAATTTACTGTACAACTGAGAACACTTGCTGTCTTGTATGACTGGAGTCCAGCACAGTGTGCTGATTTCCTCGCCTTAACACAACAAATGACATTGATTGCTTAATTACATCGATTAGCTGCTAAACCTCCTGGTGAACTATTGAGTTTGGTGTGTTAGAGCAGGAAAAATCATTCGTGTTGGATTGTTGCCGAGCAAGACACACAGCTGGACATCTGTTTAGAGAATGTTGTGTGTCTGATATGGATATCCTTCTGTATTTTGTTATATTGAAGATATGAAAGCCAAAGAGATCAGCTTGCCCAGCAGTCCTTTAACATGGAACAGGCCAACTACACCATTCAGTCATTAAAGGACACCAAAACAACAGTAAGTCTCCCCTTCTCTCCTCTCCAGTCCCCAAGATATTATTATAGCCAGTATGATCGATTGTCTTGAATTCATCGGTTTACCATGGATGTGTAGCTAATCTAATCTAAATATGATAAACGTGTAGTGATGCAAAAACAGCATGTGTGATGAGATTTTTTAAATTGTTTTTTTGTAGGTTGAAGCTATGAAGATTGGAGCAAAAGAAATGAAAAAAGCCTATAAGCAAGTGAAGATGGATCAGATTGAAGTATAACACAGTCTATACTATTCATAATAATTTTAAAAAATGATAGCTTTTACATAATTTTGCATGTATTTATCATATAGAAAATTGTGTGGATGATATAAGTTCGCCAAAAGTTATAGTGTAATTATGACTCCGTGTCTGTGTGTGTGTGCATTCCATGTTACTGTAAAATGAATTAAGCTCATCATTATATTCATGCTTGGCTATTAGGACTTACAGGACCAGCTTGAGGACATAATGGAAGAAGCCAGTGAAGTGCAGGAGGCTCTGAGTCGCAGCTATGGTACACCAGACATCGATGAGGATGAACTAGAAGCCGGTAAGTGGTGTATATTTATATCTGCCGTATACACTCACCAGCCACTTTATTAGGTACACCCATACACCCGCTGTTTTATGCAGTTCTCTAATCAGCCAATGCAGCACACAGTGCATAAAATCATGCAGATACAAATCAAGAGCTTCAGTTAATGTTCACTTCAGACATCAGATTGGGAAAAATTGTGATCTCTGTGACTTTCACTGTGGTATGGGTGTTGGTGCTAACCAGATGGACTGGTTTGAGTCTTTCAGAAACTGCTGATCTCCTGGGGGTTTCACACACAACAGTCTCTAGAGTTTATGGTGCGAAAAAAAAACACTGAGTGTGCGACAGTTGTGTGGGTGGAAACATGTTGTTGATAAGAGAGGTCAAAGGAAAATGGCCAGATTGGTTCGAGCTGCCAGGAAGGATATCGTAGCAACTCTTTACAACCGTGGTGAACAGAAAAACATCTCAGCATGCAACAGCAGAAAACAGGATCAGGACACTTCGTCCAATGACCATTTCATCCAATGCCACTTCATCCAATAGTCAAGACATTTCGTCCAAAGCCTTTTTCATACACACTATCAATTATTTTATATGTGGTGACAATATGTGCGACAAAATTGAGATATAAACAAGCCATAATTCATTTAAGGGAGTGTATTAAACAGGTTTATGACTGCGTCTTCCCGTAATAAATGGAAATAAACAAATTTGTAAAGCAAATGAATGCTGTAGTACGAGCGCTTCAACACAAAAGAGTGGTGTAAGGGGCGTAAACAAGTAGACCCTTACCATTACAGGCTGCTCTCCAAGCTTTGAGTCCAGTGAAGCTGTTTAATTCATCATATAGGCAGTCTTAATAAGCCCAACACAGCCTTAATCAGTAAAATGTTTCAATAAATATTTTATTTAAATAGTATTTTATTCATCTAAGGGAGTGCATTAAGCAGGCTTATGACTGTGTCTCCCCGTAATAAACGGAAACATATGCCTAATGATAGTGAGGTGACAATAGGTGCAACAAATTGCTGTATATTTTTAAATCAGTCCTAAAGAAGAATTCTCAATAGAATTTGACCGAAGCAGAAAACATTTTTGTAAGGCAAATGAGCGACCCTTACCATTACAGGCTGCTCTCCGAGCTTTGAGACCGGTGAAGCCATTTAATTTATCATGTAGCCAGTCTTAATAAGGCATGTGCGCAGTCCGGAGCGTGCCTGAGAGTCCTGCGCAAGAAAGGAGTTTTTGTTGAATATTTCTTGGATTTTACACGAATACTAGGTAGGAACCCATCGTTTTGAACACACTCGCAGAGAAAGGCGAGTCTGGGGCGATCTTTACTCACCATTAGATTTCACAACTTGCTTTTGGCACATGGCGGGTGGTTAAACTACACGCTGCAAAAATCTTTTTTTGCTTCGGTCAAATTCCATTGAGAATTCCTCCTTTTTTCAAACAAACAAATACCTGAAATATAAAATAATTGATAGTGCGTATGAAAAAAGGCTTGGGACAAAATGCCTTAACTGTTGGACGAAATGGCATTTGACGAAATGGTCGTTGGATGAAGTGTCCTGTATCCCAGAAAACCACATTGGGTTCCACTCCTACCAGCCCAGAACAGGAATCTTAGATAGAATCAAGAACAAGTTCCTATTAAAGTGGCCGGTGAGTGTGTGTGTATATATCACATCACATCACATTATCTCTAGCCGCTTTATCCTTCTACAGGGTCGCAGGCAAGCTGGAGCCTATCCCAGCTGACTACGGGCGAAAGGCGGGGTACACCCTGGACAAGTCGCCAGGTCATCACAGGGCTGACACATAGACACAGACAACCATTCACACTCACATTCACACCTACGCTCAATTTAGAGTCACCAGTTAACCTAACCTGCATGTCTTTGGACTGTGGGGGAAACCGGAGCACCCGGAGGAAACCCACGCGGACACGGGGAGAACATGCAAACTCCGCACAGAAAGGCCCTCGCCGGCCCCGGGGCTCGAACCCAGGACCTTCTTGCTGTGAGGCGACAGCGCTAACCACTACACCACCGTGCCGCCCCGTGTATATATATATATATATATATATATATATATTGTATGTGATAATCCTGAGCGCGGTTCACTGTGTTTGGTTTTTGCTTCAGAGCTGGATGCCCTCGGAGATGAGTTACTGCTGGATGATGACAGCTCCTATCTGGATGAAGCCTCGTCTGCACCCTCTATTCCAGAGGGCATGCCCAGTGACAGCAAAACAAATAAGGTCATCAATCAAGTCTGCATTTATTTCTTCACTCAACTGGTATCCATTCAGTTTACAACCTTTGACTGTCGTACCACTATAGTTACAAAATGCTTGTGAAGAGTTCTTGTGTAACTATCTGTTTTGAAATATTCCTAATGAGATACTGTATGATCAAAAACAACTTTAAAGGCAAACTGAAAGCAAATTTTTTATTATCAAAATTCTATTTATCTCATTTTATTAAATATCGGAATGCATTTCTGACAGCTATTTTGTCGCTGCTATAGCAAGTTCTGAGTGTTTGAAATATGCTCTGTAATATATCAGTCCATATGTCAAAGCAATGGCCGTAAACGCGATTCGCTGAGCCCTGTGCGAGACATTGTAGGACGGAAGTAAAACGTACTGTACAGCGGAAATCAAAGTCACCAACATCTGCCAACGTTGTCAAAAGATGCGCGTGCCCTTTTTCGAATGCTGATGTAATCAAGCCGGAAGTTTTGTTTGTTTTGATAGCAATCAGGAAAGTTTGAAAAAAGTAGGCAGTGATCATCATTTGAACTCGTTTTTGTGCAATACTTCGTTTGGAAAACAGTTTTCAAAATGGCGGCACTGACACCTGGCTGACACTTCACGTTTTGAAGTCTCGCACAAGTCTGGTGAAGATCGCGCGGATAAGCGACGCCTGCCGTGGACCAAACGAACTAAATTCAACATGGCTAAAAACCGAATAGGCCAATAAGTATAATATTTAATTGCAATTAGTTGTCAATACGAGTCACGATATAAAGCTACTAAAACCGAAAACGTAATTGAATAACATGTTAATTAAGAAATAAAGCAAGTTTAAAAATGACTTCAGTTCTCCTTTAATACCCTGTATACTGTACATATTCAAGTCATCTGCTTAATTAATAGGTTTGTTTGTTTCTCAGGATGGTGTTCTGGTTGATGAGTTTGGATTGCCGCAGATTCCAGCCACATAGACGGGGACGAACACTGCAGGATCTGTTTCTTGACTGAAGATCATTTCAGTATTTTTGTACATTTGTGGCATTCAGGGGTTCCTTTGACAAGAAACGCTTACTCAGAGCCATGGCGTGAGAGATTCGCGTCAACTCCGTTCTCTCCTGTGGACCATTGTTTTTAAACCAACCTGCAGACCGTGGAGCCTCTTAATAGTAACCAGAAGTTAGCAGCAGATACTCGCAGTGTATATTATCAGCACATCTGAATGAAATTAGCATTGAAACATGTTAGTGGATTATTCCCCACTATTTAGTACAACCCCGATTCCAAAAAAGTTGGGACAAAGTACAAATTGTAAATAAAAACAGAATGCAATAATTTACAAATCTCAAAAACTGATATTGTATTCACAATAGAACATAGACAACATATCAAATGCCGAAAGTGAGACATTTTGAAATTTCATGCCAAATATTGGCTCATTGGAAATTTCATGACAGCAACACATCTCAAAGTTGGGACAGGGGCAATAAGAGGCTGGAAAAGTTAAAGGTACAAAAAAGGAACAGCTGGAGGACCAAATTGCAACTCATTAGGTCAATTGGCAATAGGTCATTAACATGACTGGGTATAAAAAGAGCATCTTGGAGTGGCAGCGGCTCTCAGAAGTAAAGATGGGAAGAGGATCACTAATCCCCCTAATTCTGCGCCGACAAATAGTGGAGCAATATCAGAAAGGAGTTCGACAGTGTAAAATTGCAAAGAGTTTGAACATATCATCATCTACAGTGCATAATATCATCAAAAGATTCAGAGAATCTGGAAGAATCTCTGTACGTAAGGGTCAAGGCCGGAAAACCATACTGGGTGCCCGTGATCTTCGGGCCCTTAGACAGCACTGCATCACATACAGGCATGCTTCTGTATTGGAAATCACAAAATGGGCTCAGGAATATTTCCAGAGAACATTATCTGTGAACACAATTCACTCTATAGTTCAAAGAAGAAGCTGTATCTAAACATGATCCAGAAGCGCAGACATCTTCTCTGGGCCAAGGCTCATTTAAAATGGACTGTGGCAAAGTGGAAAACTGTTCTGTGGTCAGACGAATCAAAATTTGAAGTTCTTTATGGAAATCAGGGACGCCGTGTCATTCGGACTAAAGAGGAGAAGGACAACCCAAGTTGTTATCAGCACTCAGTTCAGAAGCCTGCATCTCTGATGGTATGGGGTTGCATTAGTGAGTGTGGCATGGGCAGCTTACACATCTGGAAAGACACCATCAATGCTGAAAGGTAGATCCAGGTTCTAGAGCAACATATGCTCCCATCCAGACGACGTCTCTTTCAGGGAAGACCTTGCATTTTCCAACATGACAATGCCAAACCACATACTGCATCAATTACAGCATCATGGCTGCGTAGAAGAAGGGTCCGGGTACTGAACTGGCCAGCCTGCAGTCCAGATCTTTCACCCATAGAAAACATTTGGCGCATCATAAAACGGAAGATACGACAAAAAAGACCTAAGACAGTTGAGCAACTAGAATCCTACATTAGACAAGAATGGGTTAACATTCCTATCCCTAAACTTGAGCAACTTGTCTCCTCAGTCCCCAGACGTTTACAGACTGTTGTAAAGAGAAAAGGGGATGTCTCACAGTGGTAAACATGGCCTTGTCCCAACTTTTTTGAGATGTGTTGTTGTCATGAAATTTAAAATCACCTAATTTTTCTCTTTAAATGATACATTTTCTCAGTTTAAACATTTGATATGTCATCTATGTTCTATTCTGAATAAAATATGGAATTTTGAAACTTCCACATCATTGCATTCCGTTTTTATTTACAATTTGTACTTTGTCCCAACTTTTTTGGAATCGGGGTTGTAGATTTAAGGAGCGGTAACAGATAACAAATTAGGCTAATAAATATTTTGGCTTTTTCCAGTTGCATAAGATTGAATTTAATCTAATTAACCCCGCCGACAGTAGTCGGAGGGGTTATTATTTTCACCTGCGTCAGTCTGTGTGTGTGTGTATCTGTCTGTCTGTCTGTGTGTCTGCAAGATATCTCAAGAACCAATGGATCGATTTGGACCAAATTTTGTACATGTGTTGCCAATCACCCAGGAAGGAAACCATTAAATTTTGGAGGTCAAAGGTCAAGGTCATGGCAGAACTTCGAAATTTTCGCCCAATGTATTTTAATAGGGAAAAGGCGGGGTTTGCACTCGTTAGAGTGTCCCTGTCTAGTTCGATATTAGATTACATTACTAGATTTATTGTCCTGTTTTCAGTTTATAATAATAAACATTTCTTTATTCACTTGTACCTGTTCCTTGGTTGATTTTCAGTTGTTGTTATTATTATTATTATTATTTGGGTATTTAAAATGATGTAATTTAAATGAAAACACTAATTAAAATAATATTACCACTTTTAATTGGCAGCATATATATATATATATATATATATATATATATATATATATATATATATATATTTATTTATTTGTTTATTTATAAAATAATGTTCTTCATCAGTTTAAGACCTGAGCTCAAAAATTTCCCTGCTCATTATTAGTTGCGATCAAAAGTTGATCTAAAAATATCTCTAGTCTTTCAATCATGTCGATCACGTGTTTAAAATGAGAGAATTTAAAAGCTTTTATCTTTTTTTAAAAACCAGTTTTTTTTATGAGCAGCACGGTGGTGTAGTGGTTAGCGCTGTCGCCTCACAGCAAGAAGGTTTTGGGTTCAAACCCAGTGGCTAACAGGGGCCTTTCTGTGTGGAGTTTGCATGTTCTCCTCGTGTCCGCGTGGGTTTCCTCCGGGTGCTCTGGTTTCCCCCACAGTCCAAAGACATGCAGGTTAGGTTAACTGGTGACTCTAAATTGACCGTAGGTGTGAATGTGAGTGTGAATGGTTGTCTGTGTCTATGTGTCAGCCCTGTGATGACCTGGCGACTTGTCCAGGGTGTACCCCGCCTCTCGCCCATAGTCAACTGGGATAGGCTCCAGTTTACCCGCAACCCTGCACAAGATAAGCAGTTATGGATAATGGATGGATGGAATTTCTTTTACTCCTAAAGGGTTTGGAGTATGTGGTATCTTGAGTTGTCTGAAACATCCTACAGTATGTAGGATGAGCAGCTTGACAGACTGTAGCTTTACATTGTCAGAATTATTCATTAGTGCTAATAAATATACATGTAGCAATAATAATAATAATAATAATAATGTAGTATAACCAATGTAATGGTACCTAATGTTCATGTTACTGATGTAAATTCTAACAGACACTTCAGAGCAATAGTTCAGGTAACATTAACTTAAAATATGTCAACAAAGCTATCACTAGCTATTCACACTAATTCTCAAATAGTACCAAATTTTACTTTAAAAAACATTGTTGTAACTACATGCACATGCCAGTGTGCGATATAAATATTCTAAATCAATGCATTTATTGACTACGAACTACCAAAAATTGCAATTCTGTCCCTCTGTATTTACGTATTCAAATTGCTCGCCAAGAACTTCCTGGAACTATCTGAAGTCTACATGAATCACATGACGATAAAGTGTTTTGGACTGCCGTTAACTCGACTCTTTCTCTCCATGGCTCTGTGCTTACCTAATGAGTTAATTCAGCTTTTGCTAATCGAGCATGCGGCCTTGTAATTCTCTTTTTCCATTCATCTTTTGTTTAACAGTCTGTCTTTTTTTCTGCACATTGACAAATCTGGTAAGTAATCATCAGCATCATCAGCATCCATATATATTAGTGATATCAGATCATGAATGAATAAAAAGCACAAAAATGCACAAAAGAACATACTTCTTGGGTTGTCGCTTCCACTTTTCTCTTCAGCTGTCACAAAATTAGATCTTGATTTCTTTATGGATTGAGAGAAATATCCCTGCACTCAAATATTTAAGCTATTCCACAAAATTGAGTCATACATGAGCTGATAGTCGATGAGGCGCATAGTACCGAGTTGCTATAAGCCATGTACTGCGAGATTGAGTGGAATAACTGTTTTATTCTATCCACATTCCCTGGATTTTTAGAAACAGAGTGTTTTTATTTTTATTTTTTGCAAATTCGATAAATAAAAACTATATACACAATGTCCAACAAAATCATTTCCACTTAGAATGTAAACAAACTGGCGAAATGACAGTAGCAATTTGTGAAAAATATGATAATAATTATTGAAAAACAAAAAAGGTATGTTCTTACCGTCAAATACTTTTATTCCATATTTTGTTGCTTTTTTTTGTATTTTTGGGGTTTTGTTTTCAAGTAGAGTTTTTATTTCATCCATGGTTGGTTCAGCAACACACTCCGCCATTTTGTTTTTCTCTACTCAAGGTATATGAGCTGATAGCCTAGTAGTAGAGTAGCCAATCAGAGCACATGATTGCTCATATCCAGTGAATGTGGATAGAATAAATATTATTACAGTGCCTTGAAAAAGTATTCATACCCCTTGAACTTTTTCACATTTTTCCACCTTACAACCACAAACTTAAAAGTTTTTTATTGAGATTTTATGTGATAGACCAACACAGAGTAGCACATAATTGTGAAGTGAAATGAAAATGATAAATGGTCTTCAAAATTTTAAACAAATAAAAATCTGAAAAATGTGATGTGCATTAGTATTCAGCCCCCCTGCGTCAATACTTTGTCGAGCCACCTTTTGCTGCAATTACAGCTGCAAGTCTTTTGTGGTATGTCTCTACCAGCTTTGCACACCTAGACACTGAATTTTTTGCCCATTCTTCTTTGCAAAATAGCTCAAGCTCAGCCAGATCGGATGGGTCTGTGAACAGCAATTTTCAAGTCTTGCCACAGATGCTCAATGGGATTTAGGTCTGGCCTTTAACTGGGCCATTCTAACACATGAATATTCTTTGATCTAAACCATTCCATTGTAGCTCTGGCTGTATGTTTAGGGTCATTGTCTTGCTGGAAGGTGAATCTCCTTCCCAGTCTCAAGTCTTTTGCAGCCTCCAACAGGTTTTCTTCCAGGATTGCCATGTATTTAGCTCCATCCCTCTTCCCATCAACTCTGACCAGCTTCCCTGTCCCTGCTGAAGAAAAGCATCCCCATAGCATGATGCTGCCACCACCATGTTTCACAGTGGGGATGGTGTGTGCAGGGTGATGAGCAGTGTTAGTTTTCCGCCACACATAGCGCTTTGCATTTAGGCCAAAAAGTTCAACTTTGGTCTCATCTGACCAAAGCACCTTCTTCCACATGTTTGCTGTGTCCCCTACATGGCTTCTTATGCCCATCTTTCAACAATGGCTTTCTTCTTGCCACTCTTCCAAAAAGGCCAGATTTGTGGAGTGTACGACTTATAGTTGTCCTGTGCATAGATTCTCCCACCTGAGCTGTGGATTTCTGCAGCTCCTCCAGAGTGATCATGGGCCTCTTGACTGCTTCTCTGACCAGTGCTCTCCTTGCTCGCTCTGTCAGTTTAGGTGGACGGCCATGTCTTGGTAGGTTTGCAGTTGTGCCATACTTTTTCCATTTTTGAATGATGGATTGAACAGTGCTTCCTGAGATGTTCAGAGCTTGGGATATTTTTTTATAACCTAACCCTGCTTTAAACTTCTCCAGAACTTTATCCCTGACCTGTCTGGTGAGTTCTTTGGTCTTCATGATGCTGTTTGTTCTTCAGTGTTCTCCAACAAACCACTGAGGCCGTCACAGAACAAGTGTATTTATGCTGAGAGTAAATTACACACAGTAGGACTCTATTAACTAATTAGATGATGTCTGAAGGCAATTGATTGCACTGGATTGTATTTAGAGGTATCAGAGTACAGGGGGCTGAATACTAATGCACACCACATTTTTCAGATTTTTATTTGTTTAAAATTTTGAAGACCATTTATCATTTTTGTTTCACTTCACAATTATGTGCTACTCTCTGTTGGTCTATCACATAAAATCTCAATAAAAAAAACTTTTAAGTTCGTGGTTGTAAGGTGGAAAAATGTGAAAAAGTTCAAGGGGTATGAATACTTTTTCAAGGCACTGTATACTGTACAGTATATACACTCACTGGCCAGTTTAATAGGAACTTATTCTTGTTTCTAAGATTCCTGTTCTTGGCTGGCACGAGTGGAACCCAATGTGGTCTTCTGCTGTTGCATGCTGAGATGCTTTTCTGCTCACCATGGTTATAAAGAGTGATTATATGAGTTGCTATATCCTTCCTGGCAGCTCAAACCAATCTGGCCATTTCCCTCTGACCTCTCTTATCAGCAAGTGAGTGTATTATGTATTGTTTTGAAGGGTGGCATAGTGATGCACCGGGTAGTGTTGCCGGTTCCTGATTTGATCCTGAGTTGAATGTTCTCCACATGTCTGCATGATTTTCATCCAGGTTTCCCCAGTTTCTTTACGCATCCTGAAAACATGCTGGTAGGTGGACTGGTTACACTTACTTGCCCCTCGGTGTGAATCTGTGTGCATGGTGCCCTGTGGTGGACTGTCATCTTATCCAGGGTGTATTCCTCATGCCCAGTGTTGCTGTAATAGGCTCTGGATACACTGTTACCCTGACCAGGATAAAGCAGTTATTGCTGAAGTGAATAAATGAAAACGAAAATGAATATGGGCGGCATAGAGGTTCAGACAATAGCAATGCCGTACTCACAGCTCCAAGGTCTATGATTCAATATCAGAATCGGGTTTATTGCCAAGTATGTTCTCACATACTGTACAAGGAATTTGCTTTGGTGATTTGCTTGAACAGTTAAGATAGAAGTTTTTTTAAAGGCAAAAGTAGTTATATAAATATAAATATTCTATAAATAGAATAAAAAAAATAAGAATCTAAAATATACACAGTTGAAAAGTGGACATATTTAAGAGGTATGTATATAAATGGGTTGTTTTGAAGTCCAAGCTGTACAGTGTGTCCCGGAATGTGCAAAAACAGGTCACAGGATGAAGATGAAGAAATGTCATGACATGAATGTTGCTGTAATAGGCTCTGGTTCATTCCTGAGCTCTGTTACTGTCTCAGTGCAGTTTCACATGTTCTCACTCGGGTTTCCTTGGGGTTCTCTGGTTTCCTCTGACCTTTCATAAACATGCCAGAAATGGACACTCTAAATTGCCGCTAAGTGTGTGTGTGTGCGTGCGTACGTATGTGTGTGTGTTGGTGCTCACTCATTTCTCAAAAAATGGAATAGATTTGAAAAGGACATGCTAGCAAAGCATACATACAGTGGTGCTTGAAAGTTTGTGAACCCTTTAGAATTTTCTCTACTTCTGCATAAATATGACCTAAAACATCATCAGATTTTCACACAAGTCCTGAAAGTAAATAAAAAGAACCCAGTTAAACAAATGAGACAAAAATATTATACTTGGTCATTTATTTATTGAGGAAAATGATCCAATATTACATATCTGTGAGTGGCAAAAGTATGTGAACCTTTGCTTTCAGTATCTGGTGTGACCCCCTTGTGCAGCAATAACTGCAACTAAACGTTTGCGGTAACTGTTGATCAATCCTGCACACCGGCTTGGAGGAATTTTAGCCCGTTCCTCCGTACAGAACAGCTTCAACTCTGGGATGTTGGTGGGTTTCCTCACATGAACTGCTCGCTTCAGGTCCTTCCACAACATTTCCATTGGATTAAGGTCAGGACTTTGCCTTGGCCATTCCAAAATATTAACTTTATTCTTCTTTAATCATTCTTTGATAGAACAACTTGTGTGCTTAGGGTCGTTGTCTTGCTGCATGACCCACCTTTTCTTGAGGTTCAGTTCATGGACAGATGTCCTGACATTTTCCTTTAGAATTCGCTGGTATAATTCAGAATTCATTGTTCCATCAGTGATGGCAAGCCATCCTGGCCCACATGCAGCAAAACAGGCCCAAACCATGATACCACCACCACCACCATGTTTCACAGATGGGATAAGGTTCTTATGCTGGAATGCAGTGTTTTCCTTTCTCCAAACATAACGCTTCTCATTTAAACCAAAAAGTTCTATTTTGGTCTCATCCGTCCACAAAACATTTTTCCAGTAGCCTTCTGGGTTGTCCACGTGATCTTTAGCAAACTGCAGACGAGCAGCAATGTTCTCCTGATGGTGGACTCATGAACATTAGCCAATGTGAGAGAGGCCTTCAGTTGCTTAGAAGTTACCCTGGGGTCCTTTGTGACCTCGCTGACCATTACACACCTTGCTCTTGGAGTGATCCTTGTTGGTCGACCACTCCTGGGGAGGGTAACAATGGTCTTGAATTCACTCCATTTGTACACAATCTGTCTGACTGTGGATTGGTGGAGTCCAAACTCTTTAGAGATGGTTTTGTAACCTTTTCCAGCCTGATGAGCATCAACAACGCTTTTTCTGAGCTCCTCATAAATCTCCTTTGTTGGTGCCATGATACACTTCCACAAACGTGTGTTGTGAAGATCAGACTTTGATAGATCATTTGAACCACTCACAACTGATTGTCATCCCATTGATTGAAAACACCTGACTCTAATTTCACCTTCAAATTAACTGCTAATCCTAGAGGTTCACATACTTTTGCCACTCACAGATATGTAATATTGGATCATTTTCCTCAATAAATAAATGACCAAGTATAATATTTTTTGTCTCATTTGTTTAACTGGGTTCTCTTTATCTACTTTTAGGACTTGTGTGAAAATCTGATGATGTTTTAGGTCATATTTATGCAGAAATATAGACAATTCTAAAGGGTTCACAAACTTTCAAGCACCACTGTCGATTTCATTGAAGGAGTTTTCATATCAGAATTGTCCGCTGGGTGGCAGTGTGGGACAAAAAAATGACAAGCAGTGCTTGCTGGCGACGTCACATCCGGCGTCCTTGCCGGTTAGCTGCTGTTGGTGTATGGAGATGGCGGACAGTGCAGTTACAGTGACAGTTGCTCATGGTAAACACTTTATTATGTCTTTATATGGTTCACTTAAAGGCAGTAACTTTTTTTTCATCTCTCAACTGACTTAGTCGTTAACCAAAAAACGGAAGTTAGCTAATTAGCACGTAATCTCCTTCTTAACTAGCGACGAGTTTATGTTTTGTGGTTATATTTCTGCTCTCTGAGTGTTTTCATCATAGATTCTGTGTGTATTTAGTTTTGAGATGAAGATACACTATTACCACAACATACATGTTTGTTTCTCAGCAAGCTCCAAACACAACATCACACTCACAGGACAGGATGGAAATGAACCTACACTTAAAGACCTGTCAGAAACTCTGGCACAAGCCACTGGGGTACCACAAGCTTCTCAGAAAATAATATTTAAAGGTAATAACAGAAATAACTCTAAAATAATTGTCAGTCAGCGTGTAAGTTTAACACAGACTTTTTTTAAGAGAAGGACTTCTTCAAGACTAAATGTGATTTCTTGCTTCATGCTTTCTTTTGCTGCAGGAAAATCTTTGAAGGAAATGGAGGAAAGTCTGTCCAGCCTTGGAATAAAGCAAGGATGTAAACTTATGATGATTGGGAAAAGGGTAATCTGAATCAGAATGCTCTTTATCGTCATTGCACGCTAACATGCAACGAAATTTGCTGTCTCTCTTAACACAAAGGAAAAACTACACCCTGTTCACTCACATTAAATGAAGCTACCAGCTGAATGAGTAATAACTATAAAAATAGAATATAAAATAATTTAATGTGATCTATGTAGTTATTGCACGTTAGTGTACACTATAGTGTACATGGGGTACAGTAAGAAAGAACTTTATTCATCACACACTTGTGAAATTCCTCTCTGCATTTAACCCATCTGAAGCAGTGAACACACACACAGAGCAGTGGGCAGCCATGCTAACAGCGCCCGGGGAGCAGTTGGGAGTTAGGTGCCTCGCTCAAAGCCACCTCAGCCCAAGGCCGTCCCATATTAACCTAACTGCATGTCTTTGGACTGTAGGGGAAACCAGAGCACCCGGAGGAAACCCACACGGACACGGGGAGAACATGCAAACTCCACACAGAAAGGTCCTCACCAGCCGCTGGGCTCGAACCCAGAACCTCCTTGCTGTGAGGCGACCGTGCTAACCACTTGCCCACAGGAGTCCATTTCTGTCTCCCAAGATGCAATCTACACTAATGTACCCCTTAGGGCTCATTATTGGACCTTTGTGTTTTAAAACCCTGTGTAGCTTTCGAGGGCCAAAAAGGTACATGTATGTTCATGAGCAGTATATAAAGGGTACAAATTTATACCTTAAATGATACTGCTCCAGTGACGAGCCATTGTACAATAACGTACTTTATTTTCTAAGAATGTACTATGATCAGAATCAGGAAAAGTTTTACAGTATTGCCAAGTAATTGTTGCAACTACAAGGAATTTGGCTTGGAGTTAAAGTGCTAAATAAAGACAGTCTTCTAAGATGTTAAGAAATAAGAACTAAATAAACAAGATAAAAATAAGAAAAATCAACAACTGTGCAGGTAAACAATAAGATAAAATAAACGTGCAAATCAGGTAAACAACTGGGGAGGGCAGAGTCGATGGGGTCACTGGTCTTGTTTATTGAGGTGGGGAGGGGCAGACTGGGTCAGGAGTCTGAAGTATGATTTGGGGGGGGGGAGACAGAGGAAGTGGGAGTCACTGGTCATGTTTTTGAGGCCAGCAGCGGTAGGAAAGAAACTGTTTCTGTGGCGTGAGGTTTTGGTCTTGATGGACCTCAGCCTCCTGCCAGAGGTGAGTGTCTCAAAGAATTTATCTCTGGGGTGGGAGAGATCAGCCACAATCTTTCCTGCCCACCTCAGTGTCCTAGAGGCGAACAGGTCCTCAAGTGAAGGCAGGCTGCAGCCAATCACCTCTGCCAAGCGAATGATACCCTGCATTCTACCCTTGTCCCTGGCAGTGGCGGCAGCATACCAGATGGTGATGGAGGAGGTGAGGATGGACTCAATGATGGCTGTGTAGAAGTGCACCATGATTGTCTTTGGCAGGTTGAACTTCTTTAACTGCCGCAGGAAGTACATCCTCTGCTGTGCTTTTGAGATGAGGGAGCTGATGTTCAGGTCCCACTTCAGGTCCTGGGTGATTATGGTGCCCAGGAATCAGAAGGACTCCACAGTGTCCACTGGTGAGCCACGCAGGGTGATGGCGAGAGGAGGGGCTGGGTTCTTCCTGAAGTCCACAATCATTTCCACTGTTTTTGCAGCATTTAGCTCCAGTTTGTTTTGGCTGCACCAGGTCAGCAGATGGCCGATCTCCCACCTGTAGGCGGACTCATCCTCACCAGAGATAAGTCCAATGAGGGTGGTGTCATCTGCGAACTTCAGGAGCTTGAGGGATTGGTGGGTGGAGGTGCAGCTGTTTGTATACAGGGAGAAGAGCAGAGGAGAAAGAACGCAACCTTGGGGGGGATCCGGTGCTGATTGTCTGAGTGTTGGAGACATGCTTTCCCAACCTCACTTTCTGCTTCCTGTCAGTCAGGAAGTCGGTGATCCACCTGCAGATTGGGTCAGGCACATTTAGCTGGGACAGCTTTTCCTGTAGCAGAGCTGGAATGATGGTATTGAATGCAGAGCTGAAGTCCACACACAGGATCCTGGCGTAGGTTCCTGGGGAATCCAGGTGTTGGAGGATAAAGTGGAGGGCCATGTTGACGGCAGGGCAGGAATTTCACGAGGGCCGTGGCCCTCATGCCCTCTCAATTTGGCCTTGTGCCCTTGGAAAAAAATATCTGCTGTAAGGCCACAGTGGCCTTGATGCCCTGCGGTTTTGCAGTTTTGTAGTCTGCCTCATGACTGCCAATAGGCTTTAACATCACCTGCGTCTACTGAGAAAAAAATACGTCTTTTGATGACATTCTGGATTCTTATTGGGCAACTCATCAGTGGTGGATCAGACTTGAGCCTGGCATGAACCGCTCTGACATGCTATAATGACACCGATCTATCACCAGCCAACCAGGAGACTTAATCAAACGCATCCCCCGCCCACTTGTGTCCGTGTCTGAGACGTTGAATTTTCACAGAAGGAGGGAAGAAGTTGACTGAGGTAAGACTGTGTGATAAATTAACAAACGAATAAGATAGGAATTTCAACATATAGGGCTTAAGTTTGTTACCGTTAAATAAGCATTGCTTGTACAGTAACGTTATGTCGTTACAACGTTTACCCACTTTTAACATGCTGAGTACCGACTGTAGCCGGTAACAAATGCTAATTAGCTTGCTGTCAAGTTTTTCCTTTGTCGAGCTTTAAGCGTAAGGTCATGGATGTTACTACTGCTTGTTCCTGCCGTAATATGATACGTGATATGTGCTGTTGTCTGTTCATAGCCACTTTTTTAATCTATGCAGTAAGCATTGTTTTGTTACTAGTATTGTATGTTTCTTTTTGCTGTTTAACCGACGTGTAACTGCTGCCATCTTGACGAGATCACCATCGCAAGAGATTTTATCTCATTGTTTTTGGCGTCATTACAATAGTAACATTTACTTTTATTCATTTTCATATACATGCTAGTATATGTTCCATTTACAGTCAAACATTTTGATGTACTCCAGGCTCAATTTTGATGAATCAAAAATCTGCGTTGTAGGACAGTCTGAAGATGCTCTTGCACATTCGGTGTCAATTGAACAAACATTATGGGAGGATATAGGTTTAATAAGTTTTACAATTTTTGAAGTGAGTGATGGATTGATAAGTTTAGATGTGTTCAATATTTTCTTATCTTCAGACATAATAGTGTAGGAGATGTTTCTTTACCTGCTTGATAGTTTCGACTGAGGCTACGTTTACATTAGACCGTATCTGTCTCGTTTTCTTCGCGGATGCACTGTCCGTTTACATTAAACCGCCTGGAAACGCCGGGAAACGGGAATCCGCCAGCGTCCACGTATTCAATCTAGATCGTATCTGGTCCGGTGCTGTGTAAACACTTGAGATACGTGAATACGCTGTGCTGAGCTCTAGCTGGCGTCCTCATTGGACAACGTCACTGTGACATCCACCTTCCTGATTCGCTGGCGTTGGTCATGTGACGCGACTGCTGAAAAACGGCGCGGACTTCCGCCTTGTATCACCTTTCATTAAAGAGTATAAAAGTATGAAAATACTGCAAATACTGATGCAAATACTGCCCATTGTGTAGTTATGATTGTCTTTAGGCTTGCCATCCTTCCACTTGCAAGTGTTAAGTGATATGCGCTGGGATCTCACACACAGCGGCTCAGTCCCGAATCACAGCTTGTTCACTTCACTCGCGCGCTCTGTGAGCTGCGCAGGGCCGGAGTGCGCACCCTCCAGAGGGCACTCGCTGTTCAGGGCGGAGTGATTTGGAGCGCAGGATGCCTGCGGAGCCGAGCGTATCCGTGTATTGGCGTTGCTGTGTGCACACTAATCGTTTTAAAAACGTTAATCTGATGATCCGCTGATACGGTCTAATGTAAACATGGGCTGAGACTCCAATCTTCCTCAGAAGAGTCATTAGTCCTTAAATTAAATTCATTATAGATGTGAACTTAAAATCATTGTTTTATTTTATGGCCTTGGTGCCCTGGCTTTTGGCCTTCGTGCCCTCAAAAAATTGACAGCACCAAAGGCCAAGTGGCCTTGCCCCTAAAATGACACAATTCCAGGCCTGGTTGACGGTGTTGTCCACAGACCTATTGGCTCTGTAGGCAAACTGCAGGGGGTCCAGAAAGGGTTCTGTAATGGCTTTGAGGTGGGAGAGAACAAGGCACTCAAAGGACTTCATCACCACAGAGGTAAGGGTGATGGGTCTGTAGTCAGAATCAGAATTACTTTATTAATCCCTAGAGGGAAATTCAAATTTGCTACCAAGCTCCTGAATCAGAGAAGAAGTAAACATGTCTAAAAATAGAAGATAAAATCATCTGAAAAAGTCATTTAGTCCTGTGGTTCTTGTTTTTTTTGGGATGGGTATGATGGTGGAGGACTTGGCATGTCTCCAGTGAGGTGTTGAAAATGTCTGTGAACACTGGAGACAACTGGTCGGCGCAGTTTCTTAGAGTGGATGGAGAGACAGAGTCAGGTCCAGCTGATTTATGGGGGTTCTGTCTCTTGAACAGTCGAACATCCCTCTTCTGAATGGTGAGAGGTGCAGTGGGGGAGGAGATGGAGGGGGCCTTTGATGTGGATAGAGATGAGGAGGAGCAGGCTCCTGAAGAGAGGGGGGAGGTGGGGGTATTGGGGTGGTGATTGTGGGGGGAGGTATCAGGACTGTCCCATTGTTTATCAAAACGGCAGTAGAAGGTGTTAAGGTCGTTTGCAAGGTGAAGGTTGTTGACAGTGAGGGGGTTTGGGTTTGCAATTTGCCTTAGGGCCTCTGCATGCTCTTGCGACAAGGCTTTTGCAGATAGCTTTTCGCAGACAGTTGTAATTTATCGTTGAGCGGGGAGTAATAGGCGTGCGCGATGTTATTCACCGCCACAACGCAAGGGGGCGCGAAGTCCCGAAATTGCTAGGAGTAGTTGGTGGGTGTGGTTAGTGGAGTGTTTATCCTCCGGTTACTTATAATGACTAGAACTGGAGTCGTATAGATGTACGTACTTCCTCACTTCCTCGATCAACCACTCTTCGTGCTGCTCCATCTTCGCTCGTGTTTTCAAAAATGGCGGTCGTGAAAACAAAACAAACCGGGAAAGTAGGGAAGCAGAAGTGCGTGTACAGCGGATGTAGAGTGGACCAATCAGAGCCCTCTTGTCTGCGACGCTGTCTGCGAGGCTTCTGCGGTGGTCACAATTTTTGGGAGGTGCGCGCAGAGCATCTGCGAAGGGAGGGGGCTACGCAGACACCATCTGCAACGCCATCTGCGAGGACTGGGTTGTCAGCATAAATTGGCCTTTAGTCCTCTCCAGACAGATACAGAGTTGTTAGTCGAGAACTGGTTGTCGTTTCTCAGCATACAGCCGTTTAGCATCTCTCACCACCTTGCTGAACCTGTATTTGGACTCTTTAAACCTGTCCCTGTCCCCACTCTTGAGTGCCTCCTCCTTCTACTGTCTCAAGTGTCTGAGGCTACATCCACATGACAACGGCAACGAGATTTTTTTTTTTTTAAATATCGCGTCCACATGGGCAACGGATCAGTAAAATATCAGGTTCATATGGCAACGCTTGCTGAAAACGATGCAATACACATGCCACACCACTACGTGCGCTGTAAGATGGTCCCATCGGAGACACCAGAGCAATAGAAGTAGACGCATGCGCATAACTGCGCATGCCCACAGTGACTATCCCTGTCACTGTCACACGCACACACTTTCTCACTCCCTATCCTATGGATATCAAATCAAATCAAATCAAGTTTATTTGTACAGCGCTTTTAACAATAAACATTGTCGCAAAGCAGCTTTACAGAATTTGAACGACTTAAAACATGAGCTAATTTTATCCCTAATCTATCCCCAATGAGCAAGCCTGTGGCGACGGTGGCAAGGAAAAACTCCCTCAGACGACATGAGGAAGAAACCTCGAGAGGAACCAGACTCAAAAGGGAACCCATCCTCATTTGGGCAACAACAGACAGCCTGACTATAATATTAACAGTTTTAACAGGTATAACCCTCAACTGTCCTCATGGGGCCGTCCTTCACAGGAGTGGGGCGATAAAACTCCGACCAGACACAGGGCACCAGGATGGATCAAGCAGGTCCGAGGGGCAGAAGAGGCCAGCATCTCAATCCCAGGATCAATATGTAACTCAGAGGGACAGATGGGGGGGCGGGGGGGAGAGAAAGAAAACACGTTGTTAGGTATGCCCTAAAAATGACAAGTATTAAATCTGTGTGGTAGGCTCGCAGAGACGAGAGTCTTTACATCAGGCATGACGCACAATGGCATGTTAATATGGTAAAAAATATATCATGACCTGCTCTGGCTGGATGCTTGATTGGGTGATGGGAGCACACTCCTCAGCAATGATGAGATGCAGATGGGACCGTTAGGCCTGGCCAAGACAATTCAGTTACATTTAACCGGGTCTGGGACATGCGACAGAATGTCTGACGGCCGATTCCCTGCAGGCTACGATAGCCAGTCGAGGTCCCCACCGTTTCCACCAAAAGATTTCCTGTTGACTCCATGTAACTCAGAGGGACAGATTTGGGGTGGGGGGGGGAGAGAAAGAAAACACAGGTGGTTAGGTATGCCCAATGTCACCTGAATAAGTAGGAACAGTATACATATTGCACCGAGTACAAGCAGGGACTCCGGCAACTAACTATGACAGCATAACTAAAAGGAGAGAGCCAGAAGGTAACACAGGCATGAGGGAGCCCCGGGACATAAAGCAGCCAGCCACTGCACCGTCAACAAACTCGAGTGAGCAAGCGAGTGGGGACTGACAGCATCCATACATCCCAGTTTACCAAAACACTCTATGTCTGAGGACCCTCCAGATCTACTCCTTTACCTCATAAACACCATTAACAAAAGGCTTGACTAAACAGATATGTTTTCAGCCTAGACTTAAATGCTGAGACTGTGTCTGATTCCCGAACATTACTTGGAAGGCTGTTCCATAACAGTGGGGCTTTGTAAGAAAAGGCTCTGCCCCCTGATGTAGCCTTCACTATACGAGGTACCAGCAGATAGCCTGCATCTTTTGATCTAAGTAGGCGTGGCGGGTCATAGAGGAGCAGAAGTTCACTCAGGTACTGTGGTGCGAGACCATTTAGTGCTTTAAAGGTCAATAGTAGTATTTTATAATCAATACGAAATTTGATTGGGAGCCAATGCAGTGTGGATAAGACAGGCGTGATGTGGTCATATTTTCTAGTTCTAGTAAGGACTCTTGCTGCGGCATTTTGAACTAACTGGAGCTTGTTTATGCACTTATTGGAACATCCAGACAGTAAGGCATTACAATAATCCAACCTGGAGGTAACGAAAGCATGGACTAGTTTTTCTGCATCATGCAATGACATTAAATTTCTTATCTTTGCAATATTTCTGAGATGAAAGAAAGCTATCCGGGTGATGTTATCAATGTGAGTTTCGAATGAAAGACTGGGGTCAATAATCACTCCGAGGTCTTTTACTGCTGCATGTGAAGAAACAGAAAGGCCATCCAGAGTTACTGTGTAATCAGAAAACTTACTTCTAGCTGTATGTGGTCCTAGCACAAGTACTTCAGTCTTGTCAGAGTTAAGCAGAAGGAAATTTATAAGCATCCAGTGTCTAATGTCCTTAACACATTCCTCAATTTTATTAAGCTGGTGTCTCTCATCAGGTTTTGCAGAAACATACAACTGTGTGTCATCAGCATAACAGTGGAAACTAATACAATGTTTACGAATAATATCACCCAGAGGTAACATATATAGAGAAAAAAGCAGTGGACCCAAGACAGAACCTTGTGGAACACCAAACTTTACCTCGGTACGTCTAGAAATGTCACCATTTATATCGACATACTGATAACGATCAGTTAGATAAGACCTGAGCCAGGAGAGGGCCATTCCCTTAACTCCCACAACATTTTCTAGTCTATCCAGGAGAATGGAATGATCAATGGTATCAAATGCTGCACTAAGGTCAAGCAACGCAAGTAGCGAGACACAGCCCTGATCAGACGCCAACAGTAGGTCGTTTACTACTTTAACCAGTGCTGTCTCTGTGCTATGATGAGGTCTAAATCCTGACTGATACATTTCATGGATGTTATTCCTATGTAAATATGAGCATAACTGCTGTGCCACAGCTTTTTCAAGGATCTTGGAGATAAAGGGGAGGTTTGATATTGGCCGATAATTGGACAGCTGACAGGGATCAAGGTCAGGTTTTTTAATCAGGGGTTTGATAACTGCTAGTTTAAAGGATTTGGGTACATAGCCAATCGTAAGAGAAGAATTTATTATTTTTAGAAGCGGTTCAATTACTCCAGGCATTATCTGTTTGAATAGACGTGTCGGTAAGGGATCTAGTACACAAGTTGAGGCTTTTGATGTAGAGATTAATGAGAGTAATTCAGTTTCTTTTAGGGGAGTAAAACATTCTAACTGATGATCTGATACAGTTATATTGTTAACTACAAGGTCACTTTCATTGTCTAACCTTAAATTAGTAGTTTGAATTTTTTGTCGGATATTCTCAATTTTGTCATTAAAAAAATTAATGAAGTCGTTGCTACTACATACTGCAGGTGTGCATGTGTTGATAGTGGACTTATTCCTGGTTAATTCTGCTACAGTATTAAATAGGAATCTAGGATTATTTTTGTTATCTTCTATTAGGGAGGAGAGATATGTTGATCTCGCAGCACTAAGAGCTTTTTTATACTTCAGGAAGCTCTCCTTCCACGCCAATTTGAACACTACCAATTTTGTTTGACGCCATTTACGTTCCAATTTTCGAGTGGTCTGTTTTAATGTGCGAGTGTCATCATTATACCAGGGTGCTAATTTTTTGTCTCTGACCATTTTCCTTTTTAGAGGAGCTACATTATCTAAAGTATGGCGGAATGTTGACTCTAAGCATTCAGTTGCCTGATCGAGTTCTGCAGGGGCTGACAGTGACCCAATCAAAGTTGACAGCTCTGGGAGATCATTTATAAAGCTCTGTGCAGTAGTTGACGTGAAAGTACGTTTAATACAGTAGCGTGGTGAGGTGCATATATTATTACTCAGACATATTTTGAATGAGATGAGACAATGATCTGAGATAACTTCAGACTGTGGAAGTATGACTATATTGTCTACGTTTAATCTGAATGTTAGTATTAGATCAAGGGTGTGACCACCATTATGGGTCGGTCCTATGACATTCTGCTTAATCCCGACTGAATCTAAGATGGACACAAACGCTGTTTTTAAAGGGTCTTCTGGGTTATCAAAGTGAATATTAAAATCTCCGACAACTAAAGCTTTGTCTAAGGAAATAACCAGATCTGAGATAAAATCTGCAAATTCAGAAAGAAACTCAGAATATGGCCCCGGGGGCCTGTAAATAATAAGCAATGGAATTAACTGGGTAGACTTATTTTTCGAGGCTACATACATTATATGAGTATGAAGAACTTCAAATGTATTAAATTTATAACCAGATTTGTGTGTTACACCTAGATAATCGTTATAAATAACCGCGACGCCTCCTCCTCTGCCAGTTAGACGAGGCTGGTGTATATAACTGTATCCAGGAGGACTCGCTTCATTTAATGCTATATATTCATTTGGCTTAATCCATGTTTCTGTTAAACACAGTACATTAAACTCCTGATCAGTAATGAGTTCATTAACCATTAGCGCTTTAGATGTAAGAGATCTAATATTTAATAGCCCCACCTTTAGATCAAAGGTGCTGGCAGCAGCTGTACAGTCAGTCTGATCTAATTTTATATTGATTAGGTTACTGGAACAAACTCTCTGAAAATTTCTACCTTTTTGTTGAGCTCGGGGAACAGACACAGTCTCGATGTAGTGGACCCTGAGTGACGACTCTGTGCAGCTAGCAGACAGTCGGTTTAGCCTGTTCGTCTGCTCCCTGGCCTTGGCTCTGGATTGTCAGAAATTAACTAGGCCTGTTCTGAGACTATGACCTATGCTGCAGGAAATGAGAGCAGCACCTTCCCGAGTGGGATGGATACCGTCCCGCCCTAACAGGCCAGCAGTGCCCTCAAAATTAGCCCAATTATCTATAAAGCCCACACTGTTTTCAGAGCACCACCTGGACAGCCAGCAGTTCAGCGACCATAACCTGCTGTAAGCTACATCGCCACGCCGCATTGGGATGGGGCCAGAGCATACTACAGCATCGGACATCGCCTTCGCTAATTTAAACACCTCTACAAAGTTACTCTTAGTAACCTCAGACTGACGAAGGCGTATATCATTAGCTCCTGCATGGATAACTATCTTTGAGAACCTGTGCTTGCCTAGGACCCTAAGATTACCTGCTATGTCCTATGTCCGGCGCCCTGGCTCCCGGTATACACCTGACTAAAGCTGCTGGTGCCCCTAAAGGCTGAGCTAATTTCACGTGCCGTATGATAGAGTCCCCTATAACCAGAGCTCTTTCAGGTTTCTCAGTGGGTGCATCACTAAGGAGAGCAAACCTGTTCGACACGTGACGCGGAGAGGAGTGGTGCTCCCGTGGGCGAGCCTCAGCGGTAGCTTTGGCTCTACGCTTATGCCGCCGAGCCGTCACCCATTCGCCCCGCTGTAAGGGCTCTAATGCCGGAGTTGGGGGATTGCTAACTCCACCTAGGGCGTCCAGACTTTCCCTAACGGAAACTACACTGTTCTCACGCTCACTAACCTGCTCTAAAGCCTGGACACGCGCTTCTAGCACTGAAATCTTCTCCGTCAGAGAACTAACTAATCTGCACTTATCACAAGTAAAGCTAATAGAGCTATCGCTAGTGACGGAGGAAGAATGACTAAACATCCTGCACTCAGCACACTGAACAGGCTGAAGGTGTGCCATGATGAAAAGATTCACGTACCTTAAATGAAGATCTGTTGATATTAAAGCAGATCAGATGGCCTCCGCTTGTGGACTTTACACAGGAGGAGAGAAAAAGAAAGCTTCCGGTCTCGGCGTTCTTCCGAAAAAAGAAAGAGAAAAAACCGGAAAAAAAAACCGGAAAAAGGAAAGCGAAAGTGAAAAGTACAAAAATGAAAGCGACAGTATAATAAAAATGAAGACGATACTGGAAATTTATTTATAGAAAAAAAGTTAAAAAAGGATTAGTAATTAACGCCGGCACTCGCGGGAAAAAAAACTCGGCGCGGATATAGTCCCTTTAAATCACGTGCTCGTTTTTGAATGGAGATGCGGAAAGAGGAATGAATGGGGGTAGATGGAAGCCGGTACGCCAACATTCTGATATCCTCCAGAATTCTTTAATGGTCCGGAATAAATTGAATGCTACACGTTGATGGATTACTTTGTTCTTCTACGCCCTTTTTGAGGAATGTATTGTCGGACTTAAACCAACATCTGTAGAGGTGAGATCGCTCCTTTTTTTCCCCTGTTTTTGCTGGCGGGATTGACTCTGCCCTAAGGGCTATACTCACACACACACACTCTCTCTCTCTCTCTCTCTCTCTCTCTCTCTCACTTTGCACCATTACACAATAAATATTCACAGTGAAAATATTTTGTAAGCGCGTTTCATGAACCAAGTTATAGGATTTGTTGACAACTCGCATCGAGTTCGTTACACTTCTACCTGGCATGAAGCACATGTAGTTGTGACGTCATCGTAAACAAATCCGTTCTACTCATCCAGACGACTTCGCAACGGCTCCGTTGCCAGATTTTTTCACTCTGGAACCCGTTCTCAAAAGATTTCGTTTTGGGGCACCCAAAACGCCGGTGCCGTGTGGACGCCAGGCCGAAACGATGAACAATTTTATCAGATTCACCTGAATCCGTTGCCATGTGGACAGGGCCTAAGTCTAGCTGTGAACCAGGGCTGCTTGTTGTTATAGCTCTATTAGCTCACCCTGGTGCGAGTTGGTATACAGTTGTTCTCACAGAAGCTGATGTATGAAATCCCCACCTCTGTGTACTCATCTAAACTGCTTGTTGCAGTCCTGAAAACGTCCCAGTTTGTTGAGTCTAGACACATCTGAAGGTCCTCCACAGCCTCCTTGCTCCACTTCCTAGATGTCCTCACAACAGCCTTGCTAAGCTTTAGCTTCCGTCTGTATGAAGGGATTAGGTGGACTATGACATGGTCGGAGTGGCCCAGTGCAGCACGAGGGATGGCATGATAAGCGTTGTTAACTGTTGTGTAACAGTGATCCAAAACATTTATCTCTGGTCGGACATTTA
Organism: Neoarius graeffei; assembly: GCF_027579695.1. Lineage (NCBI taxonomy): Eukaryota > Metazoa > Chordata > Actinopteri > Siluriformes > Ariidae > Neoarius > Neoarius graeffei. The sequence continues at coordinate 41,832,562 of NC_083569.1, forward strand.
ATAAACTGTTTGTATTTGGGCAGTTCATGGGAGAGATTACCTTTGTTAAGTCACCAAGGACAATAACTAAAGAGTCCGGGTTGGCACAGTATCTGGTCGGAGAGTAAGCGCTGTGCCTCCTGCACATTAGCTTGCGGTGGAATGTAAACACAGACCAGAGTGAAGCGAACTTACAGGGGGAGTAAAAGGGCTTGCAGTGAATGAAAAAAGATTCCAGATCAGGAGAGCAATGTTGATGGATCACAGTCACGTCGTTACACCAGCCACTATTTGTGTAAAAACAGATTCCTCGGGCTGTGGCTGGACAGCAAGCTGGACTGGACTTGCAGCGGCAATCACTTATACAGGAAGGGACAGAGCAGGCTATACTTCCTTAGGAGGCTGCAGTCCTTTAACATCTTCAGGAAACTCCTGTGGATGTTCCATCAGTCTGTGGTCGCCAGCGTCCTGTTTTACACCGTGGTGTGCTGGGGGGGCAGCACATCCAAGAAGGACGCATCCAGGCGGGACAAACTGATCAGACGGGCCGGCTCTGTGGTCGGCATGAAGCTGGACTCTCTGGTGACGGTGGCAGAGAAGAGGTCTATGGACAAACTATTGAACATCATGAACAATGCCAGTCACCCTCTGCACACCGTCATCAACAACCGGAGGAGCCTGTTCAGTGACAGAATGCTCCTTCCCAAGTGCAGGACGAACAGACTCAAAAACTCCTTTGTCCCTCACGCCATCAGACTGTACAACTCTTCTCTGGGGGGGTAACAGGAGGACAGAGGACGGGAAGGAGCAGTAGCCTAGCCTAACAATAAGCAATACCGGACAATGTGCAATATCTCTCCTATCGCCGCCCCCCCCCTTCTCCCCACCTTCCTCTCTTCCCCATATCTTATTCTTTTTATATATTTGTATATGTAAATAGTTAACTTATTTTAATTTATCTAGAAGTCTTCTCTATTTCTTTTCTCTGTTTATCTGTAATGATGCTGCTGGAATATTATTTTCCCTCAGGGAACCCACCCAAAGGGATCAATAAAGTTTTATCTAATCTAATCTTTAGTTTTGCCGGAGAGTTCCGTGTTACGAATTGATTGCACTTGAGGTAAAATTGTTGTAGTGGCAGTGGAGGAGCGTGAGTTCAGTTCACTGATAGCTGTTGGGTTGGGTAGAAGCTGTTCCTGAGTCTGGAAGTGTGGGCCTTTAAAGCCCTGTCGTGTCTTCTACATGGCAGTAGTGGGAACAGGTGATGAAAGGGCTGTGTATTGTCCTTAATGATGTTGCAGGCTCTGCTGAAGCAGCGAGGTCTGTAGATGTCCACTGGGGGGCGGGGACAGGGAAAGTCTGATGGTTTTTTTATTTATTTTTTGTGCCGTATTAATAACCCTCTGAAGAGCTGCTGTGTCTGCTGCTGAACAGTTTCCATACCAGGCCGTTTGCAGTATGTCCGTATGCTCTTGACCAAGCAGTGGTAGAATGACTCCAGCAGCTTTGCAGAGAGGTTGGTCTTCCTCAGAGTCCTTAGAAAGTACAACCCCGATTCCAAAAACGTTGGGACAAAGTACAAATTGTAAATAAAAACGGAATGCAATAATTTACAAATCTCAAAAACTGATATTGTATTCACAATAGAACATAAACAACATATCAAATGTCGAAAGTGAGACATTTTGAAATTTCATGCCAAATATTGGCTCATTGGAAATTTCATGACAGCAACACATGTCAAAAAAGTTGGGACGGGGCAATAAGAGGCTGGAAAAGTTAAAGGTACAAAAAAGGAACAGCTGGAGGACCAAATTGCAACTCATTAGGTCAATTGGCAATAGGTCATTAACATGACTGGGTATAAAAAGAGCATCTTGGAGTGGCAGTGGCTCTCAGAAGTAAAGATGGGAAGAGGATCACCAATCCCCCTAATTCTGCGCCAACAAATAGTGGAGCAATATCAGAAAGGAGTTCGACAGTGTAAAATTGCAAAGAGTTTGAACATATCATCGTCTACAGTGCATAATATCATCAAAAGATTCAGAGAATCTGGAAGAATCTCTGCACGTAAGGGTCAAGGCCAGAAAACCATACTGGGTGCCCGTGAGCTTCAGGCCCTTGGACGGCACTGCATCACATACAGGCACGCTTCTGTATTGGAAATCACAAAATGGGCTCAGGAATATTTCCAGAGAACATTCTGTGAACACAATTCACCGTGCCATCCGCCGTTGCCAGCTAAAACTCTATAGTTCAAAGAAGAAGCTGTATCTAAACATGATCCAGAAGCGCAGACGTCTTCTCTGGGCCAAGGCTCATTTAAAATGGACTGTGGCAAAGTGGAAAACTGTTCTGTGGTCAGGCGAATCAAAATTTGAAGTTCTTTATGGAAATCAGGGACGCTGTGTCATTCGGACTAAAGAAGAGAAGGACGACCCAAGTTGTTATCAGTGCTCAGTTCAGAAGCCTGCATCTCTGATGGCATGGGGTTGCATTAGTGCGTGTGGCATGGGCAACTTACACATCTGGAAAGACACCATCAATGCTGAAAGGTATATCCAGGTTCTAGAGCAACATATGCTCCCATCCAGATGACGCCTCTTTCAGGGAAGACCTTGCATTTTCCAACATGACAATGCCAAACCACACATTGCTTCAATTACAGCATCATGGCTGTGTAGAAGAAGGGTCCGGGTACTGAACTGGCCAGCCTGCAGTCCAGATCTTTCACCCATAGAAAACATTTGGCGCATCATAAAACGGAAGATACGACAAAAAAGACCTAAGACAGTTGAGCAACTAGAATCCTACATTAGACAAGAATGGGTTAACATTCCTATCCCTAAACTTGAGCAACTTGTCTCCTCAGTCCCCAGACGTTTACAGACTGTTGTAAAGAGAAAAGGGGATGTCTCACAGTGGTAAACATGGCCTTGTCCCAACTTTTTTGAGATGTGTTGTTGTCATGAAATTTAAAAATCACCTAATTTTTCTCTTTAAATGATACATTTTCTCAGTTTAAACATTTGATATGTCGTCTATGTTCTATTCTGAATAAAATATGGAATTTTGAAACTTCCACATCATTGCATTCCGTTTTTATTTACAATTTGTACTTTGTCCCAACTTTTTTGGAATCGGGGTTGTAGAGTTTCTGTCAGGGCTGAACGATATGGACAAAATTTCATATCTCGATATTCATGCCAGATATCTCGATTACGATACGACTACGGGTTGGGTGAAAACCAAGCATTTTTCAGAAAAATAAAAACATCATAATACAAAAAAATGTGGAAAGTGCAGTTTTATTTTTAAGAACTCCCTGCAAGTCATCAACATTTATGTAATTATAATTTATGTTAATTATTTATAACGCTTGTCCAGCGTACGAACCATTTTTTTAAAGCCCTCTTTCGAGACTGTGTACACAGGTACCATGTCTTTTGCAATGTGGTATGTTATAGCGTCTGTAATTTCTTTGTCTGTTGGACGTCGACTTGTACAGTGTAACGCTACTGAACGCATCAGCAATCAAACTTTGCTTTGGCTTATTTTGGGATGACGGAGAAGTCCCCGGTGTTTCTCTCATTGTCATACACTCTTCGTGCAGCGCACGATGGTGTTGTTTCAGGTGGTGAAACATGTTTGTTGTGCTACCTTGCTTCGTCGCAATTTTTGCTAAGCACGACCTGCACAACACCTCACTCTGCTTAACATCGTCCTTTTTGAATCCAAAATACCTCCAAATAATGGAGGATGATTTATGTTTTGGCACCAAGTCAGATTCTGCACCGCCGCCGGCCGCGTTATCTTCCGCACTCATTTTCTTTCTTTCTTTTTAATTTCCCTGCTGTGTCTGTAGTGTGTGTGCATTGGTCTCCGTCTCCCTCACTTCCGCCCTCATATGTTTGTCATTGGTTAGCTTCAGCTGTCGATCCACAGCAAGCATGAAATAAGGTTTGTGGTTGGCTGGCCTTAGCGGTGCGTTCGAGGGCAATCGTAAAAATGATGTTTGTTGTGACTGCCAGAGCTGTACATGCAGGGCGAGCGCAGGGAGGGGAAATCTTTATCGTCTACAGTATATCATTGCTTTTTCAATATTAATATCTTGAATGTTCATATCTAGATATAGATACGATAACGATATATCGTTCAGCCCTAGTTTCTGTTATGCCTTTTTGACTAGAGCAGTGGAGTTAATCATCCACTTGAGGTCCTCACTGATGTGGGTACTCAAGAACTTAAAACTGAAGACTTTCTCCACGTCCTCTCCCCTTATTTCCAGTGGCAGGGGCTCCTCCTGATGCCGTCTGAAGTTTATAAGAAGCCTCTTTGTCTTTCTGATGTTTAGTGACAGGTTGTTATCTACATAAAAGGGTAAAATGGCAATATAACTTTAAATAATCTGCTTTACGGTGGTGTAGTGGTTAGCACTGTCGCCTCACAGCAAGAAGGTTCTGGGTTCGAGCCCAGTGGCCAATGGGGGCCTTTCTGTGTGGAGTTTGCATGTTCTCCCCGTGTCTGCGTGGGTTTTCTCCGGGTGCTCCGGTTTCCCCCACAGTCCAAAGACATGCAGGTTAGGGTAGCATGGGGCAGCCTTGGGCTGAGGTGCCCTTGAGTGAAGGCCAATTTATGCTGACAACCTAGTCCTCGCAGATAGCGTCGCAGACAGTGTCTGCGTAGCCCCCCGACCTTTGCAGACGCTCTGCGCGCACCTCCCAAAAATTGTGACCACCGCAGAAGCCTCGCAGACAGCGTCGCAGACAAGAGGGCTCTGATTGGTCCACTCTACATCCGCTGTACACGCACTTCCGCTTCCCTACTTTCCCGGTTTGTTTTGTTTTCACGACCGCCATTTTTAAAAACACGAGCGAAGATGGAGCAGCACGAAGAGCGGTTGATCGAGGAAGTGAGGAAGTACGTACATCTATACGACTCCAGTTCTAGTCATTATAAGTAACCGGAGGATAAACACTCCACTAACCACACCCACCAACTACTCCTAGCAATTTCGGGACTTCGCGCCCCCTTGCGTTGTGGCGGTGAATAACATCGCGCACGCCTATTACTCCCCGCTCAACGATAAATTACAACTGTCTGCGAAAAGCTATCTGCGAAAGCCTTGTTGCAAGAGCATGCAGAGGCCCTGAGGCACCTAACTCCCAACTGCTCCCCGGGCGCTGTTAGCATGGCTGCCTACTGCTCTGGGAACATGTGTGCTCTCATTGCTCACGTGTGTATGCATGTGTGTTCACTGCTTCAGATGGGTTAAATGCAGAGAGGAATTTCACAAGTGTATGTGTGATGAATAAAGTTATTGTTCTTCTAATCTGCTTTAGAACGAGATGTTCTTTGAGAGGTTTACTGATGTAAATGATGTGTATGTTTTACACTTTCACTTGCTAGAATAGTCCAGAGGAGGAGGATGAACTGAAAAAGCTGAGAGACATCGAGAAGCGTGTGGAGCAAACAGCCAAGAAGTTGGAGAAAGTCCATGGTGAACTGACCGGATTAAAAAATGCATGTATTTGTTCTCTCAGTGCTTTTTGTTTTGAGATGGCTGTGGATTCTGTGTGTATTAATTTTGCTGTGCTGCTCATAGTTAGTTAGTTAAATTAATTAATTATTATTATAATTTTAATTATTATTATTATTTTTTTTTTTAAGGGCATTTTAGCAAAGGATCTACAGGCTGAAGCTCTTAATAAACTGGACCGCCGAGTAAAAGTGGCTGCTGAACAGTTTATGAAGATCCTTGAGGAGATTGATGGCATGGTAATTATTTTTATTTGGCTTAGTTATTTTTGTTGCAGCTACTGCCTCATATAGAGGCTGTAACCACTATGTAATCATGTTGTAAGAATGAGTGTAACAATAGCGCACTGCTCAGGCACATCCAGGTGTTTCTATTAAAATGGCCCAGTGAGTGTATACAGTCCGGTTCACCAGTCGTAATAAATGGACTAGACTAAAGAACTCGCTTTCGGACATGTTTATGCTTATTACTGAGAGAAAGTGCGTTCCTATTTTAAAATATACTCCAGGTCGTCCCCCTTTCCTCGCCGCCTTCAGCCAGCGCGTCCCATGTGTGATGTTGATGTGACTCACTTCTGAGTTGTTACAGGAAGTTGTCGAAAAGAGTATTGAGACCACTGAGCTCTAGCGCCGGGCCTTTTCTGGGAAATAAGCATTTCGGTCATGGCGACAGCGTGTGTGTGTGTGTGTCAGCCTCGGTTCGGAGGTTTCAGTTTCGAAAACTGTAAGAGTAGAATAATATAAAGTACAGACACTTGGTATATTTTACTTCTGCGATTTTTGAATTGTTCATTTTCGGATTACGCTTCATTTTTGTGGCTGCTGCCTCATAGAGTAAATATATATGCTATATTTACTGTATGGACATCGGATCAGAAAACAATTGTATTTATAAGCAGTAACCACATGTACTCACAGGGTACCTATTTTTTTTAGTTTACTAGACAAAGGGAAGGTTTGGAATCATATTTCAGATATATTTGAAAAGAGAACTGTGCACTTGAGTTTGTCACCATGAAGTTGACCCCCCCCCCCCCCCCCATTGTAATTTAATCTTTATTACAAACTTAGTATTAAATCAAATTAATTAGTCAACCTTATCTTCATTATTTGCTACTAATGATATGATATAGCAACTGTTTGTTTTTTTTATTTTTTGAATTTGTAGTCATCCTGGTTATCCTAGTTAAAAAATAGGTGCCCTATGGGTACATGTGGTTACTGCTTATAAATAAAATTGTTTCCTGATCCCATGTCCATACAGTAAATATAGCATATATATATATATATATATATATATATATATATATATATATATATATATATATATACTCTATGAGGCAGCAGCCACAAAAATGAACAATTATTTAAAAATCGCAGAAGTAAAATATACCAAGTGTCTGTACTTTATATTATTCTACTCTTACCTCTTACAGTTTTCGAAACTGAAACCTCCGAACCGAGGCTGACATACACACGCTGTTGCCATGACCCAAACTCTTATTTCCTGGAAATGGCCCGGCGCTAGAGCTCAGTGGAACGCACTTTCCCTCTGTAATAAGCATAAACATGTCTGAAAGTGTGCACAAAACAAGATCGTATTTTCCTCTAGTTCTGTCCTTAACTTGCAGCCTCAAACTATGCAATAAAATAAAATAAACTAACGAGGTGATGTGGACTCTGGACAACAGTTGTGGCTATCTTTTAAATAAATAAAAGTACAAAACCCAAATAAATATATTCAGCCACACAGCTCATAAAGATGGTTTCCAGTCAAATGCAAAAACTCACTGCTAAATATCCAGTACATTCCTAAGCAAAAACTGCATTTATAAACACTTCGACACAACTCACAAATTTCTCAGAATTAACCAAACTCTCTCACTCCACTGTGCAGCCTGTGCGCTTATCCACACACACCTGGACCTTAACACATCGTCTTTTCTCCTCTGTGGACCATCACAAGCATTTAAAAAATACACACGTTTACAGTTGATTCTGTACATAAGTGCACTTTATTATGACTTATACTGACTCACTACATCGCTCGCTCGCGCTACGTCACTTCCTAATTTCCGAAACTACGGGGGAGGGGCACAGAACTACTGTACTACTTCTTCTTTTGGCTGCTCCCGATTAGGGGTCGCCACAGCAGATCTTTCGTCTCCATTGCTCCCTGTCCTCCACATCCTTCTCTACCACACCTGCCACTTTCATGTACTCTCTTACCACATCCATGTATCTCCTCTCCTCATTTTCGTGTGCCTGGCAGCTCCATCCTCAATATTCTTCCAACATGCTCTGCATCTCTTCTCAGGATGTGCCCATACCATCTCAGTCTCATCTCTCTTAGCTTCATTCCCAAGCTCTCCACATGTGCTGTCCCTCTGATGTGCTCGTTCCTTATCCTGTCCAACCTCCCATCGCAAACCTTAACATCCTCAACTCCGCCACCTCCAACTTTGCCTCCTGTCTCTTCGTTAAGGGTACGGTCTCCAATCCATACATCACAGCTGGCCTCACTACTGTCTTATACATCTTACCTTTCACTTTTGCTGGGACTTTCCTATCACAAATGACTCCCGAACTCCTCCTCCAACTGCTCCACCCTGCCTGCACTCTCTTTCTCACCTCACTATCGCAGCCCCCATTTTCCTGCACAGTTGACCCCAGGTACTTGAATTCACCAACTTTCTTTACATCTCCTCCTTGCATCTTCACTACACTCTCATCCCCATTCTCAATGATGCACATGTATTCTGTTTTGCTCCTGCTCACCTTCATTCCTCTTCGTTCCAATGCATACCTCCATCTCTCCAAACCCAGCTCAACCTCCTTTCTACTTTCACCACATATCACAATATCATCCGCAAACATCATGTACCATGGTGACTCCTGCCTCACTTCGTCCGTCAAGCTATCCATCACTATAGCAAACAAGAAAGGACTCAAAGCAGATCCTTGATGAAGTCCCACCTTCACCTTGAACCATTCAGTCGTTCCAGCTGCACACCTCACTGCTGTTTCACTGTTCTCATACAGTGGTGCTTGAAAGTTTGTGAACCCATTTGAATTTTCGATATTTCTGCATAAATATGACCTAAAACATCATCAGATTTTCACACAAGTCCTAAACGTAGATAAAGAGAACCCAGTTAAACAAATGAGACAAAAATATTATAGAGGGCTACCGCGTGACATCACCGTACCGCGAGATTTTGTTAGGGCGCCATATTGGAAGACCTCAAGTACATACATACATAGTCACAATATAAAACAAACTACGAGTGAGAGTGAAGTGACACGATGGCTGATAATTCTGGTTATGTGAGTACATTACCAGCTGCAGAAAGGGCACGGTATGTGGAGAAACTGGCTGTGATTGATGGGTTTGACCCATATGATAAGACTCGCGGCAAGGGAGAATGGAAACATAAGGAGGACCTGACACCAGTTCTGCCATCTGCTTGCTACCCAGACATTGTAAATTATTTGTTGTTTACACCCAGTGCCTACACTGCTGATGACTTGAAAGCCTACAAAGGGCTACAGGCTTACAATTATGTTGTTAGTGGCTTGGTTCGTGATATTACAGCTGTTGTTAAGAATAACCTACACATAGTTATGGCCAAGGTAATCTTGTTGACATTTATCTTTTAATAATATATCTTTTCAGTTGAAAAATTAATACTTTTTGTTACTATTAAGGTATCCATAATTTAGGCTAATTATCCAGATTATACATATGTATTTATGATATATGCCTACACAACAACTATGCTTTATTTATATAATAGGAGGGAGAGCAAGCCCCAAACCATCCTTTATTATTATTATTATTATTATTATTATTATTAAATTGTAGAAGTCTGGGAGGCTTGCTCCTCATCCAGTTATCAACTTGGGGCCAATTTAGCATGTTTTACATCTGAATTTCTTGCGTTTGCTTACCTCAAAGTGTCAGCAGATCATGCACAGACTTATCCATTATATCCACAGTTTTTTGCCAAGTCTCACACAGGTTTCTTTCAAGTCTACTGTTGGGCCAATAAATCATAAATAAACAGCTCAGATTTGTTTGTTTAAGTCGTTTGCCACTCCACTTTATTCTCGTGGGTTCACATACCGCTGCCGTTAATTCCCCCTAATCACGAGTTTGTTGGTCTTCCAATATGGCGCAGGGTCTGTTTACTTCCGGTTTCGGGTGACGTCAGTGAAATCCCTCTATATTTGGTAATTTATTTATTGAGGAAAATGATCCAATATTACATATCTGTGAGTGGCAAAAGTATGTGAACCTTTGCTTTCAGTATCTGGTGTGACCCCCTTGTGCAGCAATAACTGCAACTAAACGTTTGCGGTAACTGTTGATCAGTCCTGCACACCGGCTTGGAGGAATTTTAGCCCATTCCTCCGTACAGAACAGCTTCAACTCTGGATGTTGGTGGGTTTCCTCACATGAACTGATCGCTTCAGGTCCTTCCACAACATTTCCATTGGATTAAGGTCAGGACTTTGACTTGGCCATTCCAAAACATTCACTTTATTCTTCTTTAACCATTCTTTGGTAGAACGACTTGTGTGCTTAGGGTCATTGTCTTGCTGCATGACCCACCTTCTCTTGAGATTCAGTTCATGGACAGATGTCCTGACATTTTCCTTTAGAATTCGCTGGTGTAATTCAGAATTCAATTTTCCATCAATGATGGCAAGCCGTCCTGGCCCAGATGCAGCAAAACAGGCCCAAACCATGATACTACCACCACCATGTTTCACAGATGGGATAAGGTTCTTATGCTGGAATGCAGTGTTTTCCTTTCTCCAAACATAACGCTTCTCATTTAAACCAAAAAGTTCTATTTTGGTCTCATCCGTCCACAAAACATTTTTCCAATAGCCTTCTGGCTTGTCCACGTGATCTTTAGCAAACTGCAGACGAGCAGCAATGTTCTTTTTGGAGAGCAGTGGCTTTCTCCTTGCAACCCTGCCATGCACACCATTGCTGTTCAGTGTTCTCCTGATGGTGGACTCATGAACATTAACATTAGCCAATGTGAGAGAGGCCTTCAGTTGCTTCGAAGTTACCCTGGGGTCCTTTGTGACCTTGCTGACTATTACATGCCTTGCTCTTGGAGTGATCTTTGTTGGTCGACCACTCCTGGGGAGGGTAACAATGGTCTCGAATTTCCTCCATTTGTACACAATCTGTCTGACTGTGGATTGGTGGAGTCCAAACTCTTTAGAGATGGTTTTGTAACCTTTTCCAGCCTGATGATCATCAACAACGCTTTTTCTGAGGTCCTCAGAAATCTCCTTTGTTCGTGCCATGATGCACTTCCACACACACGTGTTGTGAAGATCAGACTTTGATAGATCCCTGTTCTTTAAATAAAACAGGGTGCCCACTCACACCTGATTGTCATCCCATTGATTGAAAACGCCTGACTCTAATTTCACCTTCAAATTAACTACTAATCCTGGGGGGGAATGTATTGCTGCATCTCGAGGAACATCCAAAACAATAGTGTGTTTACATCCAATACTTCCAGGCAGATAACATGAACACAGCTTCAGATAGTTAATGGGTACACATCACAGTTAGTTAATAAAACAATTCTAATACTAGTTTCTGATTTCATTTGCAGACTGTGCCTGAGAATTTTAGCGACTGTAGGATGAAGAAAAAAGGACTTGTCAAAACTGTACAGGTACAGATGTATTTTATGTACATTTTAAATTATATCACTATCACTAATCAAGTGATTATAATATGGAGGGTTTTGTTTTTTGTCCTCACAGGGGTTCCTTGCTCAGTGTGACAAGGCTGAAGCCGGCATATCGGATCATCTGGCAAAGATTCAGAACAAAAATCTCGCCCTGACTGAGTAGTAGGAAGACGTTAACATCAGCGATTACGTTATTTGCTCTGTGAGCAACTGAGGAAGGATCAGTACTGAGCTTCAGTACTGGAGCAGGTTCAACTATGTTTCTTTATGTATACGTCCTTTAAAGGGCAGCTTAAAACCTGTCCCAGTGATCTGGAGGTTAAAAGGTAAAATGGAAAAATGCAAAAAAAAATTCAGCAGCAGCGTCATGCTGAAATTCAGATTGGTCTAATGTTCGACATTTGTTTCTTTAAACAATGTGGGTAAGGACATGTACACTGCACAGGTAGTGGGTCTTTTATAACCATTTTAATTACAAGGTACAGTACCAGTCAAAAGTTTGTACACCCCTACTCATTCATAGGTTTGTCTTTTCTACATGGTAGAACAATACTGAAGACATTAAAGCTATGAAATAACATCTGGAATTATGTGGTAAAAAACAAAAAGGGTTTCATATTTTAGATTCTTCAAAGTAGCCAGTGTTTACCTTGACGCTTTACACACTATCGGCATTATCTTAACCAGCTTCATGAGGGAGTCACCTGGAATGCTTTTCAATTAACAAGTGTGCCTCGTCAAAAGTTAATTAGTGCAATTTCCTGCCTTCTTAATGCATTCGAGATCAAACAGTAAATGATAAATAATAAAAATACAGTAAATAGCCCTATTCCACAACTGTAGTAATCCATATTATGTCAAGAACCGCTCAACTAAGTAAAGAGAAACGACATCCATCATTACTTTAAGACATGAAGTGCCTTTTTAATTCATAAAAATAAAGAAAAGCCATTAAATTAGAAGGCATGTCCAAACTTTTGACTTGTGCTGTATGTAAAATATTCTGTGTGCATCAGGATTAGGAATTTAATTTGGTCAAAAGCATGGTACAATATACAGTGCTTTAATGCCGCTTTTCCACTACCAATGCGGCTGAGTCGGGCTGAGCCGTGCCGTGCTGAGTCGAGCTGAGCGGGGCTGTTGGAGTTGCATTTCGACTACAACCGCGCTGAACCGTGCTGGCTGGAAGTGGGTGGACACATTGGGTGGAGTTAGCAAAAGTGGGTGGACGTCACGTGATGTCGTTAGGCGGCGCAAACAGTGACATCAGTGATCTTTTAAGCGGTAGTCTCACGACCCGGATAGTAAACAATAAACATGGAGGACATGGAGTTGTTAGTGTTGCTGGTCTTGGTGCTGTGGCTTGTTGTCACCGACAACGCCAACAGATACTGGCAAGAGCGTATAGATGAGACGAGGCGAATAAGGCTTCAGAAATTCTCGTAATTCTTCTTCTTCCGGGTTTACGGTGTTTACAGATCTCAGCGTGCTTGCGGGGCGTGTGTGGGCATGTGAGGACACTCCTCCTCACCAATCAGTGCACAGGGGAGTGTCTCCTCACGCCCCTAGCCCCACTCGGCTCGGTTTGGCTCGCTTCAGCCCTACTCCAAAACCGTGCGAGTTTTGGGGGCTGAGTAGGGCTGAAGCGAGCTGAGTCGTGCTGCTCTGAGGTAGTCGAAACGCGAGCCGTGTCGGGCTGAAGTGAGCTGAAAAAGGGTAGTGGAAAAGGGCCATAAGTCTCCTAACTCCTCAGCAGTGTTTTGTTTGGCTCAGTGCTGGAGACCAACTGAAACTATCTTTTAAATATAAAATATGGGATTATGTTTAGTGACCTCAAATTCTCAACACCCAAGACAACAGAGCACAGCAATTGCTGTTGTAAGGGATCCTGATCAAGGGATAAACGTTGTTGCAGATTTATTATGTTCCTAAAACTGTATGCTTTAAGCCCTTTTTATGTGGTTTGTGTGTACGCAGATTGTACTGTGATGTATTTCTTACAGTAATTTGGGAAATTCTATCTATCACTACAAATTGTGTAATATCTGATATTAGTTATGCCAAATTACATCATCTTGTGTTTGTGTGAATTATTTTACTGTGGGCAATAAAATGTTTGTTCTTTTATGATGCCTTCTAAATTAATTCACCACTACTCACATTTTCAATATCCATCCGTACATTTTGGCATATCACTACAGTGACGTGGCCGCTCTGACAGCTTCAGCCATCAAAGTGTCTCGGGAACATTACAGTAGTGGTTTCCCATTGCCTTCTACTGGATTATTATAGAGGTTTTCTCCTCTCAACCATTCACACTCACATTTACACCTCTGGACAATTTAGAGCCACCAATTAGCCTAACCTGCATGTCTTTGGACTGTGAGGGAAACCGGAGAACCTGGAGGAAACCCACACAGACACGGGGAGAACATGCAAACTCCGCACAGAAAGGCCCTCGACGGCCACTGGGCTCAAACCCAGAACCTTCTTGCTGTGAAGCGACAGTGCTAACCACTACACCACCCATTTTCAATATAGGATTTCCAAAACATTCCTGAAACATACTTTGTTCTCCAGTTTCTTCCTACCTCCTACAAACATGCATGTAGGTGGATTGGCTATGCTAAATGGCCTCTTGGTGTGAAATGTGTGTGTGAACGGTGCCCTGTGATTGACTCATGTCCTGTTCAGGGTGTATTCCTGCCTTGTGTCCAGTGTTCTTGGGATTGGTCGAGTATCCACCGTGACCGAAACCAGGATCAATGTGTTCCAGAAAATAAATTAATTTTTCATATCAGACTACGTACAGGGGGCGGCACGGTGGTGTATTGGTTAGCGCTGTCGCCTCACAGCAAGAAGGTCCGGGTTCGAGCCCCGGGGCCGGCGAGGGCCTTTCTGTGCGGAGTTTGCATGTTCTCCCCGTGTCCGCGTGGGTTTCCTCCGGGTGCTCCGGTTTCCCCCACAGTCCAAAGACATGCAGGACATGCAGGTTAGGTTAACTGGTGACTCTAAATTGACTGTAGGTGTGAATGGTTGTCTGTGTCTATGTGTCAGCCCTGTGATGACCTGACGACTTGTCCAGGGTGTACCCCGCCTTTCACCTGTAGTCAGCTGGGATAGGCTCCAGCTTGCCTGCGAGGATAAAGCGGCTAGAGATAATGAGATGAGATGATGAGACTACGTACATAAACACATCAAAAACATGCAAAATGCATTTCATTTTTTCCTTAAGAATATTTTAAAAGAATACACCAAAACATGTTATAGTCGGGCTGTTAAGGTGAGAAATCATTTACTTTGCGATCAAAGCATGAAATTTGGCACACTAGCTCGAGTTGATTATTTATATAATTCTAGATATGGGGGCATTTCAAATTCGGCTTCTAAACCCTGGAATACGCACTTTCAAAATCAACCCAATGAGGCTAAAAAAAATTTCTTTTGTTTTCAAGGTATTTTTAGAAGATTGCTTACAAAACAAAAAGATACATTAAATGTCTACCTCACAAATAGAGAATTTCTTGTTCTTAAAAATATCACGTGATTAGTCATGTGACAAGTTACATGACATAGAAATACAGTATTAAGTAAATAAAAAGGCTGCCAGAAGAGTGTTTTTGCAGTTCAAAGCTTTAGCTCTTAATATGGATTCATATGATCATGTGATATCAAAATATTGAAAAAAAATACCTTGAAACAAAAGAAAAAGCGTTTAGCCTCGTTTTCATGTTGGGTCAATTTTGCACAGGCGTATTCCAGGGTTTAGAAGCCGAATTTGAAATGCCCTCATATCTAAAATTATATGTATATACAGTGGCGTGCACAGACATTTTGGGGGGCAAGTGCTCTGGGGGGAAAAAGGGCACTTTTTTGCGCATGTGGAACACCTTATTATAAAAGTCTGAGATTTAACCCTCCTCTTGTGTTCGGGTTGCCACTGATCTGTTTTAGTTTTTAAAGGTGTAAAACAACCACTTAATGTTAATTTATTACGTCAAGGCTTTTTGACTTAGCCAGGAATCTCTAGTTGAACAAAACAGAAAAAGAAATTTTTGTTTTCCTAAATCTGAAAATGGTCTAGCAAAAAATATAATACTTATGTGCAGTTGTTTCTGTATGCGACGGGCTACTTCACGACAAAATAATTACAGCTTGGGCTTAGAGGGCAAACAATACATTTTCACTCGATTCATGTGTTACCTGGCCGGTGGGGCAGGGGAAGAGCTGACTGACTGCCCAATGTGTTGTCTGCGCTACGACAAGGCTGTGGCTTCCAGGACGCTATGCTGCTGCAACCTCACATTGAATGCACTGCACGCTTGTTCACGTGACAGAGCAAGAGAGACAGAGGTCCGGTGTGTGTGCGGAGGGGGCACACATTGGGACATTATTTTCACACACTTTTAATGCCGCGGCTTTTCTAAAAGATCATGTCGACATTGGCCTGAGTAAACTGTAAAAAAAAAAATTCAAAAGGGCACTTTTTTGGGCAGAGGGGCAGGTGCTTGAGCACCACCTCGTGTCTATCTGTGCATGCCACTGTGTGTATATATATATATATATATATATATATATATATATACAGTGGTGCTTGAAAGTTTGTGAACCCTTTAGAATTTCCTATATTTCTGCATAAATATGACCTAAAACATCATCAGATTTTCACACAAGTCCTAAAAGTAGATAAAGAAAACCCAGTTAAACAAATGAGACAAAAATATTATACTTGGCTATTTATTTATTGAGGAAAATGATCCAATAGTACATATCTGTGAGTGGCAAAAATATGTGAACCTTTGCTTTCAGTGTCTGTTGTGACCCCCTTGTGCAGCGATAACTGCAACTAAATGTTTGTGGTACCTGTTGATCAGTCCTGCACACCGGCTTGGAGGAATTTTAGCCCGTTCCTCCATACAGAACAGCTTCAACTCTGGGATGTTGGTGGGTTTCCTCACATTAACTGCTCGCTTCAGGTCCTTCCACAACATTTCGATTGGATTAAGGTCAGCACTTGAACTTGGCCATTCCAAAACATTAAATTTATTCTTTTTTAACCATTCTTTGGTAGAACGACTTGTGTGCTTAGGGTCATTGTCTTGCTGCATGACCCACCTTCTCTTTAGATTCAGCTCATGGACAGATGTCCTGACATTTTCCTTTAGAATTTGCTGGTATAATTCAGAATTCCTTCTTCCAAGAATGATGGCAAGCCGTCCTGGCCCAGATGCAGCAAAACAGGCCCAAACCATGATACTACCACCACCATGTTTCACAGATGGGATAAGGTTCTTATGCTGGAATGCAGTGTTTTCCTTTCTCCAAACATAATGCTTCTCATTTAAACCAAAAAGTTCTATTTTGTTCTCATCTGTCCACAAAACATTTTTCCAATAGCCTTCTGGCTTGTCCACGTGATCTTTAGCAAACTGCAGACGAGCAGCAATGTTCTTTTTGGAGAGCAGTGGCTTTCTCCTTGCAACCCTGCCATGCACACCATTGTTGTTCAGTGTTCTCCTGATGGTGGACTCACGAACATTAACATTAGCCAATGTGAGAGAGGCCTTCAGTTGCTTAGAAGTTATCCTGGGGTCCTTTGTGACCTCACCGACTATTACACACCTTGCTCTTGGAGTGATCTTTGTTGGTCGACCACTCCTGGGGAGGATAACAATGGTCTTGAATTTCCTCCATTTGTACACAATCTGTCTGACTGTGGATTGGTGGAGTCCAAACTCTTTAGAGATGGTTTTGTAACCTTTTCCAGCCTGATGAGCATCAACAACACTTTTTCTGAGGTTCTCAGAAATCATCTTTGTTCGTGCCATGATACACTTCTACAAACATGTTGTGAAGATCAGACTTTGATAGATCCCTGTTCTTTAAAAAAAGGATGCCCACTCACACCTGATTGTCATTCCATTGATTGAAAACACCTGACTCTAATTTCACCTTCAAATTAACTGCTAATCCTAGAGGTTCACATACTTTTGCCACTCAGATATGTAATGTTGGATCATTTTCCTCAATAAATGAACAAGTATAATATTTTTGTCTCATTTGTTTAACTGGGTTCTCTTTGTCTACTTTTAGGACTTGTGTGAAAATCTGATGATGTTTTAGGTCATATTTATGCAGAAATCTAGAAAATTCTAAAGGGTTCACAAACTTTCAAGCACCACTGTATGTATGTATTTTTTTTGTGTGTATATATATATATATATATATATATATATATATATATATATATATATACGCTATATTGCCAAAAGTATTTGCTCACCCATCCAAATTATCGGAATCAGGTGTTCCAATCACTTCCATGGCCACAGGTGTATAAAATCAAGCACCTAGGCATGCAGACTGTTTTTACAGTTTGGAGCTGGCCCCTTCCTCTTCCAACATGACTGTGCACCGGTGCACAAAGCAAGGTCCATAAAGACATGGATGACAGAGTCTGGTGTGGATGAACTTGACTCGTCCTGACCTCAACCCGATAGAACACCTTTGGGATGAATTAGAGCGGAGACCGAGAGCCAGGCCTTCTCGTCAAACATAAGTGTGTGACCTCACAAATGCGCTTCTGGAAGAATGGTCAAAAATTCCCATAAACACACTCCTAAACCTTGTGGACAGCCTTCTCAGAGGAGTTGAAGCTGTTCTAGCTGCAAAGGGTGGACCGATGTCATATTGAACCCTATGGATTAGGAATGGGATGCCACTTAAGCTCATATGTGAGTCAAGGCAGGTGAGCGAATATTTTTGGCTATATATATATATATATATATATATATATATGGGCGGCACGGTGGTGTAGTGGTTAGCGCTGTCGCCTCACAGCAAGAAGGTCCTGGGTTCGTGCCCCGGGGCCGGCGAGGGCCCTTCTGTGCGGAGTTTGCATGTTCTCCCCGTGTCCGCGTGGGTTTCCTCCGGGTGCTCCGGTTTCCCCCACAGTCCAAAGACATGCAGGTTAGGTTAACTGGTGACTCTAAATTGACCGTAGGTGTGAGTGTGAATGGTTGTCTGTGTCAGCCCTGTGATGACCTGGCGACTTGTCCAGGGTGTACCCCGCCTTTCGCCCGTAGTCAGCTGGGATATGCTCCAGCTTGCCTGCGACCCTGTAGAAGGATAAAGCGGCTAGAGATAATGTGATGTGTGATGTGATATATATATATATAGTGTGTGTGTGTGTGTGTGTCAACTTGAGCTAGTGTGCCAAATTTCATGCTTCTTTCACAAAATGACCAATTCCATGGGTTTTTTTTGTTGTTGCTTGACAGCTGGACTATTATATCTGTTACTGAAAATGGTGACAAACACATTTATTAATTGTACAGAAGGAACTTATTAATGAAGATGATCCTAATTGAGTACTATATAAATGTAGGATAAAACAGACATGCTGTGTCGATTCGAGCAAAAGATGAAATTATTTATAATGTATAACGTTCGTGTTTTAGCATAGTACACTTGGTAATAAAGGGCGCTAGGCCTCAGAAGCAAAGTTTACTTGTCTAACTAAGGAGTAAGTAACGACAGCCGACTGAATGGACAGACTGTCCATCATAATAATTACATATTTCATTATAATGAGAACAATGACCTGGCGACTTGTCCAGGGTGTACCCCGCCTTTCGCCCGTAGTCAGCTGGGATAGGCTCCAGCTTGCCTGCGACCCTGTAGAAGGATAAAGCAGCTAGAGATAATGAGATGAGATTATAATGAGAACATTTTCTCATAATTATGACTTAATATTTGTATTATTATGAGAACTTAAGTCCTAATCATAAGAAACTAAGTATGAGAACAAGATCATTATTATGAGATATTAACCCATTATAACCTCATTATGGTGTTGGAAACGGGCTTCTATAGTAAACAGATGTCCTCACCAGATATTCAAGTTTCTAACTCGTCTGTTTCTTGATGGATAATAATTACCTACCCCAACTTTGTTGGAAGAAGTTATGTTTTCCACTCCATTTGTTTGTCTGTTCCCAATATAACTCAAAAATAGTGAATGGATTTTCATGAAATTTTCAAGAAAGGTGAGCCATGGGACAAGCAATAGTTGATTAGCCTTTGATGCAAATCCGAATATATACGTGGATCCAGGATTTTTTTTTTGTCTTTTCCCAACGTAACTTAAAAAATAGTGAACGGATTTTGATGAAATTTGGTGTACAGCTTTAGTATTATCCTAGGTTCAAGTGATTTGATTTTGATATTAATACACCAATCAGCCATAACATTAAAATCACTGACAGGTGAAGTGAATTACATTGATTATCTCATTACAATGGCACCTGTCAAGGGGTGGGATATATTAGGAAGCAAGAGAACATATGATGTGTTGGAAGCAGGAAACCTGGGCAAGTTTAAGGATCTGAGCAACTTTGACAAGGGCTGAATTGTGATGGCTGGATGACTAGGTCCAAGGAAGGACAACCGGTGAACCGGCGACAGGGTCATGGGTGTTGAAGGCTCGCTGATTCGCATGGGGCATGAAGGCTAGCCCATATGGTCCAATCCCACAGAAAAGCTACTGTAACAAAAACTGCTGAAAAGTTAATGCTGGCTAAAACAGAAAGGTGTCCGCATTAACCTTTTCAGCAGTTTGTGCCACAGTAGCTCTTCTGTTGGATTGGACCATATGGGCTAGTCTTTGTGCCCCATGAGAATCAGTGAGCCTTCGACACCCATGACCTTATCACCATTTCACCAGTTGCCCTTCCTTGGACCACTTTTGGTTGGTACTAACCACTGCATACCGGGAACACACCATAAGAAGTGCCATTTTGGAGATGCTGAGACCGAGTCATATAGCCATCACAATCTGGCCTTTGTCAAAGTTGCTCAGATCCTTACACTTGCCCATTTTTCCTGCTTCCAACACATCAACTTCAAGAACTGACTGTTCTCTTGTTGCCTAATATATCCCACCCCTTGACAGGTGCCATTATAATGAGATCAATCAATGTAATTCCCTTCACCTGTCAGTGATTTTAAATGTTATGGCTGATCGATGTATTATCAACATCAAAATCAAATCACTTGAACCTAGGATAATACTAAAGCTGTACACCAAATTTCATCAAAATCCATTCATTACTTTTTGAGTTACGTTGGGAAAAGACAAAAAAAAAAATCCTGGATCCACATATATATTCGGATTTGCATCAAAATCTAATCAACTATTGCTTGTTCCATGGCTCACCTTTCTTGAAAATTTCATGAAAATCCATTCACTATTTTTGAGTTACATTGGGAACAGACAACAAACAAATGGAGTGGAAAACATAACTTCTTCCAACAAAGTTGGCGTAGGTAATTATGATCAATCAATCAGATAATCAATGTTATTCTGTCCACATTCACTGGATATGAGCAATCGTGTGCTCTGATTGGCTACTCTACTACTAGGCCTATCAGCTCATATACCGTGAGTCGAGGAAAAACAAAATGGCGGCGCGTGTTGCTGAACCAACCGAGGACGAAATAAAAATTCTATTCGAAAACAAAACCCCCAAAAATACAAAAAAGCAACAAAATATGGAATAAAAGTGTGTGTATGTATATATATATATATATATATATATATATATATATATATATATATATATATATAATGTGTGTTATTTACCAGCTGGGAGGTCCGTATCATGAAATACCATGACCGAGGTCTTGAAAGTACTGAGCGAGGCCCTCTGGGCTGAGGTCAGTATTCAAGACTAAGGTCACGGTATTTCACCATACGGACCAACCTTAAGCTGGCAAATAATATATAAATTTTTTTCTTGACCAAATTCTAACAGAAAACGAGAGCGCCCGAAAGGGAAAACCAAGCCAAGCCGCCGTTTTGAATCCTCATTCAAGGCTGTAATGCAAATGGCTTCCTCCTCGGTATACAAGTGCACTTCCATGGCAGGAAAAAAAATACATTTTGCTGCCTATGTAGTCCCCTATTTATACAAATAGGAGTCATTCAGGATTCAGCCATGTTTTTGCTCAGCATTAGCAAGTTAGAGGTTTTTAGTTTTCTTTTATTTCTTTATAAGATTTTTGATAATCTTATAAATAAATCTTATTAAAAAAAGATAAATGTTGACAAAAAATTCTACTATGTTTGTTGTTGTTGTGAACAAGTGAGTCGCCAGAGGTCTGTAACTGGGGTCTGTATCGTAGGATACGGACCCGCTCGCCAGCCAATCAGAGCGCAGGATTTGAAGGAAAACGCACCACGAAAAAAATAATTGATGTTATGAATGTATCTTTTTTCCAAGAATTATTATTACTGTAGCATTTTTCACAAATTGCTCCTGTCATTTTGCTGGTTTGTTTACATTCTAAGCCAAAATGATTTTGTTGGACGTTTTGTATAAAGTTTTTATTTATTGAATTTGCTAAAAATAAAAAATGTCTTGTTTCTCAAAATCCAGTAAATATGGATATAATAGAACAGTTATTCCACTCAATCTTGTCGTACATGGCTCATAGCCATCAGCTCATGTAGGACTCAATTTTGTGGAATAACTCTTAATTATTCACTTCACCTCTCAGTGGTTTTAAAGTTATGGCTGATCGGTGTATGTTGCTTGGCAGAGGTTTACACTCTACTGAGTTCCCTTGTAGTATTAAACATGTTTCATGTCTTAAACAGAAGTGGCTAAAAAGTGGATACTATTTTATTTAAAATAGAGACAAAATACTCAACTAGGCCTACTCTTTCAATTCAAGTATCTGATCCATATTTTATTTCACAAGTTCTTTACAGGGAATAATTGAACAATACCTTATAATATGAGCCGTATCTTGTTCTGAAACTAGACAGATAAAAGGAGCTGCCTTATAAATCTAAAAGTGTTCGCAAAAAGAGCTGATATTCTGTAGACCGACCATCCATCCTTGTAGGCTTCATTTAGTTTGGTGAAGATGTGGATGGGTTTTCTAAGCCTGTACAAGTCACTTAATGTGTAAGGTGATTAAGGCAGAACATGAGAAGAGTAGTTATTTGTAATTAATTATTTTTAGTGATTGTTTAATCGTCTCCTCAGCCATGTTGAATTTGGTGGGTTCTCGTTTCTAGCATGTTAGCTAATCTGAGTTTATGAGCTAACTTCCCCTCCCAAACCCACTGAGCTGGGATAAATGGCCAGTGTTGGCAGATACAATTTTCCAAACTTACAGTTTGGCCTGATCTATGGTTAATCATTTGGGGTTTAAACTGTCTACAAGGCCTCATAACATGAACTCAATCTGGCAACCCGGTATGCATCTGTCCACTGCGGGCTAAATTTAACGCTCTGCTCGCCATACAAGGTCGCGCGCGCTGCTCACTGCCGAGTGTTGAGCAGCAGCATTATTTTTGGCCTGTGTGCTCGCGCACTCCGCTCCGCCGCCCCGCACTGCTGCGCCACCCGCAGTCTGGCCGCTTTTGGTGTCCAGTCACTTCTGTCTCACTTTTCCCTGCAGAATTTGGAGGCTGGTAAGAAACTGCATTTTATTGACTTGGTATAACTGGCTTCTTGTGTTCTGAGTTTCCTAAATTACAGAAAATTATTAGTTGGGATTAATGATGTGTAAACTGGTAGCTATATTTTAACCTGTAAACTTTTTTTCCTGAAGGATTTTTATGATATTAAAAAATTCACATTTGGTACAATAGCTTCGCTTTTATATTCATCTGTAATCTACAGAGAGCCTAAAGGTCTTTTTTTTTCTTGTGTGCATAAATTAATTATCTTGTTGGACCAAGTTATTTATCTTGTGCTCACAAGATAATTTACTATAAATTCATTTGCATTCCTTATATAATGGAGAGAACTCAGCTAATCAAGTTTTATTTTCAAAGGAGCCCTACAGTCCCTTAAGGTGATAATTTTATCTTGTTCCCACAAGATAATAATTTGTTCAAAAGATAAAAACATGCTCCTACAAGATAATTACTTGTTTCCAAGACAATAACTTGTTCAAAAGATAATAACGTGCTCCTACAAGATAATTACTTGTTTCCAAGATAATAACTTGTTCAAAAGATAATAACGTGCTCCTACAAGATAATAACTTGCTCCCACAAGATAATTACTTGTTTCCAAAATAATAACTTGTTCAAAAGATAATAACATGCTCCTACAAGATAATAACTTGCTCCTACAAAATAATTACTTGTTTCCAAGATGATAACTTGTTCAAAAGATAAAAATGTGCTCCCACAAGATAATAACATGCTCCCACAAGATAATTACTTGTTCCCACAAGATAATTACTTGTTTCCAAGATAATAACTTGTTCAAAAGATAATAACTTGCTCCCACAAGATGGTAACTTATTCCCACAAGATAATAACTTTCTCCCACAAAATAATTCCTTGTTTCCAAGATAATAACTTGTTCAAAAGATAATAACGTGCTCCCACAAGATAATAACTTTCTCTCACAAAATAATTACTTGTTTCCAAGATAATGACTTGTTCAAAAGATAATAACTTGTTCCTACAAGATAATAACTTTCTCCCACAAGATAATAACTTTCTCCCACAAAATAATTACTTCTTTCCAAGATAATAACTTGTTCAAAAGATAATAACATGCTATCACAAGATAATAACTTCTTTTCCAAGATAAAAATAAAACGTTTAAAAAATCACCTTTTGGACTTTAGAGGCTCTGAAGTAATTAATTTTGCATTGCATTAAATGAAAATATTACGATAATATTTTAAGTACCACCATAATTGGTGTTGTGGCAGCCTATTGTATATGTTCTGATAATACAAGTTATTATCTTTTGAACAAGTTATTATCTTGTGTGAGCACATTATTATCTATTACCTCCCTTATGTCTGAATGAAATATAATGATAATTTCTTTTACAGTCATTAAGTCTACTTCTTGTCAAATCTTCAGGCTGGCTGAATTAATTTGTTGACCATTGTTAATCCTTGTGAATTAGTTTACCAGTAACAAGTAAATTTTCTGTAGTTGTACATGTTTGGCTAAAATGTTAACAGATATTTAAATTAAGTTCAGTGTAATGGATTCAGTCTGAAGTGCCAAACTGGCACTAGCCCAACATTTGAACAACTTTTGAGTTGAACATGTTCATGCCTTGACCCAAATGCGATGGAATTGACCCTTAGCTGAACTGTGAGTGCACCTAAAGCAACAAATCGAGGGGGAACCCAGGCCTAAAGGACATTCAGAAGTCAAGTGCACAGCAATCCAAGATCCACTCAGGATGTCAGGATCCATACAAGTGCAACAGGAGCAGCAGCAGCGGCGGAATCTGGAGACTCAATATGAAAGCAGCTACCACCAAAGCTCACTGTCGTCCTTTAGCCAACAGTCTTATGTAGCTCACATGAGCAGCATGGGGTAAGAGGAGCCAGCGATGACATGTCACTGTGCCCTTCTCTGATGTGTGCTGATTAATAGACTAGCACCTGGAAAGCTACCTCACATTGTTGCTGCTTTTTAATCACAACACCTTTAACCAGCCTAGAGGCTCACATGCTTATGTAATAAATAACACCTCATCTTTCTAACTCATCCTCACACATTGTTCAGGATGAGATCAGTCTTCTAAACAATATAAAGCAAGCGACAAAGTTGTTTCTTGTGTGATGTTTGAGTTTTACTGTGGAAAAAAATCGTTAAAGGTTCTGACTGCAAAGTTGAATTCTGGGCAGAATGTTCTATTTCTATTTCTGTTGGAGTTTTGAGATGTTCTGCTGCTGCACACACCCTGTATCCTATGTGTAAATGTTAAGCCGAGACAAAAAGCGTCCTGCGTTTTACGATTCTGGAGACTGCTGAAGCAAATGAGCAGCAATATCACATGACCACCATGGGGCATGTTTGACCTACTTTTAACCAAAGCAAGTCAGCATGGGCAAACATGGTGAACTCCGCTCTTTCGCCGGGTAAAAGCCAGTGGAAAAGAAAAGGAAAGCCTGCCTAGTGAGTGCAGCTGCAAGATAGAGCAAAGTTAGATGACGAAATTATTCTAGCTAGCGCTTCCTTATCTTAGCCTTAGAATGCATTGGCTCGAGTCCATGGTAACGAGCATGGAGTTATACATCTAATGATTTGATCTTACAGAGAAATAAACAATAACACAAAAGCAGTAACAGAGAAAAGATTTATTTGTCTTTTGTTTCACGGATCTACAGTTAGGTCCATACAGTGGGGCAAAAAAGTATTTAGTCAGTCACCAATTGTGCAAGTTCTCCCACTTAAAAAGATGAGAGAGGCATGTAATTTTCATCATAGGTACACTTCAACTATGAGAGACAAAATGAGAAAAAAATCCAGAAAAGCACATTGTCTGATTTTTAAAGAATTTATTTGCAAATTATGGTGGAAAATAAGTATTTGGTCAATAACAAAATTTCATCACAGTACTTTGTTATATACCCTTTGTTGGCAATGACAGAGGTCAAAAATTTTCTGGAAGTCTTCACAAGGTTTTCACACACTGTTGCTGGTATTTTGGCCCATTCCTCCATGCAGATCTCCTCTAGAGCAGTGATGTTTTGGGGCTGTCGCTGGGCAACACGGACTTTCAACTCCCTCCAAAGATTTTCTATGGAGTTGAGATCTGGAGACTGGCTAGGCCACTCCAGGACCTTGAAATGCTTCTTACGAAGCCACTCCTTCGTTGCCTGGGTGGTGTGTTTGGGATCATTGTCATGCTGAAAGACCCAGCCATGTTTCATCTTCAATGCCCTTGCTGATGGAAGGAGGTTTTCACTCAAAATCTCATGATACATGGCCCCATTCATTCTTTCCTTTACACGGATCAGTCGTCCTGGTCCCTTTGCAGAAAAACAGCCCCAAAGCATGATGTTTCCACCCCCATGCTTCACAGTAGGTATGGTGTTCTTTGGATGCAACTCAGCATTCTTTCTCCTCCAAACACGACAAGTTGGGTTTTTACCAAAAAAGTTCTATTTTGGTTTCATCTGACCATATGACATTCTCCCAATCCTCTTCTGGATCATCCAAATGCTCTCTAGCAAACTTCAGACGGGCCTGGACATGTACTGGCTTAAGCAGGGGGACACGTCTGGCACTGCAGGATTTGAGTCCCTGGCGGTGTAGTGTGTTACTGATGGTAGCCTTTGTTACTTTGGTCCCAGCTCTCTGCAGGTCATTCACTAGGTCCCCCCGTGTGGTTCTGGGATTTTTGCTCACCGTTCTTGTGATCATTTTGACCCCACGGGGTGAGATCTTGCATGGAGCCCCAGATCGAGGGAGATTATCAGTGGTCTTGTATGTCTTCCATTTTCTAATAATTGCTCCCACAGTTGATTTCTTCACACCAAGCTGCTTACCTATTGCAGATTCAGTCTTCCCAGCCTGGTGCAGGTCTACAATTTTGTTTCTGGTGTTCTTTGACAGCTCTTTGGTCTTGGCCATAGTGGAGTTTGGAGTGTGACTGTTTGAGGTTGTGGACAGGTGTCTTTTATACTGATAACGAGTTCAAACAGGTGCCATTAATACAGGTAACGAGTGGAGGACAGAGGAGCCTCTTAAAGAAGTTGTTACAGGTCTGTGAGAGCCAGAAATCTTGCTTGTTTGTAGGTGACCAAATACTTATTTTACCAAGGAATTTACCAATTAATTCATTAAAAATCTACAATGTGATTTCCTGGATTCTTTCCCCCCATTCTGTCTCTCATAGTTGAAGTGTACCTATGATGAAAATTACAGGCCTCTCTCATCCTTTTAAGTGGGAGAACTTGCACAATTGGTGGCTGACTAAATACTTTTTTGCCCCACTGTATATATTTGGACACTGACACAAATTTTGTTTTTTTACCTGTTTACTGAAACATATTCAAGTTATAGTTATATAATGGACATGGACATAAAGTCCAGACTTTCAGCTTTCATTTGAGGATATCCACATTAAAATTGGATGAAGGGTTTGAGTTTCAGCTCCTTAACATGTGCCACCCTGTTTTTAAAGGGACCAAAAGTAATTGGACAGTTGACTCAAAGGCTATTTCATGGGCAGGTGTGGGCAGTTCCTTCGTTATGTCATTCTCAATTAAGCAGATAAAAGGCCTGGAGTTGATTTGAGGTGTGGTGCTTGCATTTGGAAGATTTTGCTGTGAAGAAAACATGCGGTCAAAGGGGCTCTCCATGCAGGTGAAACAAGCCATCCTTAAGCTGCGAAAACAGAAAAACCCCATCCGAGAAATTGCTACAATATTAGGAGTGGCAAAATCTACAGTTTGGTACATCCTGAGAAAGAAAGAAAGAAAGAAAGCACTGGTGAACTCATCAATGCAAAAAGACCTGGACACCCACAGAAGACAACAGTGGTGGACGATCGCAGAATAATTTCCATGGTGAAGAGAAACCCCTTCACAACAGCCAACCAAGTGAACAACACTCTCCAGGAGGTAGGCCTATCAATATCCAAATCTACCATAAAGAGAAGACTGTATGAAAGTAAATACAGAGGGTTCACTGCATGGTGCAAGCCACTCATAAGCCTCAAGAATAAAAAGGCTAGATTGGACTTTGCTAAAAAAGCATCTAAAAAAGCCAGCACAGTTCTGGAAGAACATTCTTTGGACAGATGAAACCAAGATCAACCTCTACCAGAATGATGGAAAGAAAAAAGTATGGTGAAGGCGTGGTACAGCTCATGATCCAAAGCATACCACATCATCTGTAAAACACGGTGGAGGCAGTGTGATGGCTTGGGCATGCATGGCTGCCAGTGGCACTGGGTCACTAGTGTTTACTGATAATGTGACACAGGACAGAAGCAGCCGGATGAATTCTGAGGTATTCAGAGACATACTGTGTGCTCAAATCCAGCCAAATGCAGCCAAACTGATTGGTCGGCGTTTCATAATACAGATGGACAATGACCCAAAACATAAAGCCAAAGCAACCCAGGAGTTTATTAAAGCAAAGAAGTGGAATATTCTTGAACGGCCAAGTCAGTCACCTGATCTCAACCCAATTGAGCATGCATTTCACTTGTTAAAGACTAAACTTCAGACAGAAAGGCCCAAAAACAAACAGCAACTGAAACCGCTGCAGTAAAGGCCTGGCAAAGCATTAAAAAGGAGGAAACACAGCGTCTGGTGATGTCCATGAGTTCAAGACTTCAGGCAGTCATTGCCAACAAAGGGTTTTCAACCAAGTATTAGAAATGAACATTTTATTTACAATTATTTAATTTGTCCAATTACTTTTGAGCCCCTGAAATGAAGGGATTGTGTTTAAAAAATGCTTTAGTTCCTCACATTTTTATGCAATCATTTTGTTCAACCCACTGAATTAAAGCTGAAAGTCTGAACTTCAGCTGCATCTGAATTGTTTTGTTTAAAATTCATTGTGGTAATGTACAGAACCAAAATTAGAAAAATGTTGCCTCTGTCCAAACATTTATGGACCTAACTGTATTCACGAATGTCAACCACAAATTACATACCTGCGACTCAAAACTCTTCAAGGTTGGTGCAGAGTCACGATGTTTTCTGCACGTCGCCATCTTGGAGTGACACAGTTCCATAGTTATGCTAATTAGTTAAAGCTCCTCGCATTCGGCTGTTTCCGTAGGGTTGTACTTTACCTCAAGAGGGAGAAAAACAGTCCCAAAATGAAGAAAAGCAACCCTCAGGACATTAAAATGATCACATCTTGTCCACATTTTATTGTTCTTTCAATAAAAACAATTGAAAATTTCAAATGACTTTGCAGTCAGCACCTTTAAGTGCAAAGATTTAACCACTTAGGTTTGTGAATAATTGCATCATTTTATTTCAGGTATATGTATATTGTTTAGCATTATGACTCCAAGTGTAGTACACATTTAAGCTGAGCTTGAGACCATATAGGTTAAGTTCAAATCAATTAATTTGATTTTATTTGTATATAGCTTTTAATCATAGACATTGTCACAAAGCAGCTTTCCAAAAAAAAAAAACCTTGATCCCTAATGAATGGAGGTGACAGTGGCAAGGAAAAACGTCCTGAGATGACAGGAGGAAGAAAACTTGAGAGGAACCTGACTCAAAAGTGAACCCATTCTCATTTGGGTGACACTGGATAGTGGGATTATAAATCATTCCCCTTATAAAACTGTATACTATAAAGTTAAGCAGGATTAAGTACTGTGTTGAAAGGATGTTCAGTATGAGCTGCATGTTTTAATGATTACAGCAGCAGTTCTTAGGAATGAGTAATAATGATGTGAGTTGAATATGAACTGTGCTTGGAAAGTCTAATCTTTAGAGTATCCATGTCAGAGTTAGACCATCCACAGCATCAGTTTAAAGTGCATATTCTGGACCAATTTCGGGGTTTTTTATATGAAAGTACGTCCCTTTACACACTCATCCAGAAGGGTAATTTTGCACAAGGCCATCTGTCTACAGCAGAAAAAAATAAAATAACAAAACGCGTCTGGAAAAATCCCAAAGGAGTCTGGAGCCAGATTCGTGACGTCACCTGCGGAAGCGCCAGCAGGCTGCATGAGCTCCGCACGGTTTCAGTGCACAGCCTGTGTAGACCAAGCGCTCCCATTTCTCTCTCATTGTCCGGTCTTTTGGAAAACAATGAGTACTAATCCCATCAAGATTGGTGTTGCTACACCCTCCTACGATACATCTGTTAACCATTTTAATAATTACGCGATAACGTTGAAGAAATTTGCAGAAAACCACCAGGTCGTTTTCTCATAAACAAACCAGCGCTAACGTAGGATTCAGAGGGAGGCGTCCCGCACGCGATGTCACGAAAATCAATGTTTGCCAGGAAATCCAAATGCCAAGTTTTTTCAGAGGCGGACCAATTCGCCTCAAACGGCTTGATTTCAACTGAATTTTTCTGGTCTTGCGCAAGGTAAAAAAAATTGCACAAAATGCAAAATGTGACAGATATTTGACCAAAGTTTAATATAAAATAGGAAAATTACATTGATCTTGCTCCTGAATTTACCCGTGATATGCACTTTAAGTACCCATACATTCATCTTTATAGTTTTCTAAAAGTTGTAGGCTTGTATTGTAGAGCTTTGCACTGCTGATATTTTATAGATTTTTGAAAAATATTACATCCTTTGCTATACTTTGTTTTTTGTAGACATATAGAGTACTGTGCAGAAGTCTTCGGCACATGTAAAGAAATGCTGTAGACCAAAAACGGCTTTAAAAATAATGAAACGAAAGGTTTGAACATTAAAAAATTACTATAAACATCAGTAAGCCATAATAAATAAATGAAACAAAGTCAATAGTTGGTGTGAGACGACCCTTTGCTTTAAAAAAAAATAGTAGTCTCCGGTACAGTGAGTGCAGTTTTATAAGGAAATGAGCTGTAGGTTTTACTGAGCATCTTACAGAACCAGCCACAGTTCTTCTGGACACTTTGACTGTCACACTCGCGTCTTAATTTTGCACCAAAACCCAGCAGCCTTCATTATATTTTCTTTTTTAATCTGAAAAGTGCGCTCTTATATAATATGCTGCTCAGATACAAACTTTTTTTTCAGTAACACTGAATTTTGTGCTGGAAAGCGAACATTTAGACTCTAAAATGTTTTTGTACTGACTTGATAATGTAGAAGTCATAAAATAGAAATCTATTTTTAAAAAAAGTTTGTTTGAAAAAAAAGGGTGCCTAAGACTTTTGCACAGTACTGTTTATTATGGTCCATAGTGGATCTTGATACTGTGATATGTTGATACAGCTTTATTTTGTGTTGTCTTTTCATTTCCTGATAATACATTCATCATTAACACATTTCTTTGCTAGAAAAGGGCTGAACGTGTGTCAGGAAACCAGTGTCCTTATACTTATATTGTAGTGTACAAAACTCATAAAAGTTAAGTACATCGCTAGCTGAATGTGCCATAACAGGGTTATTAGAGAATGGTGAGACTATACCAGTGTCAAATCAGACTCTTTTAATAGTTATATAATTGGATTTTGTTGTTCCTCACTTGTTAGTAGCTTGGTTAATATTGTTTGCCAAAATGCTTTCTTGAAAATAATCTGATTTTGTTCTCTATGCTAATCATGATTCTCCATGATGCAGTAGGAGGAGGAAATTTAACCTCTCCGCTGTAAGAAAAAAAAAGCAAAGGTTATTAATGTAACTCAGGGCTATTTGTGGCTCATGAGACAGGGAAATGTAGAGGCTCAAGATCCCTGTTACTGTACTGCAAATGTACATCCACTTTCCCAGCTGAATCCTGGGAATGTGTAGTACTGAGAATGATACTTAGAAGCTTTATGCAGCATTTACTTTAGGAGAAAAAAAAACAGTTTCCTTTTATGTGTACACTTGGGCGGCATGGTAGTGCAGTGGTTAGCACTGTCGCCTCACAGCAAGAAGGTCCTGGGTTCGAGCCCAGTGGTCAACAAGGGTCTTTCTGTGTTGAGTTTGCATGTTGTCCGCGTGGGTTTCCTCCGGGTGCTCCAGTTTCCCCCACAGTCCAAAGACATCCAGGTTAGGCTAATTGGTGGCTCTAAATTGACCGTAGGTGTGAATGGTTCTCTGTGTCAGCCCTGTGATGACCTGGAGACTTGTCCAGGGTGTACCCCGCCTCTCGCCCATAGTCAGCTGGGATAGGCTCCAGCTTGCCTGCGACCCTGTAGGACAGGATAAGCAGCTACAGATAATGGATGGAGGGTGTACACTTTAGCTTGTTTTGTCTTCATTACAAGATTATGTAAATCTTTTCTATAAATCCCATCACCTGCTGTGATAAAACCTGCAATTCCAATACCCAAAAAAGGGAGATCTGACACTACCAACAAACTACTGTGGCATCTTTCTGACACCAGTCACTGCAAAGATTTATAATAGGCTCCTCCTAAACTGCATTATTCCTGAGGTCGATCCTCTGCTGCACAAAAACCAAAATAGGTTCAGAAAAGGGTGTTTGATGAGCTTTCAAATCCTGTCCTTACGGCGCATCATCAAGGAAATACGGAAGTATAACAAGGAACTAACAATATGCTTTGTAGACTTCCACAAGGCGTTTTACTCGATAAGCAGACAAGCCATATCGATATTGATATCCTCCCACTCTATGGTATACCCAAACCAATTGTGGAAGCTATAAAGTCACTCTACATGAACACCAAGGCCACTATCATCACGCCTAATGGACAAACTTCATTCTTTTTGATCTCAGCAGGAGTACTCCAAGGTAATACCCTCACTCCTTTTATCTTTATCCTTGTGCTCGACTACATCCTGCGCCTGTTGCTTGACAGTCTGGATAACAGAGATCTGCAGATCCAACCTAGACGTAGCCAAAGACATCTGGCGCAATATCTCACTGACCTCAATTTCGCAGACGACCTAGCACTGGTCTCAAAACTAGATGAAGACGCAGAAGCCTTGCTCCAGTCCCTTGAAAAAGCAGCTGTTTTGATTGGATTACATTGCAATGAGAACAAGACGGAGTACATCAACACTGGCCAGAATCCCAAAGACCTGAAATCCCTCTCCGGTGTAAACATCAAATGAGCAGAAGATTTCAAATACCTAGGATCCTGGAGCATGGACTCGCAAAAGGACTTCAAAGTGAGAAAGGCACTAGCTTAGGTAGCTTGTAACAAGTTTGGCATTCAAACCTGCAAAATTATTCTAAAATCTACATGTTCCAGTACCTAGTAGAGCCAATTCTACTCTATGGCTCAGAAACCTGGACCTTAACACAGAAAGATTGGAAACAATTAGATGGAACATACACAAATCTCCTTCGCAGAGTGCAGAACATTCACTGGTCCAAGCAAGCGGCACGGGAGAGAATATACAGAAACCTACCACCGACTTCAGAGAAGCTCAGGAGCAGACACCTTCAGTTCACTGTTTGAGGGCAGAGAACAAGGTCATATCATCACATATCGAGACTACTGTTATGGACCCAAAACCTCCCAATTTGCTGTCGAAAGACAACGTTTGCTCAGCTGATATCAAGGGACACAAGGATCAAAATAGAGGATTTGAAGCTAGTCATGTGGGACCACACTCTATTGTGCAAAACAACCCGGCCTGTGATGTCAAAGGAGGATGATGATGATGATGTAGAGGTTTATAGCAGATGGTTTTACAGTGATGCTGAGAATAAA
This sequence comes from Neoarius graeffei, assembly GCF_027579695.1. Taxonomy (NCBI): domain Eukaryota; kingdom Metazoa; phylum Chordata; class Actinopteri; order Siluriformes; family Ariidae; genus Neoarius; species Neoarius graeffei. Next base: position 41,865,916 of record NC_083569.1, read on the forward strand.
TACAATTTGAATTGCTTTTCGGTAATAAGGTTAATGCTGAAAGCCGGTGTAGTCCAGAGATGTCTAGAGAATTATGACACTGCAATGGATGAAGAATGAATCTCCCCAGACGCCAGAGCTTTGTACATGGCAGGCCCTGTTTATCAAGCATGTCAACAACAGGAAGCCCATAATACCTCTGGCAGGTGGAAATATGTGACAGGACTATTTACATGCCTCCAGGTTTATCTCCTGCCGCCATCCAATTGAGAGGGCTATTTGTTCTAAAAAAAAAAAAAACTTTATGTCTAGAGCATGTCTGATGTGCTTAAAGAAGACAACTGTGCAATACTTTGAAATGTTAATTTTTTATTTTCAGAATTTAAATGAGGAATAACATTATTACCTCCACCAAGGAGGTTATGTTTTCGGTAGCGTTGGTTTGTCTGTTAGCAACATTACGGAAAAAGTTATTAACGGATTGCTCTGAAATTTTTTCCAGAGGTGTGACTGGGCACAAGTAACAATCCATTAAATTTTGGCGGTGATCCGGATCACCTTCTGGATCCCAGATTTTTTTTAAAGGATTCTTGGAGGAGGTCTGCGCTCTCCGAGTGCTTTTCTAGTCTTTAATAGAAAATGCTTATATTGTTTAGAGTTGTCGGTGTTGAATAAGCCCATAACCATTTAAAGTCTTGGAGGAAATCTGCGTAAAAAGCGCAACGGGCCTCATTTAACAAACTAAATACGAACAGATTTATTTGTGTATTTGTACTTGTTGCATTCATGAAAATCCAGTCAGTTTAAAAATACTTGTAACCTATGAGCACTCCCGAGTTTCTGTACATTTACTTCAGGAGACGCACTAATATAAATGGCATCAGTTATTGCTCTTTTATAGGGGATTGCACTGTCAAGTTTTAATAGTTTATGTATTTCCCAATTGCATGCACAAATTTAGTTGTAGAAAAGTTTTTGAAATGCAGTTATTTCATATTAATAACTTGAAAAACAGCAACCCAAAACAAATCCATAAATTAAGACAAATGAGTCTAGCTTATGGCAGCATGGTGGTGTAATGGTTAGCCCTGTCGCTTCACAGCAAGAAGGTTCTGTGCCCGATGGGGGCCTTTCTGTGTGGAGTTTGTGTGTTCTCCTCGTGTCTGTCCGGGTTTCCTCCGGGTGCGCTGGTTTACCCCAAAGGCATGCAGGTTAGGTTAATTGGTGGCTGTAAATTGACCATAGGTGTGAATGGTTGTTTGTCTCTATGTGTCAGCCCTGCAATAACCTGGCAACTTGTCCAGGGTGTACCCCACCTCTCACCCATAGTCAGCTGGGATAGGCTCCAGCTTGCCCGCGACCCTGCACAGGATAAGTGGTTACGGATAATGGATGGAGTCTAGCTGATGAGCTACAGTGGCTGAGCTGCATCACTGGAAAATTTAGCATGTGCTATGTGTTTAAACATTCAATCATTTTGTTGTTTTCAGCTCACTGTGAGTTTTGCCTTTAATACAGTTTTGTGGGTGCCACTGAATGTAAATCGCCTGGCCCATGAATGCAGTAATTGGCATTTATGAACATACACGCATGAGTGCAGTACAACATTATATACACTCACTGGAAACTTTAATACGTAGGAACTTGTTCTTTATTCTAAGATTTCTGTTCTTGCCTGGCAGGAGTGGAACCCAATGTGGTCTTCTGCTGTTGCATGCTGAGATGCTTTTCTGCTCACCACAGTTGTAAAGAGTGATTATATGAGTTACTATATCCTTCCTGGCAGTTTGAACCAATCTGGCCATTTTCCTCCGACCTCTCTTATCAACGAGGCGTTTGTTTCCACCCACAGAACTGTCACTCACTCATTGTTTTTTTGCACCATTCTGTGTAAATTCTAGAGACTGTTATGTGTGAAAACCCCAGGAAATCAGCAGTTTCTGACATACTCAAACCAGTCCATCTGGCTCAAACCAACACCCATGCCACAGTGAAAGTCAAACTTTGATATCACAATTCGACTTACAGTATAAGCACGGTCCATATATTTTCAATAGGCTTTGAAATCAGGACTTGTTTTAAGCTTAATGTTAGCCTGCTTTATCCTCCACAACCAGCTCTGATGCGTGTTTGGGTTCAGTGTCCTGTTGTGACTCCCAAGTCATGTTCAAGTTTCTGATGGTTTATACTGAAGAATCATGAGGTAGTCCTCCTTCTTCATTATTCCATCCACTTTGTGCAATGAACCAGTTCCACTGGCAGCAAAACAGCCCCAGAGCATGATGATTCTACCACCACCAGCTGGTACAGTGTCCCTCTGTACATGGTGGTCATTGTGGCCAAACAACTCAATCTTTATCTCATCTGACCATACAGCTATCCTCCAGAAGGCTTTTTCTTTGTCCGTGTGGTCAGCTTCAAACTTTAGTTAAGATTGAAGGTATCAATTTTGGAGCAGGGGGTTATTTCTTGGATAGCAGCCTCTTAGTCCATGGTGATGTAAAACTCACTGAACTGTAGACAGTGATCCATTAGCTTCCAGTTCATGGCAGGGCTGTGCCATGGTGGTTCCCACGTTGTTCCTGGCCATCCAAACCAATTTCCTTTCAGCTGAGGGTGACAGTTTGGGTTTTCTTGAAGCAAAGTGGCTTGGCAAAGTGACTACACCTCACAATAACTTGAATACAATTGTTTGAACTGATCTTGGAATTTGCAGTTGTTTAGAAATGGCTCCAAGAGACATTCCGGAGTTGTGTATATCTGCGATCCTCTTTCTCAGATCTGCACTGAGCTCCTTGGACTTTCCCATTTTACTGTGTGTTGGTCAATCCAATGAGTGCTGTAAACAAACCCTTTTTATGAAGGCACAGAGAAGCTACCAGCTGTAGTCAATCATGATCACTAACAGGAAGTTAAGAGACCTCGGCCTTAGCAAGATAAGAGACATTTTGGAAGTTTCAGCACCTCTGAATTAATAATCTAAGTGAGCGTATGTAAATTTTTGACCCTCTATGTATAATTTTGATCCTGTGTTGATTTCAGAAAACCCAAAGAAAATTCAAACTTGTGCACCAAATTCTAGTGTTTTTTTAATTAAAGATGTATGCTGTACATTCTGCCACAGAAAAAGAACAGTTCAAAGAAATGACTGAAAGCCCAAATATTGCCATGACATTCATATCCAAGATGACATTCATGTCACTGTATGTAAACTTCTGACCACAACTGTATATACAACATGCAACTTTACCAAAAGATAAACCAGACCCAATAATAGCAGCAGCAGCAGTTTTTTCATGCAGCAATTGAATTGTTAGTCTTTATGACAGCAGGATACAGCCAACAGCGGTATACATAATGTACAGTTTATCTCATCTCATTATCTCTAGCCACTTTATCCTGTTCTACAGGGTCGCAGGCAAGCTGGAGCCTATCCCAGCTGACTACGGGCGAAAGGCGGGGTACACCCTGGACAAGTCGCCAGGTCATCACAGGGCTGACACATAGACACAGACAACCATTCACACTCACATTCACACCTACGCTCAATTTAGAGTCACCAGTTAACCTAACCTGCATGTCTTTGGACTGTGGGGGAAACCGGAGCACCCGGAGGAAACCCATGCGGACACGGGGAGAACATGCAAACTCCGCACAGAAAGGCCCTCGCCGGCCACTGGGCTTGAACCCGGACCTTCTTGCTGTGAGGCGACAGCGCTAACCACTACTGTACAGTTTATTTAAAGTTAAAACAGTCCAGTAAGGCATCAAAAGAAAATTTTGTCCCTACACATTACAATATTTCATCACAATAGTTCAACATTTTAAAATGCATTTTAGTTTTGCTTTTTTTTCTTCCTCCATGTTAACAGATTTGCTTTTTTATAACTATAGGTCAGTGTCTAATCACATTTTAAGCTTTCACTAACACACTAAACAAGATCATCATGTAACATATTAACATTTTCATTCCATCAGAACTGCAGGAACTGTGACATTGTGTGTTTTATTGAAATGAGCAGCAGGGTTAGCTTTAACAATAAAAAGCTCTGCTGATTTTGTTTCTATCCCACTGCTTGACCCCGCTGTGGGTTTGTGGCGTGACTGCTGTTGGTTGTTCTTTAGGGTGCAGACTTCAGGTAAAAGGCAGGAGAAGAAACTGAGCTCCTTCTCCAGGTTAGAAACTCAGACATTATCAATTTTCTAATCAAAACAAGGGTAAGAATAATACATTGGGGTTTTTTTTCTCCACTACTTGTGGTGTGACTGCTGTTTGGCTTGTCTTTAGGGTGCATACCGGTACATCAGAGAAGAAGCAGGAGAAGAAACTGAGCTCAACCTCCAGGTCAGTAACTGAGACACTTTGCTGTTCTTTATCAAAGCAAAGACAAGAATACTACCTTTGATAATAAATCACAGTGTTATTTGTTTTCTCCACTGCTTGTTTTGTGACCGCTGTTGGATTTTTCTTTAGGGTGAAATCTTCAAGTAAGAAGCAAGAGGAAAAAAAGGCTTTCTACGCCAAGAGACACAAGTGCGCCTGCCTGGCACTGGACAAAGAAGAGAGTGTTGTTGGATACGTGGTGCCTGTTTGTAGAAGCAGGTGGCTGGCTTTCCTATACTTTCCTTCCTATTCCAAGTGCAGAATACTGGTTGATATATACCAAATGGCAGCATTGTAGTCGAATCACTAAACCTCGAGTCCGAGTCCAGTCTCGAGTCCCCAGTGTTCAAGTCTGAGTCAAGACCAAGTCATTAAAGAAAATTTCGAGTCGAGTCCGAGAACAAGACTCCACCCGCACCATTTGACGGTGGCCGTTGCTGCCTTTATGTGAAAGCATCTCTGCTACTGTGTTGGACTAACGTTACTGCTTGTCTGCCCCATTTTTGCTAAGAGGCTACAGATAAAAGGCTTGTTCATCGCTCAGCAAGCCCCGCCCACTATCAACAGGGCAAATAACATGAGAGAGGGTTAACACTAGCTAGTTCATCGCTCAGCAAGCAAACCCCGCTATCAACAGAGCAATGAACACAGCATGTCACTGACTCCTCTGGGTGGAGTCTTGCCAAATGGCGATTGAAGTTCGAGGTTGTCCCCGTCGTCTCCTCGATAGTTCTTCTACATATGGAACACACAGCAGTGCATTTTTCCCCACTGCACGAGAAGTCTGTATAAGTAAAGCAGACGATCCTAGCGGCTTCTCTCCAGGCATTTTAGCGCCATTAACGTTAGTTTGTTCCTGAACACGACATATGAACAGGTGAATGTGCATTCTGTTGCACAAAATTAGTATAAAAATGAATGTAGATATAAATAACTTATGCCAAATTATGGCATGTTACAAAAAATAAAGAAAAAATCCAAATCCTCGTCTCCAATTTACGAGTCCAAATGCAGTTAATGCACGAGTCCGAGTTCAAGTCGTCAGTGCTCAAGTCCAAGTCAGGTCCTGAGTCCTTAAAATTAGGGCATGAGTCAGATTCGAGTACTACAAGCCTGCCAAATGGACTAAACAAAGTATTTTATCAGAGGGGTTGGTATTTGTAAACCTCCCACATCCCCAGCAGGTTCACAGTATCTTTGATAAAAGATAGTTCAGTAGTTAACAATAAAAAACACTTTCTCTGTAACAATTCTATATGAATATGTAAATACATGACTCTTTTACTTTTACTTGCATTATCTAATTGATTTATTTCTGTGACTGTTAAAATGAAATTATCGTTTGGCCACCTATAAATCAATCCATCTCTTTTATCAGTTATTTAGCCACACAGGATCTGATGGAGAGCCAGGAGGAGGTGAAGGAGGAAGGTCTGGGCTACGTGGTCATGAAGAACCTCTTCTCCAGAGACACTGAGTACCAGCTGAAACTGGTGAAGAAGAGGCGCAGCACGACTATGAGGGAGTCTGCAGAAAAACTGTCCCTTAGCAAGAAGGTCATACTTCTACCCTAGTTACTCTTTTTTTTTTCCTTACCTGATGAAGAACTTTTATTGTGTGTGTGTGTGTGTGTGTGTGTGTGTGTGGTAGGCTGGGAAAAAAACATCAGCTATTGCTTTGTCTGAATTCAGCCAAAAAAGAGAGAAAAACAAAACAGTTTTGTCTAAAGTTGGGTTTTTGTGCTTATAACTAGGGCTAGGTCATCATCATCATCGTCCGGCTGCGCTGCAGTCGACCACCCACGATCGACGATCTGTCGCCAGGTCAGCAATGTCTTACGGCCACAAGTTGCCCTCAGAGTCTCCCAACAGAGACCTGATATAGCCCAGGAAGTTGAGCTGCTGGCGTCCTGGGCGCCTTTTGCCGTGCGTTGGTACATACAGGGCATATGTCCGGCATGGTTCCCCCACAGGCATTCTGAGTACATGCCCCAGGAATCGGAGTTGATGCTGCCTTACTGTGGCGATTAGGGGTTGAGTGTTGGTCAACTTGTAAATCCAGGCGTTGCTCACATGGTCTAGGTGCTTTATGTTAAGCATAACCCTATAGCATGACGTGGCGAACACGTTTAGCTTGTTTTCCATGTCCCCCAATATAACCCAGGACTCACAGCCATATAGAAATATTGTCACGCAGGTGGTGTTAAAAAGCTTGACTTTAGTGGATGTGGAGATTGATGGACTTCTCCAGATTTTCTCCAGCTTCCAAAAGGCAGTCCATGCAAGGGCTTTCCTCTTGGTCATGTCGTCACTGCTGGAGGCCATCATAGACCCCAGATATTTAAAGTTGGTAACATGTCTTATTGGCTGTCCGTATACCTCTAGCGGTGGTTGTCGGTTACAGTTAAATGTCATGTACTCGGTCTTGGGTACACTGATGATGAGTCCAAGTTGTTTCCCAGCAACCGCTGTTTTAGTAAGCTGTTCCTGCGCCCTGGGTATGGATGACTCAAGTAGTGCAATGTCGTCGGCAAAGTCCAAATCATTAAGGGTTTTAGCTGGATGTCTTCTGGACTGCCGAGGGTGCGTAACTACGCCTGAGTCTGAGTTCTTAGTTGATTCTGACATCAGGTAGTCAATAAGCACTATAAACAGAAATGGGGCAAGCACATCTCCTTGTAAGACTCCGGTAGTAACATGGAATGGGTCGGAGATCTTACCATCAACTATGACTGCACTCTTGGAGCTATTGTACAGTACTTTGATGGCATTAACTATAACCTCGGGTATGCCATAATGGCGAAGGACAGAGAACATGACACTTCTGTTGATGCAATCGAATGCCTTTTTGAAGTCTATAAATGTGACGGTAAGTGGGAGTTGGTAGGACTGGAAACCCTCTATGATCCTACGAAGAATGTGTATCTGTTGAGCACAACTTCTACCAGGGCGAAAACCGGCCTGGTTCTTCCGTAGTATTGGGTCAACATGTTCTCTAATTCGCATTAAGAGTATCTTGTTGTACACCTTAGCTGCTACGGACATTAGGCTGATCCCTCTGTAGTTGGTCATCAGGCTCAAGTCCCCTTTCTTTGGTAAGGGTATAACGACATTCGTGATCCACTGCTCAGGGGGAGTTAGCGTGGTGAAGACCTCTGTACAGAATTTGTGGATGGAATCGGCCATTACATATCCACCTCCCTGGAGGGCTTCCGCAGTTATTGCACAGTCCAAGCCTGGTGCTTTATTGTTCTTCAGATCCTGGATGGCCTTTACCGTCTCCTCCAGTGTAGGTGGATCGGTACTGATGGGTAGGTCTCGATCAGCAGGTGGGGGGAGAGATTCTGGTTGACCACTGTCGTTGTTTAGTAAATCAGCAAAGTATAGCCTCCATTCATCCAGGAGTTCGGAGTCACTAGATGGAGCTGATCCATCGCGCTTCTTAACTCTTGGGTTGGGCCTTCTACCCTTGCCAGCTAGTGAATTTACTATTTTCCAGGTGGTATTGTAGTCACCCTTCTTGTCATCCTCTTGAAGGTTTTCCAACTGTTGGTTCAGAAAGTCAAGTTCGTCTAACCTGTAGGAGTTGTTTAAGCAGTCGTTAAGTTTTCGCCAGGCCTCTCTTGCTTGACATGTTTTTGCAAGTAGGTATCTCTTCTTTGCTTGGTTTCTCTCCTCCCGGAGCTTCAGAGTCCTCTCTGACACCCAGCTAGGAGCCCCACAGGGTTTACACTTCCCAACAACCTTTTCTACTGCTTCTGCAATGGCCTTTTCCCACTGATCGTACCGCTTTGTTATAGGTGTGGAGGCATCATCCAAGGCAAGTCCCTGAAAGCGGTTTGTGAGCCCAACCTGGAACTCACTCTTGGTTTCTGCTGTCCGTAGCTTCTTCCAGTTGAACTTGGACCTTCTGCACGGTTTCCCTTTGGAGATGCGGAGCATACCTGTCAACCCTCCCGTTTTTCCCGGGAAATCCCTTATTTTGACTTATTTCCCGCTGTCTTCCCGTTTTTTTATTTTCCCGAAAATATCCCGTATTTTCACATTATATAAAAGTCCCGTATTTTCACAATATAAAAAAGTCTGTAGGTCCAGAATTCATGACGCGCCTCTGACAGGAGTTTACAGCAGGAAGTCGGGCCATGAATTCACGTCCCCGCCCTCTCAGGCATCAGTAATTACAGAACTACGTCCGGAGGTGAGGCTGAGCAAGTGATTAGGTCCAGTGTTGCCAGATTGGGCGGTTTCAAGTGCATTTTAGCGGGTTTTGAACATATTTTGGGCTGGAAAACGTCAGCAGTATCTGGCAACACTGATTAGGTCTGAGGTGAAGATGGCAATGCTAATAGCTAAGAAAAACATTAGCCTCTCTTTCTTTGATGATTTCAACAAGTGCGTGGCTGGAATGTTCCCAGACTCTTCCCTTGCAAAGAAATTTTCCATGGGTTAAACGAAAGCCTCCCAAATAATCAAAGGTAAGCTACACATGTTTACATTAAGTATGTCCTGGCTAAGACCTCATAAATAGCCTAGTGTAAACTAATTGGTGTATTAACTGTTTTATCCACTCATTGTCTATTTTATTTTCTATCTGAAACTTACCCATTTTAAATCACTCTTGGTTTAATATCTTATATTACTCTCTCTTTATTACATCTAGTTTCTCTTTATTACATCCATCTATCTATCTATCTATCTATCTATCTATCTATCTATCTATCTATCTATCTATCTATCTATCTATCTATCTATCTATCTATCTATCTATCTATCTATCTATCTAGTGTTCTGAGGCCATGACTATGGTAAAACCATAATAAATTGCAATGGAATTGAATTTATTGACTGGTTATATAATGACCTTTCTTATTTTAACATAAGATACATATTTTAGCCCTTAATTTGGGAAATAACTGGTACCACTGAAAGCAAATAAAAATAAATGTATAGTTTATTCACAAATGCACTCTATAAACCATAAGCATATTGAGTTTGGGTCTTGGCTATCACCAACATGCACCAGAGTACAGGAAATCACAAATACTAGATAGAAAATTGCCCCCCATTCAACTACACACCCACTTTTGGTGAAGGGTATGACTTTCCGAAATTTTCCCTTATTTTGAGTTAAAAATCTGGGAAATATCCCTTTTTTTCAAACCTCAAAGTTGACAGGTATGGTGCGGAGACTGGAGACAAGCATCACGCTGAGGATTCGATGGTCTGAATCCAACTCCACGGAGTTGTACGCCCTACAATTATGCAGAGAGTTCATCCATTTGCCATTTATAAGGATGTGGTCAAGTTGGTGGGTGGAGCCCCCTGGATGCATCCAAGTCCAGAGGCGCTTACTGGGTTGGGGAAATCTGCTTTGTGCTGGGCGGAGCTTGTGTTCTTGGCAAAGGTTCACCAGGCGCTCCCCGTTGTCGTTCGTCTCACTGTAAAAGCAGTGGGGTCCGATTACCGCCGGGTGGGTCACATGGCTGTCCAAGCCTAGTCTGGCATTGAAGTCACCAATAACTAGGTGCTTGTTGTGTGGCTTTACCCTCTCGAGATGATCTTTGAGTGTGCTATAGAAGTAATCTTTTTCTGTTGTGCTAGCAGACTTGGTTGATGCATAGATGACTGTGACAGTGAGCTGTGGGTTACCATGAAACATGGCACTCAGTATTCTCTGGCTGACAGGGTTAATACTTTGGAGGCACTTGTATAGGTGCTTGGAGATCACAAGTCCAACACCTCCAAGTCTCTGGTCTGTGGCTGAAGTGTACACAAGGACCCAGTTCTTGTCATCAGACCATAGTTCCTCAGTAGGAGATGGTGTTATTAATCGGTGCTCTTGGATACCAACAATGTCTACGCCTGCATCAGTGCAGCCCATGAACAACTGATGGGACTTCCCTTTCTGGTGGAGAGTACGCACATTGTATGTTGATACTACTAACAGTTTAAAGGTAGGAAGGCGAAACATATCAGAGCCAACAGTCTGTGATGATGCTCCAGCTTCCCGCTGGCTCGTCATGGAGTCTGGGGGGGACTTCCGCCTGGCTACCTTTGGTCTAGATCGTAGATAATACTTTGTGGTTTCCGTAATCAGTAGGTTTGCCAGAGATATTTCAGTCCGTTCTGGCAGCTGGATGGGTGATTGGCCCTGAACAGCTATGTACAGACATCGGGTGCAGGTGCTATTAGCCAGCAGCAGCTCCCCTGCGATCCGTCCCACCATGGTTGAACCTGCCAGGAGCAGGGAGAACCTAGCTGGGCAAGCCCAGATGGTTAACCGCCATGCTCCCGGTGGTATCGCAGCCCAGGGTCATTGCTGTAGCCGTTGCCCGGGGAATACCGCTAGGAGGTTAGCACTCTGACTTAATCCCCAGGCTAGGTACCGAAACCCAATGCAAATATGACACTAGCTCCTATGTGATCAGTATCTCGCAATATAGATTTCAGTGCTCATTTCAGTGTCACTTAAATGCCTGAGCTGTCGATTGAAGTGTTTGCCCTTTGGGGTGGACATCATTAATGAACAGCTTTTTTTATTTCTAAGGCAAATTTGAAATTCAAATAGAGCAACATACTGGGCTGTCAATCAGTTAAAGCAATTAACTAATTAATCGTGCAATTTCTGTGATTAATCTTTTTTTATTCAAGGCTGAAGCTTGTAATAATGTATATGTAAATGCAAAATCACTGAATGAATGTAGAAATGGACATTAATTCTGTGATTTCACATTTAAAAAGCTGTTCTTTAATTCTATAAAAAAGCTGACCTTCATTTTGTTTTATATATATATATATATATATATATATATATATATATATATATATATATATATATACACACACACACACACACACACACACACACCATAACGTGTTGACATCTCAACCAAAAATGATGTGGTCGTTTTTATTCACTGTTGAACCTTGCTTATACAATCTGCCTGCAAAGATCATATTATATAAGCACCCAGTTTAATAAACACAGACGCAAAAGCGGTTAGTCTGCCTAAAGATGTCTAACACATTGTTAGCGAAGTGTCATTTCTTCACACAGTGAATGTCAGGCTGTTGGACGACTACGAGCCATAGCAAAATGCACATGAGCCTAATTAATTCAGTTAGCAAATCAAGATACCAGCTGTCAAAATATCCACAGTGTGTCTGTCTATGCTGCAGTCGAAATAAAATTGTTAATGCAATTTTCTCCTTTTTCATTTCAGTTTTATTTGTCATGTGTATTTTAACACAGGGTCAACATTACACTGAAATGTGTTGGACGAGAAAAGAGACAGAAGCAAGTGTCTCAGCACTGGAGCCCCATAGAAGTTTAAAAGTATAGCAGTATAAAAATTAAAGTCATAAATATAAAATAGGAATACATTTAAAATAAAAAAAAAGAAATAGAAGTAAAAAGTCTTGAGGTATATTGGTAAACAGAGCAATGTGGAATGTTTAGGTGTTAGAGTTAACACTTTTGGTGGTAAGCACATTTTATGAAAATCCTAGTACATTTGAGTTCAGGCATGTAGTTTTCATAAGTATTTATAGTATAAAATGTCACTATGTGAGGAGTTTCACCAGGCTGCCACATGCATGCACACATCTTAAATGGAACTCGATCATTTTAATTCAATTAATAGTCATCCATCCATTCATTATGCGTAACCGCTTATCCCGTGCAGGGTCGCAGGCAAGCTGGAGCCTATCCCAGCTGACTACGGGCGAAAGGCGGGGTACACCCTGGACAAGTCGGCAGGTTATCACAGGGCTGACACATAGACACAGACAACCATTCACACTCACATTCACACCTACGGTCAATTTAGAGTCACCAGTTAACCTAACCTGCATGTCTTTGGACTGTGGGGGAAACCGGAGCACCCGGAGGAAACCCACCGGACACGGTGAGAACATGCAAACTCCACACAGAAAGGCCTTCGCCGGCCGCTGGGCTCGAACCCAGGACCTTCTTGCTGTGAGGCGACAGTGCTAACCACAACACTACCAGTGAATAGTCATGCATTATGCAAATTATTGCAACTGTTGTAATTTCTAGAAAAACAAAACTTTTCTAACTGTTTATAACTTTACTCTAGGACTGAGTTTGCAATTTACTTACAGTACTGTGTAAACGTCTAAGGCCCCCTATTTTTTTCATGCAAACTTTTTTTTTATATAGATTTCAATTTTATGACTTCTACATTATTGAGTCAGTACAAAAACATTTGAGTCCAAACATTCATTTTCCAGCACAAAATTAAATGTTACAGAAAAAAAATGCTTGTATCTGAGCAGCATATGACATAAGAGCGCACTTTTCAGATTAAAAAAGAAAACATAATGAAGGCTGCTGGGTTTTGGTGCAAAATTAAGAAGCGAGTGTGACAGTCAAAGTGTCCAGAAGAACTGTGGCTGGTTCTGTAAGATGCTCAGTAAAACCTACAGCTCATTTCCTTATCAAACTACACTCATTGTACCGGAGACTACTATTTTTATATAGCAAAAGGTCGTCTCACACCAAATATTGACTTTGTTTCATTTATTATGACTTACTGCTTACTGTTTATAGTATTTTTTTAATGCTGAAACATTTCATTTCATTATTTTTATAGCTGTTTGTGGTCTACAGCATTTCTTTACCTGTGTCTAAGAGGTACTTTTGCACAGTGCTGTACACTGATACATTTTAATTTCATGAGGATGATCCACACTTCTGTTTACTCCATTACAGATTGAAGAAAAGCATGAGTTCCAGAGAAAGCTGAACACGGACAGTCTGACTCATCGTCCTGAGTTCATTGTGAAACCGCGTGGTCAGACTGTGTGGGAAGGCAAGAATGTGACACTACACTGCACCGTGGCTGGCTGGCCCAAAGCCCACGTGGCCTGGTGAGGCTTTATATTCTGTGTTTACCATTAACTATGATCTTTTCTTTCTGCTTGTGGCATAACTATTGATTTAACAGCCATAGAAACAGCATTTACTGACATAAAGGCAAAAAGAGATAAGGATATGACTCATACAATTTTTTCAATCGTTTGAAAATTTCGCAAATGTTTCATAGAGAAATTCAAGTTAAAATTTTAAAGTAAATATATTTTCCTTATATTACAAGTAACCTGTCTTTACACAAGTATAACAAACGCATTGCAAAAAATGTTCTTCGCAAGTGAAGAATCTGGGGTATAGCAACGGTTATGTAATAGTTCTTATTTGTGAGTTTGTTAACAAAAATAAGACAATTAAGCCTGTTTCTAGGCATATTTACTCATTTCAAGTTTACAATTGACTGTTGGCAGATAATTTTGCTTCTTTCTACAAATAAACACTTGGGGGGGGGGGATTATTTAGAAATAGAATAAGACCATTTTAAGCTTAAATTTGGTAGCAAGATTTGTTTTTTTTTTAAAATCCAAGAAAAATGTAAGTTGAATTTGCCACTATTCAAGATATTTATACTTGCTTTACTTGCAACGAGGATTAACCCACACAAAACAATTTAGAACTGAACACCTCAATGAATTTATAGTGAATAAATAATTTTCAAATGTATTTCTTTGCTGTCTGGTTTACCTCCTCTGTGATCAGGTACAAAAATAATGTGCTCATCGATGCAAAGGCTCACTCTGAGAAGTACACTACAGAAAGCAATTACAACATGCACTCTCTGGAGATTAAAAAGTAAGAACTCTGACATGGAATTGGTGCAAAAACTTTCTTTGTTGATTGTTTCTTGCATATGTACCTTATGACTTTTCAGTTACATTTGACTTGAATGAATACAGTGGTGCTTGAAAGTTTGTGAACCCTTTAGAATTTTCTATATTTCTGCATAAATATGAACTAAAACATCATCAGATTTTCACACAAGTCCTAAAAGTAGATAAAGAGAATCCAGTTAAACAAATGAGACAAAAATATTATACTTGGTCATTTATTTATTGAGGAAAATGATCCAGTATTACATATCTGTGAGTGGCAAAAGTATGTGAACCTTTGCTTTCAGTATCTGGTGTGACCCCCTTGTGCAGCAATAACTGCAACTAAACGTTTGCGGTAACTGTTGATCAATCCTGCACACCGGCTTGGAGGAATTTTAGCCCATTCCTCCGTACAGAACAGCTTCAACTCTGGGATGTTGGTAGGTTTCCACACATGAACTGCTCGCTTCAGGTCCTTCCACTACATTTTGATTGGATTAAGGTCAGGATTTTGACTTGGCCATTCCAAAACATTAACTTTATTCTTCTTTAACCATTCTTTGGTAGAATGACTTGTGTGCTTAGGGTCATTGTCTTGCTGCATGACCCACCTTCTCTTGAGATTCAGTTCATGGACAGATGTCCTGACAGTTTCCTTTACAATTCGCTGGTATAATTCAGAATTCATGGTTCTTTCACCAATGATGGCAAGCCGTCCTGGCCCAGATGCAGCAAAACAGGCCCAAACCATGATACTACCACCACCATGTTTCACAGATGGGATAAGGTTCTTATGCTGGAATGCAGTGTTTTCCTTTCTCCAAACATAACGCTTCTCATTTAAACCAAAAAGTTCTATTTTGGTCTCATCCATCCACAAAATATTTTTTCAATAGCCTTCTGGCTTGTCCACATGATCTTTAGCAAACTGCAAATGAGCAGCAATGTTCTTTTTGGAGAGCAGTGGCTTTCTCCTTGCAACCCTGCCATGCACACCATTGTTGTTCAGTGTTCTCCTGATAGTGGACTCATGAACAGTAGCCATTATGGACTCATGAACATTAGCCAGTGTGAGAGAGGCCTTCAGTTGCTTCGAAGTTGCTCTGGGATCCTTTGTGACCTTGTCGACTATTACATGCCTTGCTCTTGGAGTGATCTTTGTTGGTCGACCACTCCTGGGGAGGGTAACAATGGTCTTGAATTTTGTCCATTTGTACACAATCTGTCTGACTGTGGATTGGTGGAGTCCAAACTCTTTAGAGATGGTTTTGTAACCTTTTCCAGCCTGATGAGCATCAACAACGCTTTTTCTGAGGTCCTCAGAAATCTCCTTTGTTTGTGCCATGATACACTTCCACAAACATGTGTTGTGAAGATCAGACTTTGATAGATCCCTGTTCTTTAAATAAAACAGGGTGCCCACTCACACCTGATTGTCATCCCATTGATTGAAAACACCTGACTCTGATTTCACCTTCAAATTAACTGCTAATCCTAGAGGTTCACATACTTTTGCCACTCACAGATATGTAATATTGGATCATTTTTCCTCAATAAATAAATGACCAAGTATAATATATTTGTCTCATTTGTTTAACTGGGTTCTCTTTATCTACTTTTAGGACTTGTGTGAAAATCTGATGATGTTTTAGGTCATATTTATGCAGAAATATAGAAAATTCTAAAGGGTTCACAAACTTTCCAGCAACACTGTACATGAATTTTTGATGGATCATATGGATGTGTTTATTGTGAATAATATTGGTTTTACTGTTGCATTACAGATGTGATTTCAGTGACACGGCTGAATATCGCATCTCAGCTCTCAACGTGAAAGGCGAGAGTTCTGCCTTCGCCTCGGTCATCATTAAAAGTAGGTGCATAAAAGTCTTCTGGAATATTAGGGTTTTTTGGGGGATAGATGGTTTTATTGCAGCTGTCCCCAATCCAAAGATGGGATGAACATTTCAGGAAAATCCAAGGATTATTATTATTATTATTATCCGGAATGTCCTACATAATAGCAATAGGGCATGGTGACATGAATTTGCAATGTGCTTTAGTAAACAGTGCTGTCCTGTATTCTGTATGTTGTGTTCTGCAATTGTTTTTGTCATAAGTTATGAAAAACTAATCTCGTTTTTTTTTTCCCCCAAATCATATTCCGAGAACCAAGATTACATAAAGGACCGCAATATTTCGTGATCTATATTAGGAAATGAGATGTGTTACTGTTATCCTCCCACATCCAGAAACATGCTTGTCAGTGGATCGTTGACTGTAGATTGCCCCTAGGCATCCTGTCTTGTGGTTATTCCTGCCTAGGCTTCCTGGGATAATCTCTGGCTCTATCATGACTCTGACTAGGAGGAAGCAGTTACTTAAGATTAATGATGAATGAGCTACTATTAGCGCCACAATGCTTAAAAATTGTGCATGATATTCAGATATACAGTATTTTATTCATCAGTTTTACATTGAAGGCTGGTATGGTGGTACAGTGGTGAGCACTGTTGTCTCACAGCAAGAAGGTTCTGGGTTCAAACCTTGTGGCTAACTGGGGCCTCTCTGTGTCTAGTTTGCGTGTTCTCATCAGACCTGTGGGTTTCCTCCTGAACTCCAAAGAGATGCAGATTAGGTCAACTAGCTACTCTAAATTGCCCATAGGTATGAATGTGAGAGTGCTGTCTCTGTGTTAACCCTATGACAGACTGGTAACCTGCCCAGCTGTAACCCACCTCTCACCTGAAGTCAGCTGGGATTGGCTTCATAGTGTAACCAAACTTTTTTTCTACAGCGTGCTAAATGGAGTTCATGTGAAGCAGGCAGACATTTGAGTGAAGTATATTCTGAGCAGAAAAGCCAGCTGACACCTTCCCAGGCTCTATTTTAAGCCTTTAGTGCCCTGCTTTCAGAGGTCACTAGCAGGGCCGGAGTGGGCCCTGTTTTCACTCCGGGAGTTTAATTCACATTCAGGCCACTTTGAAATGGAGGAGGAATTTGAGTACATTAAAAAAGATAAAACAAATAACTGTTCTTTCACAATGCTTTTTATTTGGTTTAAATTCAGGTAAACTTCACTTCACTTTAACAATATAGGTTTTCGCGTGCATTTGAACCAATGCTTGCATTAGGCAACTCAAAAATGGTTAAATGAAATGTAGGCTAAAGCAAGTGTTCGATTCTGCTTAGAATATTGGCATACGCATACACCTCTTCTAAGTTATATATTTAACAACAATTATTTAACATCAAATATGACTTCTAGGCCTATGTGTTCATAACCACAATGTGCGCACGCCTGTGGAAATGCACGGTGTGACAGTGAGATGAAATAGGCTGGATGAGGAAATAACGCGCAACAGCACATTTGGGACCTGTTCATCTAAAATTGTTAATAACTGGGATGTAAAGCAATGTCCGGTTCTTCTTAGAATTAAGACATACACCACATCTATACCGTGTAAATTGCGAGATTTCACATGACATCAAAAATCTGAATTGACATCGCAAACTATCAACACATTATAGGCCTAGCATAGACTGATAAAATCGACAAACAGGGTTATCATACTCCATATCTTTCGTAACCTACCAGCTGGTCTTGAGAACATATCTGTCAATTTGGCACATTTTGCTGCCACCTCCTTCCTTTTTTTAAGCTTCGCCCTTTCGGTTCCACCTGGCCTCTTTCTGCCCTCCATCACTGACGCGTGCTGTTTCGCGCCAATGTTGTTTAAGTTCCCCGCAATACAGAGGAGGAGTCTTGGACCAAACCAACTGCAATAGAGGGGAGGGGAGAATTTCCTTATTTGGTAGCGCCTATTTAATCTGCTGCGATGCTGTTGGCGTCTGGGCTGCCATGTGAAAATGCAGAGTGCAGTTGAATTGATGATTAATGCAAGAATAAGATCAGTGACCAAAATTAGTGAAAATTATTTTCCCCATGCTCCAAGCAGGCCACCATTGATGGTTTGGGCCGGGGATGGTCCCGGCTAAATATAGGGCCACCCCGGCATTGGTCACTAGGGTCTCTTTACAGATTAATTCGATGACACACTTTGTCATCTTAAAGCCAAACAAACCCTCCCCCCCCAAAAAAAACCCAATAACTTTCTTTGCCAATCACAGCAAGTGTCCTGAAATGCTCCCTACATTTTAATTAAAAATAAAGCTTTATGACAATTTATCCATTTAAAAATGTACAATATTGCGAAGAGTAGGCTTCCCTGAGTGCAGCCATTTGCACTGAAACCAGCTGACACACTAGTACACCATTTACCTTCGTAACACAGAGCCATCAAATAAAGGCTTGTAATTCTTAACTTTTTTTTCTTTTTTAAATTCCCAGTCCCGGGCGCTGTAGCACAGCTCCTCACTGTTCGTGTGTGTGTGTGTGTTCGTTCACTGCTTCAGATGGGTTAAATGCAGAGAAAGAATTTCACAATGTATATATGACAAATAAAGGCTTCTAATTCTAAAAATCTAATCAGAAATTTTGTGTAACCATGTGATTTTTACTGGCAACAAAATATGCGAATCAATGGACTTTGCTTTTATGAAGTTTAATTCTCACTCAGTTAGATAATGCATATGCAGTACTGACACAGATACTAGTAAACAATGGTCATTGTCATAACAGTGCAATTCTTGCCGTCTAGAAAGATCGCTTTTCTCAGTGAATAAAACAAACAAAAGCATGTCACATAAAAATACCAGGAAAATTAAAATTTTTGGAAAAAAAAAACTGAGTCGCCAGCAATGGTGCGTTTATAGGCAGCAAAACACCCTCTTCTCATTTGTGTGTGTGTGTGTGTGTGTTCAATGCTTCAGTGATCGGGATTATTTTTACATCCAACCACTTCACACTTGGGCATCTTTAGGGTTGTTTACAACAATTTAGAAGCAACATATCCACTAGATCTCAGCCTCGGTAAGTCATGTTCATGTAGCATGTAAGTGACGTCACAATCTCAGATTTTTCTCGCATAATTTGTACTCAGAGTGCGATATTTGAACCTAGGCGAGAGTAAGAGTGTCCAGGGACATTGTTTTTCTTTTAAAATAAAATCTGTATACAGAATACAGGTACAAATATGAACAAATGAATAATCAAACATGTCTTGTATGGATATCATCTGTCAGTATAAAAGAGTTTATTTGGGGGTTTTTTGTTTGGCTTTAAGGCTGAAAAATAGTGTTTATCTAGAAAGGCACTCGGCCAAGTGCCTATGTCTGCCAAGCCACAGGTTATCAACATCAAAATCACTTGAACCTAGGATAATACTGAAGCTGTACACCAAATTTCATCAAAATATATTCACTACTTTTTCAGTTACGTTGGGAACAGACCAAAATAAAAAAATAAATCCTGGATCCACATACATATCTGGATTTGCTTCAAAATCTAATAAACGGTTCTCTGGCCCATGGCTCACCTTTCCTCAAAATTTAATCAAAATCTGTTCACTGTTTTTTGAGTTACATTGGGAACAGACAAACAAACAAAGGCGAAAACAACTTCCTCCACCAAAGTTAACAGAGGTAAAAATCTTTGGAAGTGCTGTGCATTTTTATGAGATCTGATTGTTCACTTCTGTAGAATTTAAAGCTATCTGTTTTGACTATTTTAGTACAAATTAAAGACAAAGGTCTTGGCTATGTTCTTTACATTAATGCTGATTGTGGTCTCAATGCTGTGAGGAACTGTAAAGCTGAGTGCAGATAAAGAGGCCTTAAAGTGCATATTCTGGACCAATTTCGTGTTTTTTAATATGAAAGTATGTCCCTTTACACACTCATCCAGAAGGGTAATTTTGCACAAGGCCATCTGTCTACAGCAGAAAAAAATAAAATAACAAAACACGTCTGGAAAAATCCCAAGGGAGTCTGGAGCCAGATTCGTGACGTTACCTGCGGAAGCGCCAGCAGGCTGTGAGAGCTTTGTACGGTTTCAGTGCACAGCCTGCGTAGACCAAGCGCTCCCATTTCTCTCTCATTGTCCGGTCTTTTGGAAAACGATGAGTACTAATCCCATCAAGATTGGTGTTGCTACACCCTCCGATGATACATCTGTTAGCCATTTTTTTTTTTTTTTAAACTTCTGTTTATTGATTTTTCATATTAAGACACACACACATACATACACACACAACAGCAACACCAACAAACAAGCATTGTTGTCAACAATGAGCCGCTTTACATCAAAATCATTACAATACTATAGTCTCATATAGGTAGCAGAAGTTAAGAGGAATGCCTGGATTCAACATAGTCTATAAAGGGTTGCCAAGTCCTATAAAAACGATCAGTAGAACCTCTGAGAGTATATTTCAGTTTTTCCAGTTTAAGATGTTGCATAATATCATTGATCAATACTGTATGAGAGGGAGGGCGTGTCTGTTTCCAGTTCAAGAGAATTAATCTGCGTGCTAAGAGAACTATGAACCTGGCTGCCATGGACGCAGACCCTTTTAGAGGACTGTCCTCACTCAGTACCCCAAATAGAGCCAATGCCGGATCTGGTTCAAGTGTGTGACCAAAAACATCAGATAAGGTTTTAAAAATGGAGACCCAAAAATCTGATAACTCTGGACACAGCCAAAACATGTGACCCAGTGTAGCTGGAAATGCCCTGCAACGGTCACATAAGGGATCAATGTTAGGATACATTTTAGCAAGCTTGACTTTGGAGAGATGCAAGCGATGCAGCACCTTGAACTGTATGAGCCCGTGTCTGGTGCAAATGGATGCTGAGTGTACCCCCTCCTGTGCTCCCATCCACTGCTCCTCTGTCAAGTCAATGCCCAAATCTTCCTCCCAAGCAAATTTCAGAAAATCTAGAGATACATCTATCTGGCTAAACATGTGGTTGTACAAGTATGAAATCACCCCTCTAGATGAAGGATCAACTGAAAATAAAGAGTCCATCTGGGTGGGGGTGGGAGCATTAGGGAAAGAGTTTGTATTAGATCTTGTATAGTCACGAACTTGCAAAAAACGAAAGAAATGAGACTGAGGGAGTTTAAGCTTTCTACGCAGCGTCTCAAAAGATGGGAAAATAGCATCAATATAAAGGTCCTTCATTCTTGAGACCCCATTATGAGCCCATAGTTGAAAGGAATTATCTAACAAAGAGGGATGAAAGTGATGATTTGCACATAGAGGGGCTAGAAGAGATTTAGCATGCCAGCCAAAGTGTTGTCTTATTTTAGTCCAAATTTTCAATGATTCTGTCACTACAGGATTGGATTTGGCATATTCGACTGGTATTGGAAGGGAAGAGAATAACAACGCACTCAAGGAAGTAGGATGACATGAGGCCCGCTCAATCTGCAACCAGGCAGGTTGTTCTTCTGAGCCAGGGGTCTGATCCCAAAAAGAGAGAGCTCGTACGTTGCAGGCCCAGTAATAATACTGAAAATTTGGAAGGCTCATGCCCCCAGAACGTTTAGGTCTTTGCAAAAAATCTTTCCTAATTCTAGGGGTTTTCTTATTCCAAATAAAACTAGATATTTCACTGTCTAATTGTTTGAAAAAAGACTTATTAATGATGATGGGGATGGTTTGAAAAAGAAACAGGAATTTAGGAAGAATGTTCATCTTCAAGGCATTAACTCTCCCTGCTAGAGACATAGGAAGATGGGACCATCTACCAAAATCCTTAATAGTGCGATCAAATAAAGGTTTAAAGTTAAATTTGAACAGTGACTGGACAGACCTTGTTACAACTACTCCCAGATAATTGAAAGATCCATTAACCAACCTGAATGGAAACTGAGAATAAGACACAACCTGAGCAGCGTTGTTTATGGGGAACAGTATACTCTTAGATAAATTCAGCTTGTAACCAGAAATCTTGCCAAAAATTTTCAAAACAGACATAATATTGGGAATAGATGTGAGAGGGTCCTGAATATATAAGAGCAGATCATCTGCATACAATGACACTCTATGCTCTCTCCCTCCTCTGAATATTCCCTGGTAGCCATTGAGTGAACGTAAGGCAATGGCCAGAGGCTCAATGGAAAGTGCAAATAATAGGGGGGAAAGAGGACACCCTTGTCTTGTGCCACGCCGCAAGGGAAAATAATTTGACCTGAAAGCATTAGTCTGAACCGAAGCCGATGGGGAAACATAAAGAAGACTGACCCAAGAGATGAACTTTTTGCCGAATCCAAATCTATCCAACGCAGAAAAAAGAAAATCCCATTCAATTCGGTCGAACGCTTTTTCAGCGTCTAGTGAAAGGAGTACCTCTGGGCAGGAGGAAGGGCTGGGAGTGTAAATAATATTGCAGAGTCTACGAAGGTTTGAAAATAAAAGTCTATTCCTAATAAAGCCCGTTTGGTCCTGTGAGATAATTGTGGGAAGGACCCTGTCTAAACGGGTGGCCAAAGTTTTTGCTAATATCTTTGTGTCTACATTCAAAAGGCTGAGGGGCCTGTATGAACCTGGGTCAAGAGGGTCCCTATCCTGTTTTAGCAAAAGGGAAATGCAGGCCTGGTAAAAAGTGGCAGGAAGTGTATTAGCGCTGAATGATTCATTAAAGACATCTAAAAGTACAGGAGAGAGGAGATCTGAAAAAGCTTTGTAAAATTCAGAGCTATATCCATCAGGACCTGGAGCTTTAGAGGTTTGCATGCTCTTAATAGCGTTATTTAGTTCCTCAAGAGACAGAGGTTCTTCAAGTTGTGCCTTATCCTCTTTGGAAATAGTCGGGATATTCAACTTACTGAAAAAATCATCAATTAAAGAGGGATCACCTTCAGACTCTGAAGAATATAAGTGTGTATAGAATTGTTCAAATTCTCCATTAATATCCTGCTGATCAAGAATTGTTTGCCCCGATTGCGCACGAATTTCAGTTATCATTCTAGAGGCAGCTGATTTTCTGATTTGTAAGGCCAGAAGTTTCCCAGCTTTCTCTCCATGCTCGTAAGATCTATGGCGTGTTTGCAACAGAAGCTGTGCAGTTTCATTTGTGGATAACAGGTCAAATTCTGTTTGCAAAGCTAGTCTGTGTTTGTAAAGATCAGGACTGGGCGATACAGAATATGAGTGATCTAAATCTAAGATCTCATGGGTAAGACTGGAGATACGTTCAGCACGCAATCTATTGGTACCCGCACTGTAGGAAATTATCAGGCCACGAAGGTAGGCTTTCAAAGTTTCCCACAGTGTGCTCTTGGACACTTCTCCTGTGTCACTGATAATCAAAAATACTTCAATGTTGGATTTTAAAAATTCTGTGAATGATTTATCTGCTAGTAACAAATTATTAAAGCGCCAAGTCCTGGGCATATGTTTGTTGGAAAAAGCCAGCTGCATTTGGTGCGGGGCGTGATCTGAAATAACAATAGCCTCGTAGTCACACCGCCTAATCGCAGGGACAAGTTTACAATCAATAAGAAAATAATCAATTCGACTATATGAATGATGAACTGGGGAGAAAAAGGAATAACTACGAGATGTCGGATACTTGAACCTCCAGGGGTCAGTAATTTTAAAGGTGTCCATAAAGGATCTAATTAGTTTGGCAGATTTTGTCAATGTTTGGGTTTTATTGGATGACCTGTCCAACTTGGGATCCAAGACGCAATTGAAGTCCCCACCTATAATCAGGCGGTGGGTGTTCAGGTCGGGGAGAGATGCAAAAAATGTAGAAAAGAAATGCTCATCATCAAAATTAGGACCGTACACACTGACTAATGTAAGGGGGGTATTATATAGGGACCCAGTCACCACTACAAATCTACCATGTGGATCAGAGGTAACAGAGGAGGAAATGAAAGGAATGTTCTTATTAATTAGAATCGCAGCCCCTCTAGACTTAAAGTGGAATGTTGAATGAAAAAGCTGACCAACCCACCCTTTTCGTAGCCTAAAATGGTCTTGGTTCCTCAAGTGGGTCTCCTGTAAGAATGCTATGTCAGTCTTAAGTTTTTTTAAATGGCCCAAGACTCTACCCCGCTTCATAGCTGTATTAAGACCTTTCGTATTCCAACTGACAAATTGCACCAGGCATTCCTCTTTAGCATCAAAAGAAGTCATAGCTACCATGTGTTTTCCCTATTATTGTACTTAATTCAGACATGAGTTTTTTACAAAGCGGCATTTTTGTAAGATGAGAGACATGCAAACAGCAACAAGAACAGCAAACAAACACCCCACCCCCCCACCCACTCCTGCCTTTCCCCAACTGAAAGGCCTTAGGACCAAGCAACTTAAATAGGCCTACCTTAGGACGAAACATGGTACAGTCGCTGCACCACCTAAGCTAGTTCAGAGCTTGCTTAAACTCCTGTTTAACTCGACTCCCTTTTTTTTTTATAAACATAGATAATTATAATTCAATCTAACCCATTGCATTTACATTCCATGGCCTATTCAATGGTGGAGTAAAATAAAGAAAGCTGGACTAAATTAAAAATGGCACTGTGCTACTCTCAAGTGAGCCTATCAGGTGCAGACAGTGCATGAAAAAGCCCAGTCCAAATATGACAGAAGATAAAATAAAAAAATAAAATAAAATAAAAAATCCATTAAATATGAATTCCAATAAAAGTGCTCCCCAAAATGGGCTAGGCCTATGTTGTGGCATATTAAACATACAAACCAAAGTGCAAGTGGCCTTTTGGGATTCAAGGCTGCTCTGCTACAATAGGCTGGCCATAGTGCTACATGCGCTTAAATTCTCAGCTTATTTAAACATTACACTATATCTTATAGAAGTATACATGTAGGCTAGGCTATATAGAAATCATAGGCCAGGGCATTACTCCAGTCCAGTCCAGCCCAGTAAACTGAGTGCATGCATTGAGTCCACCACATGCGTTTTGTAAAAATCAACATAGAGAAAAAAAAAAAAGTGACAGCAAAGTGAAACTTGGCAAAAACGTGGCACTGGCAGGCACGCTCTAGTATTGTCTTTCAAATGAAAATAGCTGAGGGCTTTGGACCTGCAAATGCAAGCCCTAATAGGTGGCTAGCTCATAACGAGAAAGAGAGGGGGGAAAAAAACTACCACCTATGGCGCATCAAACTATAACAATTTCGTTACTCACATGACCCTTCTACAGCTAGGTTCGGGGCGATCTTTGTCTGAAAAAACTTTTCAGCTGCTTCTGGAGTGTTGAACTTGTGCCGGACACCGTCGATGTTCACGGAGAGGACAGCAGGGAAGAATAAACTGTAGTCCATCTTCGCCTCACGCAGCTTTGCCTTCACCGGGTTGAAGGCGGCTCTGAGCTTGCTAACCTCGGCGGGGAGATCGGGAAAGATGTGAACAGGGGACTGTTGATAAAGTAGCCGACCCTTTCCTCTGGAAATGCCCAGGATCCGCTCCTTTTCGGCGAAGTAGTGTAATCGTGCTATGATGGGGCGCGGGCGCTCACCCTTCTTCGGCTTCAGAGCCAGAGATCGGTGGGCACGATCGATGACGGGGGGAGATGTGAAGTTCTCAGGGCCCAACACCTCCGACAAGAATTCTTGTAAGAAACGGGTTAGGTTAGCTCCTTCAACTCCCTCAGGGACACCAACTATCCTTAAATTTTGTCGCCGACTTCTGGACTCAAGATCAATACATTTCTCCTGTAAGCGTTTCAGCTCGCCTGAAAGAGAGCCATGCTCACTCTCAAGTCTTGCAATCTGTTCCAGTGCGTCGTTTAGACGGTGTCCCATACTAGCCTGCTCCGTAGTTACTTCTTTATGGTAATTCTGGAGTTTTACAATTTCCTCCTGTACATCTTCACGTAACTTTTGAGTGTTGGAGATTGTCTCCGTCCGAAGCGCCTCTATGTCTTTGCACAAATCCTGACGAAGGGTGACAATTTCAGCTTTAAAGTCTTTCAGGGAGGCTTGACGAGATAGCTGAAGTTCGTCTCTCAGTGTTTGTAGCGTGAGCGGCGCCTCCTCCATCTTGTTAACGTTATCCTTCGCTATGAGGTTACTCACTTTGATAAACTTTGTTTCTTCCGGTTCAATTAAACGAAGTTTGGTGATGCCATACAGTCTCAAACTTTACTAAGCAGAATTTCGCAATGGGTAGTTAAGTACCTTGCAAATAAGTTAAAATATTAATGACAAATGCTCAGGAGCCGCGGAACTCCAGTCTACTCCATACCACCTGCAACCGGAAGTCCATCTGTTAGCCATTTTAATAATTACATGATAATGTTGAAGAAATTTGCAGAAAACCAACAGGTCATTTTCTCATAAACAAATCAGCGCTGGCGTAGGATTCAGAGGGAGGCGTCCCGCACGCGATGTCACGAAAATCAATGTTTGCCGGGAAATCCAAATGCCAAGTTTTTTCAGAGGCGGACCAATTCGCCTCAAATGGCTTGATTTCAACTGAATTTTTCTGGTATTGCGCAAGGTAAAAAAATTGCACAAAATGCAAAATGTGACAGATATTTGACCAAAGTTTAATATAAAATAGGAGAATTACATTGATCTCGCTCCTGAATTTACCCGTGATATGCATTTTAAAATAGGAAAGGAGAAAAGTCGAGCATATTCCAGCAGAACTGATATCTGTTTGCACTTTTCTTTTAAAGGATTTAAAGATGAAGAAGCGACTGAAAGACCCCGTAAGTTTATATATTTCAATATAATCTACATTTTATACATTGATGAATGTTTCATTACAGTTATTAGAACATGGTATTATTCTTAAACTAAACACATACGCCACACATCTTCCACTTTAAAAGGTCTAATTCTAAGCTGTCTTCCTCTGCTAAGATGGTTTCAGTCCTGAATATGGCGTCACCTTCAGGACCACCATTGTTGATAAGTTCGGAGTGGCCTTCGGCCATGAAGGAGAGACCATGAGTTTGGGCTGCACTGTCATCATCTACCCCACTGTGAAACGCTATCAGCCTGAGGTGCTCTGGTACAGGAATGGTGGGTAGGCACTCGGCTTCAGAAAATATTAACTTGTATGTGTGTTAAATATTTGTAGTTAAAATTTACTATATGGGGCATGTCAAAACAAAATGAGTCCAGTTGGTCCAAAAAATTCAAAATTGTTTTACTCGGTATTCTAAATTTACAGCTAATTAGCTTTAAAATAAGTGGCCATTTGTTATCCCCCTGGCATATAATGTGGGGGGTATATAGCTATCGCTCTGTCCGTCTGTCTGTCTGTCTGTCTGTCTGTAAACATTTTCATTTCCGGAGCATAACTCAAAAACTATTAGGAATTTTTTCACTAAACCTGACAGTTATGTTAAGTGACTAGAAGAGTTGTGCCTTTTGACATTTTGGGATTTCTGTGGTTTTTATTTTTTCCATATTTCCATGGCAACCAATTCAACTTAGGAAAATTTGGAGTGGGGTTTCATGTGGGGGCCGGAGGATACATTAATGCTTTATCACCGCACAGCAAGAAGGTTCTGGGTTCAAGCCCCGTGACCGGCAAGGGCCTTTCTGTGTGGAGTTTGCATGTTCTCCTCGTGTCCGTGTGGGTTTCCTCCGGGTGCTCCAGTTTACCCCACAGTCCAAAGACATGCAGGTTAGGTTAACTGGTGACTCTAAATTGACCGTAGGTGTGAATGTGAGTGTGAATGGTTGTCTGTGTCTATGTGTCAGCCCTCTGATGACCTGGTGACTTGTCCAGGGTGTACCCCGCCTTTCGCCCGTAGTCAGCTGGGATAGGCTCCAGCTTGCCTGCGACCCTGAAGAACAGGATAAAGTGGCGAGAGATAATGAGATTTTATTATATATATAAAAGACATTTCATGTGTTAAAGTAATGATGGATGTTGTTTCTCTTTACTTAGTTGAGCGGTTCTTGACATAATATGGATTAGTACAGTTGTGGAATCAGGCTATTTACTGTATTTTTATTATTTACTATTTACATTTTGATCTCAAACACATTAAGAAGGCAAGAAATTGCATTAATTAACTTTTGATGAGGCACAACTGTTAATTGAAAAGCATTCCAGGTGACTACCTCATGAAGCTGGTTAAGATAATGCCGATAGTGTGTAAAGCGTCATCAAGGTAAACACTGGCTACTTTGAAGAGCCTAAAATATGAAGCATATATTATTTTTAACATGTTTTTGTTGACAACATAATTCCATATCTGTTCCATATGTTATTTCATAGTTTTGATGTCTTCAGTATTGTTCTACAATGTAGAAAACAGTCAAAATACAGAAAAAAACTATGAATAAGTATGGGTGTACAAACTTTTGACTGGTACTGTAGGTCTAACCACTAATTCTTTGCTGTTCCATCATTATCACTCAAATCATTTTCATGTTTTTTAAACAAGGTACACTTCTGGAACCATCCAAATGGGTGCAGATGCACTGGAGTGGCCAGCGAGCCACACTCACTCTCATCCATCTCAACAAAGAGGACGAAGGACTTTACACTCTGCGCATCAACACCAAGTCAGGCTTCAACTCTCACTCCGCCTTTGTGTTTGTCCGAGGTGAAGTTTAGTGCAACTCAGCATTAACCACAACACTTGATAGGGCTCCTGTTGTAGCATTAAAGGTGTTTCATAAGGTGTTTTTGAAGGTGTAAAGCTGAATAACATACAGTGGGGCAAAAAAGTATTTAGTCAGTCACCAATTGTGCAATTTCTCCCACTTAAAAAGATGAGAGAGGCCTGTGATTTTCATCATAGGTACACTTCAACTATGAGACAAAATGAGAAAAAAAATCCAGAAAATCACATTGTCTGATTTTTAAAGAATTTATTTGCAAATTATGGTGGAAAATAAGTATTTGATCAATAACAAAAGTTCATCTCAATACTTTGTTATATACCCTTTGTTGGCAATGACAGAGATCAAACGTTTTCTGTAAGTTTTCACAAGGTTTTCACACACTGTTGCTGGTATTTTGGCCCATTCCTCCATGCAGATCTCCTCTAGAGCAGTGATGTTTTGGGGCTGTCGCTGGGCAACACGGACTTTCAACTCCCTCCAAAGATTTTCTATGGGGTTGAGATCTGGAGACTGGCGAGGCCACTCCAGGACCTTGAAATGCTTCTTACGAAGCCACTCCTTCGTTCCCCGGGCAGTGTGTTTGGGATCATTGTCATGCTGAAAGACCCAGCCATGTTTCATCTTCAATGCCCTTGCTGATGGAAGGAGGTTTTCATTCAAAATCTCACGATACATGGCCCCATTCATTCTTTCCTTTACACGGATCAGTCATCCTGGTCCCTTTGCAGAAAAACAGCCCCAAAGCATGATGTTTCCACCCCCATGCTTCACAGTAGGTATGGTGTTCTTTGGATGCAACTCAGCATTCTTTCTCCTCCAAACACGACAAGTTGAGTTTTTACCAAAAAGTTCTATTTTTGTTTCATCTGATCATATGACATTCTCCCAGTCCTCTTCTGGACCATCCAAATGCTCTCTAGCAAACTTCAGACGGGCCTGGACATCTACTGGCTTAAGCAGGGGGACACGTCTGGCACTGCAGGATTTGAGTCCCTGGCGGCGTAGTGTGTTACTGATGGTAGCCTTTGTTACTTTGGTCCCAGCTGTCTGCAGGTCATTCACTAGGTCCCCCCGTGTGGTTCTGGGATTTTTGCTCACCGTTCTTGTGATCATTTTGACCCCACGGGGTGAGATCTTGCGTGGAGCCCCAGATCGAGGGAGATTATCAGTGGTCTTGTATGTCTTCCATTTTCTAATAATTGCTCCCACAGTTGATTTCTTCACACCAAGCTGCTTACCTATTGCAGATTCAGTCTTCCCAGCCTGGTGCAGGTCTATAATTTTGTTTCTGGTGTCCTTTGACAGCTCTTTGGTCTTGGCCATAGTGGAGTTTGGAGTGTGACTGTTTGAGGTTGTGGACAGGTGTCTTTTATACTGATAACGAGTTCAAACAGGTGCCATTAATACAGGTAACAAGTGGAGGACAGAGGAGCCTCTTAAAGAAGAAGTTACAGGTCTGTGAGAGCCAGAAATCTTGCTTGTTTGTAGGTGACCAAATACTTATTTTACTGAGGAATTTACCAATTAATTCATTAAAAATCCTACAGTGTGATTTCCTGGATTCTTTCCCCCCATTCTGTCTCTCATAGTTGAAGTGTACCTATGATGAAAATTACAGGCCTCTCTCATCTTTTTAAGTGGGAGAACTTGCACAATTGGTGGCTGACTAAATACTTTTTTGCCCCACTGTAGTCTTATTTGAATATTTTACTTCGATAATCAAAATACAAAAAAAATTGCTCGGGTTATTAATTCATTACACATAGAGTATTGTGCTAGCTGAGTCAACCTCAACACTGTCAGAAATCAAGGTACTAATGTACCCACTAGGGCTCATTATTGGACCTCAGAGTAACTATGTGTACCTTTTTAGGGCCAAAAAGGTACAAATATATTCCCAAGCTGTATATAATGGGTACAAATAAGTACCTTAGAGGGTACTGCGCCAGTGACAAACCATTGTACCTCTAATACAATAATGTACTTTATATTCTGAGAGTGAACTAATATCATGAGCCAAGACAGAACACTTTGTACTGGGGCACTGATGTGTTATTGTATAAATGAAATGTATAGCATCACAACCATTTCAAAACATGATACAAATGGTGTATTGACTGAGTTCCTAGATATGATATTAGCCTAGTAAATTGTTCATATTTTCTATTATATAACATTTTGAAAAGTAAAAGTTTTCCTGTACTGAACTACTGTATGCACATATCTCAGTCACAAATAAAGTTAAATCATTTGAAATCTGGAAGGAAAAAAAACAGAAAGAAAACAGCATTTAAATTTTTCATTCCAACGCTGCTGAAAGATGTCAACACACTGATATCCAGGCTTGTAGTACTCGAATCCGACTCGTGCCCTAATTTTAAGGACTCATGACTTGACTTGGACATGAGCACTGATGACTTGGACTCAGACTCGTAAATTGGAGACGAGAACTCGGGTTTTTCCTTTATTTTTTGTAACATACCATAATAATTTACCATAAGATATTTATATCTACATTAATTTTTGTACTAATTTCGTGTAAGAGTGTCACACCTGTGCGCCTTGGCGCGTGCATCAGATAGACTCTCGGGTGCGCTCTGGACAGCGCACATGCCAAGCAGACTCTCTCATGCGCCGTAAACGACTCGCACCTGCACAGGATTAAGGTGCAATCAGCACGCCTATATAAAAACTGTGAAAACACACTTACTTTGCGAAGTATTGAGTTGTGTTGCTGATACATTACCGAGCCTTATTTCCTTGTTTGGTTTCCTGATCCCTGATTTCCTGCATAAGTCAAAGGATTCTTTGATTCTGCTGAGTCTATGATAGGCTGTTTGTGCCTCGCTCGACCGATTGCCTGTTTCACCGTTTCACGATTTTGCCTGCCGTTCTGGATTGTTTACCGTCTTCACTTGTATTAATAAACACACCTTCTGCACTTGCATCTGTCTCCCAACCATCTCTGACAGAATACTTCACACTCCCTGATAAAGAGAATGCACATTCACCTGTTCATACGTCATGTTCAGGAACAAACTAATGTTAATGGCGCTAAAACAGCCGCCGTCAAATGGTGCAGTTGGATTCTTGTTCTCAGACTCGACTCGAATCAATAGTGGACTCAACTCGAAAAATTTTTTAATGACTTGGACTTGACTCGGACTTAAACACTGGGGACTCGGACTCGAGGTTTAGTGACTCGACTACAACACTGTTGATATTGATTTCCTTTGAGTCTCTGAACCTGCCTTTATTTCTTACAGATGTTTTTTGCAGCTGTATTTGTTAATCTGGCTCCTTTCTACCTAAAGTAATCTTTGCAGATATCCAAGTCACTTTTAGAACATTTGTAAAAGATTTCTGCGTTGTTTTAGGGAAACATATGTATGTTTTCTTGAAACAGAGTTGTCGAAGTATTGTCAAAGAAGTTTTTTTTTCCTAACCGCCACACATTTTCAATTTTATACAAAGTTGAACAGTAATTATCAACTGAAATGTTGTATTAGATTTTGTTAAATTCAGAACAAATTAGAAGTGGACATTAGTTCTATGGGAAGGTGTGGGGGGTTTTGCCTTTTTTATTTGCGCTGTGTCTTTAAGCAGCAGTCTGCTCCCTGTATTAGATTTCTCCTAAGCAATGCTGCTTCTATATCAGGCTCAAGTCACCAAAAGGATGTCAGTAAAAGAATGTGCATGCCAGTTTTAATCCGAGCTGTCTTGTGCTTCAGTGATAATGAATTTTATATGAAGTATTTCTGTAGTTTGATGAAATTGATCAAACTAAGAAATGTCAGTGTGTGACTCTTACACTGGCTGTTACAGCAGCTTTTATCACAAACAGTACTATAATTAGACACCAACTAACTAACTAGTGAATATGTGTGTGTGTGTGTGTGTGTGTGTGTGTGTGTGTGTGTGTGTGTGTGTGTGTGTGTGTGTGTTAGATGCTGACGTGGAGGTTGAAGGGGTCCCTGTTGCTCCTCTGGATGTGAGATGTCATGATGTGAATAAAGATTACGTGGTGGTGACCTGGAAACAGCCTGCAGTTGAGGGCAGTAGCTCCATCCTTGGCTACTATATAGACAGGTCAGTGTGTGTGCAAGTCCATCTACATGAAATGAGTCAGACTCAGATGCTGCTGAAGTACATGTTTGCCCAGAGGTTATAGAGGGAGTAGGTGGGGGAACACGCCTTCTTTCATGGATGCCAGTGCCGTGAGAACATTCTGTCAGAAAAATGAATGCCAAATTGAACATTTCTTTGTCGCTGGGGTGGCACCCACAATTGTACACCTTTTGTATTTTGAATATCTGTTTTTCAAATGGATATATGGATATCATGTACCTTTAAAATGATTGAAGTCAAGTCAGTTTATTTGTATAGTGATTTTAACAACAGACATTGTCGCAAAGCAGCTTTATAAAAAATTAAGATTTTATACATATGAACTAAGAAATTTATCCCTAATAAATGTAGTTATTACATTGCAATTGCAGGCATTTAGCAGACGCTCTTATCCAGAGCGACGTACAAGAAGTGCAAAAGTCAGGTCCAAGAAGTGCTGAACTTCCAGACGAGAAAGTTCTATTATCAAATAAACAAGTGACAGAATAACACCTAGTGTAATATTCTGTTAAAGTAACAACAATCAGCAAACAGCCAAGGAAAACAAGCCAGGCATACAGCTGAGCTGACGAAGTACAGCTAAATCGAGAAAAATAAAGCCCCAATGGTTAAAACTAAGTCATCATGACCAGGCTAGACAGTACACGGCCTGGGTTGGTCAAGACCACTAAGACAGCGACGTGACTGCACAGTGGGCAGGGAAGCAGGGGAGAGGTGCAGCCTGAAGATGTGGGTTTTCAGCTTGCACATGAAGGTGGTCAGAGAATCGGCAGTTCTGACCTCAATAGGAAGGTAATTCCACCAGCGGGGAATGACCTTTATCCCTAATGAGCCATTTATCCCTAATGGGCGAGCCTGAGCTAACGGTGGCAAGGAAAAACTCCCGGAGATGACATGAGGAAGAAACCTTGAGAGGAACCAGACTCAAAAGGGAGCCCATCCTTATTTGGGTGATAACAGATAGCATGATTATACATAACATACTTCTATAAGTGTGTCCTATATGGTCAAAAAGTGCAACTGTGTAACCAGGAAATTTATTATAGTTTTAGCATGAAGTCTCCATCCATTATCCATAACCGCTTATCCTGTGCAATAAGGCAAGCTGGAGCCTATCCCAGCTGACTATGGGTGAGAGGCAGGGTACGCCCTGGACAAGTCACCAGATCATCGCAGACTAACTATGACAGCATAACTAAAAGGAAAGCCAGAAGGTAACACAGACATGAGGGAGCCCTGGGATGTAAAGCGGCCAGTAACTTCACCATCAAAGTTACATGAATGGATTGTTTTTAGAGTGAAGCTTTAAATGTACACTATACTGTATGTACCTTTCTAAGTGAACTATACATAAAGGTAAGTAATGTATTCCTCATGCAGTGTTGTAGTCGAGTCACTGAACCTTGAGTCCGAGTCCAGTCTCAAGTCCCCAGTATTCAAGTCCGAGTTAAGTCCAAGTCATTAAAAAAAATTCTAGTCCACTATTGATCCAAGTCAAGTCCGAGAACAAGACTCCAACCGCACCATTTGACGGCGACTGTTTCAGCACCATTAACATTAGTTTGTTCCTGAACATGACATATGAACAGGTGAATGTGTTTCTCTTTGTCAGGGAGTGCGAGGTATTCTGTCGGAGATGGATGTAAGTGCAGAAGGTGTGTTTATTAATACAAGTGAAGATGGTAAACAATCCAGAACCGCAGGCAAAATCATAAAACATTGAAACACTCAATAGGTCGAGCGAGGCACAAACAGGCTATCGTAGATTCGGCAGAATCAAAGACGAGAAACAGGAAATCAGGGATCAAGAAACCAAACAAGGAAATAAGGCTCGGTAATGTGTCAGCAACGCAACTCAATACTTCACAAAGTCAGAGTGTTTACACAGTTTTTATATAGGCACGCTCAGGGCCGGAGTGGGCCCTGTTTTCAGTCCGGGAGTTTAATTCACGGGGCTCCACTTAAAATTGGATGGTGTGTGGCCGCGTGTCTAATCCGCATATACATTTATTTGTGTCACCAACATGTCCCAAAGTTCCTTAGTGAAAATATTTGAAAACACATCCAAAGGACATGCAGCTTCAGAAATCGGCATCTTCGGCCCGGGTGTGGGAATGAACTTTTACGTCGGGGGCGAAATCCAGCTGACTGCCACTCCAAATAGCAAAGCAGCGAGTATGGCTGATTGTTTCGCGTTATTTAAGACGAATTACACAACACATTTTTAGTCACAGTCTTAAAATAACGAAAGCACCCATCTCGCGTGCATTTGAACCAATGCTTGTGCATTACATGCCGCATACGCCTCGAAAATAATGGCAAATCAACAATGCTGGGTACTCAGCAACCGGCAGATAAAGCGTGAGGGCGCATTCGGCAACTCAAAAATGGTTAAATGAAATGTAGGCTAAAGCAAGTGTTCGATTCTGCTTAGAATATTGACATACGCATACACCTCTTCTAAGGTATATATTTAACAACAATTATTTAACATCAAATATGACTTCTAGGCCTATGTGTTCATAACCACAATGTGCGCACGCCTGTGGAAATGCACGGTGTGACAGCGAGATGAAATAGGCTGGATGAGGAAATAACGCGCAACAGCACATTTGGGACCTGTTCATCTAAAATTGCTAATAATGTAAAGCAATGTCCGGTTCTTCTTAGAATTAAGACATACACCACATCTATACCGTGTAAATTGCGAGATTTCACATGACATCAAAAAGCTGAATTGACATCGCAAACTATCGACACATTATAGGCCTAGCATAGACTGATAAAATCGACAAACAGGGTTATCATACTCCATATCTTTCGTAACCTACCAGCTGGTCTTGAGAACATATCTGTCAATTTGGCACATTTTGCTGCCACCTCCTTCCTTTTTTTAAGCTTCGCCCTTTCAGTTCCACCTGGCCTCTTTCTGCCCTCCATCACTGACGCGCGCTGTTTCGCGCCAATGTTGTTTAAGTTCCCCGCAATACAGAGGAGGAGTCTTGGACCAAACCAACTGCAATAGAGGGGAGGGGAGAATTTCCTTATTTGGTAGCGCCTATTTAATCTGCTGCGATGCTGTCGGCGTCTGGGCTGCCATGTGAAAATGCAGAGTGCAGTTGAATTGATGATTAATGCAAGAATAAGATCAGTGACCAAAATTAGTGAAAATTATTTTCCCCATGCTCCAAGCAGGCCACCATTGATGGTTTGGGCCGGGGATGGTCCCGGCTAAATATAGGGCCACCCCGGCATTGGGCACGCTGATTGTGCCTTAATCCTGTGCAGATGTGAGTCGTTTACGGCGCGAGCGAGAGTCTGCTTGGCGCACGCGCTGTCCGAAGCGCACCCGAGAGTCTATCTGATGCATGCGCCAAGGCGTGCAGGTGTGACACTCTTGCGCAAAATGAGTACAAAAATTAATGTAGATATAAATATCTTATGCCAAATTATTATCCCATGTTACAAAAATAAAGAAAAAAGCTGAGTCCTCATCTCCAATTTACAAGTCCGAATGCAGTTAATCTACAAGTCCAAGTCCGAGTCATCAGTGCTCAACTCCAAATCGAGTCACAAGTCCTTAAAATTAGGGCACGAGTCGGACTCGAGTACTGCAAGCCTGTCCTCATAGTACAAAAATAGCTTATGCTCCTTCTTGGCAGATACATTATACATTTGTGTGTGTGTGTGTGTGTGTGTTTAGTCTATGTCTAGTTCATATCTAGTGTTTATACTGTTTATATTGTCTGTTTGAGTGTTTAGTCTGTGTGTAGTTCTTATCTAGTGTTTACATTGTTTATATTGTCTGAGTGTTTAGTCTATGTCTTGTTCTTATCTAGTGTTTATACTGTTTATTTATACTGTTTATATTGTTTGAGTGTTTAGTCTATGTCTAGTTCCTATCTAGAGTGTTTATACTGTTTATATTGTTTGTTTTTTTCAATTATTCTATTTTTATTTATTGCATTGCCTGTTTGCACCATGGGTCAGAGAGGACTGATATTTCATCTGTGCTGTATGTCGAGCATGTATAGCATATTTGACAATAAAGTTGACTTGATTTTGCTTTTAACTCGCAAAATAAATGAACACATTGTAACTTGCCAAACAGGACATGGAAACATTTACTCATCATTCTTCTCACCAGTATGCAATATTTTGACATTAACAGGATTAACGTTTAGTGGTTAATTTGGGGTTAGTGAGAAAGATGATTGTAGGTTTACTATCAAAAAAAGAAGTACTAGGTATCCGGTTGTTAACATCACAGATGCAGATTTTGCAAATGACCTTGTTGTATTATCAAAGACTGCAGAAGATGCACAATTACTACTTCACAGTGTTGAGAAAGTTGCAAAACTGATTGGTTTGCATCTTAATGAAAAAAAGACAGAAAATATTATTTTTAACCAACAACACAAGAACATCATCACTCAAGATGAATATAAATTGAAGAGAGTAACTGACTTCAAATACTTAGGCTCATGGATAGACAGTAGTGAGAAGGATATATCAACAAGAATCGCAAAGGGATGTGTGGCAATGCACAAAATGGGAGTGATCTGGAAATCCAAACTAAAGATGGACCTAAAGGTCAGATGTTTTCGACCTACAGTTGAAAGTGTGCTGTTGTATGGCTCAGACTGCTGGACGTTAACTATAATGCTTGAACAGCGTCTGAATGGCTGTTATACACGAATGTTGCGAACTGTATTAAGCGTTAGTTGGAGAGACCATGTAACAAATAAAGAACTATGGGAATATTCCTCAACTGTCTGAGACTATAAAATATAGAATGCTGAGATTTATAGGTCACTGCTGGTGTAGCAAAAAGGAAATTATACCCAAAGTAATTTTATGGGAACCATCGCATGGAAAAAGGAGTGTAGGAATGCCTGCTATAAGATCCATTGAGCAAATAGAGAGAGATACCAATCTTAGCAAAGATCAGCTCCTGGCAGCAATGGAAGACAGGGACAGTTGGGAAAGAATAGTCAGAATTGTTCAAGCAAGTAGGTCGATAAAGTAAGTAAGTAAGACGAGATGTGTTTCAGGGACTTCCATCCATTATCTGTAGCCGCTTATCCTGTACAGGGTCGCAGGCAAGTTGGAGCCTATCCCAGCTGACTATGGGCGAGAGGCGGGGTACACCCTGGACAAGTCACCAGATCATTGCAGGGCTGACACATAGACACAGACAACCATTCACACTCACATTCACACCTACAGTCAATTTAGAGCCACCAATTAGCCTAACCTGCATGTCTTTGGACCGTAGGGGAAACCGGAGCACCCGGAGGAAACCCACACAGACACGGGGAGAACATGCAAACTCCACACAGGAGTTGGCCACGGGGCTCGAACCCAGGACCTTCTTGCTGTGAGGCGACAGTGCTAACCACTACACCACTGTGCCGCCCGTTCAGGGACTTATCTTTGGTTAAGCAGGTTTTTTTTTTTAAATAAATAATTCATCATATCAAGTATAATGGATCATATAAATTTGAAATTTTAGGGTGAAATTTCTAGGCAGGGGCGGCACGGTGGCGTAGTGGTTAGCGCTGTCGCCTCACAGCAAGAAGGTCCGGGTTCGAGCCCCGTGTACCAGAGACTGTATCAAAAATGGACAGGGCATCATCTCGAAAAAGTGAAGCCACCA
The DNA here is from genome assembly GCF_027579695.1 of Neoarius graeffei. Taxonomy (NCBI): domain Eukaryota; kingdom Metazoa; phylum Chordata; class Actinopteri; order Siluriformes; family Ariidae; genus Neoarius; species Neoarius graeffei. Next base: position 41,904,242 of record NC_083569.1, read on the forward strand.
CAGGTCTAACGCCCCTGCTGGCTGGTTGCAGTACAAATTTAGCCATGAGTTTCAATGACAAAACAGTTTTTTTTTTTTCCCCCTTGCCAGTTTTCTCATGGGCGGCACGGTGGTGTAGTGGTTAGCGCTGTCGCCTCATAGCAAGAAGGTCCGGGTTCGAGCCCCGTGGCCGGCGAGGGCCTTTCTGTGCGGAGTTTGCATGTTCTCCCCGTGTCCGCGTGGGTTTCCTCTGGGTGCTCCGGTTTCCCCCACAGTCCAAAGACATGCAGGTTAGGTTAACTGGTGACTCTAAATTGACCGTAGGTGTGAATGTGAGTGTGAATGGTTGTCTGTGTCTATGTGTCAGCCCTGTGATGACCTGGCGACTTGTCCAGGGTGTACCCCGCCTCTCACCCGTAGTCAGCTGGGATAGGCTCCAGCTTGCCTGCAACCCTGTAGAACAGGATAAAGCGGCTAGAGATAATGAGATGAGATGAAATGAGATTTCTAGGCAGGGTTGCACTATCAAATATGAATTTTAATATGCTCTTAATGCAATATAATATGTTAATATAAATGTACAAAATGAGTCATGTGTTGTTTGCAGGTGCGAAGTTGGCACTCAGCACTGGACCCAGTGTAATGACACTCCAGTAAAATATGCTCGTTTTCCAGTCACCGGGCTCATAGAGGGGCGCACTTACATTTTCCGGGTTAGTGCTCTGAACATGGCTGGGGTGAGTCACCCTTCTCGTGTCTCTGACCCTGTCGTTGCCATGGATCCATCTGACCGGGCCCGTCTGAGAGGTGAGAGATGTTTCTGTACTGTATTGCTTATTTTTGTTTGTTCAGTGCTGTATAGATTGATGTCTGGTATTATTGTCCTTTCTTATTACTCTTATATTAGCTGGTGTTTCTGCTCCATGGACTGGTATGATCAAATTCACTGAGGAAGAGCCCACAGGTAAGATCTAATCTAATCTAATCTAATCTAATCTAATCTAATTTAATCTAATCTAATCACTTGTAATATATTTGTCCTAAAGGCATTTTCTTTCTTGCGTTTGTTGGAGTCTGAGAGATCTACAGTACACATAAAAACAATTTCAACATAAACACATGTTATTAAGAACATTAGTCCTCTCCACCTCCTCTCTCTCTCTCTCTCTCTCTCTCTCTCTCTCTCTCTCTCACAGTTGGTGTAATCCCTGGGTCTCCTACTGATCTGGCCGTGACTGAGGCCACTAAAAACTATGTGGTGCTCAGCTGGAAGCCTCCTGTGCAGAGAGGACATGAAGGAGTTATGTATTACGTGGAGAAGGTGAGCAAATGAACGAAATGGACATAATCTGCACTCTCACTTCCATAAAGACAGATATAAATTCCCTCCATTAACACTGTATAATTTGAAAGTAATTGTGTTCTTGTAAAACCTGTATAAGGTTGAAATGAAAGTGTTACTGAATTGAAGAGAAATCTCTAATGCCTTGAAAACAGAATGAGTATCTCAGACAAAATTGTATTTTTAATATCCGTGGAATTATTTGACAAATATTTATTTGTAGAAAATATTTATGAAAAAAAAACAACAGTTTTGTAACGTATAATGGTAATTCCATAAACCAGGAATTCCCAGACCTTTTGGAATATATACGGTATATGCGATGACCTGGCGACTTGTCCAGGGTGTACCCCGCCTCTTGCCCATAGTCAGCTGGGATAGGCTCCAGCTTGCCTGTGACCCTGAAGGACAGGATAAGCGGCTACAGATAATGGATATATGTGTGTGTGTGTGTGTGTGTGTGTGTGTGTGTATATATATATATATATATATATATATATATATATATATATATATAAGGGCGGCACGGTGGTGTAGTGGTTAGCGCTGTCGCCTCACAGCAAGAAGGTCCGGGTTCGAGCCCCGTGGCCGGCGAGGGCCTTTCTGTGCGGAGTTTGCATGTTCTCCCCGTGTCCGCGTGGGTTTCCTCCGGGTGCTCCGGTTTCCCCCACAGTCCAAAGACATGCAGGTTAGGTTAACTGGTGACTCTAAATTGACCGTAGGTGTGAGTGTGAATGGTTGTCTGTGTCTATGTGTCAGCCCTGTGATGACCTGGCGACTTGTCCAGGGTGTACCCCGCCTTTTGCCCGTAGTCAGCTGGGATAGGCTCCAGCTTGCCTGCGACCCTGTAGAAGGATAAAGCGGCTAGAGAAAATGAGATGAGATGAGATATATATATATATATATATATATATATATATATAGTATGATATTGAATGTTTGTGTGAAGATATGAAGTTTATTTTTGAGTGGTGAATGTATATATTTCATGAGTGAACAAAGTGAACATGTCTTTGGACTGTGGGGAAACCGGAGCACCCGGAGGAAACCCACAGGGGTTGTCTGTGTGTCAGCCCTGTGATGACCTGGCGACTTGTCCAGGGTGTACCCCGCCTTTCGCCCGTAGTCAGCTGGGATAGGCTCCAGTTTGCCTGCGACCCTGTAGAACAGGATAAAGCGGCTAGAGATAATGAGATGAGACAAAGTGAACAAGTGAAAATATTTTCAACGCAAAAACATAAACTTCACATCTTCACTCCACCGTGTAATGTTCTTTATATTATATGGACACATCCACAAAAAAATATACACAAGTTAATCAAAAAAAATTTTTATTTTGAACTGGTTCTCCATTTTGACAATGTGCGTCTAGTCAGTGAGAAAACACAGAGTGATGTCATGGGAGTGAAATATCGGGAGATATTATACATACAGGACTCTTTTTCCATGGAATAAAAACATGTATTCTGTTCCCTCCTAATGGGTTTATTGATAGCATGCAGTACTGGTATCATATCACTTATCCTCCATGTATTACACCACTCTACCCAATGGAGAGTGAGTGTGCAATATTGTTATAATATTGCACGTTGTCAAGACAACACAACGTCACACATCGGAGCTCATGCGAATATCCAATGACAAATCTTTTCTGCTGTGCATGCACAGAACCATTTCTTTGTCTGCCAGGAGAGAGAGAAGACAAGGCTAATCCAATGCTACTGCTAGGATTAGCTATGCTATAATTAAGCACTAAATAAATAAATTAAAAGCTGAAACTAAAGATGTCCTGAACACCTGAAAGGCTATCAAAACTTCATTAGATATTCTTCATGCATATTTACAAGAGAAAAACATACCAACAGACATCGAAAAACTGGAAAAGAGACACGTCGGAGATGTAAAGCTTCCGCGCTAGTGAGTGACTGTGACAATTTGGAAACAAACATGGCTGCCAGGTTTGCTTCATTAAAAGCAGGAGATTTTGAGAGAATTTTGGCTGCCAGGTCGCTCTGTTGTGTGTAGCTGTTGATGTTGATTTTAAAAGTAACTAAGTAAATTACACAGGGAAAAAAAAAATCAATCAATCAATCAATAATAATAATAATAATAATAGTAATAATATTTGGCTTGACTGCGCAAGCACTGGCCTGTGCTAACATTACACCAGCTAGAAGATAACTGGACTGCCACGCTAACAGCACCGAGTAGCGGGTAAACTCGCATTGGCCTTCATTAACGCTACTGCTGAACGCTACACCAGCTAGAAGGTAACTGGACTGCCGCACTAACAGCACCAAGTCATGGGTAAGCTCGCACTGGCCTTCGAGAATGCCGATATGAAGAAAGTGTGTATGTATAATAATAATATTGGCTGGCTTGTTTTTGTGGTCTAACAGATATATTCCATTCAACTAGCATGATATTGAACTCATCTTCGACTCATTCAGTATCATGCTAGCTGAACGGAATATATCTGATAGACCACTCAAAGCCAGCCAACATTATTTTACTATGTCGCTCAGATCCGCAATGCATTTCATATGAAAAATGCGAGTTTTTCAACACGAGAAGATAAACTTCATGTTTTCAAGCCAACATGTGATGTTCTTTTTATTATATAGACACATTCACAATTAAAAAGTACCCAAATTTATCAAAACAATTCATTGATTTCCTCACAAGTGACATATAGAGATTTATGTCACGGTTTTGGTTCTCCATGTCCCGGATGTAGCTTATATGAAAAAATACGAACAGCGTATTTCCCAGTAAAACACTCGTGTCTATTACACACACACACACACACACACACACACACACACAGATATAGAAATCACAGACCCTACATGTCCTAGTTTAAGAACCAGATCCATAAATAATAGAAAAACTGTTTTTTGTTGGGTTTTTTTAAATCTCAAACAGAGCTAACATGGGAAAGGTGTTTGTTTCAAATATCTTTCAAATCCGTTTCCTTCAGTTTCTTTTACTTACACTGTATGATATCTCTTGAAACTCTCCAAAGTCAGTAAGTGAGTAATTCACACTGACACAAAACACATTTCCAGAAACCTAATAAGTTTATTTTTACAGTGCTTTTAACTATAGACATTGTCACAAAGCAGCTTTACAGAATTTTAGTGACTTTAAACATGAGCTAATTGTATCCCTAGTCTATCCCCAAATAGTTCAAATAGTCACAAATAACTGCTTTGTGACTATTTTAAAATTCTGTCCTTTTTCTGCTGTAAGCTTTGACTTTATAGGTGCAACACAACCTTGACCCAGTTCTAGTACTGTGACTGGGTGTGCTGTTTGTTTGTTCGCAGTGTATGGTTGGCACAGATACCTGGCAGAGGGTGAACACTGGGATGCCAGTGAAGTCTCCTCGCTTTGCCCTTTTTGACTTGGCTGAGGGCAAATCCTACACCTTCCGTGTGCGCTGTTGCAACTCCGCAGGTGTTAGCGAGCCGTCTCAGGAAACCGGAGCCATGACTGTCGGGGACAGACTGGGTAAGACAATGATTCAACTTTATTGTCCTGAACTACAACCCCGATTCCAAAAAAGTTGGGACAAAGTACAAATTGTAAATAAAAACAGAATGCAATGATGTGGAAGTTTCAAAATTCCATATTTTATTCAGAATAGAACATAGATTACATATCAAATGTTTAAACTGAGAAAATGTATCATTTAAAGAGAAAAATTAGGTGATTTTAAATTTCATGACAACAACACATCTCAAAAAAGTTGGGACAAGGCCATGTTTACCACTGTGAGACATCCCCTTTTCTCTTTACAACAGTCTGTAAACGTCTGGGGACTGAGGAGACAAGTTGCTCAAGTTTAGGGATAGGAATGTTAACCCATTCTTGTCTAATGTAGGATTCTAGTTGCTCAGCTGTCTTAGGTCTTTTTTGTCGTATCTTCCGTTTTATGATGCGCCAGATGTTTTCTATGGGTGAAAGATCTGGACTGCAGGCTGGCCAGTTCAGTACCCGGACCCTTCTTCTACGCAGCCATGATGCTGTAATTGATGCAGTATGTGGTTTGGCATTGTCATGTTGGAAAATGCAAGGTCTTCCCTGAAAGAGACGCTGTCTGGATGGGAGCATATGTTGCTCTAGAACCTGGATATACCTTTCAGCATTGATGGTGTCTTTCCAGATGTGTAAGCTGCCCATGCCACACGCACTAATGCAACCCCATACCATCAGAGATGCAGGCTTCTGAACTGAGCGCTGATAACAACTTGGGTCGTCCTTCTTGTCTTTAGTCCAAATGACACGGCGTCCCTGATTTCCATAAAGAACTTCAAATTTTGATTCGTCTGACCACAGAACAGTTTTCCACTTTGCCACAGTCCATTTTAAATGAGCCTTGGCCCAGAGAAGACGTCTGCACTTCTAGATCATGTTTAGATACGGCTTCTTCTTTGAACTATCAAGTTTTAGCTGGCAACGGCGGATGGCACAGTGAATTGTGTTCACAGATAATGTTCTCTGGAAATATTCCTGAGCCCATTTTGTGATTTCCAATACAGAAGCATGCCTGTATGTGATGCAGTGCCGTCTAAGGGCCCTAAGATCACGGGCACTCAGTATGGTTTTCCGGCCTTGACCCTTACACACAGAGATTCTTCCAGATTCTCTGAATCTTTTGATGATATTATGCACTGTAGATGATGATATTTTCAAACTCTTTGCAATTTTACACTGTCGAACTCCTTTCTGATATTGCTCCACTATTTGTCGGCACAGAATTAGGGGGATTGGTGATCCTCTTCCCATCTTTACTTCTGAGAGCCGCTGCCACTCCAAGATGCTCTTTTTACACCCAGTCATGTTAATGACCTATTGCCAATTGACCTAATGAGTTGCAATTTGGTCCTCCAGCTGTTCCTTTTTTGTACCTTTAACTTTTCCAGCCTCTTATTGCCCCTGTCCCAACTTTTTTGAGATGTGCTGCTGTCATGAAATTTCAAATGAGCCAATATTTGGCATGAAATTTCAAAATGTCTCACTTTCGACATTTGATATGTTGTCTATGTTCTATTGTGAATACAATATCAGTTTTTGAGATTTGTAAATTATTGCATTCCGTTTTTATTTACAATTTGTACTTTGTCCCAACTTTTTTGGAATCGGGGTTGTAAATGTTACAGCCCTGTGTGCCGATATCCACATTTTATTATTTATGGTATTGTTTGATCCATTTGCGACACCTGCCTTTGTACTGATCCAAAGGTCTGAGTTCACTAACATGGACTAGATTTGTTAAAAAAAACTAATACAAAATTTTACTCAGGCGATGCATGTGTTATTTTAAATTCTTCATCCTTAAATAGAATTCACATATACCTAAATATCTTGTTCACACCTAATTTGGTTTATTTGTATAAATTTGGCAGCATCTGCTTCACTCAAGTTACGTCTTAATTAGTATGCTCTAATTTTTTTTTTTTAATTCTAACAAACTGATTTCTTATTTATATAGTCTTGTTTGAGGTATTTGTTATTGGTAGTGGACTAAGATGTACACTTTTAAGTGGACTTGGACATTGGATCCAAATGTTGGTTGGCTCGTCTCTATCTGTCCTCACTCTCCAGTTCAATTTTTTCAGACCTGCCCTCAGCACCAGGGCCTGTTGTACCCATCAGGAACACAGCTTCATCTGTTGTGGTGACCTGGGGAGCTTCTAAAGAGACCAGAGAGCTTGTGCGCTACTACGTGGAAGTCAGCGTCGTGGGCAGCAACGTGTGGTTGCCATGCAACAACAAGCCAGTCAAAGACACAAGGTAGATCTGCTCTTTTAAAGTATCTTCTTGCATATTTACTAAAATCGAATCTATGAAACTAGTGTGAATCTTTGAGTCGGAACTTTGATTTGTAGGTTTGTGTGTCATGGGCTGAACACGGGAGACAACTGTGTGTTCAGAGTGAAGGCCGTGAACGCTGCCGGCTACAGCACTCATTCCAGCGAGTCCGAATCCTGCCTTGTAAAAGCAGCCATTGGTGAGTCCCATCTTAGTCTAAGTAGAACAGTAAAGGAGAAGAAAACACGACTTTAAAGGTTAACATAGGTGTCCACTTGTACATTTTGCTACCGTGCATTCTCTTTCTGCTTGCCTTCATTTGCCGTTTCTATGATGTTAACTTAGATTCGGTTACAGTGAATCAAAACAGGCTTAGTTTAGTTTATTGCAGTTTGCCACAAAAAGATAAATAATTACAATAAATAAAACCCAAAACAATAAAAAAAGGGAAGGATGCTAAAACATATACACACACACACACATGCATTTTATATATATACAGAAAATTAACAATCTTAATAATAAGATGATGCTGCAAAGAGTGTTACAGTGTTGCTTGAAACTTTGTGAACCCTTTAGAATTTTCTCTATTTCTGCATAAATATGACCTAAAACATCATCAGATTTTCACACAAGTCCTAAAAGTAGATAAAGAGAACCCAGTTAAACAAATGAGACAAAAATATTATACTTGGTCATTTATTTATTGAGGAAAATGAGCCAATATTACATATCTGTGCGTGGCAAAAGTATGTGAACCTTTGCTTTCAGTATCTGGTGTGACCCCCTTGTGCAGCAATAACTGCAACTAAACGTTTGCGGTAACTGTTGATCAGTCCTGCACACCGGCTTGGAGGAATTTTAGCCCATTCCTCCGTACAGAACAGCTTCAACTCTGGGATGTTGGTGGGTTTCCTCACATGAACTGCTCGCTTCAGGTCCTTCCATAACATTTCAATTGGATTAAGGTCAGGACTTTGACTTGGCCATTCCAAAACATTCACTTTATTCTTCTTTTGTTATTAAACTTTTTATTGGAAAAAATGAGAGCTCATACATGTATACCTCATCAAGTCTATTGCTTGAAACATATATAAAAAAACAAATAGGTTACAAAGATATTCAAAATTAAAAAAAAAAAAAAAAAAAAAAAAAAATCATTACAAAAGCAGCTACGTTCCCTAACACAGCACCCCTCTAAATTTCTAAACATCTCAAGTATCCAAAAAAAAAAAAAAAAATCATACTGTTACAAAGTAACACTAATAACCATGTTATATGGGGAGTAGTATGGACAATAATCCATCAAGGGGTGTTAATAACAGCAATGACAAAAGTATAAATAACTCAAATAATAACAATTGTGATAGTCATTAAAATAAAACAAAGATAGCTTGCTGCATACATGTGTAGCACATATAATAATAATAATGTAATAACTACACCAAAAACTGAAACCAGAACCAAATGAGTGTAGTCAAGAAACTAAGAACCAAGAGGAGGAGGGGGGTATGGGGTTGTCACTTTAAACTTCCTGCCTATCATTTGTTAGATAGTTGATCCAAACTTTCCAATAACTTTCGAACTTTTCTTGTTCCAGCCTCAAAATGAATGTTAGCTTCTCCATCGTGAAAATATCCTTTACCACTTTGATCCAATCTTCAATTGTAGGGGAATCTTTTACCAACCATTTCCTTGTGATTGCTTTTGTACTTGCTAATAATAAAATATTATACATATATCTGTTTTCAGGTCCCTTCACAGAGTCCGGTCTTAGCCCTAAGTATAAGGTCTCAAACCCTGATGGAATCACTATTTTCATGATTTTCTCCATGTTCGATTTAATTTCTTCCCAGTATTTTGTAATGACCGGACAATCCCAAAACACGTGATAATGCGTTGCCTTGCTCTCGCCACAGGATCTCCAGCAGGCTGTATTTCTTCCCAGAGAAGTCCTTTGTGCTGGAACTCTAAAAAACCTGACAACATTTTTCCACCCAAATTCTCTCCAGGACAGAGAGAATGTACTCTTCCACTTCTGTAACATAATTTTTCCCCATGTTTCCATCTGCATCGTAATGTTGCTCTCCTTCTCCCATTTCTCCTTTATATATGCAGTGTCTCCTCCTTCTAGTTCTTGCAACACCTTATATATCTTTGATATGTTTCCGCGTCCAGGGTCCGATCTGTAGCTGAGTAGAAATATCTTCAGTAATCCCAAGTTAGTTTGTCGTACTTCTTCCTTTTTCGTTATATTATCTACATAATGTCTAACTTGCAAAAATCTATAAAAATCTTGATTTATTAAACTAAATCGATTTTTAAGATCCTGGAACTGTCGCAGTTTGCCCCCCTCAAAAAGGTCACTGTATTTTGCTAGCCCTTTGTCAGCCCACTGTTTAAATCTAGCATCCATCCTGTTTGGTACAAAATCTATGTCATATCCTATCCATTTTATGATCCAGTAAGGTTCTTTCGCCTTATTTTCATTGATTACCCTGTGCCAAATCCTCATTGACGTTTTAATCCATGGGTTTACCTCTTTTAAACAATTAATCAGTCCACTATCCCCTATAATTGCTTGTATTGGGATGTCGCTAGATATCTGACATTCTATGTCTTTCCACTTTGCTTTATAGGAAGGGTTGCAAATGTTAACCAAAATTTTTATCTGAACCGCTTGATAATAATTTTTAATATTCGGGAGAGCAAGGCCTCCTTTGTCCGTTGCTAGTTGGAGAGTTTTATAGCGAATTCTTGGCTTCTTCCCCTGCCAAATGAATCGCGATATTAATTTATCTAATTCTTGAAATTTCCCCTTTGGGAGCTCGACTGGTATGTTTTGGAACAGATACAGTAATCTGGGCAACAGGTTCATTTTTATCGCTTCCACTCTTTGTCCTAATCCTAAGAAGGGGATTAGATTCCACCTGGTCAGGTCTGATTTAATTTTGGAAAATAGTATGTCATAGTTCTCTGATATGATCATGTTCAGGTGTTTTGGGATATTCACACCTAGATATTTAATTGATTTGGATTCCCAATTGACTTTAAATTCCTCTCTGATGGTATGGCTAGGTGAATACCTGAATGTCAAAATTTGTGATTTGTGAGTATTAAGTTTATAACCTGATAGTAAGCCATATTCCTTCAGGGTTGTGAGTAATTCTGGAAAAGAGGAGGATGGCTGCCCCAAGTATATCAAAATATCATCAGCGAACAGGGCAATTTTGTGTTCTTCATGCGACACCATAATTCCCTTAATCTTCTCATTCTGCCTTATCCATTGACTCAAGGGCTCTATAAAGATGGCAAATAAGAGCGGAGATATAGGGCAGCCCTGTCGACATCCCCTTTCTAATTCAAAACTATTTGATAATCCTCCATTAATTCGAATTTTAGCTGTTGGTTTATAGTATAGGGCTTGTATTACTTTAACAAAATCATTGTGAAACTGGAATCTCTCTAGTGTCTTATATAGGAATGACCAGTCGACAGAGTCAAAAGCCTTCTCTGCGTCTAGCCCCAGCAGAACAGCCTCTAATTTGTCTTGGTTTATATGGTTGATAACATGCAATGTCCTCCTGACATTGTCCTGGGTTTGCCTCTGCTTAATGAACCCCGTTTGATCTAATTGAATAATATCTGGAAGTATGATTTCCAAGCGTTTTGCTAAAATTGATGTGAATAGTTTATAATCCTGGTTTAGCAAGCTAATTGGTCGATAACTAGAACAATCTGTTTTATCTTTACCATCTTTCGGTATTACAGTAATAATTGCCTCCCTCCAAGATGGAGGCATCTCTCCATTTTTAATGACCCAATTGAATGTCCTCAGTAGTAAAGGTGATAATGAGTCACAGAAAGTCTTATACCACTCCGCTGTAAACCCATCGGAGCCTGGGGACTTATTAGGTTTTAGTCTAGAGATTGCCTTTTGGAGTTCTTCGATAGTCACATTGGCCAATAGGACTTTGTTCTGGTCTTCTGTAATTGTGGGGAGATTGAGTGACGCAAGCAGAGATTCAGGTGTCTTATTCCCCTTACTGACCATCCGGGTGTATAAATTTTTATAATATTTTTCAAAGCAACTATGAATGTCCTGAAAGTCAAATTTAATTTGTTTGGTGGTTGGGTCTTTGGGCGGCACGGTGGTGTAGTGGTTAGCGCTGTCGCCTCACAGCAAGAAGGTCCTGGGTTCGAGCCCCGGGGCCGGCGAGGGCCTTTCTGTGTGGAGTTTGCATGTTCTCCCCGTGTCCGCGTGGGTTTCCTCCGGGTGCTCCGGTTTCCCCCACAGTCCAAAGACATGCAGGTTAGGTTAACTGGTGACTCTAAATTGACCGTAGGTGTGAATGTGAGTGTGAATGGTTGTCTGTGTCTAAGTGTCAGCCCTGTGATGACCTGGCGACTTGTCCAGGGTGTACCCCGCCTTTCACCCGTAGTCAGCTGGGATAGGCTCCAGCTTGCCTGCGACCCTGTAGAAGGATAAAGCGGCTAGAGATAATGAGATGAGATGAGGTTGGGTCTTTGATTTTATATACTACCCTCTCTGCTTGTTGTTTTTTAAATTTATAAGCCAGAATTTTGGCTGACTTATTACCTACTTCATAATAACTCTGTTTCAAAAAGGTTAGTTTCTTCTGAATTTCTACCTCGTAAATTTCTTTGATTTGATTTTTAATTTCCTTAATTTTCTGCGTAATATCCATTTGGACATCTTTTTTGTGTTTTTTCTCCAAATTTTCTAACTCTTTTTCTAGTTTATTCAGTTTCTCCTGTCTAAGCCTCTTTTGTAGGGCCAGTTTCGCAATAATTTTCCCTCTCAAGACAGCTTTACCTGCATCCCATACCATAAGTGGGGACACTTCCCCATTATCATTTTCTGACAGGTATAACCGAATTTCCTCCTGAAGTTCTTTCTTCATTTTCCCTTTAAGTACATTTAAATTAAGTCTCCAGGAAAAACAGTTTTTGTTATTTTTAAAGTTTAAATCTAGATAAACCGGGCTGTGGTCCGAGAGGTCCATTATTCCAATTTTACAAGACTTTACAACACCAATGTCTTTGCTGTACATGAAGAAATAATCAATCCTTGAGTACGTTTTATGTGGTGGGGAATAAAAGGTGTAATCTCTAGTTGTAGGATTAAACTCCCTCCATACATCACAAATGCCCATTTCACTCATCATCTTTCTCACCTTTTTGCTTACTGTGTTAGTCTGAGTGGATCTTGACACATCCCACTTTGGATTCAATCTCAAGTTAAAGTCACCACCACAGATCACCATTCCCTGGGCTTTTGTAATCATGAGATCAAATACTTGTCTATAGAACTCCCATGTTGCACCTGGGGGTACATAAACATTTAAGAGAGTGACTTCTGACCCTTCTAATTTTCCTACAAGCATGCTATACCTACCCTCTTTGTCCGTGGTTTCTGATATCTTTTCAAAAATTACTCTTTTCGCTATCAGTGTTGCCACTCCCCTTCTATGTCCTGTTTTATAGGACGATGAATAAACTTGATTAAAGCCCTGCCTTTTAAGTTTAGCATGCTCGGATTCAGTTAAATGTGTCTCTTGCAGGAATATTACATCTACCTTGTCTCTTTTCATTTTACCCAGAATTTTACTTCTTTTAACTGGATTAAGTACACCCTTCACATTATAAGAGGCCAACCTAAGTGGAACTTTTGGACTTTCCATTATAAATTATGTGTCTCTTAATCTTACTACCCCCCCTCCACTCAAACACTATAAGAACACAAACAGAAAAAAGAACGTGACTTGAACAGTCCCAAGAAAACATGAACTTAATACATTTTACCAGTGACTCAAGTTGAACTTCCTGATTTGAGGTCTCGTTTGTGACCCTGAAGGAGCCGGGATGTTTTGCCGGCTCGGAGGGAAAGTCTCCAATCATCTCCAGTTGTGGAGGGCCCTCCTTTAAGTTTTCAAAATGTTCCATGTTTTAGCTTAGTCGGAGCTTCCCCGATCACACATGTTGTATTATTAATGTCATTAAACTGTCCCAAACACATCTTAAAGTAGCGGTTAATTAATTGTTCGTTTCACTGCCACTACTACTATGTATCCTTACCGTGGGGAAACCGCTCTAAGGCGCAACAAGATCAGCGGTGAGACCGCCTGAAAACGTCCAGTCTCTTTTTAAAACCATCCTGCGGCGTCTCAGGTTGCTGCTTCGCTCTCCCCGGAGACCGGACTTTGCGCCACATCAGGTCCTTCACTCTATCAGCCCAGCTCACCGGTGGTTTAAATATCGTCACGGGCAAACCTCTCTTCACCATGTCCGTCGTAGCTTCCTCAGCCGAGTTGTACAGGCACGTCTCACCCTCGTAGAACACCCTTAATCTGGCTGGGAAAGGCGTCTGGAACCATGTGTTGTTTTCCCGCAGCACCTTCTTCGCTTCTGCGTATTCCCGGCGCTTCTTGAGGGTCTCCGGTGCATAGTCGTGGTCCACAAAAACTCTTCTTTCCTTATACAGAAAACCTTTTTTCTGCCATACCAACTTCAGAATTTCTTCTTTAGTTTTGTTGCTGGAGAATTTAGCGACTATAGATCTCGGGGGAGATTGAGCCGGGGGCTTCGGTCCCAGTGCGCGATGCGCACGTTCAATCTTCAGGTCATGGGTGGGGGGCAGCTCCAGCTTCTCCCTCAGCAGATTTTCCACGAATGTTATCATCGATGTGGAGTTGCTCTCGGACCCCTCCTCTATGCCGTGGATTCTTATATTCTCCCGTCTTGCTCTCCCCTCCTGGTCCGTTAGCCTGTCCTCCAGCTTAGCCTGTAGCTTTAGCAGCTCCATCGTAGCTTCTTCCAGCCCCTGCACTCTTTCCTCTGTCTCTGAAATTCGCATTTCGGCTTCTTCGACTCTGTTGTTAGTTGCCTTAATGTCTTCTCGTATCTCTCGAAGAGTATCTACATTTTCACGCCGAAATTCTCTCAGCTCTTGCAATATCATCTGCAGGCTAGCCGTGTCTGCATCCACCTGTTGCTCCGCCATGTCAGGAAGGCCGGGTGTGTCGTCCTCGACTGACTCGTCCTCGGTTGTTTGAGCTCTTTCCCTCGTCTGTGATACGCTTTTTTGTTTTGGTTTGGGCATATTATAAACGCCTTTTTAACTTGTCCTGTTAATAAGAAACAATCCCTCAAAAAAATAACGGCGTTTTCTTGATGATCGGGGAGCTCCGATAGTGTGCTATCTACCTCATGGCTGCCAGACCGGAAGTCACTTTATTCTTCTTTAACCATTCTTTGGTAGAACAACTTGTGTGCTTAGGGTCATTGTCTTGTTGCATGACTCATCTTCTCTTGAGATTCAGTTCATGGACAGATGTCCTGACATTTTCCTTTAGAATTCGCTGATATAATTCAGAATTCATTGTTCCATCAATGATGGCAAGCCGTCCTGGCCCAGATGCAGCAAAATAGGCCCAAACCATGATACTACCACCACCATGTTTCACAGATAGGATAAGGTTCTTATGCTGGAATGCAGTGTTTTCCTAGAATTAGAATTAGAATGCAGTCTAATCCTAGAGGTTCACATACTTTTGCCACTCACAGATATGTAATATTGGATCATTTTCCTCAATAAATAAATGACCAAGTATAATATTTTTGTCTCATTTGTTTAACTGGGTTCTCTTTATCTACTTTTAGGACTTGTGTGAAAATCTGATGATGTTTTAGGTCATATTTATGCAGAAATAGAGAAAATTCTAAAGGGTTCACAAACTTTCAAGCACCACTGTACATGGAAAAATATAATCGGCCTATAAAAATCTATTTTATAATATACTTTGAAGTATTTAATCAAGTGCTTTTAAAATATAATAATAATAATAATAATAATAATAATAATAATAATGGCAGGATTAAGGAAGCTGGTAATTATGTTGTTTATCTTTCAGAAACTGCAGTAAGGCAGTATTAAATGAACTTAAAGCTGTACTACTTTTGCATGAAAACGGCAGATTGTTCCATAAATTTACAGCTCTAGAAAAAAAAGAAAATCTAAAGTAACTTATCCCTTTGTTAAGCCATTGTCTGATTAGTTAAACCAGCGACTGTATCAAAAATGGACAGGGCATCATCTCGAAAAAGTGAAGCCACCACAGGTCTAGCGCCCCTGCTGGCTGGTTGCAGTACAAATTTAGCCATGAGTTTCAATGACAAAACAGTCTTTTTTTCCCCCTTGCCAATTTTCTCATCAAAACTGTCTGTCCATCTACAGTGACCAATTCGAACAGTTAGTTTTTCCTATGCTGATATCTGCACATTTTTTATTTTCTCTCAGAAATTAGTTTTGAAAATGTTATTCTACTATAAAATAAAAAGGTGTGGATGCACTCGGGAATGAAGTGATTGACAGATTTCCTGAAAGAGACCAGCTGTAGCCAGCTAGCTAACTTACCCGCAGAATGTACCATTATATGCCTACTTATTTGAACTTTTCTGGAGACATGCACTAATACAAACTGTATGCCATTTTTATTAAAAGTAGACGGCCTTTCGATTTCATAAAATCGGTAAAATTTAGTTCCCTCTGAAATTTGGTCATTGTGATATATGTTTATTTCTGTAATATCTAAAAAAAACCCAGGCCATTCTGTAGCTGGGAAATTATTTAATTTGAGGGGATTCTCTCGCAAATAATGTGCATGAAATCGCTCACTTCACACAGTCAAGCAGACATAGGAAGTCCATGTGCACATGCGCATGCTTACCTTAGTCATCTTCTTCTTCTTCTTTTGGGTTTTCCGGCAGCTGGCATCCAGTGTTGCATTACTGCCATCTACAGGTTTACCTGGACCGTGCACTGACAGTTACATCATTCTGTCACTAAACGAACAGCTGATCACACCGAGGTGCTCGCTGACCGCTGATATTTATTAGTTTGGTCCTGCGTTTCCTTTCCCTCGCAACATAACGTCTTTTCTTCTTTCTTTCCGTTACTGTGGTCAGTTTTTCACGTTTCATTCGCACACTCACGTCCTCCATTTTTCTCTCCTGTTTCAAATTTGTATCCCACAATGCCTTGCGCAAACAGGGAAAGCCCACCACATGATGCATGACGTAGTATCTTGTATTGCGTCATGGTGAAGCAAGAAAAAATAGCAGAGAATTTAGGACCACGTGGCCATAAATTCATTAATTGTTCTATTAAAAATAATAATAATAATAATAATAATAATAATAATAATATTGGAAGTCTGTGATTCAAATTCAGTAGCTTTTGGTCCACTAAACAAACATAATGGGTGTCGGGGAAAATTCTTTTTATGACCTAAACTTGAAAAATTTGAAAGGCAGTCTACCTTTAAAAATGTTCCAGACATCAAGATGTTTAATAGAAAATAGGCTAGTTTAATCGCTCTAGCTACCTAGCCATATAGTCACTATGATAGCAGTATTATTTCAGTATTAATGACATCCAGCCAGCCAGCTATCGAT
Source organism: Neoarius graeffei (assembly GCF_027579695.1). Classification (NCBI taxonomy): domain Eukaryota; kingdom Metazoa; phylum Chordata; class Actinopteri; order Siluriformes; family Ariidae; genus Neoarius; species Neoarius graeffei. The sequence goes on from NC_083569.1 coordinate 41,920,857, forward strand.
ATTTGCGCAAAAGAAATTTGTTCCTTAGTGAACACATACACTACTAATAACATGAGGATGGATTTTATAAGTAGGTATCCCAAATAATAAGTTTTTAATTCACTGTGCGCTGCCAACTGGAGTCTAAACCAGCCGCTCTTCCTGAAACCATGGTTAATCAGTTCAGTTTATGTTCATGTCCACTTCTGTATTAATGAAATATCTCCAGCTGAAAATATTTAAGTTCTCTGAACAGGTGTAAGACTGATGACCACCATGAATATATTCTTCAGCGTGCTGGAAGGGGGCAGGTCTCGAAAAGGATTGGATTATACCTCACTTGGCCTCTCCTATCTACCGCACAAACTCGAGAAGGAGAACGTTTCTACTGCGCAGACTGTAGTTGCAAGTTTGACAATATGGAGGAGGTATTTTGGCTTCATTTCTATAGAATGGGAGTGAACAGGAGCACGCCATCCATGTTTTATACAGTCGATGGATTGATGTTCGTCCTTCAGGGTTGAAGATGAACGTGACTTCAGTTTGTTGGGTGGTGGGGTTGTGGGTCCGGAGGTGACTGATGATGCCAATTCGGGCTTTGAAGCTACACCCACATGTCGATGTTCCACATGCCAAGGTTGAGTACCTTCACTATCTTTCAGTTGTATTTCGATTGCTGAGTGGGATCCCCGCCAGCCGTGGTGTGCTGGCCAGGGTGAGGTGAAGCAGGCTATGTTTGGGGCACCTTTTCTAGTCCCTTCCTCCATGGAGGTGAATCCTAAACAGGGCTGCTCAGATACGCAGGGGGCTGCCGAACTCTGCTGCTGCTTCGTTCCAACAGAGAGTGACCCTATGCCCTGGGCCGCCTGTGTGCAGGTTCGTGACTACAGCTCCCAGTGTTTCCACATCTGCTGCTTCACCACTTGCCCATCGCCACAGGACTTGAATTTGAATTTGAAGTCATGACTTGTGCATGACTTGGATTAGAGTGAGGGAGAGGTGCACAGCCGCCAGCCTCACTCGCTCGTCCCGACCTAATTGGGTCCAGGGGCAAGACAGAATCAAGACAGCTGGAGCTAGATTGAGATGCAGTGATGGCCAGCAGTGTTCTACGTGTTGTACTGTGCCCTGATCATGCTCCACAAAAGCTTTGCTGGGCCTGCCTTCCTGCCCGTTGAACCACCAGGTGGTGGTCTCCTCCGCATAGTCTGCCAAATCCAGTCTTCGGTCGTAACCCTGACCAGGGGGAGCAAGGGGTTGCTAGTGCTTACTCAAGGCACCACCCCAGGCTAGATGGATTAAACACAATATGATAGTTGCACTCATTTGCATAAATTTCAGCTTCGGGAACATAGCAGAGCTATCCGTTGAAATAAATAGTATGAGGTATGCAAAGTTGCAAGTGGACATGTACTACCCAGTATAAGAATGAAAGCAATGCATCACCTAAATTAACTGACTTTCATCATTACATTTTTCACAACTGTAGTTGTGGTTATGACTATTTGCACACAACAGTACTTTCTCAGTCCATAATGCAACTAGGGCCTGTCTTTGAGCTTTCACTTCCTCCACTCTTCACCATCACTGCACTTTTCATTTCTCCATTTATCACAAGACCCTGTAGAACCCCTGCAGTACAGGATCACTAGTTAAACTCACAATGTTGAAGACATGTTTGGACACAGCCAAATGATGCTGTTCTCACTCTGAAGTAGACTTGCTGCATGGAGACAGTGCTGCATGTGCAATGCTTTGTAATAGCATCTGACCATATTATCACCACTAAAAGCTTCGACCAGAGCAGCCATGTAGTCTCCTTGTGTGTTTTACTACTAACCTGCCTTGAATTCAGAGTGCAGAGTGTGACACTGTGTCTGTGTCACTCTGCAATGCAGTATGTCCATGCTGTGTGTCTCTTGCTGTGTTTCGTAAATGACTTTAGGGCATGCGGTGTTTCGAACATGACCAAGAGGGTCCAGATCTTTCCCAGAGTCATGACAGGGGGAGAGCACAGTGAGTAGAAGCATGATATGAGTACCTGCTTGAAAGAAGAGCTGATTTGTACTGAATGTATTTTCAGAAAAATGTTCTCTCTTATTAACATTTAATCCAGCATATTAAAATGCATAACAGAAATTCTTCATAAAATATTATCTACACAGAATAGTCAAATTCCATGGGATAGTTTTAAGTGTTACAAGGTATTATCAGTACACTTTAGGAACATAACTTTTATACAGTACTTGGACGTTAATACTAGGTACCTGTCTAAAGCAGTACAAGACAGAGGTGGGTTTCCCAAAAGCCTCTTAAGGCTATGAGTGTCTTTAACTGCCTCTTAAGATCCATCGTTAAGCTAACGTGGTTTTCCCGAACAGTTGCCTAGCCAAAGTAGTACTTTAGTTCGCTCTTAACTGGATGGATCTGGATCACACTTTCACAACAAAGAGCATCTCCTCGCAGCCGAATTGCTGGGTGACGTCACATCCACCTCATTAGTTATTCAGAACTTTAGCTGGTGGTCTACCAAGCTCAGTTGACAAAGCGTTTGTACGGAGAAGGTGCATTGCTCGCATGAAAAATGCCTTACGCTTGCGTTGTTCGAATCGATCAAACCGTGAAACTGATCAAAGTTTCTTCAGGGTTCCCCATGAACTAATAAAAAAGGGTGAACGAACACAGGATTTCACAAAAAGACGTGGAGAAAGGTGGCTTTTGAACCTCTCGCTGAAATCGAAGGGAGCCGAGTCGAAGCATGCTCGAGTTTGCAGTGATCACTTGGTGAAAGGTTTGTATCTCCCTCTCAGCTGTCCTTAGTGTTTTTCAAGGACTTTTCTTGCTGTGTCGTTATTTTATGGTACTTGTTTTAGTCACAATGCACTAAAGTCCCCAGCTGTTTCTTTGTTTACTCCTCACAAAGCCCATATGCATGAAGGTTGCGACAAAATTCTTCCCCAGCCACACAGTTGCAATGCGCCGTGATCACTTCTCCGTCCTGTTTAACTAAGAGCCAGGTCTTTAAAGGGGTTTCTGATGATCTTTGTGAATGATTTGCCTGAGAGATGAGAGCCAACACAAGTCAGAATCAAGCCAACTGTTTGTTTACACTTCAACTTGCAGCGCTTCGTTGTAAAGATGCGAACAAAAAGCTTAAAAAAACCCATACAGGATTCATTCAACTTGATACTGAGGTCCTTTACCCAGCCACATACAAAACAGTTGTAAGCCTCCATACTCTTCCACGCTTTCATCTGTTTTGCGGGGTAGAAGGACGTCTGCAACACCAGATAGTTCGAGATGTCGGGGAACTCGACTGAAGGGTAGTTTTTGAGATCATATGACAAATCCTTCTTTCCCAGACTGTAGGGGTCGATTCCATTGCACATAGCAATCTTCTGAATATATCTAAAGCACGGGCGATTGCTCTAAGACAACGAGGGAGGCTCAGCCTCCTCTAAAAATGACAAACATCGTGTAGGATGAATTGCGCTAGGCTTATGTTATAGCCGACTTTATAACATTGCTATTTCAGATCCAGAATCATAGAAATATATGTGCTCAACCCAACTACAGTGCGAAATCATTCCGTTATAACTTTCCCCAGTTCGCCTAATGTGTGCGTGAGTTTTTCCCCCTTGTGACAGCGCGATGCAGCCCAGCCTCAGTGGATTGGGAGCTATGTGCTTGTCAATCTCAAAATGCAAGACGATTATTGGACAAATACTGCGAAAACGCCTGCCCACGGAGTCTCACGGACTCCCAGCCTCAGTGGACTTCAATGGCATTTGGGAGCTCTGCGCTTTTCAATCTCAAAATGCAAGACGATTATTGGACAAATACTGCGAAAACGCCCGCCCACGGACTCCGAGCCTCACATGGGAGGGACATGGCAGTTTCCGCGAGGAGACTGGTGATTGGTGAAAGCGGCCGGATATTTTCTTTGATTGACAGCTCGTTTCAACTATAGACAGGCAGCGATACAGTGTTGCCAGATTGGGGGTTTCCCGCCCAATTAGGCGGTTTTAAGTGCATTTTGGCGGGTTTTGAACATATTTTGGGCTGGATAACGTCAGCAGTATCTGGCAACATCAGTTCAGTCCCATGCGGATTCACAAGTGCTGTGGTGTATTGTAAGAGCTCAGCTTACATTTCGATTTCATTCATTACATACGGTTTCTACCAGCTTTTTTAGTTTATATATATTTTCATTGTAAATAAAGTGTAAATATAGTGTTGTCAAGTTTGCTATCTTAGTTCCAGAAATTTCGTTTATTTGAGTGACTGAACTTGAACTTGAGGGGGCTAGTCAGCTAGCAAGAAAGCTGCGCACGGATGCCAAGCATTGCTGATTTAATTTTGGCGAAGCCATTTGCCAGTCTTCCTTTCGAGGAAAAAATTAAAATTAAAGAGCAGGGTAGACTAACGCCTCAAATTGACTTGGTGAAAAAGGTAGGGAATAATACTCGTTCCTTTCAGCTCTCCTGGTACGAGAAAGTGAATTGGCTAACAGCAAGTGACCCACATCAGCAACAGTAAATAGGCTACTTTAGTAATATGTCATGGATGGACCAAAAATATAGAATCTATTTAAAATGTTTATGCTGAGTATATTATATTGGAATATGTTTTTCTGGATATGAATTAAACACCGCTACAATTTGGAAAACATTTTTAAACAAAAACACAGCCGAGGTCAATTTTTAAACAACATGCCACAATTTTAAAATATAAAATGTTAAAATATACCCCCCCCAACACCACCATCATGTATATTGGACAGTAGGCTAATGGGCCAAAAGAACCTGTTATTTCACAGTTTGTGACCCTGCCAACAATCAGCCAGATCAGAGGCAAGAGTATGGGCAAAATTGATGTGTTTTTTCTTTTAAAATCTGGAAATATCGTAACCGACCAGCCTCCCCTGTTTGAAAGACTACCAGCCGCCACTGATCTAAAGCGAGCAGTGGCTTCTAGATTACAAGCGTACTCTAAGTTATCGCTAGCTGTTTGAGCTACGGCAGCCATTTAGACCACCAGCTATTTCACTTCTGGTAAAACCGCTCAGAAAAGTGACATGACTGAAACCCAGCAATACACAGAAATACACAGAATGGTCATGTGCCTCCATGGGACTCTCAGAGTCAATGGGTGGAAACTGGTGTTAAATAATTTTTCTTGTACCTTGCAAGTACATTGAGTTCATTGTTAAATAAATATATGCAAAACATTATAAATGTATTTCAATATGTTATGGAATTACGTCTAGATATCATAATGTCACATTGTTATCGACACATTTTAATTGAATTTAACTCCATTCGGCAAGTGATTATCTAATTTAGTGTTTGTATGTATGTACATGTATATAAAAGGAAGAAAATTGCCACATTATGAAGTAATCATGACTGCATGATTGGGTAACAAAGAAATGAGCGGGCACAGAGAAAACATTTACTTAATTCATCTCATCTCATTATCTCTAGCCGCTTTATCCTGTTCTACAGGGTCGCAGGCAAGCTGGAGCCTATCCCAGCTGACTACGGGCGAAAGGCGGGGTACACCCTGGACAAGTCGCCAGGTCATCACAGGGCTGACACATAGACACAGACATCCATTCACACTCACATTCACACCTACGGTCAATTTAGAGTCACCAGTTAACCTAACCTGCATGTCTTTGGACTGTGGGGGAAACCGGAGCACCCGGAGGAAACCTACGTGGACACGGGGAGAACATGCAAACTCCACACAGAAAGGCCCTTGCCAGCCACGGGGCTCGAACCCGGACCTTCTTGCTGTGAGGTGACAGTGCTAACCACTACACCACCGTGCCGCCCCATTTACTTAATTATTTAGCTTATTATTTGCTCATTCTTTCATGTGAACATTTGTTAATTTAATTTAAAAAAAAACATGCTTGGAATAAAAAATGTTATTGTCCAAAAATTTAAAATAGTTTCAATTATTAATTACCACATTATGGATGTAATACTGGGGCAGCACGGTGGTGTAGTGGTTAGCCCTGTCACCTCACAGCAAGAAGGTCCGGGTTCGAGCCCCGTGGCCGGCGAGGGCCTTTCTGTGTGGAGTTTGCATGTTCTCCCCGTGTCCGCATGGGTTTCCTCCGGGTGCTCCGGTTTCTCCCACAGTCCAAAGACATGCAGGTTAGGTTAACTGGTGACTCTAAATTGACCGTAGGTGTGAATGTGAGTGTGAATGGTTGTCTGTGTCTATGTGTCAGCCCTGCGATGACCTGGCAACTTGGCCAGGGTGTACCCCGCCTTTCGCCCGTAGTCAGCTGGGATAGGCTCCAGCTCGCCTGCAACCTGTAGAACAGGATAAAGCGGCTACAGATAATGGCTGGATGTATATGTAATGCTTAACAACAATACAATATTAACATGTTCTATACATACAGAGACAACGTTCTTTGCTTAAGAGTGTCTTTAAACTCGCTCTTCAGCCCTAAAGTGCAATGTTATCGGGAAACCTACCCCAGTACTAGTGATGTATCTCACCTGAACAAATTACAAATGATCAGCAGATACTGTATGTACTGATTTTACCTTTGCAAAATGTATTGTTTTGGAGTAACAGCATCATTTGGTTTTACCCATTTAATATGCAATGTTTATTTCAAGCACACATTTTCACATATTGATCACAACAGGATGGATAATATTGTGTTAATTTATCCTCAAGACAGCAGACTCATGGGATATATTCTCCTGAAAGAGATGCTTATTTCTGGTCATTTCGAGTAGAGGATTAACCCAAGGTGTTCCCTGTGTAGGGGTGCCTTCTCCTCCTTCTGCTCTCACTGTGGTGGAGCATGTTCGGGACTACATGGTGTTGAACTGGCAGGCTCCTGCTAAAACCGGGGGAGCCGATATCAGGGGCTACTACCTGGACTACAGAACCGTTAAGGGCAGTGTCATAAGCAAATGGCATGAGATCAACACCAAGATTGTTACTGGAACTACTTATAAGGTAAATTGTACAGCAACCCAGTAGATTAATACATAAGAATGAGTACACCCCAATATGAAAGTTTGTTTAATTTAACATAAAGCAAGACAGTACATTCAAATTATTCATTTTTTGAGTCTAAAAAGAAAATTCAATCAGCACACACTTCCCTTTTCTTAAGAGCAGAATAGTAGAGGTGTGGATTCCCCAGCGGCCTTTCTAAGATATTTAAATAATATTTGCTGGCTTTTTATTGTGGTCTATCAGATATATTCCATTCAGCTAACATGATATTGAACGAGTCGAAAATGAGTTTGGTATCATGCTAGCTGAATGGAATATATCTGATAGACCATGATAAAAAGCCATTATTATTATTATTATTATTATTATTATTATACATACACACTGTCTTCATATCAGCATTCTGAAAGGCCAATGTGAGCTTACCTGCAACTTGGTGCTGTTAACGTGGCAGTCCAGTTGCCTTCTAGGCGGTGTAGTGTTAGCAAAGGCCAGTGCTAGCGCAGTTAAGCCTATTATTATTATTATTATTATTATTATTTCCCCTGTGTAATTTACTTAGTTACTTTTAAAATCAACATCGACAGCTACACACAACAGAGCGACCTGGCAGCCAAAATTCTCCCAAAATCTCCCGCTTTTAATGAAGCAAACCTGTGGCCATGTTTGTTTACAAATTGTCACAGTTGCTCGCTAGCACGGAAGTTTTACATCTCCGACGTGTCTCTTTTCCAGTTTTTCGATGTCCATTGGTATGTTTTTCTCTTGTAAATATGCATGAAGAATATCTAATGAAGTTTTGGTAGCCTTTCGGGTGTTCAGCGCGTTTTCAGTTTCAGCTTTTAGTTTATTTATTTAGTGCTGCATTATAGCATAGCTAATCCTAGCAGTAGCATTGGATTAGCCTTGTCTTCTCTCTCTCTCCTGGTGGACAAAGAAATGGTTCTGTGCATGCGCAGCAGAAAAGTTTTGTCATTGGATATTCGCATGAGCTCTGACATGTGACGTCGTGTTGTCTTGACAATGTGCAATATTATAACAATATTGCACACTCATTCTCCATTGGGTAGAGTGGTGTAATACATGGAGGATAAGTGATATGATAACAGTACTGCTTGCTATCAATAAACCCATTAGGAGGGAACAGAATACATGTTTTTATTCCATGGAAAAAGTGGCCTGTATGTATAATAATTAAATAATACTGGCTGGTGTTGAGTGATATATCAGATATATTCCATTCAGCTAGCATGATATGAGTCTTCGACTCATTCAGTATCATACTAGCTGAATGGAATATATCTGATAGACCATGAAAAAAAGCTAGTCAATATTACTATGCATACACATTCAATGGAGGATGGAAGTTTTACATGTAATACGCATCTTATTTCATTTTAAATTCACTGCGACAGTTTACTGCAGGTGCCGCCAGCGAACAAAGAAATGCTTCTGCACATGTGTAGCAAAAAACTCTCACTGAATATTCGCATCAGCTCTGACATGTGACGTCATGTCGTCTTGACAACCATGCAATATCATAAACCATATTCAACGCTCATTCTCCATTGGGTAGTGATGTAATACACTTAGTTACATGCCATCGAACCAAATGAATGAAACCCGCTAGATGGGAATAGAACACGTTTTTATTCCATCGAAAAAGTGCCCTGTATGTATAATAATAAGAGTTACTGAATGTTTAAAAGAAAATATATGAATTGTAAAGTTCATTACAACAAAGTGGCGGTTAATAAATATTTACATTGCATTTCTGATATGTACTTGTGAGAAGAAAAGTCACACTTAGCGTCAGTGTAATTAAATTAGTTAAATATAGGGGTTGAGTTTTCCAGGTTTGGGTGATGCTGGGATCAAGCAGCCTCATAGTTGTAGAACAGAATAAGGACATTACTCCTGCTAAACTCATTCTGTTGTTATATCTGTCAGTGTGTGTGCCTTTATTGGCCTGCAGGGGGTCCCACAGGCTTGCATATGGCTGTACTGAGGAAATGTATTCACTACAGTACCAGACAAATTATCTCATCTCATCTCATTATCTGTAGCCGCTTTATCCTGTCCTACAGGGTCGCAGGCAATCTGGAGCCTATCCCAGCTGACTACGGGCGAAAGGCGGGGTACACCCTGGACAAGTCGCCAGGTCATCACAGGGCTGACACATAGACACAGACAACCATTCACACTCACATTCACACCTACGCTCAATTTAGAGTCACCAGTTAACCTAACCTGCATGTCTTTGGACTGTGGGGGAAACCGGAGCACCCGGAGGAAACCCACGCGGACACGGGGAGAACATGCAAACTCCACACAGAAAGGCCCTCGCTGGCCACAGGGCTCGAACCCGGACCTTCTTGCTGTGAGGCGACAGCGCTAACCACTACACCACCGTGCCGCCCGAGTATCATAATAATAATAATAGTAATAATAAGAAGAAGAATCCCAATTCTGAAAAAGTTGGGACGGTATGGAAAATGCAAATAATGTTGTGATGGCAGCATTAATGCAGAAAAGTAAACTGAGATTTTGGAGCAACAGATGCTGCTTTCAAGATGACATATTTTCCAGGGATATTTCAACAAAACAATGCAAAACTACATTCTGCGCACTTTACAAAGGCATGGCTGTGGAAGAAGAGGGTGTCTGTCCCCTCTGTCCTCGTTCAGAATCTGTGATGAATTTTGAAATGAAAAATGCGACCGTACTGTTGCACACCTTAAGACCTTTTTGAATCATGTTCACCATCTTACTGTCTCTGCTTTTCGAATATGTTTGTGCAGTTCTCCTCCCTAACAGATTTAATCACTAATCTATAATGTACTATGAGTATAAATATGCACATGATCTAGAAAATCACGCATGCTGATTGGTCAAGAAATTCAGACTATTTCTCGATAATCACCTCGAGCGACTCGGCAAAATGGTACCAGTTGCTTTGTCACTGTAAGTGAGGAAGAATTACAAATGATGAAAGAAAATGCTGTTCCTAAAAGCACTAAAGATGCTACGAAGTTTGGTCTAAAATTATTCAAAGGTAAGGTGGAGTTGTGATTTATTTTATTGATTTCAAAACAAAGTATTTTATGTGACCCGGCATAGAGAAGTGACAAGTTTGCGCCGCACCGTTATTACATTTGCATTCCGCTTTTGAAGTTTGAAATAAATTCAAAATTTTGTTCTGAATACGATTTTTAATTTTGTTTTTAAACAATCAGCTGTGTATTTATACTAAAACGATTATCCGCCTCAGGCTCAGGGAATATCCTCGGTTATTATTCACTGATATTCACCTCAGCGAATAATTGTTAAATATAAATACAGAAAAATAAATGCAGTTGTAGCATGTGATTCAATGCAGTATGATTTAGAACTGCTGTGATGCAGTGTGATTCAGTAAAGCTTGAAGGAGTGGGAGGCTCTAAGGCACAGACAGGAAGGAAATGGATGTGCACAGTGGGAAAAGGAAATACATTTGCCAGAAAGAGATGTTTGCGTGTGCCAGGGCCATCTCAAATTACGAGTGGTATGAACAGTCACTTAGGGCCCCTGAGCCATGAAGAGGCCCTGTAAGAATGCAGGATTTTATATTTTGTAATTATATATTTTGTGATGGGCGGCATGGTGGTGTAGTGGTTAGCGCTGTCGCCTCACAGCAAGAAGGTTCTGGGTTCGAGCCCCGGGGCCGGCGAGGGCCTTTCTGTGTGGAGTTTGCATGTTCTCCCCGTGTCCGCGTGGGTTTCCTCCGGGTGCTCCGGTTTCCCCCACAGTCCAAAGACATGCAGGTTAGGTTAACTGGTGACTCTAAATTGACCGTAGGTGTGAATGTGAGTGTGACTGGTTGTCTGTGTCTATGTGTCAGCCCTGTGATGACCTGGCGACTTGTCCAGGGTGTACCCCGCCTTTCGCCCGTAGTTAGCTGGGATAGGCTTCAGCTTGCCTGCGACCCTGTAGAACAGGATAAAGCGGCTACAGATAATGAGATGAGATGAGATATTTTGTGATGGTGAGCATATGGCTCTTAGCATGGTTCATGGTTTCGCAGAGTTCACCTTGTGATCTTCAGCTTCAGAAGTTTGACTGGAGCGGTTTCAAGTAATTTCTCATGTATAGCCACAAAGCCTCAGAAACAGACTTGATGACGCCTTACTGATCCAGACATGCCTGAAATGATTCCGTTGATTCAGAATATTGAAACTGGTACACATTTTTTGAATTGGTGCATCTTTAGATCGGGGCAGTACGGTGGTGTAGTGGTTAGCACAGTCGCCTCACGGCAAGAAGGTTCTGGGTTCGAGCCCAGTGACTGATGAGGGCCTTTCTGTGCGGAGTTTGCATGTTCTCCCCGTGGGTTTCTTCCGGGTGCTCCGGTTTCCCCCACAGTCCAAAGACATGCAGGTTAGGTTAACTGGTGACTCTAAATTGACCGTAGGTGTGAATGTGAGTGTGAATGGTTGTCTGTGTCTATGTGTCAGCTCTGCGATGATCTGGTGACTTGTCCAGGGTGCACCCCACCTTTCGCCTGTAGTCAGCTGGGATAGGCTCCAGCTTGCCTGCGACCCTGCACAGGATAAGCAGTTACGGATAACGGATGGATGGAATCTTTAGATCGCTGTAAAGATTTACAGCTCTTTGATGTTTCTCATTTTTTTTGTATTTCAAACAGCTGGAATGGAAATTCATTATGCTGTGAGTGCTGTACAAAATTAAAACAACATTGAAATGACTTTCCTTCTCTCCCTGTGGTCAGGTGGAGGACCTGAAAGAGAATGTCCGGTACCAGTTCCAGGTTCGTGCAGTTAACCAGGCTGGTATTAGTGAGTCCTGCATCACCAAAGATGCCTTTGAGTGTAAGGAGTGGACTGTTGCATTGCCAGGTAAATGAGTCAGTTGAAGCAGGCTCATACAGCTTTGTCATACAGCAATGCTCGATGAATCATTAAATCGACACCTAGCTGTAGAGGTCATCATTTCCTCACTCCTGTAAAGTTGGAAGTTAATCAAATGATTCACTGACTGCCTTTAATGAGCTCATATTGATTTATAGCTAGTAGGGGTGAATTAGCATTAATGGCGTGATCTGTTCTTGATTGCAGTGCATATAGTGATAAAAAAAAAGTTTCACATCTGTACTATGATAGGAATTAGTCCTTGTGTGAGTGAGTGTGAATCTAATTGCAGTGTACAATATCATCAATGGCCTTCAGATGTCTCCCTTTACAAACATATAATAAAAAGGGCAATTAGACGATATGACCAGGTCCTAAGTACTCTTTATTCATTGTTATCCATTGTTCACTTCCCTTTCATTATCAATCTACCCATTTTTACATGCTATAAAGCATATTCATTATGTTTCTGTGCTTTTGTCTGGGTAACACAGGCCTTCCTCATGGGCTTCATATGCTGGAGTTGAGAAAGGATTCATTGGTGCTGCTTTGGGAGCCGCCCATATTCAACGGCCGCAGCCCCATCACCGGCTACTATGTGGACATCAAGGAGGGGAATGGCAGATGGAGAGGAGTTCAGGATAGATCCACAAAGAATACGTACTTGAAGGTTTGTTTGCATCATATAAAGAAACCGACGATCAAGATGAAAATTCAGTGTGTGGTCAGACTCTGACATTGTCTACTGTATGTAGATCTGAAAACTAGAGGATTTTCCTGAACTGAACTATGTTTCTCTTTGGCAAGAATCTCAATCAGAAGTATTCATTTCCAATTCCACTAAAAGATGCCCAGCTACTTCTACATTTACAACCTAATGTACTATGGGAGTTCTCACTTGGGGGTGGCACGGTGGTGTAGTGGTTAGCACTGTCGCCTCACAGCAAGAAGGTCCTGGGTTTGAGCCCAGCGGCTGATAAGGGACTTTCTGTGTGGAGTTTGCATGTTCTCCCTGTGTCAGTGTGGGTTTCCTCCGGGTGCTCCGGTTTCCCCCACAGTCCAAAGACATGCAGGTTAGGTTAACTGGTGACTCTAAATTGACCGTAGGTGTGAATGTGAGTGTGAATGGTTGTCTGTGTCTCTATGTGTCAGCCCTGCAATAACCTGGCGATTTGTCCAGGGTGTACCCTGCCTCTCACCCATAGTCAGCTGGGATAGGCTCCAGCTTGCCTGCGACCCCGTAGAACAGGATAAAGCGGCTACAGATGATGGATTTCTCACTTTGATTATCCACATCAATCTCTGTCACTCACGATATTTCATATTTACAAACCTCATCATCTCTTCACTCAACTGAACTCTGTTTGGTAGGGAGGTATTCGCTGATTAATTCAGTCAGTTTTGCTCTGTTAAGAAGGTTTCGGGTTCGAATCTCACAGCCAACGGGGGCATTTCTGTGTGGAGTTTGCATGTTCTCCCCATAACTGTGTGGGTTTCCTCCGGGTGCTCCGGTTTCCCCCACAGTCCAAAGACATGCAGTTAGGTTAACTGGTGACTCTACATTTCCCATAGGTGTGAGTGTGTGTGTGAATGGTTGTTTGTCTGGGGAAGCTGTGACAGGCCTAGCAAGCCGTTGGTAGATGAAGTGTGCTCAAGATAGACACAGACAGCCTCGTAAGAGGCTGACAACTGACAGGCGTCAAGGTGAGTGAGTGAGTTTTGCTCTGGTGCCTACATTTCTAAATTAATGTCTTTTTATCAGGTCACTGAAACATTTTAGAACTTTGTGTCAGTGCTCGTCTAGGTTTTGACCATATGATGGCGCAAGAACATCATGGACAGTTGGAGAGTCGGCATCTGATTACAGACTGATCGTGCTTGTGTCCATTCAGCTATGGCATGTGGTGTTCCAGAAATTGAAAAATATTATAACACTCTCTGTGTGAGGAAATCACACTTAGCTACTATGGTTGTGGAGATCTTTCTTTAAGTAATTTGACTGCCTTCGTTAGAGTGGCTTGTGATCTGTGCAGCCGAGAGTAGAATTGAGCCAAAATAAAAACAACCCTGTCATTTTGCTGTCTTATGTCAAAGTTTTCCAAAAATGTAGCTGCCGTGATGTTTGATTTTCCCAGACCAACACACATATAGCTAATGAGCACTGATTGAATCTGCACTGCATTAGAGTCTGTTTCTTTGGACCACCTCAGCTCTAGCACTGTCATTTCCCATAATAAATATTACATAAGTGGGATCCTATTGCATGCTGGATGTGAAGACTGCTCTGAAGTGTGTCATTAATACTATAATCCTTTCTGTGACCCAGGTATCTGGCCTAAAGGAAGGTGCCTCCTACATACTGCGTGTCCAGGCGAAGAATATTGCAGGTGTTGGCGGACCCTCCAAAGCTACAGACCCCATCGTCGCTCAGACTCGCCCAGGTAAATAAAGCAAGCTCAGACCCAATCGAATAAACTAATCTGTCTTTTCCATCACATTTCCTCGGATTGATTTTTAAATGCCATTTTCACAACATGGTCTTTCCTCAGGCACTAATGAGATTGTGGTCGACGTGGATGACGATGGCGTGATCTCGCTGATCTTTGAATGCTCCGAGATGACTGAAAATTCTCAGTTTGTGTGGTCAAAGAACTACAAGGCTCTCACTGATACCTCCTGGCTCACTATCGAAACAGTCAAAGGAAAGTGAGTTTCTGCCTTCCTTATTAAAGCTACTTTTTCTTTTTTTTCACATCTTGTGGTGTTTATCTATCTGGCTGCTTTTTCTCAGGAAGCTCTATAGTCCCTTTGTTCTCTGGAGAAAGGTTTAGTCACATGACACTAATGGATATTTAGCAGTTAGTATCAGCCGTTGGACAATGCTGCGTGGGAGCTAGTGTGAGGATGAAGAGTGGCAGGCTGTCTGGAAGCCAGAGGAGACGTGTGTCACCTTTGCTTTGCCAGATGTGCTGTGAAAGATGAGACAGAATGGAAGTGGGAGGCAAAGGGTGTAAAGAAAAAAAAAAAGAAAAGTTGCAGAAACAGAAATAAAAGGAAAAGTTAATTGGTGTCACTTAACCTTTGGAGAAAAGAAAAAGGCTAATTAGTGTTACTGGAATTTAAAGAGGTTTCAGGATTTTTAGAAAGCATGTTGCGCAATTAAAACATTATACACGCTGTGTCTGTGTCTTTTTCGTGCTCATATCACTCGATGTGTCCTCAGATCCAGAGCCATCTTTAATGATCCTTCACTGGAGGACCTGGGCATCTACTCCTGTGTTGTCACCAACACTGATGGAGTTTCTGCCAGCTATACACTGACTGAGGAGGGTGAGTCACTTTCCCCAACTCTCTGGCTAATGACGGTGATATTCTATCTTCTGTCTTTGGAAAGAAAGACTCGCAGTCTTTTCTAGAAGATGGTGCGTCATGCCTTCTTTTAGATCTTAAAAGTCAAGGACATACATGCACATAGTGTATTCAGAAGCTTGGACTGCTTGATGAAGCACTGCAGTTTAATTTGTTCAGAGAATTCTTTATCCACCTGCATACAGTATGCAGTATAGACGCTAACAGAGTGCATTTTTAAAATATTTTATAGGTCTGAGGCGTTTGTTGGATATCAGCCATGACCACAAGTACCCCAGTAAGTACAGCACAACAAGAGGAACATCAAAATTGGCGTGTAGCTCAATGCGCTTCCACTGTGATTACACAACTGTTAGAGTTGTATGTCTCTGTGTTATTTTACAGCAATATTTATCACAGTGTCCTCTTTGCAGTTATTCCTTTCAAGACCGAAATGGCTGTTGAACTACAGGAGAAAGGACGTGTGCGTTTCTGGGCACAGGTCGCTAAGTTTACCTCCAAATGCCAAGTGGAGTATGTTTTCAATGATAACATCATTACTCAAGGAAAGGTATAACAACTAGGCACTTTTTTTTTTTTGCACATGCTTTCTACTTGGTTTTTGTTCATCACACACACTGATAAATGTTTCCTAATTCCTCAGAAATACACGATGAATTTTGACAAGAACACTGGAATTATTGAGATGTTCATGGACTCTTTGGAAATCACTGATGAAGGAACCTTCACATTTAACCTCGTTGATGGCAAAGCTACCGGTCGGACCAGTTTGGTGCTTATTGGAAAAGGTAAAGGAGAACCGTCCCTGTAATTTTACGACCCTATTACCACCTCTTCCATCACCATGTGTTCATACTGCTATATTCAGGTCCATCCTGTAGAGGGCAGGAAAAGATCATAAGAAATCCAGCAGCTCTCAGGAGTATTATGAGGGCTTTGTGCAGGACATCCATTAGTATACACAGCACTCCCTTAACTGCTGAATGAACTTTATCAGGCTTTACTGATTGATCATATTACTCCATTATTAAACACTATTTTTGGGTGCTACTGTATCAGATTAAGCTCCGAGTCCATTATCGGATAAAGAGACAAACGGTAATGACTGTACTTACACAGTCAACGTTATCCAACAGTACAGCAGCAGGTTTTTGTGATGTCTACCAAGTTCCTTAGTAATGTTTAAAGGTGCTCAGGAGGAGTGCATTTGAGCCCAAGTTCAACTCCAGGTTCTTCCTGCAGTAAGGTCTGAATAATTGTGTGACGGCTTACGGAAAGCCTCTCATACGGTGCAATTTTGATATTTTCGAATATATAGTTTATGAGTTCTGAAAAATCTCATCTTTCCTGAAGTGAAATATGTTTCTCTTTTGCATTTATCACAACCACCAGAAAAGATATAGCATTTTAAAATCTAGTTACCACCAAAAGTGAAAAAGGGAGAAAGTCGTATTTCATTCCATTAGATTGCGGGGTCGAATCCTGACCGTGCCACAACCATTGATAGCCGGGAGTCAAAGAGAGCAAAAACTGGCCATGCTCTTTGGATAGGAAGGATGGGATGTTCTGCCTTCTTTTCAATCACAGCAATGCTAGCTAGTTGTGTGATCTCATGTATGTGGAAGAGGGTAGATAGCACTCTCCTCAGTGCATGGATTGAGTTCGACCTCACTAGTAGAATAAACATGCCAAATGACACATATAGACACAAATGTTTCACTGGGAAATACACCACTCGTATTTTTCATACAAACTACAGAACCAAAACTGCGACATAAATCTCTATACGTCACTTGTGAGGAAATCGATGAATTGTTTTGGTAAATTTGGGTACTTTTTGTTTGTGAATGTGTCTATATAATAAGACAATCACATGTTGGTTTGAAGATATGAAGTTTATCTTCTTGCGTTGAAAAACTCGCATTTCTCATACAAAATGCATCGCAGATCTGAGTGACATACAGTATTTCCCGATATTTCACTCCAATGACGTCACTCCCAGTGTTGAGAAAATGGAGAACTGGTTCAAAATTAAAATTCTCTTGATTGACTTGCATTTTTTGTGTGTGTGTGTGTGTGTGTGTGTGTGCGCGTCCATATAATTACACGTTTGCACGAAGATATGAAGTTTATCTTCTCGTGTTGAAAAACATACCACTCATTCACTTCATTCACTCATGAATATATTCACCACTCGAAGATAAGCTTCATACCTTCGTTCAACCATGTAATATCTTATATACATTTTTATTTAATTTTTAATGTTTTTTACAAAACAGAGTTTGCTGAGCTTCAGAAGAAGTCTGAGTTTGAGAGAGCTGAGTGGGTCAGGAGACAAGGTATGCCACGCAGCATGTGAATGCTGAATACATTCCTGTACGTTTTTAAACAGCAACCTTTTCCACAATGTCACCCTTTCCATTCTCACATCCAGGTCCTCACTTTGTGGAATACCTCAGCTTCGAGGTCACCCAAGAATGTAACGTTTACCTCAAATGCAAGGTAAGGTTGTGCTAGATATAATGAATTTTTCTCACTCTCTCAGGTCAGTCAGATTAATATTTTATCTCTGCCCTTTCCACTCAACTCCCCATCTTACTCTCATCTCTTCAGGTAGGAAATATCAGAGCTGACACTGACATAACCTGGTTTAAGGATGGAATTGAGATCGCGGAGGATGACGAAGATGCTCGGAAAATTGGCATTGTCGACAGCGTGCTGTCCTTCAACATTGGCAAGGTCAGGCAGCTGCAAGGCATTGTGGGGAAAGTGTAGAGTGAGCTTTTCTAGCAGCTACAGGCTTCAGCTTGCTAAAGCCTACTCTCTTCAAAAACACACACAAATAATCCAAAGGCTTTTTTTTTTAACTTTAATAAACCATTTTATATTCAACTTTACATAACATATGTATTGAAATTTAGGGCCATATTCTCTATGACCTTATGAAGTTCATGAAATTAGCTTCTGATGGCACACAAATAAATCAAATGTTCTCTGTGTCACATCATAGTTTTGCATGTAACAGAAAGTGAATTGCCAATTAGGCTACGTTCATTTCTTGTAAGCAGGAAATGATGCTAGAAATGATTAATGTTAGTGCATGCAGGTTCATGGAGGTGAGCTTCCCATGCCACTCTTGCAGATTGCTATTGGCATTAACTGCGATATGTGCCGAATTTCCTGCTTGTTAAAAAGAGCGAAAAAGAAACCTGCTGCTGAAGGAAGCCCAAAGTCTGCAGCTTTTTCCTTTATAAGTTATCATCTAGTTTCATGTGTCGTTATGTGGTTTTATCTATGTCGCTGTTGTCTTCTGTTTCTATGGTGTCCTTGTTTGCCTGCAGCATCCACCGCAGAAGAAACGCTTGCCTTTTTGGATTTTTCTGCCTGTTTATTTTTTATTTCTTAATCGAAATTACTTCATATCTGCTCTCTGATGCAGCTCGAGCAAGGGTCTTTGTTTCTCTCACTTCTTTTATAACCCTCCAAACAGCTTTCAAAGAAAGACGCAGGTGTTTATGAGGTGAGACTTTGGGATGAAAGAGGAAAGGATAAGACTTTACTGGATCTGACGGAAGCAGGTAGGAAGCAGGCCTTTTTTTTTTTTAAATACCCACCATCTTCTGAGTAGAACAGACTTTCTGCAATGCTTTATCCATACTAATATTCTAAAATGGTGATCTGACTCTTCCCTAAAGGTTATAAGGCCATATTGAATGAAATGTTCAGAGTTATAGGTGAGTTGTTATTGGGGTTTTTTTTCTATTTTGTTATCCTTCTATACCATTGTAGAAATGGTTCATTAATGCTCCATGATGTAAAGGTGACAAATGAAAGGAAAAACCTGATTAAATGAGTATATCATGGTGTACTACATGATACAACAGAGCAATTAATGTCCCACCATGCTTTGTAGCATATTTAAAAAAAAGTGCTGAGCAGGTGCATTTGATGTTGATTTTGGACCAAGATGGCAAAAGGAAAAGCTCTAAGTGACTTTGAAGCAGTGTTCATTATTGGGGCTCAATAATTTGGCTTAAAGGCTGATCAATTGGCTGTGTTTCAATAAGAACAGAGGCTCGACTGATGTCTGTGGGAAAGGCCTTTATCAAAAAGAAGTATACTTCATAGTTCATTTTATTAAGTACACTTAAGTAAAGTTAAAGTATATTTCCTTAAGTATACTTTTGTGTACCAAGTACAGTGGTGCTTGAAAGTTTGTGAACCCTTTAGAATTTTCTATATTTCTGCATAAATATGACCTAAAACATCAGATTTTCACACAAGTCCGAAAAGTAGATAAAGAGAATCCAGTTAAACAAATGAGACAAAAATATTATACTTGGTCATTTATTTATTGAGGAAAATGATCCAATATTACATATCTGTGAGTGGCAAAAGTATGTGAACCTTTGCTTTCAGTATCTGGTGTGACCCCCTTGCGCAGCAATAACTGCAACTAAATGTTTACGGTAACTGTTGATCAGTCCTGCACACCGGCTTGGAGGAATTTTAGCCCGTTCCTCCGTACAGAACAGCTTCAACTCTGGGATGTTGGTAGGTTTCCTCACATGAACTGCTCGCTTCAGGTCCTTCCACAACATTTCGATTGGATTAAGGTCAGGACTCTGACTTGGCCATTCCAAAACATTAACTTTATTCTTCTTTACCCATTCTTTGTAGAACGACTTATGTGCTTAGGGTCGTTGTCTTGCTGCATGACCCACCTTCTCTTGAGGTTCAGTTCATGGGCAGATGTCCTGACATTTTCCTTTAGAATTCGCTGGTATAATTCAGAATTCATTGTTCCATCAATGATGGCAAGCCGTCCTGGCCCAGATGCAGCAAAACGGGCCCAAACCACGATACTACCACCACCATGTTTCACAGATGGGATGAGGTTCTTATGCTGGAATGCAGTGTTTTCTCCAAACATAACGCTTCTCATTTAAACCAAAAAGTTCTATTTTGGTCTCATCCATCCACAAAACATTTTTCCAATAGCCTTCTGACTTGTCCATGTGATCTTTAGCAAACTGCAGATGAGCAGCAATGTTCTTTTTGGAGAGCAGTGGCTTTCTCCTTGCAACCCTGCCATGCACACCATTGTTGTTCAGTGTTCTCCTGATGGTGGACTCATGAACATTAACATTAGCCAATGTGAGAGAGGCCTTCAGTTGCTTAGAAGTTACCCTGGGGTCCTTTGTGACCTTGCCGACTATTACACGCCTTGCTCTTGGAGTGATCTTTGTTGGTCCACCACTCCTGGGGAGGGTAACAATGGTCTCAAATTTCCTCCATTTGTACACAATCTGTCTGACTGTGGATTGGTGGAGTCCAAACTCTTTCGAGATGGTTTTGTAACCTTTTCCAGCCTGATGAGCATCAACAATGCTTTTTCTGAGTTCCTCAGAAACCTCCTTTGTTCGTGCTATGATACACTTCCACAAATGTGTTGTGAAGATCAGACTTTGATAGATCCCTGTTTTTTAAATAAAACAGGGTGCCCACTCACACCTGATTGTCATCCCATTGATTGAAAACACCTGACTCTAATTTCACCTTCAAATTAACTGCTAATCCTAGAGGTTCACATACTTTTGCCACTCACAGATATGTAACATTGAATTATTTTCCTCAATAAATAAATGACCGGGCGGCACGGTGGTGTAGTGGTTAGCACTGTCGCCTCACAGCAAGAAGGTCCTGGGTTCGAGCCCCGGGGCCGGCGAGGGCCTTTCTGTGTGGAGTTTGCATGTTCTCCCCGTGTCCGCGTGGGTTTCCTCCGGGTGCTCCGGTTTCCCCCACAGTCCAAAGACATGCAGGTTAGGTTAACTGGCGACTCTAAATTGACCGTAGGTGTGAATGGGAGTGTGAATGGTTGTCTGTGTCTATGTGTCAGCCCTGTGATGACCTGGCGACTTGTCCAGGGTGTACCCCGCCTCTCGCCCGTAGTCAGCTGGGATAGGCTCCAGCTTGCCTGCGACCCTGTAGAAGGATAAAGCGGCTAGAGATAATGAGATGAGATGAGAAATAAATGACCAAGTATAATATTTTTGTCTCATTTGTTTAACTGGGTTCTCTTTATCGACTTTTAGGACTTGTGTGAAAATCTGATGATGTTTTAGGTCATATTTATGTAGAAATATAGAAAATTCTAAAGGGTTCACAAACTTTCAAGCACCACTGTGTAAAGATATCAATGTACTTACAGTATACTTGTAAGTAAACTAATCTAATACTTCTTGGTACTAAATTTGCCCACTTTTAGTTTATAAAAAGTATACTTTAAATCTAAGAGAAGTAAACTCTGAGTATACAACTAGTATTTTTTACTTTGTACTGCAAGTATACCACAAGTAAACTTGTATACTAATAGTTTACTAGTTCTATACTTGTAGTCCACTCTTTAGTTTACAAAAGCGTACTTCATAGTATACTGGAAATATACTATGAGTTTACTTGTTTTCTATTTAGTTTTGAAGTATACTGCAATTACCCCTCTAGGTATACTGTTAGTTTTCTAGCCCTAACCCTTACCTCATGCACACTACCAGTAGACAACTTAAGTGTTTTGTACCTTAAGTTACAATGAAGTTATAAAGGTAAGAATTCACATAATAACAACAGATACTCAGGATTAAGAACATATTCGTTTTCTTTCAAAATCAAAATTTAAAGCAACATTGTATTAAACGCCAAAGTATAAAACATGGCAATGACAACTGAAATTGGCATCCAAGCTCAAAGGAAAAGAAATAAATTTAAAAAAAAAACGTAATTATCCCACTCAGGAGAAATAAAAAAAAACCTTATATGGAACCACAGACATATCTAAGAGTCAACAATGCTGTCTGTAAGGCACAAGTATTTTAATACTTTATTACACTTTTGTTCAGTATATCTTGATCAAAAGTTTAAGTATAAGCTTAATATACTTAGACTTTTGTATATACTTTTCAGTATAAGCCAAGTAAACTTATGTATAACTTTATTAAATATATCTCTGATAAGTAAATAAAAAGTAAACTGAAAGCATACGCTCTTATTTTTAGTTTAAAAGAAGTATACTAGAAGCACACTTGAATACACTTCTTTTTTGTAAGCAGGTGTCAGTATCTAGGGTTGGAAATTGTGATTGAATGTGCACAAATGATTGTGGTGCTCATGTCTTATGTAAGAACAAACACAAGTAACTATTCTTCAGGCAGCAGAGTACTTTCAATTTCTCACCCATCTGTCTGTGATCCTGATACTCTTGTTACTGTTGTTGTCACAGCCCACTCTTCCACCGAATTGAAGTTTCAGAGCACCGAGCATGGAATCATCCTCTACACGTCTGTTGTGCATCACACAGAGGAGCTCCCTGTTGGCTGGTTTCACAAGTAGGCTTTTTTCATTCTCACTCATCCCCTCTCTGTACTTTTTTCCCCATGTCTTTTGTGTATGTTGAACACTGAAACGGTGCTGTCAGTGTTATATTGCAGACAGCCTGCATTTAAATAATCCCAAAAACATCTGCTTGCAGACATCCTGACGTTACGTACAATATGCAGCTTGACACTAATAGATAAGCGATACAAGATAAGAGAATTCACATCACTGCAGTTTGTCTCAGGAAAATGGAAATTCATTCATCTTCAGTACACACACACTTTTTTTTTAACTGATCAAGATCTTAGTGTATCCACAGCTCTATCCTGGGAATACTGGAAATGAGGCAGGAATAGAGTGCTTCGAGGTCAGCGCGAACCCAGCGGCGGCCATATTGGAAGTCAAAGGTCGCTGTGTCAGTGCATTGTTGTTGTTCAGCGAAGCAAAAAGGGGTGACAATGCCGAATATGTGTGTCATTGTTGGCTGTAGTAGCCGGGGGGAAAAGGGTGGCAAAAGCTTCCACAGACTCCCTAAAGTCGTGACTAACCAGGGAATTGCAGCACAGGAGAAAAGCGAACGGAGGAGATGACAGTGGCTGGCTGCCATCAACCGATCAAATTTAGGACAACTTGACTGTATCCGGATTTGTTCTGATCACTTTGTGACAGGTAGGTTAATATTGTCTTGAATTTCATAGTTACTAAAATAAATGTGATACAAACTATTATCTTTTCTATGTACTTTCAGCAATGATTAATGGATATATTTGTCACATTGGGTAGCTTATGTCTACTGCAGTGCATTGTTGCATCAAATGGCATTTAAGATCTAGGCCTAGTAATGTTTATGTACACATGCTGTTAGTACAAGTTACATACTAGGCCTACATTTTATTCACTGACTAAAATAATTGATAATAATTATAATAGTTTTTCAAACATTATTTAGATTTTGGCTTCCATGCTCTTGTAGTTCTGGAAATCCTTTAGTTCACAAAATGGACTTGGGTGAAACACTAGATAGTTCACAAGATCGATGTATGTCACATGCGGCAACAAGCTGGGGTCAGCTTTCCATTCCTTCTCACTAACAGTGTATGGATCTACATTCCCAATGAAATGTACCTTCTCAGCATAATGCTCCCGTGCCTGCTTATCCAAACTTTCACAGTAGTGCTCCATCACTTCAGATGTCTAAATTCTTAAAAAATCCAAGCTTCTAAGCCCTCTAACGCGGAAACGAATCGGTGAATGTGTACTCTGATGTGTACTCTATGAGCGCTCTGGAGCGAGTGACTTCCAAGATGGCCGCGCAGACTGCAGTGTTACTATTTTTAGCATCATCTCGGAGCACTCTATGCACTGCAGTAGACATAAGCTACCTAATGTGACAAATATATCCATTAATCATTGCTGAAAGTACATAGAAAAGATAATAGTTTGTATCACTGTAGCAGTTCGTATGGGTGGGTGGAGCACAGAAGGACGGCAGGCCAGAACTGAGTTCACAAAACTTTTATTTTCACTTTTCAGTGCAAATTTCACTCTCTCAGCCACGCACGCACACACTCAGGTCGTCTGGTTGGGGAGAGAGCTCCCTCTGCTCTCGCTCTCTCTCCTTAAATAGGGCGCGGTCACTGGGAAGACACACACAAACAGGTTAATTCATGTCAGGTGTAGTGATTCTGCCACTTACCTTCCCTGACTCCGCCCTCCTGTCACAGACCGGCGCTTGATCATGCCCCCGCTGCCACATACCCCCACTGCCCGACTCAGGCCGGGCGGCCGTCCGGCCTGCAGCCGACTCCCCCCCCCCCCCCCCCCCCCCCCCCCCCCCCCCCCCGACGGGAGAGGAAGTCCGCCATGACCATCTGCGCCCCCGGCCTGTGGACCACCTTGAAATTAAAGGGCTGGAGTGCCAGATACCAACGGGTGATCCGCGCGTTGGCATCCTTCATGCGGTGGAGCCACTGGAGGGGCGCGTGGTCCGAGCAGAGGGTGAAAGGGCGCCCCAGTAGGTAGTAACGGAGGGTGAGGACCGCCCACTTGATGGCCAGACACTCTTTTTCTATTGTGCTGTAGCGCCCCTCACGCACCGACAGCTTCCTGCTGATGTACAGGATGGGGCGGTCCTCCCCCTCCACCTCCTGGGACAAAACCGCCCCCAGCCCTCTGTCCGACGCATCGGTCTGCAACACAAAGGGGAGAGAGAAGTCAGGGGAGTGTAAAAGTGGCCCCCCACACAGTGCAGCCTTTACCTCAGAAAAAGCCCGCTGGCATTGCTCCATCCACTGGACCGGATCTGGTGCCCCCTTTTTAGTGAGATCAGTCAGCGGGCTGGTGACGTCCAAATAATTAGGTATAAACCTACGATAATAGCCAGCCAGCCCCAGGAACTGTCTCACCCCCTTTTTGGTCTTGGGCCTCAGGCAGGTCACAATTGCTGCGGTCTTATTAATTTGGGGACGCACCTGACCGTTGCCCAAGTGGAAGCCCAGATACCGTACTTCCACCCGCCCAATCGCACACTTCTTCGGGTTGGCTGTGAGACCCGCTTGCCTCAGCGACCTAAGGACGGCCCTTAGGTGTTCAAGGTGCCTCGCCCAGTCATTACTATATATGATGATGTCGTTGAGAAAGGCGGCCGCATAGGTGGCGTGGGGGCGGAGGACCCTGTCCATCAGCCGCTGAAATGTAGCAGGTGC
Organism: Neoarius graeffei; assembly: GCF_027579695.1. NCBI lineage: Eukaryota > Metazoa > Chordata > Actinopteri > Siluriformes > Ariidae > Neoarius > Neoarius graeffei. The sequence continues at coordinate 41,946,184 of NC_083569.1, forward strand.
CCCAAACAGCCCAAACGGAAGTGTGACGAATTGGTGTAAACCAAACAGTCTGGAAAAGGCCGTTTTATCTCAGGATAGTGGAGTCAAGGGGATCTGCCAATATCCCTTTGTCAAATCCAGTGTCGAATAAAAGCGAGCAGTGCCAAGTCGATCGAGCAACTCCTCAATACGAGGCATTGGGTACGCGTCAAATTTAGACACCGCATTGACTTTTCTATAGTCCACACAGAACTGGACCGACCCGTCGGCCTTGGGTACCAAGACCACCAGGCTGCTCCAGTCACTGTGGGACTCCTCGACGATGCCCATTTCGAGCATGGTCTCAAGTTCTTCCTGAACCACCTTTTTTTGTGTTCGGGTAGCCTGTAAGGGCGGCTACGCACTACCACCCCCGGGGGCGTCTCTATGTGGTGCTCTATGAGGTTAGTGCGACCGGGCAGGGGCGAGAACACATCCGAAAACTCGGTCTGCAACTGGGCGACCTCCGTGAGTTGGGTCGGGGACCGGAGAGGTACGGGATGCCAATGCCCCTTTCTGAACCTCCGGTCCCAGCTCCACCTTCTCCAGAACCACCGACACCAACACCACGGGGACCTCCTCATTCCAGAGTTTAAGCAGATTGAGGTGGTAAATTTGTAGTGCCCCACCCCTGTCCGTTCACCTCACCTCATAGTCGAAGTACCCGACTCGCCGTGTGACCTCAAAGGGACCTTGCCACTTGGCGATCAATTTGGAGCTCGAAGTGGGCAACAGTACGAGTAATTTATCTCCCTGGGTGAACTCCCTAAGGCGCGTACCCTTGTTGTACAGGCGGGCTTGCCGTTCCTGGGCCTGCTGCAAATTCTCCTGAGTTAGGTGGGTGAGCATGTGGAGTTTTGCGCGCAGGTCCATAACGTATTGAATTTCGTTCTTGCTTTGTGAAGGTCCCTCCTCCCAATTTTCTCGCAGCACGTCTAGGATGCCACGCAGCTTACGCCCATATAATAATTAGAATGGGGAGAACCCCATGGAGGCTTGGGGGACCTCTAGCACTGAGAACAACAAGGGTTCGAGCCACTTATCCCAGTTACGTGCGTCCTCACTTACGAATTTTTTAATGATATTTTTGAGGGTGCGATTGAACCGTTCCACTAAACTGTCCGTTTGTGGGTGATACACACTGGTGCGGATCGGCTTAATCCCCAATAACCCATACAGTTTGCGCAGTGTCCGTGACATAAATGTAGTGCCTTGATCAGTCAGAATCTCTTTCGGGATTCTGACTCGGGAGATAACGCGGAAGAGTGCCTCTGCAATACTGCGTGCTGAGATATTGCGCAGAGGCACCGCTTCCGGGTATCGTGTTGCATAGTCCACCAGAACTAATATAAAGCGGTACCCTCGTGCTGACCGATTTAATGGCCCGACGAGATCCATCCTAATTTTCTCAAACGGGGTCTCGATTAATGGAAGAGGGCGCAAAGGCACTTTTGGAATGGCCGCTGGATTTACTAACTGGCATTCGCGGCATGCCGTACACCACCTACGAACATCGCCGTGAATCCCCAGCCAATCAGTCCCCAAAATTAAAGAGTGGGTAAGGCGAGGATTAACCGCCACCTTCACTATAAATTTTTCCCCTCTGAAAAAAAAGGGAACCGACACCAAAGGGTAGCTGTGAACATCCCCGTGCACACACAACACCTTCACCCCCTGTGCTCCCCCCAATGCCTCATTTTGCACCAGGCTTTGGTGAATTGAGGTCTGGTTACAACCAGAATCCACCAACACCTGATATGTATCCCCTTGGATACTCGCCGGTATGCGATACACTCCCGCCCGATCGAGGGCGGCCTCTGGCGCGTCGGGGATCCGAACCACCGCACCCACTTCCATCGCCGTGCACTGCTGTTGAAGGTGGCCCGGCTCCCCACAGCGCCAGCAAACCGGCCCGGGCTTTCCCTCTGCACCGGTGATCTGGGGCTCACTCACCTGAGGTGGGAGAGAGACAGACACAGAAGGGAGAAATGGGAGGGCACCGCGGGTGCGGCGGGCTGGCTAGGGTGGTGCCGGCCCCCGCCTCCGTGGTGGGGGAATGGGGCAAGGACGGGACACAGGAGGATGGGGAAAGAGAGAAGAGAAGATGACATCTGCTGTCCTGCCGCCGGGACAGCCACCAAATGGTCCTCCGCCAGCTCGACTGCCTGATCCAGCGACGCCGGGCAGTGGCACTGGACCCACTCCGCAGTTCCTGCTGGCAAGTGAGCGATGAACTGTTCCAGCACCACCTGGTCGATGATTCCCTTGGCGTCGCGGTTGTCGGCCCTCAGCCACCGCCAGCAGGCGTCCCGGAGTTGCTGGCCAAACGCGAACGGCCGACTTCCTCCAAGCGCAACGCGCGGAAGCGCTGGCGCTGCTGCTCTGGGGTGCACCCCACACGCTGGAGGACGGCCCGGCGGAGGTCCGTGTAGGCCAGCCGGCGGTCGGTGGGGAGCTGTAGCGCAGCCAGCTGTGCCTCTCCCATTAGCAGGGGGAGGAGGCACGCCGCGCGCTGCTCCATCGGCCACCCCGAGGCTTCGGCGACTTGCTCAAAGAGCGTGATGAACGCCTCGGGGTCGTCCTGCGGGCCCATCTTGGTGACGGTGAGGGGAGACAGGCCCGCGGTAGGAGCGCTGGTGGACCCCGCCGACGCGAGGAGGTGCCGGAACGCCTCCCGATCTTCTTGTTGGGCCAGCACCAGGGCCTCGAAACGTCGCTCTTGCTCCTTCCGGAGGGTGACAAGCGCCTGGTGCTGACTTTGCTGGGCCGTGGCGAGGGCGTGGACCAGGTCGGCGAACGGGGAGGACTCCATGGGGCTGCTTGGCTGGTGCTCCACTTTTCCCGGGTTTCAGCACCACTGTAGCAGTTTGTATGGGTGGGTGGAGCACAGAAGGACGGCAGGCCAGAACTGAGTTCACAAAACTCTTTTATTTTCACTTTTCAGTGAAAATTTCACTCTCTCAGCCACGCACGCACACACTCAGGTTGTCTGGTTGGGGAGAGAGCTCCCTCTGCTCTCGCTCTCGCTCTCTCTCCTTAAATAGGGCGTGGTCACTGGGAAGACACACACAAACAGGTTAATTCATGTCAGGTGTAGTGATTCTGCCACTTGCCTTCCCTGACTCCGCCCTCCTGTCACAGACCGGCGCTTGACCACGCCCCCGCTGCCACAATCACATTTATTTTAGTAACTATGAAATTCAAGACAATTTAACCTACCTGTCACAAAGTAATCAGAACAAATCCGGATACAGTCAAGTTGTCCTAAATTTGATCGGTTGATGGGAGCCAGCCACTGTCGTCTCCTCCGTTCGCTTTTCTCCTGTGCTGCAATTCCCTGGTTAGTCACGACTTTAGGGAGTCTGTGGAAGCTTTTGCCACCCTTTTCCCCCTGGCTACTACAGCCAACAATGACACGTATTCGGCATTGTCACCCCTTTTTGCTTCGCTGAACAACAACAATGCACTGACACAGCGACCTTTGACTTCCAATATGGCCGCCGCTGGGTTCCCGCTGACCTCGAAGCACTCTATTGTTGCATCAAATGGCATTTAAGATCTAGGCCTAGTAATGTTTATGTACACAAGTTGTTAGTACAAGTTACCTACATTTTATTCACTGACTAAAATAATTGATAATAATTATAATAGTTTTTCAAACATTATTTAGATTTTGGCTTCCATACTCTTGTAGTTCTGGAAATCCTTTAGTTCACAAAATGGACTTGGGTGAAACACTAGATAGTTCACAAGATCAATATATGTCACATGCAACAACAAGCTGGGGTCAGCTTTCCATTCCTTCTCACTAACAGTGTATGGATCTACATTCCCAATGAAACGTACCTTCTCAGCATAACGCTCCCGGGCCTGCTTATCCAAACTTTCACAGTAGTGCTCCATCACTTCAGATGTCTAAATTCTTAAAAAATCCAAGCTTCTAAGCCCTCTAACGCGGAAACGAATCGGTGAATGTGTACTCTATGATGTGTACTCTATGAGTGCTCTGGAGCGAGTGACTTCCAAGATGGCCACGCAGACCGCAGTGTTACTATTTTTAGCATCATCTCGGAGCACTCTATATGCCCTAAATGGAATGCCAGTCTATCACAGGGCATGATGCATTCACACTCTCACATTCACACACACAGGCTACATCCACACGACAACAGCAACGAGATTTTTTTTTTTTAAATATCGTGTCCACATGGGCAACGGATCAGTAAAATTTCAGGTCCATATGGCAATGCAACGCTTACTGAAAACGATGCAATACACATGCCACACCACTACGTGCGCTGTAAGACGGTCCCATCGGAGACACCAGAACAATAGAAGAAGTAGACGCATGCGCATAAACCCCTTCTTCTGTAGCATTAGCCACATAAAGTTTTGATTATTAATCAGTATCGTAAAACGAAAGACGCAGAAAGAGGAATGAATGGGGGTAGATGGAAGCCAGTACGCCAACATTCTGATATCCTCCAGAATTCTTTAATGGTCCGGAATAAATTGAATGCTACATGTTGATGGATTACTTTGTTCTTCTATGCCCTTTTTGAGGAATGTATTGTTGGACTTAAACCAACGTCTGAAGAGGTGAGATCGCTCCTTTTTTTTTTTCCTATGTTTGCTAGCGGGATTGTTTTTGTTTTTGGAAAGCGCACGGGCGGTGCGCGGTTTGGTACTGCTTCCGCAGTGTTTGGACTAAAGACTCTGCCCTAAGGGCTATTCTCTCACTCTCTCTCTCTCTCTCTCTCTCACTTTGCACCATTACACAATAAATATTCACAGTGAAAATATTTTGTAAGCGCATTTCATGAACCAAGTTATAGGATTTGTTGACAACTCGCATCGACTTCGTTACACTTCTACCCGGCGTGAAGCACTGACAGTCATGTGGTTGTGACGTCATCGTAAACAAATCCGTTCTACTCATCCAGACGACTTCGCAACGGCGCCGTTGCCAGATTTTTTCACTCTGGAACCTGTTCTCAAAAGATTTCGTTTTGGGGCACCCAAAACGCCGGTGCTGTGTGGACGCCAGGCCGAAACGATAAACAATTTTATCAGATTCACCTGAATCCGTTGCCGTGTGGACAGGGCCTTATTCACACATAGGTGGGTAATTTAATACCAATCACCAGTCCACTTACCAACATTTTTTGGAAGACAGGAGGAAACTGAAGAACCTGGAGGAAACCCATATGAATGGTTAGAACATGCACAGAAACTCAGCACAGCTCAGGATCAAATCAGAAACCCTGGAGGTGTGAGGCAGCTATGCTACACCCACATGCTGCACCCATAAAGTGGAAATGTTAAATAAATGCCTAGAATATGAAATGCCAACTTGTCTCAGATGATATAAAATATTTTAGAAATCAGTACTGGAGTCTTGAACTACCAACAAAAGTAAAATTTGCCTTTGGCCAGCTTTTACCTCCACTGAATTATATCCACATATGTGTACTCAGGAGTGTCTTTTGAGTGCACAGCATTCTGAAAGAACAAAACACCAAAGTAGAGTCTGGCGGAGTCAGTTTGCTAATGCGTTTTGTGTCATGCATTGCAATCCACTACATGAAATGCGATGCACACGTGGTAGTTTCTGCATTTGCAATTTACTTCCCTAACCACGCTAATGCTGGCATCTGAAAATGTTGGCAGGGTTTCTGTCTGTATGTTAGCATGTAATGTGGCACTGTAGCAGTTTTTTGTTGTATACAGTGTCTTGCAAAAGTATTCATCCCCCTTGGTGTTTGTCCTGTTTTGTCACATTACAAGCTGGAATTAAAATGGATTCCTACCACTTTAAAGGTGAATTTTTTTTTTTATTGTGACACAAACAATATTTAAGATGAAAAAACAGAAATCTGGAGTGTGCATAAGTATTCACCCCCTTTCGTATGAAACCCCTAAATAAGAGCTGCTCCAACCAATTCACTTCATAAGTCACATAATTAGTTGATTAAGATCCACCTGTGTGCAACCAAAGTGTCACATGATCTGTCACATGATGTCTGTATAAATCAACCTGTTCTGGAAGCACCCTGACTCTGCAACACTACTAAGCAAGCAACATGAAAACCAAGGAGCCTCCAAACAGGTCAGAGACAAAGTTGTGGAGAAGTATAGATCAGGGTTGGGTGATAAAAAAAATCCCAAACTTTGAATATCCCACGGAGCGCCATTAAATCCATTATAGCACAATGGAAAGAATATAGCACCACTACAAACCTGACAAGAGAAGGCTGCCCACCAAAACTCACAGACCGGGCAAGGAGGGCATTAATCAGAGATGCAACAAAGACACCAACGATAACGCTGAGGGAGCTGCAAAGACCCATAGTGGAGATGCAAGTATCTGTCCATAGGACTACTTTAAGCCATACACTCCACAGAGTGGAGCTTTATGGAAGAGTGGCCAGAAAAAAGTAATTGCTTAAAAAAATCACATTTGGAGTTTGCCCAACAGCATGTGTCAGACTCCCCAAACACATGGAAGATGATTCTCTGGTCAAATGAGACAAAAACTGAACTTTTTGGCCATCATGGGAAATGCTATGTGTGGCACAAACCCATCACCCTGAGAACACCATTCCTACAGTGAAGCATGGTGATGGCAGCATCATGATATGGGGATGTTTTTCATCTGCAGGGACAGGAAAGCTGGTCAGGACTGAAGGAAAGATGGATGACACTAAATACAGGGCAATTCTGGAGGAAAACCTGTTTGAGTCGGCCAGAGGTTTGAGACTGGGATGAAGGTTCACGGTCTAGCAGGACAATGACCCAAAACATACTGCTAAAGCTACACTGGAGTGGTTTAAAGGGAAACATTTAAATGAATTGGAATGGCCTAGTAAAAGCCCAGACCTCAATCCAATTGAGAATCTGTGGCATAACTTGAAGATTGCTGTCCACTAACACAACCGATCTAACTTTGAGTTGGAGCAGTTTTGCCTTGAGGAATGAGCAAAAATCCCAGTGGCTAGATGTGCTAAGCTAATAGAGACATACCCCAAGAGACTTGCAGCTGTAATTGTAGCAAAAAGTGGCGCTATAAAGTATTGACTTTTGGGGGCGGAATACTTATGCACACTCCAGATTTCTGTTTTTTCATTGTAATTATTGTTTGTGTTACAATTTAAAAAAATTTTTTTTCACCTTTAAAGTTGTAGGCATGTTGTGTAAATCAAATGGTGCTAAGCCCCCCAAAATCCATTTTAATTCCAGCTTGTAATGCAACAAAACAGGACAAGCACAAAGGGGATGAATACTTTTGCAAGGCACTGTAAGTTTGATTGGTAGCCCCAACAGTCTCCTCTTACTCATACTCATTTGTGGCTATTCAGAGAGGGCAAGATTTCATACTCAAACAGAGTGGAGTGTGGAGTCACAGGAGAGCAGCTGTGGCTGAAAATCAACGAGCCCACAGACAAGGACAAGGGCAAGTATGCCATCGACATCTTCGCAGGCGAAGGCAGTGTCAGGAGAGTTTTTGACCTCACCGGCCAAGGTAAAGGCCTCAGGTGTTTCAAGCATTCGTTAACTACATTGTTTTTGTCTCAGAGTGATTGAACTGTCAAATTTCAGCCTGGAGTTTATTATTAGTCTTCCTTCTTTGCCAAAAATATTCTCCTGAGTGAACGTTCTTGTTCATCATTTTCTGTTATATTCTATTCTATTAAAGCATGGGAAGAGGCCTATTCAGAGTTCCAGAGGCTGAAGTAAGTATTTAATTATAATATAATATAATATAATATAATATAATATAATATAATATAATGATCTGTATTCTGTGTTATTTTATTAAAGATATCATTCACAAATGTTGTACACTTTTACAAACTGTTGTATGCAAAAACAAACAACAAGGGAAAAAAACTCCTCCTAAAGTCCTAAAATAGAAAATAACATCTGAGTACATCCTTATGACGTTATTGGCTCAGCCTTTTTCTGACACCACTGTGTGGAAGTAGACCATATCACCTTAATAGGCTCTGATGCTATTTAAAGCCTTAACTAACAGTATGCTTATCCATTTCCTTCCTCAGGGCTGCAGCTATTGCCGAGAGAAGTAAGTGATTGTCTCTGCTGTCATTGTTGTGTTCTTTCCTGGAGACAGCTTGTTCTGAAAGCATGCGGATGCTATTTCAAGTTCTCTTCCTTACTTACTTGCGTAGGATGCATATACATATAGTAGTGATGCAGTAAGAGATGCATCTCCTGTCTAAATGTCTTGGGAATGTTTAGACCCTGGAGTCTGTGCTGTAACCTCACTTCTTGTTTTTGAAAACATAATGACATGTCGGGTCAGGAGTAAGAAATTCCTTTGGAATACACATTGATTTACCAACAGCCTTACTGACCACTTCATTTTTCTCATAGACCGAGCACGTGTGATTGGAGGCCTGCCAGATGTGGTCACTATCCAAGAGGGCAAGGTAATACATCTCCAACTACCCAGGATGCCAGAAAACCCTATGAACAAATGATATCATTATCACTTTGTACTGCAACCTTAATTGTTGTACCAGTTTCTGTTTTCAGACTATGACGGAAGCAAAGTATTTTTCTGAAAGATAATGAAATCTGTACCACAGTAGTATTGAAATGTGATTGGCCAGGTGTTGGTTAGTTTTCTATAAAAGCAGGTCTTACAATAGTGCAGGCTATAATTCACATCACAGGTTTATATTAAATCCCTCGAGCTAATACATTATTGTTTCTATAGTAACAGCTTATTTGCAGGGACTTGTATGCTGGATGTGTGACATAACATAAGGCTAATAATATATGGATTAAAGGGGACATATTATGAAAAACTCACTTTTTTCCGTGCTTGTGCACATACATTTGGGTATCTGGAGTGCCTTCTAACCCACAGACTCTGAAATAAGACAGCCAAGTCAGTTTCTTTTGGGCTGCCGATTTACAACCCCAATTCCAAAAATGTTGGGATGCTGTGTAAAATGTAAATAAAACCAGAATGCTATGATTTGCAAATCATGGAAACCCTGTATGTTGTTGAAAATAGTACAACCCCGATTCCAAAAAAGTTGGGACAAAGTACAAATTGCAAATAAAAACGGAATGCAATGATGTGGAAGTTTCAAAATTCCATATTTTATTCAGAATAGAACATAGATGACATATCAAATGTTTAAACTGAGCAAATGTATCATTTAAAGAGAAAAATTAGGTGATTTTAAATTTCATGACAACAACACATCTCAAAAAAGTTGGGACAAGGCCATGTTTACCACTGTGAGACATCCCCTTTTCTCTTTACAACAGTCTGTAAATGTCTGGGGACTGAGGAGACAAGTTGCTCAAGTTTAGGGATAGGAATGTTAACCCATTCTTGTCTAATGTAGGATTCTAGTTGCTCAACTGTCTTGGGTCTTTTTTGTCGTATCTTCCGTTTTATGATGCGCCAAATGTTTTCTATGGGTGAAAGATCTGGACTGCAGGCTGGCCAGTTCAGTACCTGGACCCTTCTTCTACGCAGCCATGATGCTGTGATTGATGCAGTATGTGGTTTCGCATTGTTATGTTGGAAAATGCAAGGTCTTCCCTGAAAGAGACGTCATCTGGATGGGAGCATATGTTGCTCTAGAACCTGGATATACCTTTCAGCATTGATGGTGTATTTCCAGATGTGTAAGCGGCCCATGCCACACCCACTAATGCAACCCCATACCATCAGAGATGTAGGCTTCTGAACTGAGCGCTGATAACAACTTGGGTTGTCCTTCTCCTCTTTAGTCCGAATGACACGGCGTCCCTGATTTCCATAAAGAACTTCAAATTTTGATTCGTCTGACCACAGAACAGTTTTCCACTTTGCCACAGTCCATTTTAAATGAGCCTTGGCCCAGAGAAGACGTCTGCGCTTCTGGATCATGTTTAGATACGGCTGCTTCTTTGAATATAGAGTTTTAGCTGGCAACGGCGGATGGCACAGTGAATTGTGTTCATAGATAATGTTCTCTGGAAATATTCCTGAGCCCATTTTGTGATTTCCAATACAGAATCATGCCTGTATGTGATGCAGTGCCGTCTAAGGGCCTGAAGATCACGGGCACCCAGTATGGTTTTCCGACCTTGACCCTTACGCACAGAGATTCTTCCAGATTCTCTGAATCTTTTGATGATATTATGCACTGTAGATGATGATATGTTCAAACTCTTTGCAATTTTACACTGTCGAACTCCTTTCTGATATTGCTCCGCTATTTGTCGGCGCAGAATTAGGGGGATTGGTGATCCTCTTCCCATCTTTACTTCTGAGAGCCGCTGCCACTCCAAGATGCTCTTTTTATACCCAGTCATGTTAATGACCTATTGCCAATTGACCTAATGAGTTGCAGTTTGGTCCTCCAGCTGTTCCTTTTTTGTACCTTTAACTTTTTCAGCCTCTTATTGCCCCTGTCCCAACTTTTTTGAGATGTGTTGCTGTCATGAAATTTCAAATGAGCCAATATTTGGCATGAAATCGACATTTGATATGTTGTCTATGTTCTATTGTGAATACAATATCAGTTTTTGAGATTTGTAAATGATTGCATTCCGTTTTTATTTACAATTTGTACTTTGTCCCAACTTTTTTGGAATCGGGGTTGTACAACATATATGATGAAACTGGGAATTTTTTTTTTTTGTAATGTTAAAAAAAATAATTAGGATAATTGGTAGCAGGTCAGTAACATGTTTGGGTATAAAAAGAGCATCCCAGAGAGGCGGAGTCTCTCAGAAGTAAAGATGGGGAGGGGTTCACCACTCTGTGAAAGACTGCGTGGACAAACAGTGCAACGATTTAAGAATAGCGTTCCTCAATGTAAAATTACAAAGAATTTGGGGATCACATCATCTATGGTACATTATATCATTAAAAGATTCAGAGAATCTGGAGAAATCTCTGTATGCAAGAGACAAGGCCGAAAACTGACATTGGATGCCCGTGATCTTCACGCCCTCAAGCAACACTGCATTAAAAGCAGATACAGCTCTGTAGTGAAAATCGCTGCATAGGTTCAGGAACACTTCCCAAAACATCAGTCATCTGTGAACAAAGTCCATCACTGCATCCACAAATGTAAGTAAAACCGTATATAAACAATATCCAGAAACGCCGCCACCTTCTCTGGGCCTGAGTTCATTTATGATGGACTGAGGCCAAGTGGAAAATTGTCCTGAGATCTGATGAATCAAAATGTGAAATTCTTTTTGGAAATCATGGACACTGCATCCTCTGGGCTAAAGCGGAGAGGGACCATCTGGCTTGTTATTAGTACACAGTTCAAAAGCCAGCGTCTGTGATGGTATGAGGGTGCATTAGTGCACATGGCATAGGTAGCTTGCACGTCTGGGAAGGGACCATTAATGCTGAATGATATATAAAGGTTGTAGAGTAACATGCTGCCATCTAGAAGTCATCTTTTTCAGGGAAGGCCTTCCTTCTTTCAGCAAGACAATGCCAAGCCATATTCTCCATGTATTACAACTGCATGGCTCCATAGTAAAAGAGTCCACGTGCTAAACTGGCCTGCCTGCAGTCCAGACCTGTCTCCCATTTAAAACATCTGGTGCATCAAAATACAACAAAGGAGACCCCGAACTGTTTAACTGTATATCAGGCAAGAATGAGACAACATTTCTCTTTCAAAACTACAGCAATTGGTCTCCTCAGTTCCCAAATGTTTAAAGTGTTGTTAAAAGTAGTGGTGATGCAACACAGTGGTAAACATGCCCCTGTCACAACTTTTCTGAAACTTGTCGCTGACATCAAATTCAAAATGAGCATATATATTTTTCAAAAAACAATAAAATTTCTCAGTTTCAACATTTGTTGTCTTTGTAATATTTTCAATTAAATATTTGGTTTCTATGATTTGCAAGTCATCACATTTTGGTTTTGTTTACACTTTACACAGCATCCCAACATTTTTGGAATTGGGGTTGAGAGAAAATGTGCTTCAACAAGCCCTACAGAGTTGGCTTCCCTTTCTATGTCAAAAGAGGAGCTCATTAAAAGGATCCCGCCCCCTCATTGGAGCATCTCCACTCATGGTTTGAGAACTGCCTTTCAGAATGAATATTCATGAGGAAAGTGCTACCTGATTGGCCAGTGCAAGAGAGGGGTGGGGTGAGCAGTTGCTCATTCTCGTTTAAAGGAACAGGCTCTCAAATTGGCTGGTTTAAACAGGGTGAGAAGGGAGCTGTAGTGCTTAATCCTTGTGGTGTTTTGACCAAAGCATGTCACAAATATTTCATTAAGTCCTCAGGGATCTGTGTGAACTTGTGGAAAAGGGGTATAATATGTCACCTTTAAAAAAAATGTGGTGTTGTTTTAACAAAAAAGCACATCATTTATATGGTATATTGGCACATTTGCTTTGAAGTAAGAGGAATGAAACAATTTGGAATGCGCTGTTATAAATGATGACAGTGCATCATAAGATATGCATCATGTAAGAAAATGATCAGTGTCAGCGTGGTAATTGGATCATAGCATCCTGCCATTGATTATTTTTCTGATATATAATTTTGGTGTGTGATGTTGCCATTCTGGATTCTCATTATTCTTTTCCCTCTTATTCCTGTTCAGTCTTTGAACCTCACCGGTAACGTGTGGGGTGACCCTCAGCCTGAAGTCAGCTGGCTGAAGAATGAGAAACAGCTGGTACCTGATGATCACATCACGCTCAAGTTTGAGCATGGCAAATTTGCCAGCATCACCATCGCAGCAGTCAGTCCGACTGACTCAGGCAAGTATGCCTTGCTGGTGAAGAACAAGTATGGCAAAGAGGCAGGCGAGTTCACCGTCAGCGTCTACATACCAGAGGATGAGGCTGAAACACAAGCATAAAGAAATACGGAAGCTGCAGGAGAGAGAGGGGCTGTGCTATGACCAGTGTGCATCCTACAGCATTTTACTCCAAAGCATGTGCAACCTCAGTATGTCAAAATCTGCTGGCCAATTAGAAGTAATCATTTACACCTCAGTGAAAGGCAAACATACCAGTCATGCTCAGTGTCGTAATCTAGACTAGCACCAGATCTAAAACACTTACACATCATATTCAGTACTCAGCTTTAATCAACTGCTTACACTGGATTCCTGAGAAAACCATTTGAAAAGGTGAATATGGTTTGAATCAAATGCTCTAAATGTAGCCATATTCATACATAAAACTAGCACATGCCTTCACTGCTTGAATATTTTATCTCTGTTTGTATTATTTGTGTCCATATTATTTTGTGTTTTAACAGAAATGTTACCTACAGGCCATCCATCTATGATTGAAGGTGCAGTAATTTGAGAAACAGCTCAGATAGGAGACTTAACACTTTCTGCTTAAATGTATTCATCATTATAGTACTAAAATGGAAACGCTTGGAAATAATAAAATAAGAAAGCCAGCACACTGTAATAGTGTAATGTGTTGTAACTCTATAGCTGGGTTTTAAGTTACACTACAGTACTAGAGTATGGATATGGATGTGCTTTAATTTTATGGCCGTCTGTGTGAAGGGAAAGGCTTTGAAGGTTGTAGGCTGTCTGTTTATATCTGTTTGCAATATTGATGGTCTGATGTCACCCTTCATATGTCTTATTGACCGAAACAAATGACAGTCTTATGTGACAACATCAAATAAAGCCTTGCAATGCAAAAAAAAAAAGGTATTTTGTTGTTCTGAAAATTTGTTTGGCCAGATATCAAAGGCTCATTAATACTTCAGACCTTGGAATGCATCTTACTATGCAGAATGTACATTTCACTGAAATGCACATCACCTTATGTGAGTAAACATAATTTGAGAAACTTGTGTGTGGCAGAATGTACTGGCAGTGGATGTAAGTTTCTTCTTCTTCATCCATCCAGTGTGTTCTGCGTTAGGACCCTTTCCTAGGGTTTCTTGGCTAAGTAAGTACAGATGGCTAGCCACTCCTCTGCTGCACTGCTGGATGTGAGTTTCCTTAAAACTAAATATGAATACGTAAATCATCCATACTCCTGTGAGTTCATTTTACTTAACTCGGGATGCATTAGTTGTTATCTCCAATTTAAAATGATCAAACAGATACAGTGTCTTGCAAAAGTATCCATCCCCCTTGGTGTTTGTCCTGTTTTGTCGCATTACAAGCTGGAATTAAAATGGATCTTTGGGGGGTTAGCACCATTTGATTTACACAACATGCCTACAGCTTTAAAGGTGAAAATTGTTGTTTTATTGTGATACAAACAATAATTAAGATGGGGAAAAAAACAGAAATCTGGAGTGTGCATAGGTATCCCCCCCCAAAAAAAAAAAGTCAATACTTTGTGGAGCCACCTTTTGCTGCAATTACAGCTGCAAGTCTCTTGGGGTATGTCTCTATTAGCTTAGCACATCTAGCCACTGGGATTTTTGCTCATTCCTCAAGGCAAAACTGCTCCAACTCCTTCAAGTTAGATGGATTGCGTTGGTGTACAGCAATCTTCAAATTATGCCACAGATTCTCACTTGGATTGAGTCTGGGCTTTGATTAGGCCATTCCAAGACATTTAAATGTTTCCCTTTAACTCACTCCAGTGTAGCTTTAGCAGTATGTTTTGGGTCATTGTCCTGCTGGAACATGAACCTTCATCCTGGTCTCAAACCTCTGGCCGATTCAAACAGGTTTTCCTCCAGAATTGCCCTGTATTTAGTGCCATCCATCTTTCCTTCAGTCCTGACCAGCTTTCCTATCCCTGCAGATGAAAAACATCCCCACAGCATGATGCTGCCACCACCATGCTTCACTGTAGGAATGGTGTTCTCAGGGTGATGGGTTTGCGCCACACATGGCATTTCCCATGATGGCCAAAAAGTTCAATTTTAGTCTCATCTGATCAGAGAATCTTCTTCCATGTGTTTGGGGAGTCTGCCACATGCTGTTGGGCAAACTCCAAACATCTTTTCTTAAGCAACGGCTTTTTTTCTGGCCAATCTTCCATAAAACCTCGCTCTGTGGAGTGTATGGCTTAAAGTGGTCCTATGGACAGATACTCCCATCTCCACTGTGGACTTTTGCAGCTCCTTCACTGTTATCTTTGGTGTCTTTGTTGAATCTCTGATTAATGCCCTCCTTGCCCAGTCTGTGAGTTTTGGTGGGCGGCCTTCTCTTTTCAGGTTTGTAGTGGTGCCATATTCTTTACATTTTGCAATAGTGGATTTAATGATGCTCCCTGGGATATTCAAAGTTTGGGATATTTTTTATAACCCAACCCTGATCTATACTTCTCCACAACTTTGTCTCTGACCTGTTTGGAGGCTCCTTGGTTTTCATGTTGCTTGCTTAGTAGTGTAGCAGAGTCAGGGTCCTTCCAGAACAGGTGGATTTATACAGACATCATGTGACAGATCATGTGACACTTTGATTGCACACAGGTGGATCTTAACCAACTAATTATGTGACTTGTGAATTGGTTAGAGCAGCTCTTATTTAGGGGTTTTATACGAAAGGGGGTGAATACCTATGCACACTCCAGATTTCTGTTTTTTCATCTTCATTATTGTTTGTGTCACAATAAAAAAAAAAAACAGTTTGCACCTTTAAAGTGGTAGGCATGTTGTGTCAATCAAATGGTGCTAACCCTCCAAAAATCAATTTTAATTCCAGCTTGTAATTCAACAAAACAGGACAAACACCAAGGGGGATGAATACTTTTGCAAGACACTGTATGTGAGCAGCAATCAATATGTAGTATAAATCAACTAAAAGCTTAATATCAATAAATTAGCTGAATCAAAAACCTGTCTAAATGTAATATAGAAATTCTGTAATAATAGAACAACACACTTTGTATTCTCTGTTGTAACAGACTAACACTCTCTTGTAACGAAAACAAACACTGTTGTACTTAACAATTATTTGCCGAAGGTGACGTGAATATCAGTGAATAATAACCAAGACAAAGTCTTCATTACTGGTTATGATTCACCGATATTCACCAAGTCTGTGGCGGATAATTGTTTAAGTATAAATACACAGGTGATTATTTAAAAAGTCATATTTAAAAAATTATTTATTTCAAAATTCAAAAGCAGCATGCAAATGTAATAACAGTGCGGTGCAGACTTGTGTCAATGATCTGTATCAAGTCACATAAAATACTTCATTTTGAAATAAATAAAATAAATCACAATTCCACTTTACCTTTGAATAGTTTTAGTCCAAACTTCATAGCATCTTTAGTGCTTTTAGGAACAGCATTTTCTTTCATCATTTGTAATTCTTCCTCACTTATGGTGACGAAGTGATTGGCCGCCATTTTACTGAATCGCTTGAGGTGATTATCGAGAAATAGTCCGAATTTCTCAACCAATCAGTGCACGCAACTTTCTATAATCATCTGTGTATTTATATTCGAAAAAACACACACACACTGTTATAACCGAGAACAAAACACACTGACTTGCATGCGCATACTGCTACTGTAGTAACAACTCAGTTGAGTAAAAGTAGTAATGAACACCATTACTCAAGTAAGAGTAAATATGTTTGCTGAAAACCGACCTGAGTAATTATTTTACAAATCACTTTTTCCACTTGTCTACAACTGACAGTGTTGTATATCTGAAGAATGCATGTTTTAACAATTATGCATACATGTCAACCTATATGGAATGTCCGTATTTTATACGGATTTGATTCAATAAACATAGTATATGGGCATACAAATAAAGTTATACGGATTATTTAAAAAAACTTCAATATTTATTTAGAGCTATAATCAATTCCCACGATGATAAAAGAGCGCATAACATTTGCAAACGTACTGTACACCACAGAAAGCACAAACAGCCAGTAAAGAGTCTTGTGAAATCGCGCGTTATCTTGTGGTAGCGAGACTTCGTTCCACTTCTGATCATGCACACACCGTATTGCGAGAATCCCGCCAACCGGGAAGTAACATTTTGTTTGAAACGCGTATTTCCACCTGAGCGACTTTCAGTAGCGACTGAAAAGATTCTGAATGGGCACTCCGGCAAGATCAACACAGACACTTGCTGTGACATGCAGCCTAGTGAGGTATTGGTGCAGAGTGCTAAAAAAGCTGTCATGGAGTACAATTCAGAACATTAGAGTGACACTTTGTGTTTTTGTCGAATATTGGAGCTTTGTATTCATTCTGAAGGTTTATTGTTATTAATATTGAATAAAAAGTAACTTGGATATATTATTGTTAATTATCATTCAAATTTTAGGTAAATTATTTTAATTTGCATCTTATACGGATTTTATAAGGGAAATACGGATTTTGGAGGTTGGTTATACAGGTTTGATTGACCAAAGGTTGACATGTATGATTATGTGAACTAACCATATGAGCTAAGCTAACATAAGGTACCGATTATCAACTGTATATAGAGAAAAATAACATTACCTGCTTAGCTAACTTGGGGCTTTCAATAGCTTGCTATCTAATGTTTCTAGCTACATAATTAGCGATGTAGCAAAGATGCCCCTTCAGCTCCAGCAGCGCTTAAATAGATTGAACAAAACTGCCAAACAACACTGAACATCTTAAGTTTAATACAGAGTGTTCATACTGTAAAACATCAAAAGATCTTGCTAACTAGCCGATCTCAATCAACTAGCTAGCAAAGGTGGACAAAGTACCCAACTTCATTACTTAAGTCAAAGTACAGATCCCACTGGTCAAATGTGACTCCGATACAAGTGAAAGTTGTCCAGTCAAATTTTTACTGAAGTACTTGCTTTTAAAAATACTTAAGTATTAAAAGTACATTTTCTGTCAATGCATCGTTGTTTTTATTGTCACAACGCTTATAATACCTAATGCCTCTGAAGCAACTGACTAGATTCTTTTGTGAATTCACAAAATGAATGCATGCTGGGCCATCATGATGGTTTAATGTTAAGCTAGCTAGTCAGTGAAGCTCCAACTGACATGCTAGCAAACTCTTTTCAAACTCAAAATCATACTAGGTAGCTAATGTTATGAGAAAAGAAAGATTTCTATCCATCCATCCATCCATTATCTCTAGCCGCTTTATCCTGTTCTACAGGGTCGCAGGCAAGCTGGAGCCTATCCCAGCTGACTATGGGCGAGAGGCGGGGTACACCCTGGACAAGTCGCCAGGTTATGGCAGGGCTAGAAAGATTTCTACATTCTATTTATTTGGCAAGATTATGCTAAAACATATTTCTGAAAGTACTTCAGATAAGTTAATGTTATTCATGTTAGCGTAACTCCGTTTTTACATGCCAACTAACAGTGTCCAAGTTAACTAGCTATGTGTTAAAATTAGCCATGGACAAGGCTACGGCAACTTGGCGGGCAAATCCATAGAAAGTCATTTGACTAAACAGACTGCACAGCTATTGCAACGTTATTGCTAGCTCTAAAAGCACAGACAACTTCACTGCAAGCTTTCTCTTGGAATAAAACGTTTACATCCCTCAATATGCTTCTGCAGGTTGGATGGCAAGTTTTGTAGGCCGTGATGTGGTTAGTTTTAGGCAAACAAAGCAAACATTTAAAACGAAATTAATCTTTAATCCTTTCAGAAAACTGAAACATGGGTTCTAGGTAGGGCCACGAGTGTGTGCGTTCTCCAGAAGAACCACCTCCTTCTGTTCTGCCATCAACTGATCGTGTTCAAATAATGCTGCTGAGAAATCATTGAACTTGATTTTATACAGTCTATGGACGTTGATTACTGATAGGCTCTCAGTGTCATCTGTGAAAAAACCAATCGTGTTTTTGAAAAGAAAAAAAACATCCACTTTCAAAGCCACTTCAGAGTAACAAGTAAGGAGGACCTTGATAGAAATGTAGTGGAGTGAAAAGTACGATATTTGTCTTTCAAATGTAGTGAAGTTAAAGTCATAAGTTTCCAAAAAAAAATACTCAAAAAGTGTACTTAAGTACAGTACTCAAATAAATGTACTTCGTTACTGTCCACCTCTGCTAGCTTAGCAGTTGAACTGTACATGTTCACACAGGTGAGATATTGAGCTGTGATATGGCAACATTACACAGGTTTTAGCTTGCATCATTTGCAGATCATTACAAGAAGGCAGGAAATGGTTCGGCTAAAGCTACTGCAGCACCCCTGCCTTTCAGGATACCTTTAACCCCAACAGCTAAAATTATAGTGCCCTCCATAGTTATTGGCACCCCTCGTAAAAATTCTCATCTCATCTCATCTCATTATCTGGAGCCGCTTTATCCTCTTCTACAGGGTCGCAGGCAAGCTGGAGCCTATCCCAGCTGACTATGAGCGAAAGGCGGGGTACACCCTGGACAAGTCGCCAGGTCATCACAGGGCTGACACATAGACACAGACAACCATTCACACTCCCATTCACACCTACGGTCAATTTAGAGTCACCAGTTAACCTAACCTGCATGTCTTTGGACTGTGGGGGAAACCGGAGCACCCGGAGGAAACCCACGCGGACACGGGGAGAACATGCAAACTCCGCACAGAAAGGCCCTCGCCGGCCCCGGGGCTCGAACCCAGGACCTTCTTGCTGTGAGGCGACAGCGCTAACCACTACACCACCGTGCCGTCCCCCCTCGTAAAAATTAGTAAACAGAATTAGAAAAAATCCACCTTTTCGCTTCATCTCACACTGAAAAAAAGAGAAAAATTCAACCTTTCATTGAAATAAATTTATTCAGAGAAAAACAACTCACTTATCAAGAAATAATTATTTTCAACAAAAACATGTGTCACTATTATCAGCACTCCTGCATTTAATACTTTGTACAACCCCTCTTTGCCAATAAAACAGCACTGAGTCTTTTATAGCATTTTATGAGGTTGTAGATACAGAACAGGGCGTCTGAGACCATTCCTCTTTACACAATCTCTCCACATCATCCAGGGTCCGAGGCCCTCTCCTGTGCTCTCTCCTCTTCAGCTCACGCCACAGGTTTTCAATGAGGTTCAGGTCAGGGGACCGAGATGGCCATGACAGAAGCTTGATTCTGTGCTCAGCTGACCATTTGTGTGTTGATTTGGACAAATGTTTCGGATCATTGTCCTGCTGGAAGATCCAATGACGACCCGGTTTTAGTTTCCTGACAGAGGCGGCCAGATTTTGATTTAAAATGTTCTGGTATTTCATGGAGTCCATGATGCCATGTACCCTAACAAGGTTTCCATGGCCTTTGGAGAAAAAACAGCCCCGAAAAAATCACAGAACTTTCATTATATTTTACAGTTGGGATCGGGTGATTTTCATTATAGCCATTCTTCTTTTTACGCCAAACCCACCCTGAGTGTTTATTGCCGAAAAGCTCCATTTATGTTACATCAGACCATAAAACATGGTTCTTGTCAGAGTTGTAGTAGCATTTCACAAACTTCAAATGCTTACATTTGTAGTTAACTGACAGAAAAAAGGCTTTTTTTCTGGCAGACCTTCCAAATAAGCTGTTGGCATGGAGGTGGCATCTGATGGTGGTTTTGGAGACTTGGAAATCCCAAGTTTTTATTTTTTCTTGTAAACTTTTGTGTACTTTTTCAATAGTGATCCTTGGGGATTTTTTTTTGCCTCTCTTACCCTCCTCCTCACTGTATGTGGGGGCAAAATAAACTTGGGTCCTCTTCCAGGCAAGTTTGTAACAGTTCCAGTTGGTGTCCATGTTTTTATTATTGCCCTAACAGTATAAATGGATATTTTTAGGCAAATAGCTGGGGTTTTTTTTATAACCATTCCCTGACGTATATAAAGGTCAACACACTTCTCCCTCATTGGGTTTGTGTGTTCTGTTATCTTTCCCATGTTGATGGATAACTAAGGGAATTTGGCCTCTGTGTCACCTCATATTTGTTCCCCAGTTAATCAGGAAGTCATGGATTACAGCTTGAAAGTTCCTACTCACTCCAATCAACTCAAACATCCATCCATTATCTGTAGCCTCTTTATCCTGTCCTACAGGGTCACAGGCAAGCTGGAGCCTATCCCAGCTGACTATGGGCAAGAGGCGGGGTACACCCTGGACAAGTTGCCAGGTCATCGCAGGGCTGACACATAGACACAGACAACCATTCACACTCACATTCACACCTACGGTCAATTTAGAGCCACCAATTAGCCTAACTTGGATGCCTTTGGGGGAAACCGGAGCACTCGGAGGAAACCCATGAGGACACGGGGAGAACATGCAAACTCCACACAGAAAGGCCCTCGCCAGCCGCTGGGCTCGAACCCAGGACCTTCTTGCTGTGAGGCGACAGTGCTAACCACTACACCACCGTGCCACTCTCAACTCAAACGTACAGTTTAAATGGGAAACATGCTTCAGTGACATTGTGTTCACTATCATTTCCAGGGGTGACAATAATCATGTTTTTGTTGAAAATAATTATTTCTTGATGAGGAATTTGTTTTTCTCTGAATAAATTTATTACAATTCAAGGTTAGATTTTTCTCATTTTGTTAGTGTGAGATGAGGATACTTCATCAAAAGGTGGATTTTAACACACACATACACTTTTTTTAACTAATCTTTAAAAGGGGTGCCAATAAGTGTGGAGGGCACTGTAGCACATCACATGTATACTGTTTAAAATTCCAGCACCCCTCCCTCAATGTAAAACACCTCTCCATATCCCTGGATCGTTGCGATGCTGTATCTATTGAGGCATTTCAAATTGAAGATACCTGATAAATTGGACCAGGAGTGCTCATCTGTCTCCATTGTCTCAGACATTGCTGCTGCTGACTAAACACCCGGTGTCTGAAGTGACTTTTGGCAAGAAACTGCTTTATTCGGATTAGGCCTCGAAATTTATTTATTTAAACGTTACATGTACTGGCTTTTAAACTGTTTCTTTTTGAATAAGTGCGTTTTTAAAGTGTATAACAGTGCTTAAATATAGATAGCATTTCTTTAGTTGAATAGTTTCTTTTTTTATATAAAACTTAAGCATAATGTTTAAATAGAGTGAAGAAAGTACTGCTACAGAGAACTATGTAATCAAAGAACTGTAATGAGAAGACACGCACTGTAGTTTGTCACGTTTCAGCCCTGACACTTCTGTTGTAATGCCATATGTCATTTCCTCTTTTCTTCAACTCATGCATACTGTTTAGTCATAGTACCGAATCATACATACAGTTATTTTCGGACAATTTGTCTAGAGTTTGCCAATGGAAGCATGTTTACATCACCATAATAATGAGAAGTTTTCTCATAATTATGACATTTCGTAACCAGAATCATGTTTATTGGTCAAGTATATTGATACACAAGGAATTTGGTTCTGGCAGTTGGTGTCTCTCTAGTGATATGGAAAAGAAAAAGAAGAAGAAGAAAAATGTATATATGTACATGTAATGTACAATATAGACATTATACTATATAAATAGAGGATATTACATGGTTGTGCAAAGACATGAAGTTTATCTTCAAGTAGTGAACATAAGATAAACTTCATATCTTCAAGTCCAATGTGCGATGTTCTTTTTATTATATCAGCACATTCACAAACAAACAGTATCCAAATTTATCAAAACAATTCATTGATTTCCTCACGAGTGACATATAGAGATTTATGTCATGGTTTTGGTTCTTGATGTGCCAGGCAAAACAAAAAAAAACTCGCACAGTAGCACTTATGATGAATATGAAGGAAGATATCGCGAAAAAAATAGGTACCCTATGGGTCCATGTGGCTACTGCTTATTCATAAAATTTTTTCTGATCCCATGTCCATACAGTAAATATCTCATCTCATTATCTCTAGCCACTTTATCCTGTTCTACAGGGTCGCAGGCAAACTGGAGCCTATCCCAGCTGACTACGGGCGAAAGGCGGGGTACACCCTGGACAAGTCGCCAGGTCATCACAGGGCTGACACATAGACACAAACAACCATTCACACTCACACCTACGGTCAATTTAGAGTCACCAGTTAACCTAACCTGCATGTCTTTGGACTGTGGGGGAAACCGGAGCACCCGGAGGAAACCCACGCGGACACGGGGAGAACATGCAAACTCCGCACAGAAAGGCCCTCGCCGGCCCCGGGGCTCGAACCCGGACCTTCTTGCTGTGAGGCGACAGCGCTAACCACTACACCACCGTGCAGCCTACAGTAAATATAGCATATATATTTACTCTATGAGGCAGTAGCTACAAAAACGAAGCGTGATCCAAAAATGAACAATTTAAAAATCGCAGAAGTAAAATATACCAAGTGTCTGTACTTTATATTATTCTACTCTTACCTCTTACAGTTTTCGAAACTGAAACCTCCGAACCGAGGCTGACATACACACGCTGTCGCCATGACCCGAACTCTTATTTCTCGGAAATGGCCCGTCGCTAGAGCTCAGTGGAACACACTTTCCCTCTGTAATAAGCATAAATGTCTGAAAGCAATTTCTTTAGTCTAGTCCATTTATTTCGAATGGTGAACCGAATTGTACACACCGGTCATTTTAATCGGAACACATGTATGCGCAGTGCACGATTGTTACACTCTTACATTCTTACAGCACGATGATGTAGTGGCTAACACCTCTATATGAAGCAGTAGCCACAACAAAAATGATTTTGACCTTTTTGGTGACCTTGACCGGATGACCCTCAAAATGTTGGAGTTTCTATTTGAGGCCAATGCCCATCTATCCTGAAAGTTTCATGAAGATTGAGCCAGCCATTTTCCCGTAATATCATAAAAAAAACAAAGAAACAAACAAACCTGACCGAAAACAATACCTCACCCCCTGGTGGACTCCGTCCCAGGCGAGGTAATAATATTGCCTGGCATTGAGTGGTATATCAGATATAATTCAATATCATGCTAGCTGAATGGACTATATCTGATAGACCATGAAAAAAAGCCAGCCAGTGTTATTATCATTATTATACATGCACATTCCTTTTGGGTGTTCAATGCATCTTTCTCTTTCAAAATTCTCTCAAAATCTTCCATATTTAACAAAGCAAACCTGGCGGCCATGTTTGTTTACAAATTATCATAGTCGCTCTCTACCGTGGAAGTTTTACATCTTCAACATGTGACATCATGCTGTCCTGACAACCATGCAATATCGTAAACCATATTTAGCACTCATTCTCCATTGGGTAGAGTGACGTAATACACATAGGATAAGCGATATGCTAACAACATTGCCTGCTATCAAACCAAATGAATAAAACCTGCTAGAAGGGAATAGAACACATTTTTATTCCATTGAAAAAGTGTCCTGTATGTATGATAATTCCTGATATTTTACTCCGATGATGTCACTCCCAGTGTTTTCCTGCTGACTTGATGCACATTGTCAAAATGGTGAACTGGTTCAAAATTAAAATACATTTGATTAACTTGCGTATTTTTTGTGGATGTGTCCATATAATATAAAGAATATTAAATGGGGTATTGAGTTTATCTTCTCATGTTGATAAATATTTCACTTGTTTGCTTCACTCACTCATGAATATATTCACCACTCATATACTGTAGCCACTTATCCTGTACAGGGTTGCAGGCAAGCTGGAGCCTATCCCAGCTGACTATGGGCGAGAGGCAGGGTACACCCTGGACAAGTCGCCAGATCTCATATTATTATATATATATATATATATATATATATATATATATATATATATATATATATATACACACACAGAGGTGGACAGTAATGAAATACATTTACTTGAGTACTGTACTTAAGTACACTTTTTGAGTATCTGTACTTTATTTAAGTATTTTTTTTGGCAATTTATGACTTTAACTTCACTACATTTGAAAGACAAATATCGTACTTTTTACTCCACTACATTTCTATCAAGGTCCTCGTTACTCTGAAGCAGCTTTGAAAGTGGATGTTTTTTCTTTTCTTTTCTAAAACGTGATTGGTTTTTTCACAGGTGACACTGAGACAGTCTATCAGTAATCACTAGGGTCAGGTCACATCCATAGACTGGATAAAATCAAGTTCAGTGATTTCTCAGCAGCGTTATTTAACATGATCAGTTGATGGCAGAATGGAAGGAGGCGGTTCTTCTGGAGAATGCACGCACTCAGAGCCATACCTAGAACCCATGTTTCAGTTTTCTGAAAGGATTAAAGATTCGTTTCGTTTTAAAGGTTTGATTTGTTAACCTAAAATGAACCACATCATAGCCATTAAAAACTCGCCGTCCAACCTGCGGGAGCATATTGAGGGATGTAAATGTTTTATTCCAAGAGAAAGCTTGCAGTGAAGTTGTCTGTGCTTTTAGAGCTAGCGATAACGTTGCAATAGCGATGCAGTCTGGTTAGTCAAATTACTTTCTATGGATTTGCCCACCAAGTTGCCGTAGCCTTGTCCACAACATAGCTAGTTAACTTGGACACTTTTAGTTAGCGTGTAAAAACAGCAGAAACAGAAACAGCAGCTGATAAAAGATGCGTCACCAATTAACATCCGGTGACACTCTGAGGAAGACGGAAGTTGTACGTCGAAACATGTCAGGTAAACAAACCCAATAAATTAGATGTCTGATAAAAAAAGAAAAAAAAAAACAACTAAGTGTAAAAACAGAGTTACGCTAACATGAATAACGTTAACTTTTCTGAAGTCCTTTCAGAAATATGTTTTAGCATAATCTTGCCAAATAAACAGAATGTAGAAATCTTTCTTTTCTAATAACGTTAGCTACCCAATATGATTTTGAGTTTGAAAAGAGTTTGCTAGCATGTCAGGTGGAGCTTCACTGACTAGCTAGCTTAATGTTAAACCACCATGATGGCACAGCATGCGTTCATTTTGTGAATTCACAAAATAATCCATGTGGATTATGATGTGGTGACCCCTAATAGGAGCAGCCAGAAGAAGAAGAAATGTTTTTCTTTTGCACATATCTAAATCAGGGCGGCACGGTGGTGTAGTGGTTAGCGCTGTTGCCTCACAGCAAGAAGGTCCGGGTTCGAGCCATGTGGCCGGCGAGGGCCTTTCTGTGTGGAGTTTGCATGTTCTCCCCGTGTCCGCGTGGGTTTCCTCCGGGTGCTCCGGTTTCCCCCACAGTCCAAAGACATGCAGGTTAGGTTAACTGGTGACTCTAAATTGACCGTAGGTGTGAATGTGAGTGTGAATGGTTGTCTGTGTCTATGTGTCAGCCCTGTGATGACCTGGCGACTTGTCCAGGGTGTACCCCGCCTTTCGCCCGTAGTCAGCTGGGATAGGCTCCAGCTTGCCTGTGACCCTGTAGAACAGGATAAAGCGGCTAGAGATAATGAGATGAGATGAGACAAAATAATCCATGTGGATCATGATGTGGTGACCCCTAATAGGAGCAGCCAGAAGAAGAAGAAGAAGAAATGTTTTTCTTTTGCACATATCTAAATCAGGGCGGCACGGTGGTGTAGTGGTTAGCGCTGTCGCCTCACAGCAAGAAGGTCCGGGTTCGAGCCCCGTGGCCGGCGAGGGCCTTTCTGTGTGGAGTTTGCATGTTCTCCCCGTGGGTTTCCTCCGGGTGCTCCGGTTTCCCCCACAGTCCAAAGACATGCAGGTTAGGTTAACTGGTGACTCTAAATTGAGCGTAGGTGTGAATGTGAGTGTGAATGGTTGTCTGTGTCTATGTGTCAGCCCTGTGATGACCTGGCGACTTGTCCAGGGTGTACCCCGCCTTTCACCCGTAGTCAGCTGGGATAGGCTCCAGCTTGCCTGCGACCCTGTAGAACAGGATAAAGCGGCTACAGATAATGAGATGAGATGAGACAAAATAATCCATGTGGATCATGATGTGGTGACCCCTAATAGGAGCAGCCAGAAGAAGAAGAAGAAAAAATGTTTTTCTTTTGCACATATCTAAATCAGGGCGGCACGGTGGTGTAGTGGTTAGCGCTGTCGCCTCACAGCAAGAAGGTCCGGGTTCGAGCCCCGTGGCCGGCGAGGGCCTTTCTGTGCGGAGTTTGCATGTTCTCCCTGTGTCCGCGTGGGTTTCCTCCGGGTGCTCCGGTTTCCCCCACAGTCCAAAGACATGCAGGTTAGGTTAACTGGTGACTCTAAATTGACCGTAGGTGTGAATGTGAGTGTGAATGGTTGTCTGTGTCTATGTGTCAGCCCTGTGATGACCTGGCGACTTGTCCAGGGTGTACCCCGCCTTTCGCCCGTAGTCAGCTTGCCAGCTTGCCTGCGACCCTGTAGAACAGGATAAAGCGGCTAGAGATGTTCTCATTATTATGCAATCACAAGTCAGAATTATGACATAGTACCTCATAAATCTGAAATGATGACATACTACTAGCTAGGTGACCTCATTTTTTTCAAGGTTTGCCTGCTGTTTTGGCTGGTCAGCTTGTTGCAGGAAACATTCACGTCATTTTTTTTTAACATCTTGACATTTCCTTTTTTTTTTCATCCCCAGTATACGGGTGTGTAAACTTTTGCACTCAGAAACACAGTGTCCAGGTCAGAGACACATGCCTGAGAATGTGATGCCGCGGTGAATCATGGGAAGGGTCTTTTACAGCGCCGCCGCCGCTTCATCCAACACACACACGGTGTTAGGATTTAACCAGAAAAACACCAACACAACCACCTCAGCACGGCTTTCTGCGTGTTTGTGATGAAGAGCAGCTTTGCTTCTGAGCTCCAGAAATGAAAGGCTAACATTCTCATCAGCAAGGAAGCTAAACAGAAAGAGGAACTCCAACACAAACAGCAGCTCATCACCACCTTCAAATAAGGTGATTTTGTCATTTTAAGACTGTTATTTATAATATGTACTACATTGGAGCACTAGGTTTGGGGTTATTTCGTAATTTTGACAGGTTGTGGATAAAACTTAGGTACTGATAGAGCTAGCTGGCTAACACTGGTCCAAGTCACGTGATCTATCATATAAGTGAGTGTCGCTTGTTAGCATGCGGCTAACGTCATTCAAAATGGCTAGCTAGCTTATTATAATACAGTATGTTTTGGTTAGACAGGTTATTTTTTATTAATGTGATACTACTAGGTACCGAGTGGTGTTTGGTTCTGTCTGGAGGCTCGTTTAAGGCAAAAACAAACAAACAACCCTCTTCGTATATTAAGTCGAGTTTAACGGATGCCGGTTTGTTTGCCAGGCAACGCTTTGTGAATTGTTGATAAGCTGAGGTGAGTTAAAAACCCTTAAAATAACTATGATAAACGGTACAGAAGCACTTCTTATTCGGTTTCTGGGTTTTATTGACTGATATAAAGCTAGAAAACTGTTGTTGGAAGGGTTTTCTTTCTTTCAGTTGCTCTGCCAACTCATCATTATCCTGATTGAGCCAAAGAGAATGGCGGCGCTGGTTCATCTTACTGAAAAGTTTTTCCACTCCTTTATAAAGCATTTCTTATCATTTCGGAGCTCTGTTTATACTCGTAAAACCTTTTGTCTTCTTGACAAATAGTCCTAACATGCCTCAGATGATTTCAGGAACACTTCTAGCTTTCACTACTGTATGAACTGTGTTCAGGTTTTTCCATCTCATCTCATTATCTCTAGCCGCTTTATCCTGTTCTACAGGGTCGCCGGCTACGGGGCTCGAACCCAGAACCTTCTTGCTGTGAGGCGACAGCGCTAACCACTACACCACCGTGCCGCCCCCTGACAAATTATATCAATATTAAATAATATTAATGTTTTAAATAAAGAATAAAGTGTATTTTTCTTAAAATGAATCTACCACTGTACTTAGGAAAACATTATACATGCTTTACTTATGTTGAACTAGTTTTGGTTAAACATTAATGAATTAAATGAGTATAATCTCATCTCATTATCTCTAGCCGCTTTATCCTTCTACAGGGTCGCAGGCAAGCTGGAGCCTATCCCAGCTGACTACGGGCGAAAGGCGGGGTACACCCTGGACAAGTCGCCAGGTCATCACAGGGCTGACACATAGACACAGACAACCATTCACACTCACATTCACACCTACGGTCAATTTAGAGTCACCAGTTAACCTAACCTGCATGTCTTTGGACTGTGGGGGAAACCGGAGCACCCGGAGGAAACCCACGCGGACACGGGGAGAACATGCAAACTCCACACAGAAAGGCCCTCGCCGGCCACGGGGCTCGAACCCGGACCTTCTTGCTGTGAGGCAACAGCGCTAACCACTACACCACCGTGCCACCCTGATTTAGATATGTGCAAAAGAAAAACATTTCTTCTTCTTCTTCTGGCTGCTCCTATTAGGGGTCACCACATCATGATCCACATGGATTATTTTGTCTCATCTCATCTCATTATCTCTAGCCGCTTTATCCTGTTCTACAGGGTCGCAGGCAAGCTGGAGCCTATCCCAGCTGACTACGGGCGAAAGGCGGGGTACACCCTGGACAAGTCGCCAGGTCATCACAGGGCTGACACATAGACACAGACAACCATTCACACTCACATTCACACCTACGCTCAATTTAGAGTCACCAGTTAACCTAACCTGCATGTCTTTGGACTGTGGGGGAAACCGGAGCACCCGGAGGAAACCCACGCGGACACGGGGAGAACATGCAAACTCCGCACAGAAAGGCCCTCGTCAGCCACGGGGCTCGAACCCGGACCTTCTTGCTGTGAGGCGACAGCGCTAACCACTACACCACTGTGCCACCCAATCTTTACTTTACTTAACTTAAAGTACTGAAGTACTTGCTTTTAAAAGTAAATTTTCTGTCAATGCATCATTGTATTATTGTCACAGTGCTTACAAAACCTAATGCATACTTGCCAACTTTTCAAAATTCTCATGGGGGAGAAAAGTGCGTGAAAGACATTTTCAATTGGCCGAGGGTATGATGCGCAGTTGAAACGATAAAAACAGTGGATCCCAGTTAATTGCCAACCATTTGAAATTTATACAATTCAAGAGTTTTTGAATTGTTGATTTTGTTCTAGGCGGCATGGTGGTGTAGTGGTTAGCGCTGTGGGGGTCCGGGTTTGAGCCCCGTGGCCGGCGAGGGCCTTTCTGTGCGGAGTTTGCATGTTCTCCCCGTGTCCGCGTGGGTTTCCTCCGGGTGCTCCGGTTTCCCCCACAGTCCAAAGACATGCAGGTTAGGTTAACTGGTGACTCTAAGGCTACGTTTACATTAGACCGTATCTGTCTCGTTTTCTTCGCGGATGCACTGTCTGTTTACATTAAACCGCCTGGAAACGCCGGGAAACGGGAATCCGCCAGCGTCCACGTATTCAATCCAGATCGTGTCAGCTCCGGTGCTGTGTAAACATTCAGA
Organism: Neoarius graeffei; assembly: GCF_027579695.1. Lineage (NCBI taxonomy): Eukaryota > Metazoa > Chordata > Actinopteri > Siluriformes > Ariidae > Neoarius > Neoarius graeffei. Next base: position 41,976,422 of record NC_083569.1, read on the forward strand.
ATACGCGGCTACGCTGTGCTGAGCTCTAGCTGGCGTCTCATTGGACAACGTCACTGTGACATCCACCTTCCTGATTCGCTGGCGTTGGTCATGTGACGCGACTGCTGAAAAACGGCGCGGACTTCCGCCTTGTATCACCTTTCATTAAAGGGTATAAAAGTATGAAAATACTGCAAATACTGATGCAAATACTGCCCATTGTGTAGTTATGATTGTCTTTAGGCTTGCCATCCTTCCACTTGCAAGTAGTAAGTGATATGCGCTGGGATCACACACACAGCGGCTCAGTCCCGAATCGTGACTTGTGCACTTCACTCGCGCGCTGTGTGAGCTGCGCAGGGCCGGAGTGCGCACCCTCCAGAGGGCACTCGCTGTTCAGGGCGGAGTGATTTGGAGCGCAGGATGCCTGCGGAGCTGAGCGTATCTGTGTATTGGCGTTGCTATGTGCACGCAAATCGTGTATTGGTGTTGCTGTGTGCACACTAATCGTTTTAAAAACGTTAATCTGATGATCCACTGATACGGTCTAATGTAAACATGGGCTAAATTGACCGTAGGTGTGAATGTGAGTGTGAATGGTTGTCTGTCAGCCCTGTGATGACCTGGCGACTTGTCCAGGGTGTACCCCGCCTTTCGCCTGTAGTCAGCTGGGATAGGCTCCAGCTTGCCTGCGACCCTGTAGAACAGGATAAAGTGTCTAGAGATAATGAGATGAGACGAGATTTTGTTTATCAATTACTATAGGTTCTGGGATTCATCTATCAGGCATGAGAGAGCTCAGAGTGAAAAATCTGAAATAATACTCGTCTTGAATTTTAATATAATAACAATGAAAGGGAAGTCTGCTTAAATCAGGTTTTGAGCTGAAAAATCTCATGCCTGAATATTGTATACATACAGAGACCCACAGAAAATAACACAAGTGATGCTTTAAGAATTTTAATAAATTATAAACATAGTATTATTGGATTGCATCAAATGTTTTTTCCTTCTGTAAGCTCATGTAAAAATACAGAGAACTGTATCATATATAAATTAAATAAAATTTGAATAAGATTTAACCAAAATAACTCAAATACTGCACTGTCTTGGTACTACTAAAATGCATCTCTCTCTTTTAAAAAGCACTAGAAATACTATCAAAATCCTGTCGGAATTCATCAAAGGAATTTCAAACAAAAGTTTTCAAACACAATTTAAAAATGGCACTATAAATACTACCATACTATCAAAATACACTCCACAAAGAAATTCACTCGAATGCAAAATTTTAGTACAACCAAAATACTCACTAGTAATCTTTCACTTAAAACTCTATCAAAATCACTTTCCAGTTAATTCGCTTGTAAACTTTCACTTAAAACTTTCAAACATAAATTCAAAATCGCACTAAGACACTACCACACTATTCAAATCCACTCACCAAACAAATTCTCTGCAAAATTTCATTAAACACTTTAGAAGTTGTACAGTTCGTTTCTGAAATGGTATGGAAGGCTAGTTTAATTTCACACTCAAATGCCCATTATATTCTGATTTAAGGTATCTTTATCTTAAAATGTGTAACTCGCTGGTCGAACATTTGCTTATCCATGGAAATTCATTCTCCCATGCAACCTGGTATTTGCATTCATATTTCTGCCGTTTGGTATTGGGTTCAGTGGCCATGATGAATGACTGCTTGTAAAAAATGTTGGACAGCCTGGGTGAATCCTACATTACGGAAGTGACTGTCGTTCTGTTCGTTGATCAGTTAAAAATCAGTTGACGTCAGCAGTGTTTTCTCATACGATTCTGATTGGACATAATCAGGAGTATTTTTAACTTGGGTAGGGATTTCCCCAAACCGGGAGATTATCCAGTTTTTAACGAATACGATCGGGAGACGGAGGCTAAAATCGGGAGCCTCCTGCCGAAATCGGGAGGGTTGGCAAGTATGTTAATGCTGTTACTAAAGAATTCACAAAATGAACACATGCTGTGCATCATGATGGTTTAACGTTAAGGCATATGGGTCCATCTCAGAAACTGGTCTCTCATTTGGGACATTATGGTCAAAAAATAAAATACATTTTCTAATTTTCCTTTTTTTTTTTTTTTGCATTTACCTAACACTCAATGTTTCTTTTGTCATGTTTAATAAGAATAAAGATAGCATCTTGCTTTATCTGGCCTCCACTGTGGGAAATTTTTTGATTACAATTCAAATGCTTTTGTAAAATTGATTTCCATATAAAATAACTCCATCATGAAGAATTAAAGCCCCTCCTTCACAGATGAGTGAAAATATTGAATAAATTTCCTCTTTTTGATTGCTTGGGTTAAAAATGCCAAGTTATGATGACTGAATTGATTATTCACTTGAATAATGTGGTACATTTTGGGGATTTGATATGGTGAAATAGAACACAATGGAAAAATCAAGAACACACCGGAAAGATGAGAATAACAGCGCTGGTAAAAGAACAGCGACTGTACCGGCTGAAGGTCGCGCGGGTCTCTGCTGCGGCGTGCGAGCGACGGGACATCACCACCGCACCGGACGGAGCGCGAGGCGGGGGCGGGGCAAAATGACTGGCTGTAGATTCTATCAAAAGTTCGATCTAAATTGACCATGGTTGCAAAATATTGGCCAAAAATACGCAAACGTTACGAAATATGAAAGATGAAAAAGAAACATTCTATTGCCTTATACTGCAAGACTAAAACAAAATAAAACCGTCAAAACTCCCCTTTTCAGTGATAACGTCCGAACAGATCACCCGCGTAACAGAAAGACCGCAAATGGAAGCACGATCAACTTCTAACTGTTGGAGTGGAAAATTCCATTCTACACATGCAAATTGTTAATGTGTGTCCTTCCCCGCACACAAATAACACGCTACGGTAAAAAATAGACCACAACTCATTTTATAGCTCAGAAATTCATACAAGACCAGCTACCATCGTAACATATTCTGTAAGAAAAAACAAAATTGCAGATTTATAACAATGTTTATATGGCGTAGTGATTTTAAGTTCCTACTTTTGGTGAGGTAGTGACCTTGACCCTGAGGCTTTCCGTTTAGATCAAAACACGCGATCGTATTGGTTTTGGGTCTGCGGAAAATGGAGTTATGACGGTGATCAAATATTTTGCATGATGTTTTATTACGGTTATGATTATTCTGTGAGCGCACCAATCCTTAGGTGGATAAAGTTACAACTTAAAATACAATTAGTGATAACTGTAGACTTTTCAGGACTACAACCTTTTTAAGGGAATGCGATGTAGTCAACCATTTATCATGTCCCAGATCAAGCCGCCATTTTTCCACAGATTTGCAGAATTTTTGCCAAATTGTGAAGAGTATTCACATCAAAGATTTAGTTTTATCTGTATTATTTCATTTTATTTCAAATTAAAACCAGCATCACCATTCAAAACCGTATAGTGTATTGACAGTATATTTAGTGGGGTACCCCCACAGTACCCAGTTTCTGAGACAGACCCATATACGCAGAACCATGGCTTCACTTTCATTTTTAAATGTCTTGAGACCGCAAGTCGTCGTCATCATATTTTCCCGCATGGCACGAGATCGGCCTTGGGGGCGTCATTGGAACCGTTGTTCCAATAGCAGGCCTAGACATTAAGCATTTACCACTGGTGGGCCAGTGGAATTGAAAAGTTACTGGCCCAAATGAAAATGTCTACATCACACAGGATTTTTGCAAAGCCTTACCTGCTCGGGGGTGATTTATGACCCTAATTACCTGTTAATTAGCTAATTAACAGGTATGCTCAGGTGAGCCAAAAAGGAGTGAATTTTTTTTTTTTTTAAATAAGACAAGATATAAACACAATTTTCAGGATATGCCCTTGGGGGAACTAGTAGTAAATTTTTGCAAATTCAGCTCATTTGCATAAACCATTGCCATGGCAACAGCAGATACCCTAGCAACTGGGGGTATACTGGGTTTAGCATGGTCTGGTTGTACCAGAGAGGGTCAGAATAGTTATTTTTGTTGTAATGAACTAATGTAAACCTAGTTTGGCTATTTTGATAGATTTCATCATCTTTGGATATTTGAATAATATAATATATGGGATCAGATCTAATTTACCACATTATTTTATCTGTTCTATTTCAGTCATAGCAACCAACATTTATACTTAATTCTTGAATCACTAAAAGTTGATAGACGTGTAGCCATATTTCTTGGCAGTGTATCCTGAAATTTTGATATACAAAGTCTGAACGATTTTACACCATCTGAAGCTAAAACGCGTGTGTTGAAATGCTGTTTTATGATTTGGCGAGTTGTAAACCGAGCATGACGTCGCGCGCTCTGATTGGCTGCCGAGTTCAAAATGAAGCCGAACATTTCCGAAGATGCACGAAGATGACACGCTCCTGCCGCGGAGCGGAGGATGACAAAAACAAAGATGGCGGACCTCGTATCGAAAAGGTGCATTTTACGAACAATTTCTTCACAATTCTGGGTAAAATATGAGTAATAAAATTTAATTTGTATCGAAAACGTACTGGCCCGCCCGGGCCACTGTTTGGTCAAATTTAGTGGCCCGAACTGGCCCGAAAGACGTAAAAACACTGCCGGGCCATCGGGCAAGTGCTAATGTCGAGCCCTGCAATAGACACTTGAAGTTCATTTTGTCCATCATCGTTTTCCTTGCTTGTTGCTGGTCCACTCCCAGAAGGTCTATTTGAAGTGCATCTGTCAAACAGAACTTGCTTTTGTATTGCATCGTTTTCCATACGGCATACATGGGCCAAATACTTGAGGAACTGTAGATGACAAAACTCTTGACTTGGCTGTGCACTTGTAATTTTCATATAGCTGTTGATTTGATATCTTTAAAGCCCAGTTGAGTTGACCTTCAACTTGAGTTGCTGGATTTATTCCTTTCTTCCTATCCTTACGAGGGGGTGCGTTCTTGGGATTGTATCCTCCAGACACTTTTTCTCAAAAAGCCATTCCATATAGTCTCTAGCTCTTGTATTTCTTTGGTGGAAAGATCCCATGCTTGGGTGCTATAAAGTAACCGAGAGTGATTAGAACTCGATCTGTTAGAACTCGTTTCAGCTCATTCCACTTCTGGAACGCAGATGAGACTCTAAGATGTAAGAAAGCAGATGACTGTTCTGTGTTGGTAATTTCATATCCCGGGTAGCGAAAACTCCTTACATTCTTGATATCGTGGTTGTTCAGTTATTAGGAAATTTTTTTTTTTTTTCCTTGATTGTTTCATCTACATTGAAGGTCATAGTTTCAGTCTTGCTATAGGACATTTGTAGACCAAACCTATTAAACGTGTTGTCGTAGATCTCCAAAATCTGCTTAAGCTCTGTGATATTCTTTGAGAATGGCACAGGAATAGTTAAGCGTTAACAATAAATCTAATATAGTAATTAAAGTGACTTTTATATAGGTAGCAGTCTGAGTGAATGACCTTGACGTCTGTGACGTCACAGCAGGAAGTCTATCGGTCTCATCGCCATTTCCGCTATACTAAAACACAGAGCTGACTGCAACTCCGATCCTCCATTTTGAGCTAATTTATCGCTATGCCACGTAGATGTGCTACTGGCTGGTGCAGCAACACGACAGAAGGTGGATTTACGTTGCATTCATGGCCCAAGAATGTTCAAACTGCAAAGATTTGGACGCGTTTTGCAAGAAGTTCACGGGCACATTGGGTGCCTACGAAGTGGTCTCTCCTCTGCTCTGCACATTTTACTGAAGACTCGTACGAAACCTCTGATCTGTTAAGGAGCGTTGGCTATAAGCCCGTATTGAAAGAGGGTGCAGTACCAACAAAGAAAAATGCTTTCCTTTTCTTGTAGTTATTTTATTTATTTATTTTTTAAAAGGAAAGAAAGTTCAGTTGCACCAGTTCTCCCTGAGTGTCTCCTTTAACGTTAAACCACCATGATGGCACAGCATGCGTTCATTTTGTGAATTCACATTTCTGTCTTTGGTAATGGCATTAGGTTTTGTAAGCGTTGTGGCAATAATACAATGATGCGTTGACAGAAAACGTACTTTTAATACTTACAGTAAAGGAGATACGCGGAACCTTTATTTTTAAATAAATTTGAGTGGATAGCATCTCCACCCTTGACTCTTGTATGCTGCATAAATAGGAATTAAAAAATATATTTTTCAGTGTTAAAATCGAGCGCAGAGTTGGCATTGGTGCTGCCCAGCTGAGCCAGCCAGCCCTGAGTGCGTGACGTCACAGCGGGAACCGGTTTTAAGGCCGAGGCCTTTTACAGCTATAGACCAAAATCATATAAATAAACATTTATGCTGAAAGTAAGAAATACCGTTACCGACTTGACTTCATTGATTGTGGGTTGACTCTCATTAAAACAGGATGGGCGTTATAACTTATGCAATGTACATGCATGCATTTTCACTGATTAAAATGTAAAAGGCGAATTAAATAATCAGATGAACTGAGACAATCACATTCTGAAGCAAATTAAATAATCTTATACCGCTAACTTAAACACACAATACAAGTTGCATGGATTAATCTAAAAGCAGGTAAACGACGTGTTTTTTTTTTATCCAAATGAGAGTCGGAGCTTACCCGTCTGTGTTCTCGCTTCTTGAAGGCCGACCTTGTGGCCAATTGTTTTGAAACAATCTGACTGAGTTGTTCGTTCAGTTCTCCTTTAATTCGCTTCTTCCATGTAAGTGTGAGATATTGCTGCTGAGGCAAGCATATCCAGCAGAGAAATCAGACTTCACTCATTCTCCATTTTCTCCATGCTGTGTACTCCGCCATTACTGCTCGGCTCAGGCAATTACTAAAACCCGGGACAGAACGGAACGTCAGCGGTTTTAGCAACAATCGCGGAGAGGTCACTGCCCGAGTGATATGCCCCGTTCCGTCCTGGGTTTTACCAACAACCCTCGGCTCACACTCCAGGAGGACTGGTGCAACTGAACTCGCTTTCCTTTAAAAAAAAATAATATATCCTTTCTTTTCTTGTAGTTTTCTTTTTCTTTAATTGTTGGTACTGCACCCTCTTTCAATACGGGCTTATAGCCAATGCTCCTCAACAGATCAGAGGTCTCGTACGAGTCTTCAGTAAAATGTGCAGAGGAGAGACCACTTCGTAGGCGCCCAATGTGCCCGTGAACAACTCGCAAAACGCATCCAAATCTTTGCAGTTTGAACATTCTTGGGCCATGAATGCAATGTAAATCCACCTTCTGTTGTGTTGCTGCACCAGCCAGCAACACATCTATGTGGCATGGCGATAAATTAGCTCAAAACGGAGGATAGGAGTTGCACTCAGCTCTGTGTTTTAGTATAGTGGAAATGGCGATGAGACCGATAGCCTTCCTGCTGTGACATTGCGGATGTCAAGGTCATTCACTCAGACTGCTACCTATATAAATCACTTTAATTGTAAAAATTACTATATTAGATTTGTTAACGCTTAAAACTATTCCTGTGCCATTCTTGAGATCTCGAGGCATTTATAAACGAAAGTGAGGCCATGGCTCTGCGTATATGCTTTAAGCTAGCTAGTCAGTGAAGCTCCACCCGACATGCTAGCAAACTCTTTTCAAACTCAAAATCATATTGGGTAGCTAACGCTACTAGAAAAGAAAGATTTCTACATTCCGTTTATTTGGCAAGATTATGCTAAAACATATATTTCTGAAAGCACTTCAGATAAGTTAACGTTATTCATGTTAGCATAACTCCATTTTTACATGCTAACTAACAGTGTCCAAGTTAACTAGCTATGTGTTAGCGTTAGCCGTGGACAAGGTTATGGCAACTTGGTGGGAAAATCCATAGAAGTCATTTGTCTAGCCAGACTGCATCGCTATTGCAATGTTATCGCTAGCTCTAAAAGCACAGACAACTTTGTTGCAAGCTTTCTCTTAGAATAAAATGTTTACATCCCTCAATATGCTCCCACAGGTTGGATGGTGAGTTTTTGTAGGCTGTGATGTGGTTCATTTTAGGTTAACATTTAAACCGAAACAAATCTTTAATCCTTTCAGGAAACTGAAACATTGGTTCTAGGTAAAGCCATGGGTGTGTGCATTCCCCAGAAGAACTGCCTCCTTCCATTCTGCAATCAGCTGATCGTGTTCAGATAACACTGAGGAATAACTCCTCTTGATTTTATCCAGTCTATGGACGTGACGTGACCCTAGTAATAGACCGTCTCAGTGTCACCTGTGAAAAAACCAATCACGTTTTAGAAAAGGAAAAAAAACCCATCCACTTTCAAAGCTGCTTCATAGTAATGAGGATCTTGATAGAAATGTAGTGGAGTAAAAAATACGATATTTGCCTTTCAAATGTAGTGAAGTTAGCCATAAGTTTAAAAAAAAAAAATAAAGTACAGATATTCAGAAAGTGTACTTAAGTGCAGTACTCAAGTAAATGTACTTCATTACTGTCCACCTCTGTGGATAATTCAAGTAAAATGTCAGGTTCCATCCAGTAGAAATCATCCCTGTGTGTGTGTGTGTGTATAACATTTGTACTCCTTTTTAAACACCTTTTTCCTTCTTGAAAAATATCATTGTATTATTCAAATTGTACTGCTGACGCCAGGATCAGACTACACATATAGGTAGTTCTTTGGTAATGAAATGACCCTAACCCATAACTACGTCATCGCTTGTTTGCCACAATGCATTATGGGTGATCCCTGGGGTCAGTGCTGCCGTATTGTTTACTTTCGCCTTTGTTAAATGTTGCGTCGTTCTGTCTAACCGGTTTTAGCCGTGCCTAAAGTGAATTGCTGTATGCCTGACTGTGTCTTCACAACAAACAGAACACCTAATTTGAGCTTTTATCAGCTGCCAGTTGAGAAGAAAAGAATGAAATGGATCCGTTTAATCTGCAACGAAAACCTTTGAACTGAATTGAAATGGACGAGTGTTTGTAGCTTACATTTCTCTGGTGGGGAAAAAGACGTACTTGAAGCATGTACACGAAACCATGGCCTCACTTTATTTTTATTTTTTGTTTATAAATGCCTGAAATCTCAAGAATGGCACAGGAATAGTTTTAAGTGTTAACAATAAATCTAATATACTAATTTTTGCAATTAAAGTGATTTATATAGGTAGCGGTCTGAGTGAATGACCTTGAGATCTGTGACGTCACAGCAGGAAGTCGATCGGTCTCATTGCCATTTCCGCTATACTAAAACACAGAGCTGACTGCAACTTCAGTCCTCCATTTTGAGCTAATTTATCGCTATGCCACGTAGATGTGTTGCTGGCCGGTGCAGCAACACAACAGAAGATGGATTCACGTTGCATTCATGGCCCAAGAATGTTCAAACTGCGAAGATTTGGACGCGTTTTGCGAGAAGTTCACGGGCACATTGGGCGCCTACGAAGTGGTCTCTCCTCTGCTCTGCACATTTTACTGAAGACTCGTACGAGACCTCTGATCTGTTGAGGAGCGTTGGCTATAAGCCCGTATTGAAAGAGGGTGCAGTACCAACAATTAAAGGAAAAGAAAGTTATAAGAAAAAGGGAAGTAAGTTCAGTTGCACCAGTTCTCCTGGAGCGTGAGCCGAGGGTTGTTGCTAAAACCCGGAACGAGACATTATTGCTCGAGCATTGACCTCCCCGCGGTTGTTGCTAAAACCGGTGACGTCCCGGGTTTTAGTAATTGCCTGAGCTGAGTAGTAATGGCAGAGTACTCAGTATGGAGAATGAGTGGACCAGCAGTCTGATTTGTTCATTGTATTTGCTTGCCTCAGCAGCAATATCTCGCCCTTACGTGGAAGAAGTGAATGAAAGGAGAACTGAACGAACAACTGAAAGTCAGATTGTTTCAAAACAATCGGCCACAAGATCGGCCTTCAAGAAGCGAGAACACAGACGGGTAAGCTCCGACTCTCATTTGGATAAAACAAAAACAGCACACGTTTGTTTACCTGCATTTTAGATTAATCCATGTAACTTGTATTGTGTGTTTAAGTTAGCGGTATAAGATTATTTAATTTGCTTCAGAATGTGATCGTCTCAGTTCATCTGATTATTTAATTCGCCTTTTACGTTTTATCAGTGAAAATGCATGCATGTACATGGATGTTGCATAGGTTATAACACCCATCCTGTTTTAATGAGAGTCAAATCAATCTTAGTTGAGCGAGTCGGTAACGTTATTTCTTACTTTCACCATAAATTTTTATTTATATGACTTTGGTCTATAGCTGTAAAAGGCATCAGCCTTTGTCACTTGCTACCTTTGAGTTTGGAGGGTGATTTTTAAATATGGTTTTCAGTACGTTTTGTCTTGGATTCCATACTTTAGCAATATCACTAAGCTGACAAGTTAAGGCAATCTTAATTTCATAATTTGGCCTCTCTGCTGAAGAATTGCCCATATTCACCCAGATTTTGACACTGTTTGTCATGGCTGAAAGATTTCCAGAATCGGGTCTGAATATGAACATCAGGAATGACTAACAGGCCTGGTAGTGCAAGATAATCAAAGAACAGTGATGTAGCGTCTGGGATGCTAAGTGACATCTGACACAAAGTCTAGCATGTTAGAATTTTTGTATTTCCTTGCCAAGTTTGACACCTCCTTCGACATGCTCCTCAATGTGATTGACAGTTTCTTGATCCTCCTCCTTGACAACACACAAGGACGTGAACAGTGATTTGATTTGTCGGGGGTGAAACTTGTAGTGTTCCCAGTCTCCTGGGGTGGGTTTCTCAAAAGCCTCTCAACTCAAAGAGCATCTTAAAGGAGATGCGCAGAACCATTATTTTTAAATAAATTTCTGAGTGCATAGCATCTCCATCCTTGACTCTTGTATGCTGTATAAATGGGAATACAAATATATATATTTTTCAGCATTAAAATCGAGCGCAAAGTTGGCATTGGTGCTGCCCCGCTGAGCCAGCCAGCCCTGAGTGCGTGACGTCACAGCGGGAACCGGTTTTAAGGCCGAGGCCTTTTGCAGCTATAGACCAAAGTCATATAAATAAAAATTTATGGTGAAAGTAAGAAATCCTGTTACCGACTCGCTCAACTAAAGGCCAATTTATGCTGACAACCCAGTCCTTGCAGATGGCGTCTGCGAAGCCCCCCCCTTCGCAGACGCTCTGCGCGCACCTCCCAAAAATTGTGACCACCGCAGACAACCTCGCAGACAAGAGGGCTCTGATTGGTCCACTCTACATCCGCTGTACACGCACTTCCGCTTCCCTACTTTCCCGGTTTGTTTTGTTTTCACGACTGCCATTTTTAAAAACACGAGCGAAGATGGAGCAGCACGAGGAGCGGTTGATCGAGGAAGTGAGGAAGTACGTACATCTATACGACTCCAGTTCTAGTCATTATAAGTAACCGGAGGATAAACACTCCACTAACCACACCCACCAACTACTTCTAGAGATTTCGCGACTTTGCGCCCCCTTGCGTTGTGGCGGTGAATAACATCGCGCACGCCTATTACTCCCCGCTCAACGATAAATTACAACTGTCTGCGAAAAGCTATCTGCGAAAGCCTTGTCGCAAGAGCATGCAGAGGCCTTAAGACTGATTTGACTTCATTGATTGTGGGTTGACTCTCATTAAAACAGGATGGGTGTTATAACTTATGCAACATACATGTACATGCATGCATTTTCACTGATAAAACATAAAAGGCAAATTAAATAATCAGATGAACTGAGACAATCACATTCTGAAGCAAATTAAATACTCTTATACCGCTAACTTAAACACACAATACAAGTTACATGGATTAATCTAACAGCAGGTAAACAATTATTTCAATTTTTTTTTTCTTTTTAAATCCAAATGAGAGTCGGAGCTTACCCGTCTGTGTTCTCGCTTCTTGAAGGCCGATCTTGTGGCCGACTGTTTTGAAACAATCTGACTTTCAGTTGTTTGTTCAGTTCTCCGTTCATTCGCTTCTTCCATGTAAGGGCAAGATGGCAGCAATATCCAGTTTAGAAATCAGACGGCTGCTCCACTCATTCACTTTTTTTCATACTGTGTATTCCGCCATTACTGCTTGGCTCAGGCAATTACTAAAACCCGGGATGGAACGAGATGTCACCGGTTTTAGCAACAACCGCAGGGAGGTCACTGCCCCAGTGACATGTCCTATCCTGTTCCGTCCTGGGTTTTAGCAACGACCCTTGGCTCATGCTCCAGGAGGACTGGTGTAACTGAACTCTCTTTCCTTTAAAAAAAATCCTTTTTTTTTCTTGTATTTTCTTTTTCTTTAATGGTTGGTACTGCACCCTCTTTCAATACGGGCTTATAGCCAACGCTCCTCAACAGATCAGAGGTCTCGTACGAGTCTTCAGTAAAATGTGCAGAGCAGAGGAGAGACCACTTTGTAGGCGCCCAGTGTGCCCGTGAACTTCTCGCAAAACGCGTCCAAATCTTTGCAGTTTGAACATTCTTGGGCCGTGAATGCAACGTGAATCCATCTTCTGTTGTGTTGCTGCACCGGCCAGTAACACATCTACGTGGCACGGCGATAAATTAGCTCAAAATGGAGGATCGGAGTTGCAGTCAGCTCTGTGTTTTAGTATAGCGGAAATGGCCATGAGACCATGAACTTCCTGCTGTGATGTTACGGATGTCAAAGTCGTTCACTCAGACCACTACCTGTATGAATCATTTTAATCGTAAAAATTAGTATATTAGATTTATTGTTAACACTTAAAACTATTCCTGTGCCATTCTTGAGGTCTTGAGGCATTTATAAACAAAAAGTGAGGCCATGGTTCTGCGTAACTCGGAGAGAGAGCATTCATTGTGCTGTTCGGTCTACCATTTAACGATGATCTTTGTGCTGTCATGCGTTTGGGGAAACTCAGGCCTGCCCAAGACACAGCAAGAATGTATGGCGCTATGATGAAGAAGGCACAAATTAGGCTATCGTAGACTCAGTAGAATCAAAGACGAGAAACAGGAAAACGAACAAGGAAATAATAAATAAGGCTCGGTCATGTGTCACCAACGCAACTCAATACTTTGCAAAGTAAGTGTGTGTTCACGGTTTTTACATATATAGGCATGCTATCTTGTGCAGGTGCGAGTCGTTTACGTCGTGCGCGAGTGTGTCCCCGCTTGGCGCGCGCGCTGTCCGGAGCTCACCCAAGAGTCTATCTGATGCATGCGTCAAGGCGTGCAGGTGTGACACTTTTGCATGAAATTAGTATAAAAATTAATGTAGAGATGAATATATTATGCCAAATTATTATGGCCTGTTGCGAAAAAATTCGAGTCTTCATCTCCAATTTACGAGTCCGAATGCAATTAATGCACGAGTCCAAGTCAAGTCATGAGTCCTTAAAATTGGGGCACGAGTCAGACTCGAGTACTACAAGCCTGGCTTTTAGGAACATCATTTTCTTTCATAATTTGTAATTCTTCCTCACTTCCGGTGACAAAGCAGTTGGCAACCAGTTTGCCGAGTCGCTCAAGATGATTATCAAGGAATAGTCTGAATTTCTCGACCAATCAGCACGCGCAATTTTTCTATAATCGCCTCCGTATTTATACTAATACCATTTATTGGTTATTTAATGAGATTGAGAAATATCTTGATGATAAACACCCAGTATACTGGTGTTTGGTCTTGGAGAGTAATCAGGTTCTGTCGGTGTTTGACCATGCGTTCAGAGTTTATTTTCTGATTGCAGAATTTCCATAATGTTAGTCTGAAGTAACAGTGTCGGCCATGTTGAGCTGAAAATGTAGATTTTACTGCTTTAGAGACGGCCAGAATGACAATTTGATTCCCAAAATTGTTCAAGATGATAATAGTAATCACTTTATCACTTCAATAGTAATCACTTCAATTGTGACACTTGAATAACAGTGCTGTAATATTTCCATTTGCCTAATCTAAAACTGTTAGATCGGAGCTGATGTGTTTTATTTGCTTTTCCCGGTATTTTTCCCATAGTATTTTGACGACTTAAAAACTTTGACCTGGAGACTTGATTATGATCAGAGCTGAGAGCGAGAACCATGTGACTAATGCAGTCTTCAGCCCTACTATTTGCATAGCCCTGTTTTCCTTCAGTGAAGAGTCGAACTGTTGCGTCATAAATTGGGTTGAGTTCGGGTAAAGGGTAAAATTCCACTGCGTCCTCACTGCTAGTTGGCTGTTGACACAGAAGCCCAAGTTTCTCATGGTAAAATCATTAACTGGACTGCTGTGTTTGTTTTTTTTTTTTTTTTGAGTCAGAAAGATGGCCTCTCAGTGGTGGAGTTCATTCCTACACGGCAGCCGCATACACAACCCTTATCAGCAGCCTCCGTACCAAGAATCATGTCTTATCTGTCTATAAAGTGCTGACTTTGTGTCCCTCTCCTCATGGGTCACACATTGGGCGTGTTCTTACCTCATTGGATGACTTGACTCGGTGCATTAGAAAAACATTCAAGAAAATCTCTTGACACAAAATGGATTCACTAATGCCAATTAGTATATGTTTGTACTTGCAAGGCCATGTGCACGCAGTCGATGAGGTCTTAGTAGGACAGGAACACTGGCGCACTTGGAGGAGGTTAAAGGGTCCAACATGCACTTGAGGTGTTGGCGGTTATGGAACAATTGCATTCTTGGGCAGAATTAAACCCCCCCTGCAGTGGGACTGAGGATGACAACAGGGAACAGAACGCCTCTTCAAACCTAAAGGGATTCTGGTCTTTTGTAAGTAAACCCATGTAGGGGTCTGTCAGAGGGTTGGGACCTGGCATTATGACCTTTTTGTTTTACTTGATTATCTCCTCACATTGGGCGGCACGGTGGTGTAGTGGTTAGCGCTGTCGCCTCACAGCAAGAAGGTCCGGGTTCGAGCCCCGTGGCCGGTGAGGGCCTTTCTGTGTGGAGTTTGCATGTTCTCCCATGTCTGCGTGGGTTTCCTCCGGGTGCTCCGGTTTCCCCCACAGTCCAAAGACATGCAGGTTAGGTTAACTGGTGACTCTAAATTGACCGTAGGTGTGAGTGTGAATGGTTATGTGTCAGCCCTGTGATGACCTGGCGACTTGTCCAGGGTGTACCCCGGCTTTTGCCCGTAGTCAGCTGGGATAGGCTCCAGCTTGCCTGCGACCCTGTAGAACAGGATAAAGCGGCTACAGATAATGAGATGAGATCTTCTCATGTTCATACATCTAAAACCTTGTCACTGATATTTTTCAGCATATGTTAGGCCTAGATTTTAGAAAGGCAGACTGGTAATTTTCTTCATGTGCAGAGGCATTTGCTTATTGTTCGTTAGTAGCTGGACAAAATATACCTTTACATTATGAAGCTCATGTACAAAATCTGATTCCCATTACATTTATTTAACTTGGTATTTTGGTTAATTCAGTAACTGGCCACATCTGAAATTGTTGGCGCTGTTGGTGGCAGCGTTGTTGTTTTGTTGTTGTAGTAGTAATTTGATTGTTTCAACAGAGAATTTCTCAGACAAATAAAAGCTTTCAGGTATCTTGCTTTCACTTTCAGTGCCTGTTTACTGCTCTGGGAAGTTTCTGATATCACCATGATGAGGACTTTTATCCTTATCATAGGTTTATATAGTATTGTTAATCAGCAAAAGTAAGTACACTGGCATGTACACTGATTAGACTAATAAGTGAAACAGTTTAATGGATAATGTTGTTAAATATCCTGGTTCCACATATTTAAAATAAGGCTGCATGACAGGGAAGAGAATAACATTGTGATTTTTATTGCTATGCCCTGTAATTGTGACGTGCCTTTTTAATAAAATGAACCTACAGTATGATGAGCTATGATGAACCCTCTGGGGTCTGAGGGTATTTTCTGGCACTAATAATTTTGGCATACATGTCACTTTTTCAGCAAATCTAAGCAGTGTTTTTTTTCAGTCATATGACTTTTTTTTTTTTGTGGCTATTGCCTTATAGAGACTGTAGCCACTATGTCATCGTGTTGTAAGAATGAGTGTAACAATAGCGCACTGTGCATACAGGTGTTCCTATTAAAATGGCTGGTGAGTGTATACAGTCCGGTTCACCAGTCGAAATAAATGGACTAGACTAAAGAACTCGCTTTCGGACATGTTTATGCTTATTACTGAGAGAAAGTGCGTTCCTATTTTAAAATATACTCCAGGTCGTCCCCCTTTCCTCGCCTTCTTCAGCCAGCGCGTCCCATGTGTGATGTTGATGTGACTCACTTCCGAGTTGTTACAGGAAGTTGTCGAAAAGAGTATTGAGACCACTGAGCTCTAGCGCCGGGCCTTGTCTGGGAAATAAGAGTTTGGGTCATGGCGACAGCGTGTGTGTGTGTGTGTCAGCCTCGGTTCGGAGGTTTCGGTTTCAAAAACTGTAAGAGGAGAATAATATATTACAGACACTTGGTATATTTTACTTCTGCGATTTTTAAATTGTTCATTTTTGTGGCTACTGCCTTAGAGTAAATATATATGCGATATTTACTGTATGGACATGGGATCAGAAAAAATGTTATTTATAAGCAGTAACCACATGCACCCATAGGGTACTTTTTATGCCTCCGCAAGGTGCAGGAGGCATTATGTTTTCAGGTTGTCCGTGCGTGCGTCCGTCCCGAAAACTTGTGAATGCGATATCTCAAAGGCTAATGAAAGGAATTTCACCAAACTTTCACCATTTGTGCGCTTTGGGACAAAGATGAACTGATTAGATTTTGAGATCAAAAGGTCAAGGTCACTGTGAGGTCAGATGTCTGTCTGAAAACCTTGTGAACACGATATCTCTAAGGCTACTACAAGTAATTTCACCAGGTCAAGATTACTGTGAGGTCAAATGTCTATCCCCAAATTGCAACTTAATAAGGCATGTAGTCTACCAGGCGGAGGCATCCCCATCGACACCGTTGGCATCGAGTTCTATCTAGTTTTTAAAGAGTTCAGCACAAGTTCAGCTACAATAATATGAATGTATGTCATCGTTGTACTTGAAAAAACAAAACAGATAAATGTTGTAAAAAACAATTTTAGAACCGTGTTGGAATGTGTGGAAAAACACAACCTTATCCATTATGTAGAGCTGGGCGATATGGCCTAAAAAAATCTTATATATATATATATATATATATATATATATATATATATATATATATATATATATATATATATATATACACTTTTCACAAAAAATCGGATTTTCGATTTTAATAGATTTTTTTTCCCCCTACTAAAAATCAAGCTACAGATGACAAAGAAATGGTTCAAAACAAGTTTTACCTTTTATTTTGTTTTCACTTAAATTTCCCCTCTGGGGTTAAAATGCAACCAAAAACCAAAAAGAAGCCAAAAAATAAGCTTGTAGATGAGAACATCGCGATAGCATCTGTGATTGCCTTCCACCGCACCCCATTCTTATCATCAGGCACACCGTTCAGAAATGTGTCCAGGACGGCTGCTTGCTTTACTGTGGATGGTGCGCTCGTGCTGCGGCTGTGTTCATCCCGCTGGGAGCAGCACTTCTCCTGCTCCACTGCAGGCTTCTGTTTAAGGTGTTGGAATAAATTCGTTGTGCTGCTTCCTTTGGAAGCAACCGTTTTCAAACACGCCTTACAACGAGGACTTGTCTGGTCTGCGTCTGACGCCTCAAAACCGAACCAATTCCAGATCACAGAGGAAGTTACTCCTTTCTTGGGCACAAGTTGTAGCTTTCCCCCCCAATCGCTGCCATGTTTGTGTGTGTCTATGGCAAGCGCACAGGAGGAGGGCGATAGTGTCAGTGCCCGATCCGGCACCAGGGCTCGACATTAACAGTAGCCCGATTGCCCGGGGCAACCATTCAATAGATTCGGACAACCAGACTCTCAAATGCTTGCCCGATCAGGCAACTACCCAAATATGTCAACTTGCGTGAAAAACGATGTTTATTCATTCATATTATGATGAAATTCCATCACGATTTGCGATTGTTTGACTCGGAAAGACCGCGTCCATGTTATTACGGGATGTTCAACAACTAGCGGAATTCACATTTGCACATCGTCAGCTCGCAATACAGTTTCCCATTGCTAATAATTATCGCGTAGTGCATATTCAGTGTTCTGTTCAGACCCTCCAGGATTTCGCGATGTTGTGATTTGCAACTTCAATGCAAATTCAACCAATCCCTGCGAATTCTGGGCGGTGTTGCAATTGTATCCAATCACCGCAACTTTCCCGCAAATTTGACCAATTGTTGGTGACGTCGACAAACTACCTTCCGCCTTACTTCCGTGTATACGTTCAAGAGAAGCAGCATGTGCGCAGTGTTGCCAGATTGGGCGGTTTTAAGTGCATTTTGGCGGGTTTTGAACGTATTTTGGGCTGGAAAATGTCAGCAGTATCTGGCAACATTGCATGATGTGCGAGTCAGTATTTATGTCGGCTTAAATTCTGTTACTGAAAGTGTGTAATGTTTACAGTGAAGGACTGTGTGCACTTTATTTTTTTTACTTAATACAAGAAATTAATGGATGCCAACATTTTTGCCAAAATGGCATTTTATTTTCCATTGTTTAGGCAGCTTCAGCATCATACTGTGAGATTCTGTTCAAGTTGTTTTTTTTTTTTTCTTCTATGAAGCCTGAGCCATTTATTTTATTAGTTTATAATTATTGTTTAATTTAGTCTTCAGGAGAGACTGCCTGCACACAGTACTAGTATTAAGTGTTTTTTCTTGCATGAAAGCTGAGGCATTTATATTATATTTGAAGGTAACTTCATGTTGTGCTGTGAGGTTCTCTGCACTTTAACTTTAGAACCAACAGGTGCATTTGGATAAGTAAAGCCTATTTTTCTGCATTTTTGTAGTCCTGGTAATCTTTTATATTGGTAAAGTTGTTTATAGGACCATTTCTCAGTGTCTGTTTTTTTTTTAATCAATTGTTTTTCAGTAATAACTTTAATATTTAACATATCACTCAAGTTTAATCATAAAAAGAGAAAATTGCAACAATTTCTTGCAACTTTCACTTCCTCCCGCAATATAATCGCAACAAAAGCCTAAAAAACACCGCAACTTTCATCGCAATTTTTTGGAAACCCCCCCCCCGCAACATCAGACATTTTAGCCCGCGACAATAAAAAAAAAAAAAGGCCCGTGAAATCCTGGGGGGACTGAGTATCGGTATGTCCTTCACTACATGACTAATTACCGCATTACTCGCACGGGGCGCTAGTGTCAATGCTTGTTGATACAGACAGCGTCTAAGAAGGTTGAATAATAAATTTAAAAAAAAATGTAATATTTGGGCAACCATGTTCTGAGTTCGGGCAACCAGATTTCTACAAATGGTTGCCCGAATGGGCAACCATGTCTCAAAGTTAACGTAGAGCCCTGCCGTCCCTGCTGCCCGATCCGTTCTGCACATGCACAGAGGGGCGCGTCAGTGGTGGAAGTTAAAACTGAGAGAAAACCGATTTTCATAACACATCGTCCTGAACTGTAAATTTGAATTCACTGATAAAATCTATTTATCGCTCAGCTCTACCATTGTGACAAACCGTTTTGGTCACTTGAGGTGATTCTGTTTAGTCTTAGGAATGGATCAAGTACAGAAACTTAAATCTGCTCTACTGATTTGGACAATTTACTGGCCATCAAAAAAATTGTCCTACTGTTTTGGGATAAAGAGTTGGCAGTGGGAGGGTTATTCAATGAGGAGTAAAAAAAATTTCAATTCAATGAGAAGTGTGACGACCCCACCCACTGCCATCTCTTAATCCCATCAGATCAAGTGATCAAAACGGTTTGTCACAGTGGGTAAAGTAATCATGTTTATCATGCTTGTACAGTGTTCTCCCCTGACACGCAAAAGCGCTCTGGGCCGACACGCTTTAATTTCATGCTGACACGCTTTAAATTTGCTGACAGGCTATTTTTTGTGTGTATGTGTGTGTGTGCTCTGACACTCGCTGAAAACTGCCCTGTCAACTTCCACGACTTTTTGCACTGGATCACAAAAAAAACAAAACAAAGCATTATCGATGCACCAGTGCGTACAATGTCCACAATATCGTGTTTCAGAAACCCAGTGAAGGAGCTTTTGAAAGGACGTTCTTGATTGGCTGACTGCAGGAAGTCGACCAATGAAATCGCGTCTTGGAGGGTGTTTCAAAAAATTTGATATTTCACAATCTAATAACTTTGCCAGTTCTTGTTCAATTGACCTCAAATTTTAACAGCGTGTGTGGAAACAGGTCACAATTTTATGTTTAATGTTATCTTTTTAGGTGTAGAAATGCCATTCGCTGTAAAAGACAAGGCATTGTGTGTGTTAGAGAACGCTCGAACACAGTCGAACACAACGTGCATTTATGAGAGAATTCTCTCAAAACGCACCAACTGCAATGCAGATTTGGACACGGCACAAAAAGCTCATAGAGGAAGGCTGGCTGTGTGCGCGTTTGTGTCTCAGGTGGCGCACATATTGAAAATTTGTGAAATCGTTCATGGAATCCACACACCTTTTGAATTTCTCATTCAAATTTTGAGGAATAAATCTTGTATTGCTCAACATTTAAGCCTGTTCAGTTTCATTTCTCTAGACTCTGTAGTTTCTGGGATATTTACATCTCAAATAATATAAATTTTTTTGAAACACCCTGTGCTTTGTCTTCATTTCCACGTTACCGGTGGGAAAGACACACCTGGCGAAAATGGTGACGGCGACTCTGGATCAGAGATCCCTCCAAGTTCTCTTTTGTAAAAAAACCCCCAGAATTTCCAAGTATCAAGGTGCAGCTAAGTATGATACAAAATTTAATTCCAACTGGACCAAAATCTAGCCATGCGTTATTGCTGATTCAGCAAGCAAGCACCATTTCCAATGCACTGTTTGGAACAGGAGGCTCAGTTATAAACACCAAGGCCTTTTGAGATGTTGAACTTCACATGCAAAAAGATCTTGAAAAAGCGAGCTTGTCATTAGGATCACTCTTGACCGCGTTTGCAGCACAGATTTTTGTCAGTGAGAAGGTGTGTCTATATATTTTGTTTGAAAAAAGTTAAACGTGCTTTTGTTTCAGTTTAAGCTCAAATAGATCTGTTTGTAAAGTTGCTAAGTTGAAGTAAAATAATAGCTTATTTTGAACTGTCCCACAGATATGTTCTCATAAATCTACAGCCAAATACAGGGTTTTCCATACATAGACCATTGTGTGGCGCAGCGCCACACAATGGATTCCTAGCGCCACACAATCAGACTCGCGATTTTGAAGAAAAGAAAAAAAATTCCGTTGCGTATCGTTCCGTTCATTCAGTGCTCTTTCTTGTCGTTCACACGTGCACACACACAGAGAGAGAGAGAGAGAGAGAGAGAGAGAGAGAGACGCATGTCCACAGGCCTGCCGTTGCGCAACAGGGTGTTCTGATAAACTGTCCTACACGTCGATGTAGGACCGTTTATCAGAACACCGGCTGCTGATCGGAATTGGCCGATTTTCACGTGATCGGCCATGACCGGCGACCGGCCGGTCAAAATTAAAATATGCCGATTTTCTGCCGATCAAAACTTGTGTATCACATAGAGATGAAAGTGGAAATACTCGTAATTCGCAACTAAAAAGACTGCAGCTACACTGGCAGCTTGAACATGTTTTCTAGTGCGATTGTGTTGCGCTTGCGCAGAACAGTGTCAGTCCTGCGCGCCTAACTGGCTCCGGCGCGTGCGCCGTTAACAAAAAAATATATAAATATATATATTTTCTCACTATATTTGGATATCCAAATATAGTGATTTTTTTTTTTTTTTGTGCCAGATATTGGATGTGAAAAGACGAAAACGTTTGTGGCTGTGTGAATTTCCCATTACAGGAATTAATACGTTAGCCTATTACCAAACATCTAGTTAGATTTATATAAAGAGAGAAAGAAATGTCTTTTTGTTTGTTTTACAACCTTGGTTGCACTTGATTCCATTGGAAATTACTCTACAAATTACACATTTGACAAAGATGATAGAATGGCTATGGTATAAGTATGACTGGAAATTATTTTTGCATTTTGATACTGAATGAAGAAATGGGTTGTTCTATAAGGCATACGTTTTCAGATCTAAACAGGCTTATGAAAATGTGTTCCATTGCAGTAGGCAAATAATATATGAGGGGGAAGTTGTTTTTGTGCCAGATATTGGATGGGAAAAGAAAAAAATGTTTGTGTGAATTTCCTATTTCAGGAATTAATATGTTAATACCAAACATGAAGAAAGATTTTACAAAGAACAATGTCTTTTTGTTTGTTTTCAACCTTTTGAGGTGTTGAAAATTTATTACTGAAAATCTGGCAGAATGTTCTATTAAAGAAAAGATAAAAAGAAAATAGTCTTTGTGTGTGCTGTGAAGTGGTTTGAAAAAATTAAATCGGAATCGGCCAAAATCGGTATCGGCAGGTCACACTCCATGGAAAATCGCAATCGGTGAATCTCTAGTAAAAACTAAACTTTAACTTCAATTTTGGTAAGTTTCATAAATTTAAAAGACAGGTTTTCCACCAGCATCAAGCCCAGCAAACTAATGGTCTGCCCTGTAATGTAAAGTTGGGTCGAGGAATGAAACCAGGCAGGGTTCTGGTAAAAATTGTTTTAGCTGTCTTCTCTTAAAGAACTTAAAAGAATTTAGATTGAACTGAATAATCTCAAATGCTTCTTGTAGCTTTAAAATAGTCCCAGCAGGTGACTCTGAAGAAAAATACTGTGTGTTTGAACACCGCCCGCTGTAAACACTTTGCATACACCCCAATGACCGAATCCACCGACTGCCATGACACCACCGCGCACGATTCCCTCATCGGCACAGTGGAGCACCACAAATTGCTACCTGGTCTGTGGGAAACACTGAAATATATACCTTTTTCCTTTCCTTCAACAGAAACTTTGCATGCTGTGTTTGGTATGTTTGTTACGGTAGTAGCTTAGCTGGTCTGTGTTGGTGACGGGAAATAAAAAAAAAAATAAGCACATGAATGTATAAACCTATGATTATATAATTGGAAGTTGTTAATATACTTTATTATTTTCATGGTGCGGTTTCCATCAAATCCTGTGCTCTGATTGGCTGGCGAGCGGGTCTGTATCCTACGGTATGGACCCCAGTTACGGACCTCTGGCGACTCACTCATTCACAACACCAAACATAGAATTTTTTGTCAACATTTATCTTTTTTTAATAAGATTTATTTATAAGATTATCAAAATTCTTATAAATTTTTGCCAGCATTTCTCAGGAGAATAGCATTAATTTTACAGCATGGATAGCGATAACGACAGTGTTCACAGCGAAAGCGAGTTTTACTACCCTGAGGAAGAAGAAATAAAAGAAAACATTTCAGGAGAAAGCTAAAAACCTCTAACTTGCTAACGCCGAGCAAAAACATGGCTGAATCCTGAATAACTCCTATTTGTATAAATAGGGGACTACATAGGCGGCAAAATGTAGTGTTTTTTTTCCCTGTCATGGAAGTGCACTTGTATACCGAGGAGGAAGCCATTTGCATTACAGCCGTGAATGAGGATTCAAAATAGCGGCTCGGCTCGGTTTTCCCTTTCGGGCGCTCTCGTTTTCTGTTAGAATTTGGTAAAGAAAAAAAAATCACCAGCTTAAGGTCAGTCCGTATGGTGAAATACCGTGACCTCAGCCCAGAGGGCCTCGCTCAGTACTTTTAAGACCTCGGTCACGGTGTTTCACCATACGGACCGACCTTAAGCTGGTAAATAACACACATGTATCTGTGAGAATGGTTTGGGGATTTTTGGTGATTGTATTACTTTGAGTAATTCATGAAATTTTATATTCCTTTTATTATCTTTTGAATAATTTATTTATAAACTCTAAATATTTTAAAAGTGATATTTAATACATGGGACAGAATATTAAATTTACTCAGCTTGTGTTTTCAGATAAATTTTTTTTGTAATGATAGAGTAAATAATTATTTAATAATTTAACACAAATTGTGTTTCCTGTTTTCCTATGAAGTGACCTGCATATGTAGTTTTGTGGTGAAAGCTTCTTGAAATGTGATCATTGCACATTTCTCATTTCATGATCATGTTGAAATGTGTTCTTGTTTACTTGGCGTTTTGTTAATACATGTGATGTCTTCATAAAGGTTTTTTTTTTATTTATTTTATTTTATTTTTTTAAATATAAAAAAAAAAAAAAGCTTGAAGGGGGATTGTCATGGTAATGTCTGTCAGTCCGGCCGTCCCGGGAAGGGTACTCACCTTCTGAAATCAACTCCCCTCACAATTTTTGGAGGAATTTTACACAACTTGACCGGATTCTTTGTTATATGTTGGTAATATGCATATTGCAGTTTCGTTCAATTCAGCTGCATTTTGCCAGAGTTATGGCCCTTGATTAACAAACTTGTACTTTGACAATTTCATGAGGGTGTGTTAAGCACTTATAGCATAGATATAGTTGCTCTTGGAGCACACTCTTGATTTATTTATTTATTTTTCATTAATAGTGACAAGAAGGCGAAAACTAAATATTCATCTTAAGGCCACCAATCCCCTCTTAAAGTTGGCAAAATCATTTTTGGCTGGGGGGCTTCGGCCGGGACCTGCAGCCCCTGGACCCCGGCTTTCTCACTTTTTTTTTTTTTTTTTTTTTTCCCCCCCTCCCATTTTTGGGTTGACTGTTATGTTCAACCATGCTAACAATAAAAAGTGACCGTGTCAGTACCACTGTAAAATGCTCCTAAAAGTCACCAGATGCCACCAAATGTAGATTTTCTGTTTCAAAATCTGGCTTTTTCCGTTTCGGACAATGAAAAATTCCGTTTCAATTCCGCTTCACAATTTCAGTTCAAAATTGTTCTGTTTGGCTCCAATTTAGTAATTCTGGCTGGCATACGGTAATTTTACTTGGGTTTCAAAGTATCGCATCTCTAGACACAAATGGTCCTTTGCATGAAGAAGTCATTCATAAAAAAAAAAACACATAATAAAATAATTACACTGACAGTAGGCTGATAAATTGCATTTATTTAAAAAATTAAAGTGGGATCACAGATTGAGAACTCAATACTTTACTTGACATACTGATAACAGATAAATCAAGAAACTAGGATCACCGTTAACTAAAACCCCATCTCATATATATATATATATATATATATATATATATATATATATATAAGTGCTGTCAAAAATGTCGCGTTATTAACGCGTTAACTTGACTCAATTTTAACGGCGATAATTTTTTTTATCGCGAGATTAACGCTCTGTGACATGATGTAGGTTTTTCATAAGCTTTTGAAACTGCCAGGAACTTGGAACAGAGACTTTGCTTAGAAAAACGATAGCAGCTAGCCACGCCCCGCACAGCACAGCCAGAGTCCTCTGCCCTCCTCCCTCAAAGAACCAGCGCGGGCAGGGCGCGCTAGTAGAGATGAGATTTATGGCTCTTTGATGGGATCCGCATCTTTGTGATCCGTTCTTTGAAAAGAGCCGTTCAAAAGACTGGCTCATTTGGCTCTTTTTTTTTTTTTTTTTTTTTTTAATATTTTTATTAGGATTTTTTTTTTCATACAAACAAGAACATTACACAATTCAAAAAAATAAAAATAAAAATTGATAACGAGATTCTATTATGAAATAATTAAAATATTAAAGCTACACAGTACAAATAAAACCAAAAGGGGGAAAAAAAAAAAAAAAAAAAAAAGGGAACGAGAGGGTCCGTCAGTTAGGGGGCAGAGACTGGAGAGAGTGGAAGAATGTAAGAAAGGGAAGCCACTTGTTATAAAATTTAGCAGAGTTACCGTTCACTGAATATCTGATCTTTTCCAACTTTAGAAAAGACATGACGTCACTGAGCCACTGACGACTCGAGGGAGCTTTAGTCGACTTCCAGTGGAGTAGAAGGTGGCGTCTTGCCAGTAAGGAAGTAAAAGCTAAAATATCCAATTGATGAGAGGTAAACCGGTTATGGTCCTCTGGGAGCATTTGGCTCTTTTTAAATATTTATTCAGTTTTAAGAAGACAGCGTCTAAAGAAGCCAGATCCCTCTGAACTGTAAACTCAATGCTATCCCAGAAATCCTTCCTGTAATATGCAAATTTGGCCGCCTCTGATTGGACAGCGCGACGCATCAACAGGCAGAAAGTGTAAAAGTACAAAATGTGTTAAGTGAGCTGAAACAGTAAAGATCAGATTCAATGCAATATTTATCAACGAACAACTTTAAAGTTAATATAATAGTGTACTTTATATTACAATCAAGCATGTCAAGCCTACCGTCACTGTGTAACCTGTCTCTCTGATTAGAGACTAACTCAAGAGTCTGAGTCTGCTTGGGCGTTAGCACAGTTACACTTTGACACGCGAGCAATGTTGAAAAAATGAATACAAGCGCAGATATACTAAAAAAAAAAAAACATTTTCAAAAATTCCGTTTGGCAGTCAAAAATCCGTTTCACGATAATCTCGTAATTTCCGTCCGTTTTCCACGATCGCGGAAAATCATTGGCCCTACAAATGGGCTCCCTTTTTTTTTTCCAAAATTTCCAGGGAAGGCCTCCTGGACACCTCCTCTTGTACTCTCCTCCACATGCCCTTGGTGTGCCGTGCGGGCCCCCAAAAATCAGGGCTTTATTTTAATCTTGGGGAGAACACTGTTGTATGATTAAAAACTCACAAAGATATTAATCTAAATACATGACGTACTCCATCTAAACCTGCCAAGCTTCGCTGGTGAAGCTCTCAACATCAGAGGGTGAAAAACTGGCCTGCCTTAATGTAACTTTTTTTTTTTTTAATTTTTAAAAAAAGCATTTAAGTTTTGCACAGCAATGCTACGATTAATCAATAAATCAGCAAAAACCTCTGAAATGATCAAAAAGTCCACATAAGTGTGCTCATTATCATATTGCATTATGCAGTTGTAGTCAAAGTTTACATACACATTTAAGCTCAGTTTTTCACAATTCCTGACATTTTAATTACAGAACGCATTCCGTCTTGGGTCAATTAGGATCTCTCTTCCTTTATTTTAAGAATGTGAAATGCCAGAATAATAGTAGGGAGAATGAATGATTTGATTTATTTCAGCTTTCACATTCCCAGTGGGTCAGAAATGTACACTTTTGTTTGTATTCAGTGATATGGCCTTTAAATGGTTTAACTTGCATCAAACATTTTGGTCAAGCCTTCCACAAGCTTCTCGTAAGAAGTTGCTGGAATTTTGGCCCATTCTTCCAGACAGAGCTGGTGTAACCGAGTCCGGTTTGTAGCCTCCTTGCTCGCACATGCATTTTTCAGTTCTGCCTACAAACTTTGTCAGATTGAGGTCAGGACTTTGCAATGGCCACTCTGTCCTTAAGTCGTTTTGTCACAACTTTGGGGTAAGTGTGGGGTCATCGTCCATTTGGAAGACCCATTTGCAACCAGGCTTTATCTTCCTGGTTGATCTCTTGGATATAATTTTCTTTCCTAATGATGCCATATATTTTGTAAAGTGCAACAGTCCCTCCTGCAGCAAAGCACCCCCACGACATGATGCTGCCATCTCCATGCTTCATAGCTGGGATGGTGTTCTTTGGCTTGCAAACCTCACCATTCTTCCTCCAAACATAATCGATGGTCCTTATGGCCAAACAGTTCAACTTTGCTTTCATCAGTCCAGAGGACATTTCTTCAAAAACCACGATCTTTGTCCCCATCTGCACTTGAAAACTGTAGTCTGGTGTTTCATGGTGGTTTTAGAGCAACCTTTCAGGATCTGTCGATATAGGACTCATTTTCCTGTTGGTATAGATAATTGTTTACCTGTTTCCTTCAGCAATCTTCACAAGGTCCTTTGCTGTTTCTCTGGGCTTGAGTTGCACTTTTTGCGCCATTTCACCTCTAGGAGACAGAATGTCTCCTTCCTGAGCGTTATGACGGCTGCATGGTCCCATGCTGTGTACATGTGGGGTGGGGGGTGTTGGGAAATTGCTCCCAAGGATAAGCCAGACTGGTTAAGGTTCACATTTTCCAACAAAAATGCAAATATAAACATCATGGGAGGGCCACACAGCTGTCATAACAGGAAGGCGACATCTTGGCTGATTTTTCTTTCGATTTTCCCATGATGTCAAGTAAAGAGGCATGGCATTTTGAAAGGAGGCCTTAAAATACAAAAATACATTCATAGGTACACTGCCAATTGACTTCAGTTAGCCAGACGATAACTGGCTAATTGCCCAAAGGCTTGACGACATTTACTGAAATTTTCCAAGCTATTTAAAGGGACAGTTAAGTTAGTGTTTATAAACTTCTGAGCCACTGGATTTGTGATCAATTAAAAGTGAAATCTGTCTGTAAACAGTTGTTTGGGGGGGAATACTCATGCACAAAGTACATGCCCTAATTAACTTGTCAAAACGATACTACAGCTGTATACTATGTACTGAAGCGCTGTTTTTATGTATTTTATCAATAAAAATAAATTTACATGCACAGTTATTGCCTGTGAACCTAATTTCCTTTGAATGGCCCAGTGGAGAGTTGAGTGGACACGTGATGTATGTTTTCACTGTGTTCTGTCAAAATGACGTAAATTGCTCCCTGCGTGTCCTCAGTGAAGTAGACTCGCCCGTCCCAGCGGAAGTCTCTGGCGAGGAGCGCTGATTGTGAGGTCCCGTACAAGTGGAAAAACTTGGGCAAGTCGGGGAGGGGATTCCTTGCCGAGACTGTGGGTGGTGTGTTAGTGTGAGCATGTAGCCTATGGGAAATGAATAACGTGTTGGATTAGCTATAATCCCATGTTTTGGAAAATGAAAAATAATGTCTTGGGTCCCTCTGGGGTGTCGCCAATCCATGTGCAAAGTATGGAGTATGGGTGTCCAGCCGTGCTGATTTGCAGAGGTGAACGGACAGCCTTCCTTTAGGTGTGCGTGGTTTAAAGTGCATATTCTGGACCAATTTCGTTTTTTTTTTTTTTTTTTTTTTAAATATGAAAGTATGTCCCTTTACACACTCATCCAGAAGGGTAATTTTGCACAAGGCCATCTGTCTACAGCAGAAAAAAATAAAATAAAACGCATCTGGAAAAATCCCAAGGGAGTCTGGAGCCAGATTCGTGACGTTACCTGCGGAAGCGCCAGCAGGCTGCGCGAGCTCCGCACGGTTTCAGTGCACAGCCTGCGTAGACCAAGCGCTCCCGTTTCTCTCTCATTGTCCGGTCTTTTGGAAAACGATGAGTACTAATCCCATCAAGATTGGTGTTGC
Organism: Neoarius graeffei; assembly: GCF_027579695.1. NCBI lineage: Eukaryota > Metazoa > Chordata > Actinopteri > Siluriformes > Ariidae > Neoarius > Neoarius graeffei. The sequence goes on from NC_083569.1 coordinate 42,005,647, forward strand.
TACACCCTCCTACGATACATCTGTGTAGCAGTTCAGATGGGTGGGTGGAGCACAGAAGGACGGCAGGCAAGAACTGAGTTCACAAAACCCGTTTATTATAGCTTTTCAGCCTTACTATACACGTACACACACTCCAGTCGCCTGGTTGGGGAGAGAGCCCTCTCTGCTCTCTTCCTTAAATAGGGCGCGGTCACCGGGGAAGACACACAAACACATTAATCAACCTCAGGTGCAGTGATTCTGCCACTTACCTTCCCCGACTCCGCCCTCCGGTCACAGACCGACGCTTGGCCACGCCCCCACTGCCACAGTCTGTTAACCATTTTAATAATTACACGATAACGTTGAAGAAATTTGCAGAAAACCACCAGGTCATTTTCTCATAAACCAGCGCTGACGTAGGATTCAGAGGGAGGCGTCCCGCACGCGACGTCACGAAAATCAATGTTTGCCGGGAAATCCAAATGCCAAGTTTTTTCAGAGGCGGACCAATTCGCCTCAAATGGCTTGATTTCAACTGAATTTTTCTGGTATTGCGCAAGGTAAAAAAAAGTACACAAAATGCAAAATGTGACAGATATTTGACTAAAGTTTAATATAAAATAGGAGAATTACAATGTGTGTGTGTGTGTGTGTGTGTATTTCACTCTGATGACGTCACTCCTAGTGGTTTCCTGTTGACTGGATGTGCGTTCTCAAAATCAGGAATCAGTTCAAAATTAAAATTCTTTTGATTTAACTTGCATATTTTTATTTTTTGGATGTGTCCATATACAATCCCAATTCCAAAAATGTTTGGATGCTGTGTGAACTGTAAATAAAAACAGAATGTGATAATTTGCACATCATCGAAACCCTATATTTCACTGAAAATAGTTCAAAGACAACATATCAAATGTTGAAACTTAATTTTATTGCTTTTTTGGAAGGATGGATAGATAGATAGATAGATAGATAGATAGATAGATATACATGGAGCGCTGTAGCAGCACCTGAGGCATCATTTTAATCAGAAATAGAGCTCCAAATTCAGCTAAAATGCTGTTCCTCCACCTTTTTCTTTGGCGCTGTAGATGGCAGGGGGCTGGTGGTGTTTGAAAGCTGCTCAGTAGCTCTTTATAACTCTCGTATAATGTGGTCATGTAACCATATAATGCGTGTCAGTAGTTGTGATCAGGCCCACCATGTGCTCGTTATGCGGTGTTTTAATTTAATAGGTTGCACAGTTTCGGAGCTCTGGTGTTTTAAATGGTGAACTGCATTACGTTCATGCTCTGTACACATTCTTGAATTTTTCCCTGTTTATTACCCATGTGTAAAATATAACCGATCTCCTAAAAGGACTTCAGTTGCTGAAAGTACCTGCAGTGACAGGCAGGATGCTGTACATTTGAATACATTTCCTTCCACCTTCTTTTTTAGCAGGTGTTTACTTCACCTGTCTTCTCCAAGTGATAATGTGTTCATAAGCCTGGTTTCCAGAGCAGCATCAGCGTGCTTTTGAAGATTTTTCTTTCTGAAATCAGTCGCCGTCGAGGGATTTCTATTCACACACAATTCCCTTTCTTCGTTCTCTCTCTAATCCCGTGTGTGAAATGGGATACCAGTATTTGTCAGCCTGTCGGGATTGTCGGACTGCAGATTTGACCTTGATCTTGGCACTTGAATCCTTGTTTTCTCTAATGGTCGTAAAGGGTTTGAAGCAGTATAGACATGGCTTGAAGCCCATGCTTCATCAGGTTCTTCACCTTCTGTGGGGGGAAAAATATGTATATACAGTGGTGCTTGAAAGTTTGTGAACCCTTTAGAATTGTCTATATTTCTGCATAAATATGACCTAAAACACCATCAGATTTTCACACAAGTCCTAAAAGTAGATAAAGAGAACTCAGTTAAACAAATGAGACAAAAATATTATACTTGGTCATTTATTTATTTATTGAGGAAAATGATCCAATATTACATATGTGAGTGGCAAAAGTATGTGAACCTTTGCTTTCAGTATCTGGTGTGACCCCCTTGTGCAGCAATAACTGCAACGAAACATTTGCGGTAACTGTTGATCAGTCCTGCACACCGGCTTGGAGGAATTTTAGCCCATTCCTCCATACAGAACAGCTTCAACTCTGGGATGTTGGTGGGTTTCCTCACATGAACAGCTCACTTCAGGTCCTTCCGCAACATTTCGGCTGGATTAAGGTCAGGACTTTGACTTGGCCATTCCAAAACATTTAACTTTATTCTTCTTTAACCATTCTTTGGTAGAACGACTTGTGTGCTTAGGGTCGTTGTCTTGCTGCATGACCCACCTTCTCTTGAGATCCAGTTCATGGACAGATGTCCTGACGTTTTCCTTTAGAATTCGCTGGTATAATTCAGAATTCATTGTTCCATCAATGATGGCAAGCCGTCCTGGCCCAGATGCAGCAAAACGGGCCCAAACCATGATACTACCACCACCATGTTCCACAGATGGGATAAGGTTCTTATGCTGGAATGCAGTGTTTTCCTTTCTCCAAACATAATGCTTCTCATTTAAACCAAAAAGTTCCATTTTGGTCTCATCCGTCCGCAAAACATTTTTCCAATAGTCTTCTGGCTTGTCCACGTGATCTTTAGCAAACTGCAGATGAGCAGCAATGTTCTTTTTGGAGAGCAGTGGCTTTCTCCTTGCAACCCTGCCATGCACACCATTGTTGTTCAGTGTTCTCCTGATGGTGGACTCATGAACATTAACATTAGCCAATGTGAGAGAGGCCTTCAGTTGCTTAGAAGTTACCCTGGGGTCCTTTGTGACCTCACCGACTATTACACGCCTTGCTCTTGGAGTGATCTTTGTTGGTTGACCACTCCTGGGGAGGGTAACACTGGTCTTGAATTTCCTCCATTTGTACGCAATCTGTCTGACTGTGGATTGGTGGAGTCCAAACTCTTTCGAGATGGTTTTGTAACCTTTTCCAGCCTGATGAGCATCAACAACACTTTTTCTGAGGTCCTCAGAAATCTCCTTTGTTCGTGCCATGATACACTTCCACAAACATGTGTTGTGAAGATCAGACTTTGATAGATCCCTGTTCTTTAAATAAAACAGGGTGCCCACTCACACCTGATTGTCATCCCATTGATTGAAAACACCTGACTCTAATTTCACCTTCAAATTAACTGCTAATCCTAGAGGTTCACATACTTTTGCCACTCAGATATGTAATGTTGGATCATTTTCCTCAATAAATGACCAAGTATAATATTTTTGTCTCATGTGTTTAACTGGGTTCTCTTTATCTACTTTTAGGACTTGTGTGAAAATCTGATGATGTTTTAGGTCATATTTATGCAGAAATATAGAAAATTATAAAGCATTCACAAACTTTCAAGCACCACTGTATATAATATATCTTCAAAACTTTAGAATTGCGTATTTTTTTTTTTTTAATTCATTTATTTTTTTTAAATTTGATGTATCTAATAAGTTGCCATAGTGTGCATGTCTTGGTCTTGGCCAATTTCCACCCATAGCAGCTACCAACCAGGAAAGGTGAAGGCAATCACACACGCTTCCTCAGACACATGAAACCAGCTGACATCTTTTCAAACTGCTGCTCATGCTGCATCAAGGTGGTGGCGTAACACACTGCACGTACGCATGAGCTCACAGAAGGCCATGATTTGCCGTAACGCACTGTGATTGGGGCGAGAGAGTAATGCCATCCCACTCAGAGAGCACAGCCAACGTCTCTCTATTGGACATCTGGTCACAGCATCATCGGGATTCAAACTCATGGTCTCAAGGCTTTTCTGTTTTGATTACACATCTTGTGTAAAAGGCAATGCTCTATACAGTCCAAAGACATGCAGGTTAGGTTAACTGGTGACTCTAAATTGAGCGTAGGTGTGAATGTGAGTGTGAATGGTTGTCTGTGTCTATGTGTCAGCCCTGTGATGACCTGGCGACTTGTCCAGGGTGTACCCCGCCTCTCGCCCGTAGTCAGCTGGGATAGGCTCCAGCTTGCCTGCGACCCTGTCGAATAGGTTATGCGTCTACAGATAATGGATGGATGGATGGATGGATTTCGGCCTATTGAATACAGTACAAAGTGAACATATTTAATGTTCAAACTAGGGATCGACCGATAGGTTTTTTTTTTTTTTCTTTTTTTTTTTTTTCAGGACCGATACCGATTATTATGGAATTGGGATGCTGATAACATATGTGCAACCGATAAATGTAAACATTATAATTCACATGAAATTAAACATGGCACACACTGACACAGACCTTCATATCCATGAAATGTATGTTTAATTGTAAAATTGAACATGAAATTTTGTGCAGGGAGATGCCAGCAGCATTTGTACAATAAAGTCAAACATTAGTTAGAATAAAATGAGAAATAAAATAATAAAATATTCACCAATAAAAAAATAAATCACTCCCTATATCACAGCTCACCAATTTCAGTGGAAAATAAATGAAAATACACTCTGGATTCTTTTACACTAAGAACTTTTGCCGCTTTTCCACTACAAACGCGGCTGAGCCGTGCCGTGCTGAGTCGAGCTGAGCGGGGCTGTTGGAGTTGCATTTCGACTACAACCGCGCTGAACCGTGCTGGCTGGAAGTGGGTGGACACATTGGGTGGAGTTAGCGAAAGTGGGTGGACGTCAGGTGATGTCGTTAAGCAGCGCAAACAGTGACCTCAGTGAGCTTTTAAGCGGTAGTCTCACGACCCGAATAGTAAACAATAAACATGGAGTCATTAGTGTTGCTGGTCTTGGTGCTGTGGCTTGTTGTCACCGACAACGCCAACAGATACTGGCAAGAGCGTATAGATGAGGCGAGGTGCATAAGGCTTCAGAAATTCTCGTAATTCGTAATTCTTCTCCTTCCGGGTTTGCAGTGTTTACAGATCCCAGCGTGCTCACGGGGCGTGTGTGGGCATGTGAGGACACTCCTCCCCACCAATCAGTGCACAGGGGAGTGTCTGCTCACGCCTCCAGCCTCACTCGGCTCGCTTTGGCTCACTTCAGCCCCACTCCAAAACGGTGCGAGTTTAAGGGGCTAAGCAGGGCTGAAGCGAGCCGAGTCGTGATGTTTTTTGGTAGTCGAAACGCGAGCCGTGTCGGGCTGAAGTGAGCTGAAGCGAGCTGAAGTGAGCTGAAAAAGGGTAGTGGAAAAGGGCCATAAGTAAGACTTACCAACTTCAAGTAGTTTTTAGATAACAAAGCAAGTGTAGGGAGCTGCCTGCAGCATTTTTTAAAAAGTAAAATCAAACATAAAGTCGGCTATCACTCCCTATTATGTAACAACTTGACAAGTAACCATCTACATTCTACTGCTTTTAATGCCCAAGCCTAATATTCCCAATTTAGGAGGATTATATTGTAGTGAAGGAAGCATTACATGTAGTTTCAGCGAGACTAGTTGGTTGTAGGCTAATTCAAGTGCTTCCTTCCGTAAGCTAAGTTTGCCTGGCTACACAGATGCAAATGGACAATTTTAACGAGTAGTAGATGAAGAATGTAAACATATAATGATGATGTGCTTTTGCAACTTGTGTGTTTGTGACTTATTGCGGCAAAAGCAGCGTGTCCTTGCCTTGAAGTGGGATCTGCTTCTGCCCGAGTGCCCATACGGCCGCCTTGAAACAGTTCACAGCGTTTAGCTACATGTGTCGATTGGCTATATCTCTTGTGCCAAACAAATCAGATGTTGTGGTGGGCGGGACCGTGTTCTTGAACTCAGAGAGGCGAGTGCAGGAAAGGACGTGCAGTGACGGTCACATTAGGAATGAAATGGCTGCAAAAAGGCATGTTATCGGCATATTGGTGGAAATTATGGCCGATACCGATAACCCTAAAAATGCAGAATATCGGCCCGATATATCGGCCAGGCCGATTATCGGTCGACCCCTAGTTCAAACTGATAAAATGTTGTAAATATACACTCATTCTGAATTTAGTGTCTGCAACACTTTCCAAAAAAGTTGGGACAGGGGCATGTTTACCCTTTAAGTGTTACATTACCTTGGGTGGCATGGTGGTGTAGTGGTTAGCATGGTCGCCTCACAGCAAGAAGGTTCCGGGTTCAAACCCAGCGGCCAGCGAGGGTGTTTCTGTGTGGAGTTTGCATGTTCTCCCCGTGTCTGCATGGGTTTCTTCCGGGTACTTGAGTTTCCCCCACAGTCCAAAGACATGCAGTTAGGTTAACGTGGGGCGGCCTTGGGCTGAAGTGCCCTTGAGCAAGGTACCGAACCCCTGACTGCTCCCCAGGCGCTCTGATGTGGCTGCCCACTGCTCTGAGAGTGTGTGCGCGCATGTGTTCACTGCTTCAGATGGGTTAAATGCAAAGGCTGAATTTCACTGTGCTTAAAGTGTGCATGTGACGAATAAAGGTTTCTTCTTCTTCTTCTTCTTTCTTCTATTTCTGTTAACCATATTGAAGACAGATTAAGCCTTGCTTTCATGAAAGACGGTGTCTATCTGACCCCAGCTGTAATTATCACATGATGCGTGATGTCATGCACAAGGAGTCTATAAACAGTACGTGTACCATACTACAACAGCGGGGTATATAAAATAACTTGCACAGTAGGGATGTTAACCGATGACCGTTTGACCGGTGGTTGACCGAATCAACGTCAACCGGTTAATTTTTTTTTGGTTGTTGGTGAAAAAAAAAAATCAATCGTTTTGAAGCTACCGATTTTGGAGCGGAGAACCTGGAATTCTGTGTTGTAAGGACAACAGCTGACAAATCAGAAACACCCATTCAGTCATGTCCTGCCCTCCCGCCCCAGTTAAAGACAGCTGACAAATCAGAAACACCCATTCAGTCATGTCCCGCCCCAGTTGAACACAGCTGCCACTCGGCGAAAGAAAAAAAAAGTGTAGACACAGGCTTTTTAGCTTACAAATTACTATTCTGTTTTTTTTTAATTATTATTAGAAGGCACATGGAGTTTAGTCCTGCCTTGGCCAGTGCATTCTGAAAGTATGTTTCGGTCTGTAGCCAACAATGCATGTTATTGCAGATCATGTCTCTCCACACAAACTAAAGGCGCAGATGCCGACTTTTTCACGGCTTTTTCATGGACTGTAACGGCATTTGCTTATGTAGTAATTTTAATACAGAATTTACTCTGATGAAATTATTCAGACACTCCAACGCCCCCCCCCCCCCCCCCCAAAAAAATCGGATCTGCACGAGCCGTGAAAAAGGCGCGCCGTTTGCATCCTTGTTTAAACTCATAGGTTAACCGACTTTAACCGGCTAATGAGGCTCGGTGGTCGGTCAAGATTTTTTTTTAGTTTTCGCCATCCCCTATTGCACAGCAGTAAATGAAACTGAGACTAAGAAAACCGCCAAGACATAATGGCGGATACATAGTGAGGGACGCTTTTAGGAACTGAAATGAAATAAAGGATCAAAAAGTCAAATTTTTGTGGTGCTAGTTTGTAATATATGCACATTCCAATTTGCCTGGTCTGGCATGTTGGGGGCATTTGTATCCAACTTGCCCGAATGCATGTTTCACTTGCCCCGGGCAATCAGGCAGTCCTTAATGTCGAGCCCTGTCCATATTATGTCAAGAACCGCTCAACTAAGTAAAGAGAAATGACATCCATCATTACTTAAGGCATGAAATGTCTTTTTTTAATTTGTAAAAATAAGCCATTGAATTGGGTGTATCCAAGCTTTTGACTGGTACTGTAAGTATGGACACCAGTGGTGTAATGATGTACTCTGCAGTTTGAGAGGTAGTACAAGTGTTCTGTACTGAAGATGACTACATATTGCAGAAGTGTGATGAGAATTAAAATTTTATTGTGCACAAGCGCAAAGTACTGAGTACGAGGTCAAAAGAGCAAAACCACCGAACGAGAGCTCATCTTGAACCACAACTGCTTGAGTAAGAAGTGCTCATGCATTGCTGACCCACTGTGGTGCGGATTCTGTGAACTCCTCAAATGGCGCATATCCCACAGGATATGGCATGTAACGATTCCCCCAATTCCCAATTTGATTCTGTTCACAATACTGGGTTCATAATTTGACTTTTATCAAGATATTTTTGAAAAAAATATTAAATGAAGACAATTTTATTCCAAAAGAATTCAATGTTAATTTTCCTATTCTTTAACAACTTCAACATTCCTTTTGTTAAAATGCCTTTTTGTTTCATTTTCTTAATAACCAACAATAATTTACCCACATTCGCAAAGGTTGGAGTAAAATATTCCTTTTAATTAAAAATGAAGGTTAATAACAAGTAGGCCTTTTCTTAATGAACATTTTGTACTACCTCCATTTTTCTTTTCTTTCACCTTCAGCAGTCTTTAAAAGGAGCTCTGGTTTCTTTTTAAATCTATTTGTTCAGTCACTTGCAGAATAGGTTTCCCATTTTAGAGGAGGGTTTTCTTTTTTTTTTTTTGTGCGTGTTTGTAGCATTCGAGCTGTGTAACTTCTGACTAGGGTGAAGTCACATGTATTCCCACTATTGTATGTGCACCCTGTGCTGTATAACGGCGCATTTACAGCTACGAAAAAGAGAGATTAAGCAGCCTGATGATAATCGTGATTTAATGGGTTCAAATGGTCATAAATTTGTATCGTGATTTGTCGCGCAATATATATTCTATGCTGATTACAGAATGTACTAATCGCCTCACCTTGGCTAGGTAGAAGAGAGAAGAGTTACTCAGTTGTAATCGTAGCCTACTGTGTGTTCTGGACCTTGGGCTGAATGTAAGGGCTTTGCTCATCGCTAGAATACAGTGTACAGAACAAAATCATAACACCTGGTTGCTTCCAAATGCTTTCTCCTGTGTATTTTCCAAACTGTGTTCTGTGTATGTACTGTGTGGGGTGTTCTTTTGAAAACAACAACAACAAAAAAACCTCTCTCTCTCGTCTGTCTGGCATAAACCGGATAGTGTTTGCACGCTACCTCAGACTGTCAACGCAGTATTAAAAAACAAACAAAAAAAAAACCAGCCAAACAGATTGAATGCATTGCTCTCACCTAATATAACACGTTTTAAATAGGATGCATGAACACCCGATATCGGTAAGGGCGACTCCCAAGAGCTCAGGATTATCATATAAATTTCAGTCATCATGTGTTTTTTTCAATATTCCGTCACCTTTTTTTTTTTAAACACACAATTTGCATTCACTCTAGCTGTAATGACTAAAAACCTCACGTAGTTAAATTCTCATAGATATTGACCCCCCCCCCCCCCCCCCCCCCCCCCCCCCCCCCCAGAAGGTCTACAGAGATGGAGCCATTTTCTTCTCACAGATCATAAATAAAACATCAGCACTCTAAACTCTGGAAACAGAATCGTGACAGCCAGCCTGAGAAGTAATTCATGGTTTCCCTCTAAAGGCTTAACTAGTGCAATAGTGCATATGCTTTTGTAAATTTGCCCCCAAAGACTGAATTGTAAATGTTGTCTTGTGTTTTTATATAATCGTATTCATGTGTACACTGAGACGCAGCTGTTGCGTTTATTAAAAAAAAAAAAGTGGACTATTCCTAGGTAGAGATTCTTCAGTGTGATGTGGCCTAAATAAAGAAGGACCTGGATTTCCTCATTTAGACTGAAAAAGACCAAGCCTGGTGCTAGACGAAAAGATTTGCTGTATTTGGTCCTTTGTTAGTCATTGCAGGTGATTATCCTCATTGGACTGTCGTTTTTCACATCTGTTTTTAGATCAGAAGTAATGCTGAAATAACAAAAGTCAGGTTTTAATCCTCGCTACAGCTGAGTCATATTTAAAAAGTGAACTATAGTACATTTTTATCTTGCGTTCGTGCTGAGCTGTTTCACTAATCATTAACTGTTTGTGGATGACCACACTCTTCAATTAAACAGTTCTCAGAACTAAATCGATTTCCTGATGCTGTGAAGAGTGAGATGGAAAAATGTTCATAGGATAATTACGGGACAGTGTAATTAACTGCACTGTCTGTATCCGTTTAGTGCTGCAGATATTTTTATTTGGTTGTGGTCGTGGCTTAAAGCATATATAGAGAACCTTTATTTATCTCATTATCTCTAGCCGCTTTATCCTGTTCTACAGGGTCGCAGGCAAGCTGGAGCCTATCCCAGCTGACTACGGGCGAAAGGCGGGGTACACCCTGGACAAGTCGCCAGGTCATCACAGGGCTGACACATAGACACAGACAACCATTCACACTCACATTCACACCTACGCTCAATTTAGAGTCACCAGTTAACCTAACCTGCATGTCTTTGGACTGTGGGGGAAACCGGAGCACCCGGAGGAAACCCACGCGGACACGGGGAGAACATGCAAACTCCACACAGAAAGGCCCTCGCCGGCCCCGGGGCTCGAACCCGGACCTTCTTGCTGTGAGGCGACAGCGCTAACCACTACACCGTGCCGCCCTGCTGTATAAATGGGAATAAAAAATTATATATTTTTGAGAGTTAAAATCGAGCGCAAAGTTGGCATTGGAGCTGAGCCAGCCAGCCCTGAGTGCGTGACATCACAGCGGGAACCGGTTTTAAGGCCGAGGCCTTTTACAGCTATAAACCAAAGTCATATAAATAAAAATTTATGGTGAAAGTAAGAAATCCCGTTACCGACTCGCTCAACTAAGACTGATTTGACTCTCATTAAAACAGGATGGGTGTTCTAACTTGTGCAATATACATGTACATGCATGCATTTTCACTGATAAAATGTAAAAGGTGAATTAAATAATCAGATGAACTGAGACGATCACATTCTGAAGCAAATTAAATAATCTTATACCGCTAACTTAAACACACAATACAAGTTACATGGATTAATCTAAATGCAGGTAAACAATTATTATTATTATTTATTTATTTTAAATCCAAATGAGAGTCGGAGCTTACCCGTCTGTGTTCTCGCTTCTTGAAGGCTGATCTTGTGACCGATTTGTTTTGAAACGATCTGACTTTCAGTTGTTCGTTCAGTTCTCCGTTCATTCGCTTCTTCCATGTAAGGGCGAGATGGCAGTAATATCCAGTTTAGAAATCAGACGGCTGCTCCACTCATTCTCTCCATACTGTGTATTCCGCCATTACTGCTCGGCTCAGGCGATTACTAAAACCCAGGACGGAACCGAAGGTCACCGGTTTTAGCAACAACCGCAGGGAGGTCACTGCTTGAGCGATCTGTTCCGTCCCGGGTTTTACCAACAACCCTCGGCTCAGTCCGGGAGGACTGGCGCAACTGCACTTACTTTCCGTTAAAAAAATAAAATGAAATAAATGCTTTCCTTTTCTTGTTTTCCTTTAATTGTTGGTACTGCACCCTCTTTCAATACGGGCTTATAGCCAACGCTTCTCAACAGATCAGAGGTCTCGTACGAGTCTTCAATAAAATGTGCAGAGCAGAGGAGAGACTGCTGCATAGCCGCCCAATGTGCCCGTGAACTTCTCGCAAAACGCGTTCAAATCTTTGCAGTTTGAACATTCTTGGGCCATGAATGCAACGTAAATCCAGCTTCTGTCGTGTTGCTGCACCCACCAGTAACACATCTACGTGGCACGGCGATAAATTAGCTCAAAATGGAGGATCGGAGTTGCAGTCAGCTCTGTGTTTTAGTATAGCGGAAATGGCCATGAGACCGATAGACTTCCTGCTGTGACGTTACGGATGTCAAGGTCATTCACTCAGACCACTACCTGTATGAATCACTTGAATTGTAAAAATTACTATATTAGATTTATTGTTAACGCTTAAAACTATTCCTGTGCCATTCTTGAGGTCTCGAGACATTTATAAATGAAAGTGAGGCCATGGCTCTGCGTATTTGCTTTAAGCCAGAAGGGTGGGGGTGTGGTGCGTGCCCCCCCCCTTTAAAACTACTTTGGAAAATACTGGAGGGAGCTGTCCAAGGTAGAAATGCTCGCACAATCAGCACGATCTGTGAATTCTGCCTTGGACAGTTTCTCAACCTCAGCTTAGTCACTCCAGTTCATAAGTGGGTTAGAGATGTTTGCAGGAATTATTTAATTCCTCTCGTGGATTATTTTATTTATTTATTTTTTAAACAAATTTAGTTAGTTCTGTTTCTCCAAATACAGGGGTGAGTCAACTGAAATCCTTAAAAGTGCAGCAGTATCAGACAAAAGTCTGGACACACCTAATTTAGTGTTTGGGGGTTGTCCCCCCTTTTGTTTATTAATGTCTTATGTCTTAAAGTAATGATGGATGTCGTTTCTCTTTACTTTATTGAGTGGTTCTTGACATAATATGGATTAGTACAGTTGTGGAACAGGGCTATTTACTGTATGTTTATTGTTTTACTGTTTGATCTCAAATGCATTAAGAAGGCAAGAAATTGCACTAATTAACTTTTGACGAGGCACCTGTTAGCTCAAAAGCATTCCAGGTGACTACCTCATGAAGCTGGGGGGGCAAATTTTGAAAACTTCATTTTTTTTTTTTTTTGGTGCATTTGCACATTAATTTTGTGTGAGTTATATTTTATTAGGCATTTAACCCATTTACTAACTTAAATTTAAACTTCGTTATAACATTAGTTTCCTATTCATTAACCAGAACTTTACAAATCACTGTAATTATCAATAAAATCATCTACAAATTCCTGCAATAAAAGCTGAAACCTTAAATTATAATTTCTAGTGCACTTATGACAAACAAAATAGAGTGCTGCTCTCAAGTCCTATTACACAGAATACATCTTTATACAACAAAGATAAAAAATGAGATTCACCCGACTCTGAAGATTAATATTATGAGATAAATACAACTGAAAATATTATCGCTTTTAAACAAGTTTTGATTTTATGAAGTATACATAAATCAAATGTTACATCACAGTGTTAGGAATCATTCTGATTCTGTTCAAGTGCAATAAACAGGAGTTAAAAATAAGTGAAATTAAGTTACAAAGGAAAGAATTTTCCTGTAGTTACTTGAAATGTAAATACTGTAAACAATACAAAAAATTCAATAATGGTAGTTTATGAAAGTACTGTTTTTAAGATGATGTAAATCTTGGCGAAAGGGAAACCAACCAAAAGCGTGAAAGTGATCATGCCGTTACCATGGGAACAGCCTTTTATGAATGCGCCAGTGGGCTGTCAGCACACCGACTCCGGTGAGACTGAGGGAAGGTGACAAGTTTTGTGTTTCATCTAATTTAGGTAATTTTAAAACTATATTATTATTTGGCAGTGGGAACATAGGAAAGTGGAAAGTATAAAGTTTGTCAATATGTTTATCATGCTTGTATGATGATAAACTCGCAAAGATATTTATCTAAATACATGAGCTACTCATTCTAAACCTGCCAAGCTTCGCCAGCGAAGCTCTCAAAACTCGTAATATTTTGCTTCCATTCAAGCCTCGTTTCAAAGTCTGACCAATAAGTGTTACATTTTTGGTGGTAAATTTGATTTTCTCAATTTAATTTCCGTATATGGAAAGCACACGTTCCGGGAACCCGCTGATCGTCGACAAAAATGTCCGCAGAAATGCACAAAATTGCTTCACAAAACAACAAAATTTTGGTTAGCACAGGTTAGTATAAAATTTATAGGCCGCGTTTAGGGATTTATGGCCGTGTTTTTTGAGAATTGGCCGTGTAAAACACGGCTGTATGGCTCGCTAGCTAAGCCTATGATTGAAAAGCATTCCAGGTGACTACCTCATGAAGAACAACAACTTTCATTCATCACACGCTTGTGAAATTCCTCTCTGCATTCAACCCATCTGAAGCAGTGAACACACACTTGAGCAATGAGCGTGCACACATACCCAGAACAGTGGGCAGCCTTACTAACAGTGCCCAGGGAGCAGTTGGGAGTTAGGTGCCTCGCTCAAGGGCACCTCAGCCCAAGGCCATCCCATATTAACCTAACCTGCATGTCTTTGGACTGTGGAAACCGGAGCACCCGGAGGAAACCCATGTAGACACGGGGAGAACATGCAAACTCCACACAGAAAGGCCCTCGCCAGTTTCTGGGCTCGAACCCAGAATCTTCTTGCTGTGAGGCGACTGTGCTAACCACTACACCACCGCGCCGCCCCAGCTCAAGCTGGTTAACATAATGCCAATAGTGTGCAAAGTGTCAAGGTAAATGCTGGCTACAGTGAAGAATCTAAAATATGAAACTTATTTTAAAGTTACCACATAATTCCATTTATTTTATTCGTGGTCTGGTTTCCATCAAATCCTGCGCTCTGATTTGGCTGGCGAGCGGGTCCAGATCCTGCGGTATGGACCCCGGTTACGGACCTCTGGCGACTCACTCGCTCACAAGAAAAAACATAGTAGCATTTTTTGTCAACATTTTTTTTTTTTTTTTAATAAGATTTATTTATAAGATTATCAAAAATCTTTTTGCCAGCATTTTTCAGGAGAATAGCATTAATTTCAAATCAAGGATAGTGATAACGACAGTGTTCACAGCGAAAGCGAGTTTTACTACCCTGAGGAAGAAGAAATAAAAGGGAACATTTCAGGAGAAAGATAAAAACCTCTAACTGTTGCTAACGCCGAGCAAAAACATGGCTGAATCCTGAATGACTCCTATTTGTATAAATAGGGGACTACATAGGTGGCAAAATGTAGTTTTTTTTTTTTTCCTGCCATGGAAGTGCACTTGTATACCGAGGAGGAAGCAATTTGCATTACAGCCGTGAATGAGGATTCAAAATGGCGGCTCGGCTCAGTTTTCCCTTTTGAGCGCTCTTGTTTTCTGTTAGAATTTGGTAAAGAAAAAAAATAAATGTTATTTACTAGCTTAAGGTCGGTCCGTATCGTGAAATACCGTGACCTCGGCCTTGAATACTGACCTCGGCCCAGAGGGCCTCGGTCAGTACAGGGGTCGAAATTAAGCATGTACCGATGGACATGGGCAAGTCATTCTCATACTCGGGCAACAATAAAATTATCACTAGTTGTCTGTCGGACAACTGTGTTTGAATGTCTATTTTACCAAGAAAAATTAAGTTGTTGTGATTCCTAACAGAAACAGAACGAAAACTTTATTTTTCCCGTCTTCTCTTTGGTTTGTCCTTGACTTTGGTTCGTTGCAGTAGTTGATGCTTCCATTCGCAAGATGGCGCTACATGATATTATGATGATTCACACGAGGGGTCACTGTCACGTAGGCTAGAATGAATGAAGCGTCTTTTTGGACTGATTTTTAATTCTGATTTGATCAGTTGTACTTGACCATGATGACATGATGTTTTCTGACTGTTTAACATGTTTAATAGAAGATACTAGTAGTTATACCGAGTTGTTTTACTGTTCATCATGATGAAATAAACACCAAACACATATGAGTGTGTTAACTTTATCAATCAGTAATCAAACAATGGCAAAACAAGTTGAAATATTTTATTGCATACTCTATACATCCAGATTGCTTTTTATGCAAATTACTTACCCAGTCAACCTGCAAAAAAGTAGGGCAACTGATACATGCATGCGGGCAAGTACATTTTTGGGCTTGGTTGCCCTGAGGGCAAGTACATTCAAAAGTTAATTTTGACCCCTGCAGTACTTTCAAGACCTTGGTGACGGTATTTCACAATACGGACCAACCTTAAGCTGGTAAATAATAACATATTTATATGTTCCAAAAGTTATTTCATAGTTTTGATGTTTTCAGTTTTGTTCTACAATGTAGAAAACGGTCAAAATAGAGAAAAACCTATGAATGAATAGGGGTGTACAAACGTTTGACTGGTACTGTAGTAAAGAAATGGACTGTACTGGTAATCTAGCTAAATTGAAGTGACACAATGAACACTTGCGTGAAATGGAGATTATGTAGGAAAAAATGGATGCGTTCGTGGACCCCTATTTGCAATAAACACTTTGACTCACCCTCATATAAACAAACTAGTATCATTTTGAAACTGCTGCAGCCAGGAATAGGAAGTTGGACGAAGGACCACTGCAATGTGAACATGGTCTTTTGTTTGTTTTGCGATCACTCATTCGTCCCCATGGTCAGGATCCCAGTCCTCGTATACACCTCTAGTCTTAACCAGATGTTCTGTGGACTTTTCTGGGGGGGAACCCCAAACAACAGTGCCCTTCCTATTTGTATCTGCATCTCTTTAGAACACATTACCTGTTGAATCTGAATAATGTGTTCGTATCGGGTCAAATCCCTAGTTTCTACCAAATGTTTCTTGCCTCTTTTGTCAAAGTCTCTCAAGCACGCTCTTGTTCGCCATGCTCACTGCTGAGCTCAGCGGGGTCTTTTAAAGATCACAGGAGTTGTGGTTCTGGTTGTGCTTAGCCGTGAGCTACAAACGTGCAGTTTTCTCACTGCTGCTTGTTGTGAAAAATGAATTGAAATGAAACTTTCATTGCCAGCAGAACAGCCTGAAGGATGAATAATCTGCAGCTTACCCACTGAGTCTGTACTGGTCATGTATATACAGAGAAAGGGAGACTAACGGAGCCAAACTCTTGCTTAAAACTCGTCTACAGAGACTTGAGTTCATATTTTGGTCATTTGGTATTGTGAAACCTGTCCTCAGGGCTGTTTTTTTTTTTTTGTCTTATTTTTTAAAATTAAATATGAAATATGTGAATGCTGCATCTAATAAGCCTTTTATTGGAATTGCTTATTATAAGCTAAAGCTTTAGTTAATGGTGGTGATTATCTGAAACTGATGTGCTGTACACTTTGATGAGGAAATTGGTTCCATTACTATGAACAATGATGCTGTTAAAGTGCATATTCTGGGCCAATTTTGTTTATGAAAGTATGTCCCTTTACACACTCATCCAGAAGGGTAATTTTGCACAAGGCCATCTGTCTACAGCAGAAAAAAATAAAATAAAACGCGTCTGGAAAAATCCCAAGGGAATCTGGAGCCAGATTCGTGACGTCACCTGCAGAAGCGCCAGCAGGCTGCGCGAGCTCCGCACGGTTTCAGTGCACAGCCTGTGTAGACCAAGCGCTCCCATTTCTCTCTCATTGTCCGGTCTTTTGGGAAACGATGAGTACTAATCCCATCAAGATTGGTGTTGCTACACCCTCCTACGATACATCTGTTAACCATTTTAATAATTACGTGATAACGAAGAAATTTGCAGAAAACCACCAGGTTGTTTTCTCATGAACAAACCAGCGCTGACGTAGGATTCAGAGGGAGGCGTCCCGCACGCAACCAGGGCTTGAAATTAACTTTTTTTCTTTGTGTCCCCCAGTGGTCCCGAATTCTGTGTTGTATTGTCCCGAATGGAAGCAATAGTGTCCCCATTTTTTTCCTCTCTGAAATAACCAGTGGTTAATATTATCATATGACGTTACTATTATATTTGTAACTATGCGATTTTGAACCCTTTATATCATTTTTACAATAAGTCACAAGACACAAGTGACACATGTCCTATACATCATCTACTTCAAAATTAGTTATTGCATTTTCAGTTTATTAAACTTTGGCGATCTCACTGTATGAATAGATACCCGTTTATTTAAAGGGGCCAACTAGCTCATTCAGAAAATGTTTCAACTCCCTACATCTGCAGTACACTTTAGTTGAAAATAAGACCCCTTTTATGTTCATTTCATCTACTTATACCTTGAATATCTGTTGGCACTTATAAGGCCAACTTATAATTTTCACCATTACCGTTATCCATTTTTATGAACTTTCCGTTATCCATTACCGTTATCCATTTTTATGAACTTTCCGTTATCCATTTTTATGAACTTTCCGTTATCCATTTTTATGAACTTTCGCTGCCAAAACGTGGGTGCAAATGTTAGCAACATCAGCATAGTGCCAGGTCCGAGCCTAGTTGTGCTGCTGACTGACTAAACTTTCTGAACTAGAAAGACACCAAGAAAACTCACTTATTCTGTTGAACGGTATCTTCCGTCAATATCATCCACATCATTCCTGTTGTATTTTATAACGTGTCTAACAGTGTTCATTAAGTTCATTCAGTTGCTAGCGTTGCCTGCAGACCAGGCGATGACACTTTGGATCCTGAAGGTCCCGGAGACGTTATGTCTGGGCTTTCAGTTTCTTCCCCGCGGTCGGTCCGCTTCAACCACTTCAGCATTTTTGTTCTGGCAAGAGTCGGCGCAGCGTGTGCGGTAGCAATTCCATTCCAAGTCCATATAATGCGGACTCCGGCCGAAGATTCTAGAACAGAATGCGCTGCTCTGTAGCCTACGGATGCAGGTGCATCGAAAGTGTAGCTACTATGTATTTTTCGCTGTTAACGTTTTAAAATTAAAATTGACAAATTAGGTGAATGTCTACGTATGTGTTACGGCTTTGTAAATAATATTAATGTAGAACTTTTTTTCTAGATCTATTTTTTTCCATTGTCCCGGGATTGTCCCAGATATGATAATTTTGTGTACCGATGACATTTTTTATGGTCCCCGGGACGTCGGGACACCGTTAATTTCGAGCGCTGCACGCGACGTCACGAAAATCAATGTTTGCCGGGAAATCCAAATGCCAAGTTTTTTCAGAGGCGGACCAATTCGCCTCAAATGGCTTGATTTTCAACTGAATTTTTCTGGTATTGCGCAAGGTAAAAAAATTGCACAAAATGCAGAATGTGACAGATATTTGACCAAAGTTTAATATAAAAAAGGAGAATTACATTGATCTCGCTCCTGAATTTACCCGTGATATGCACTTTAACATCGCTGATCTGTGCTGACCCCTCCCCCCTCCCATTGTGTCTCTGAGCAGGTAGGCACCATGAACTATGTGGGGCAGTTGGCAGGTCAGGTGCTGGTGACGGTGAAGGAGCTGTATAAGGGCATTAACCAGGCCACGCTGTCAGGCTGCATCGATGTGGTGGTGGTACGGCAGAAAGACGGGACCTACCAGTGCTCTCCTTTTCACGTGCGCTTCGGGAAACTTGGAGTGCTGCGCTCCAAAGAGAAAGTGGTGAGTGACAACAGGGGCACAGGTTTATAATGGGAGTGCAAGATTGATCTGAAACTCATGCTGTAAAGTAAGACTGGTGGGTGATGTCTCTCATGTTCCGTGTTCTGTTTATAAGTGTCTTTTTATAAGAGGCTTGTCATGGTAACCATTTCTGGTTAACCCCACCCTGCTGTTATGTTTCACAAGCCACACATGAAGATCATTTATTGTATAGCTTTCTACCCATTTTCTTTACTAAAATAAGCAATCTTATTTTTTTCGCGGTGCAGTTTCCATCAAATCCTGCGCTCGAATTGACTGGCGAGCGGGTCCGTATCCTACGATACGGACCTCCTGGCTACTCGCTTGTTCACAACAACAAAAAACATAGTAGCATTTTTGGTCAACATTTATGTTTTTTTTTTAAAGATTTATTTATAAGATTATCAAAAATCTTATAAATTTTTGCCAGCATTTCTCAGGAGAATAGCATTAATTTTACAGCATGGATAGCGATAACGACAGTGTTCACAGCGAAAGCGAGTTTTACTACCCTGAGGAAGAAGAAATAAAAGAAAACATTTCAGGAGAAAGCTAAAAACCTCTAACTTGCTAATGCCGAGCAAAAACATGGCTGAATCCTGAATAACTCCTATTTGTATAAATAGGGGACTACATAGGTGGCAAAATGTAGTTTTTTCCTGCCATGGAAGTGCACTTGTATACCGAGGAGGAAGCCATTTGCATTACAGCCGTGAATGAGGATTCAAAATGGCAGCTCAGCTCGGTTTTCCCTTTCGGGCGCTCTCGTTTTCTGTTAGAATTTGGTAAAGAAAAAAATAAATATATTATTTACCAGCTTAAGGTCATGGTATTTCATGATACGGACCTCCCAGCTGGTAAATAACGCACACATCTGTCATGGGTTACGCGATTGCATCCTTTTACTGCACAGTCCTGCTGTAAGGAAATGTGTAGTAGGTTAAAATGGAGGGCTCAAGAAGTTCCTGTCAGTTTTAGTGAGCCAGTATGCAGCCCCCTTTAAAAAGAAAAAAAACCCTTATTGTCCTGAGTTACACCCTGATCGAGCCACCAAAACAGGCTTCAGTGAGCATGTAAACATTTCATCATCAGTGGGCCTGCGGTTTGCCATTTTTGCAAACATTAACTATGCTACGAGTTTGATGGAAATGCATAATCAGCAAGTCTGTACTGAAACAACACCCCTTGTTGAATGAAGAAAAGAGACTTTCACCACATCCTGTGTAAAAGACCAAGTGGGGTGGGTATGTCTGTGTGTGTCCTTGTACTGTTTTTGTGTCTGTAACGGCCCAAAATAGAATGTAACTTCTTTATATAATGGCTTTGGTGCAGAGACCCAAAAGGCAATATCCTGCTTTGGATGATGGGGAGGTTATAATAGGCTTGCTGTAGAAACCCTATATGTAACTGTACATTCTAAAGTCCTTCCCGCGCCATATGGCACATTAGGCGGCGCCGATCTCCGTTTCTGTAGTCCTCGGCCTCTCGCCTCTTCCATAGCTAGGGTTACAGTGGGGGTCTGGTCCTCTGGTAAACACGAGAGTTTTGACTCCCCACTCGCATCTGTATTGCAGCGTGCCTTGCCAGATGACAGTAGGTACCATTTTTACGCCTCCGCCACCTTAAGGTGCAGGAGGCATTATGTTTTCGGGTTGTCCGTCTGTCCGTGCGTGCGTCCGTCCCCAAACCTTGTGAACACGATATCTCAAAGGCTAATGAAAGGAATTTCACCAAACTTTCACCATTTGTGCGCTTTGGAACAAACATGAACTGATTAGATTTTGAGGTTAAAAGGTCACAGGTCAAGATTACTGTGAGGTCAAATTCTTTGAGATATGGCGTTCACAAAGTTTGGGGATGGACCCCCAAACTTTGTGAACGCCATATCTCAAAGAATAATGAAAGGAATTTCACCAAACTTTCACCATTTGTGTGCTTTGGGACAAAGATGAAATGATTAGATTTTGAGATCAAAAGGTCTAAGGTCAAGGCTAATGAAAATATCAAAATGCCAAAATGAAAATATCAAAATACCAAAGACCATCATAACTGCCTTTGATTGATGTAACTGCTTAAAATGGGATTTTGGCATGTTAGAAAAATGTAAAATCCAATAAATGGCCAAATTGGTCATTCAAAATCCAATAAATGGCCAAAAGGTCAAATTCTTTGAGATATGGTGTTCACAAAGTTTGGGGATGGACCCCCAAACTTTGTGAACGCCATATCTCAAAGAATAATGAAAGGAATTTCACCAAACTTTCACCATTTGTGCGCTTTGGGACAAAGATGAAAGGATTAGATTTTGAGATCAAAAGGTCTAAGGTCAAGGTCACTGTGAGGTCAGATGTCTGTCCGAAAACCTTGTGAACGCAATATCTCCAAGGCTAATACAAGTAATTTCACCAGGTTAAGATTACTGTGAGGTCAAATGTCCATCCCCAAATCGCAACTTAATAAGGCGTGTAGTCTACCAGGCGGAGGCATCCCCATCGACGCCATTGGCGTCGAGTTCTATCTCGTTATGATGGTCTTTGGTATGACCTGACCGCGAGTAGAACTCGCGATCTCCCGATCGAGAGGCGGACACGCTGACCACTAAGCCAACTCGCGGACAGCTGTACTGTACATTCTGAGTAGGTAATTAAGCTGCCTTTGATTGATGTAACTGCTTAAAATGGGATTTTGGCATGTTAGAAAAATGTAAAATCCAATAAATGGCCTGCAATAAAAGCATTAATTAATGTGATTTTGTAAAGCAATACATCTTAATGATTATTATAAAATTAATAACATAACTCAAATACGGGTCAACTGAGTGAGTTTATAAAACATTTTAAGTTGAAAAATCCCGTTTTATTTTTGTGCAAAAACGGATTGTTTTCCCAGTTTCAGTTTAGAATAAAGCTGTGGTAGGAGTGTTAGGTTATCACTGACAAAGGTCAAATGTCACTGTCTGTCTTTTATAACCATTGCCCACTTTATTAGGAAGTACATCTGCACATTGGCTGAGTGAATAATTTCATTAATCATGTGGCACCAGTACAATGCTGAAAATGGCCACTTGAAGATTGGAATAAGACCATGTTATGTTCCACCCTTCATCTTTCCAGTTTGGTGGCACCTGTACCCAGTGTAACCTGAGATGATGATTCTTTTTCCAACATATTGCAGGCATTTAGCAGATGCTCTTATCCAGAGTGACGTACAACATACCCAGAACAGTTGGGGGTTAGGTGTCTTGCTCAAGGGCACTTCAGCCATTCCTGCTGGTCCACGGAATCAAACCAGTGACCTTTTGGTCTCAAAGCTGCTTCTCTAACCTTTAGGCCATGGTTAGGCCCTGTTCTTAACTGAAAGCAGTAGAACCCACTGTGGTCTGTTGTGGAAGACATGCTACAAGGTTCAACATGTTCTTCATTTTGAGATGCTTTTCTGCTGACCACAGTTGTATCGAATAGTTGCGTTATTGTAGCCCTTCCTGGTAGCTTGAACCAGTTTGGCCATTCTCCTTTGCCCTCTTTCATCAGCAAGGTGTTTCAGCCCACAGACCTGATGCTTATCGAATTTTTATTTTATTTATTTTTTTCACCATTTTGTGTAATCTCTAGCGACTGTTTGTGGAAAATTCCAGGTGGTCAGCAGTTTCTGAAATACTCAAACCAGCCCATCTGGCACCAACAACATGCCACGGTCAGAGTTATGCCCAGGTCAGATGGCAGGCTGCAACTCATTTTCAACTACTTTCGTCTACCTGAGATGATAAAATTGCAGGTACACGCAAGACTGGTCTTGTGTTGATACATGACGACACAGATAATGGCAGAGGGTCTTTAGTAGAGGCAGGTTGACTCAAGTGGATCACAATCTGTTCGCATTTCAGCTGCGATTCGCTTCTCATAGAGGATGTGCAGTCACGTGACCCGTCCATGTTTACTCCGCCATATTGGACGGCTTCAGGATTGTTTACCTTGCACGAGCGTAATGGATCCAGGGAGTAATCCCCAAGAAAATTCGGAAAATACCCCATCTACATCGCGCGATTACTTGTCTAAGTTTGTTCAGCATCTTGAAGGTGACGTGAGGCAGCGTTACGTGGAAAAGTGTTCCAGGTTGGGGATTGCAGATCCGTACGACTTGCCGCAATCCTTGTTCAGGGAAATTCGGAGCTGCGGTGCCGGTGATTTGCCCGATCTGGCCTACCACGACATTTACAATTTTCTCGTTAATCGTGAATCGTGTTACACTGGCAAAGCCGTCAAAGCTTACAAGAGCCTGGAAGCTTATAAATATTTTGTTGCGGGATGGATATCTCAACTATACGTCTGGAAGGTCCCGAAGAAGAATGTCTACTTGATAACCTCACGGGTAAGTGGCGTTAAGATGTTTATCATAAAGAGACTATGCAGGACGTTTTATAGCTTATTTAGTAATTTTAATACAGAATTTACTCTGATGAAATTATTCAGACACTCCAACACCCCCACCCCCACCCAAAGAAAAAAATCAGATCTGCGTGTTTCAGCCGTGAAACGGCATCCGCCGTTTGCATCCCTGTTTAAACTCATAGGTTAACCGACTTTAACCGGCTAATGAGGCTCGGTGGTCGGTCAAGATTTTTTTTTTTTTTAGTTTTCGCCATCCCTACTATGGATTGGCCTTTCAAAGGCATATATGAGCCAAAAAGATAAAACATTGTCATAGACTAGGCCAGGGTAGTAGGGCTAGGCATAGCCATTTTAAACGTTAGAGACTGTCTAGTTTCTAAGTATGCAGCTATCATTCAATCCAAAAATCAACTTAACAGATGTACTAGGAGTATTGAATTAGAAGATTACACCTACCTGATATGTTCACTACAAATTCGGCTGGTAGAACTGGGGTACCAGTTTTCTCTTCGCACAGCGCGTCTCTCCTCGTCTGCGGGGAATCTATAAAATGACAGGCCCTCCTTTTGGCCCTGTCTATTGGTACAACCAAATGCTGAACAAGATATAACCATTCTTGAAAGATCTACTCCCACACACTTGATAATTAGAACGGGTTCGTCTAATGCCGCTTTTCCACTACAAACGCGGCTGAGTCGGGCTGAGCCGTGCCGTGCTGAGTCGAGCTGAGCGGGGCTGTTGGAGTTGCATTTCGACTACAACCGCGCTGAACCGTGCTGGCTGGAAGTGGGTGGACACATTGGGTGGAGTTAGCGAAAGTGGGTGGACGTCAGGTGATGTCGTTAAGCAGCGCAAACAGTGACATCAGTGAGCTTTTAAGCGGTAGTCTCACGACCCGGATAGTAAACAATAAACATGGAGGACATGGAGTCGTTAGTGTTGCTGGTCTTGGTTCTGTGGCTTGTTGTCACCGACAACGCCAACAGATACTGGCAAGAGCGTATAGATGAGGCGAGGCGCATAAGGCTTCATAATTCTCGTAATTCGTAATTCTTCTCCTTCCGGGTTTACGGTGTTTACAGATCCCAGCGTGCTCGCGGGGCGTGTGTGGGCATGTGAGGACACTCCTCCCCACCAATCAGTGCACAGGGGAGTGTCTGCTCACGCCCCCAGCCTCACTCGGCTCGCTTTGGCTCGCTTCAGCCCCACTCCAAAACGGTGCGAGTTTTAGGGGCTAAGCAGGGCTGAAGCGAGCGGAGTCATGCTGTTTTTTGGTAGTCGAAACGCGAGCCGTGTCGGGCTGAAGTGAGCTGAAGCGAGATGAAGTGAGCTGAAAAAGGGTAGTGGAAAAGGGCCATAAGTTCTATGCGCAGCCATGCCGTCCAAAATGGCGGATAAGCAAATATCACGTGACCTCGTGACGTCACGTGCAAATCCTCAATAGGTGCAAATAGCAGATTGACGCATGTAGAGGCAGGCGGTCATGCAACGCTTGAGCAACCAATCGCGGGTTGAAAAAAAGCATGATCGAGTCCAGAAACGCAGCCCTGCAACAGGAAAGAGCCCGCAGTTCAGAAGTTTAAAAGTTCAAAGTGCTTCCGCGTCTGGAAAACGACGCGCTCACAGTCCCAATAAATGATATCCACAGAAGAGCGAAATACTCCACAACACGCAGCAAAGTGACTAAATAATAGAATACAAAAACCTGGGCGAACAAGGGGCGAAAAACCATATCCTGAGGCGAAGACAATCCCGCGCCGAACGAATATCCGAGTGGTATAATGTAGAGCTGTGGATGAGCTGATGAGAGACAGGTGTGCTGGCCGCAGCGCAGGGAAAGCTTGGAGAAAACCAGGGAATGGGGTGAAAGATCGCCTCAGGACCTAGATCTTCCCGGCTGGCTCGTGACAAGATTCAGCTTAAAAAACTCTGCATCTTGCAATACATCTGACCACGATGAAGAATTTGACGCAAAACGCCTGCGTCCACCTGCAGTCGGTAGTCACCCGACCGATCTCAGGTTGCGGCATGCGTCTTTCTGCTGTCTGACCTGGTCATTACTGAGACCACGTTTCCCCCCGTTTTTATCCACTGTTGACTGAAAGACCCAAAGGGGGTGGTGGTGGGGGGAGGGTTATGTCATGGCGACGTCCATCCATCCTGGGAAGGGTGCTCACCTTCTGAAATCAACTCCTCTCAATTTTTGGAGGAATTTCACGAAACTTGGCAGGATTCTTTGTTATATGTCAGGAATACACTAGTGCTGTCAAGCGATTAAAATATTTAATCGCGATTAATGTCGCGACTGTCATAGTTAACTCGCGATTAATCGCAATTTAGTCGCACATTTTTGTCACATGAAAAACCATTGTAAATTCTCTTATCAGCATAAAAAAGTGAATGGGCTTGCTCACCGTTCGAACTACGGGGGTACTCGGGGATCCGAGATCCCCTGAAACAGACATGAGATCCCTTGAAAACGTGATTTGGGAAATGTTGGGGGGTCTCTAAAATATTGGCAAAATGATGTTTATTGACATAGCAATCGTGTGTAACAGGAAGCATTTGCATATCCGAAGTGAGCGCGCGATGGAGATCCGCGCTCTGAGACAAGCGCAAGCACCCACCCACCCCCACCCCCCACCCCCAGGGAAAAAAAAGGGACCCCCCCCCCCCCCCCCGAAAATATCGGCATAGTTCGAACACTGGTTGTACCAATTTTTTTTATTTTTTTTTTATTTTTTATTATTGCAGAGCATAACACGTCTTGTCACAGCCACTGCAAAGTGGGGCTGGAGCCGCCGATGGGAAAACGAAACTTAAACCGAGCACCGTGGCTCTTCGGGGGAGGGCAGAGGACTCTGGCTGTGCGGGGCGTGGCATCATGTCACAGAGCGTTAATCTCGCGATAAAAAAAAATATCGCCGTTAAAATTGAGTCAAGTTAACGCGTTAATAACGCGACATTTTTGACAGCACTAGAATACACACATTCTAATTTCGTTCAATTCGGTCACATTTTACCAGTTACAGCCCTTGATTAACAAAATTATACTTTTCACAGTTTCATGAAGGTGTGCTCACTACCTGAAATCAACTCCTCTCTCAATTTTTGGACAAGTTTCTTGAAGCTTGGCAAAAGGCCTTGTTCTATGACGGTAATACGGAT